>NW_026947484.1:3600000-4200000 GCF_034190915.1 Cavia porcellus
GGTCAGGGATCATGCAGTGGCAATGTAGGATAGGTTTCTAAAAAACATCGCGGGTGGTGCTCATTGTTTGGGTGTGTAACATTACATTCACTAGTAGGAGTGAGAAAAACATCATGGGGTGGGGTGAATCAGAGGGTCTGAATTACGATAGGCAGTGAGTGTTAATGTAGGATGGGGAAAAGCACCGCGGAGTGGTCAGCATGTGGAGGTCAGGGAACATGCAGTGGCAATGTAGGATAGGTTTCTGAAAAACATTGCGGGGTGGTGCGCATTGTATGGGTTTGTAACATTACATTCCCTAGTAGTAGTGAGAAAAACATCACGGGGTGTTGTGAATCGTAGGGTCTGAATTAGGATAGGCAGTGAGTGGCAATGTAGGATGGAGGAAAGCACCGCGTGGTGGTCAGCATGGGGAGGTCAGGGAACATGCAGTAGCAACGTAGGATAGGTTTCTGAAAAATATCGCGGGGTGGTGCGCATTGTATGGGTGTGTAACATTACATTCACTAGTAGGAATAAGAAAAACATCGCGGGGTGGTGCGCTTTGTATGGGTGTGTAACATTACATTCACTAGTAGGAGTGAGAAAAACATCACGGGGTTGTGTGAATCGGAGGGTATGAATTAGGATAGGCAGTGAGTGGCAATGTAGGATGGATAAAAGCACCGCGGGTTGGTCAGCATGGGGAAGTCAGGGAACATGCAGTGGCAATGTAGGATAGGTTTCTGAAAAACATCGCGGGGTGCTGCGCATTGTATGGGTGAGTAACATTACATTCACTAGTAGAAGTGAGAAAAACGTCACGGGGTGGTATGAATTGGAGGGTCTGAAAAAGATAGGCAGTGAGTGGCAATGTAGGATGGAGAATATCTTAGCGGGGTGGTCAGCATGGGGAGGTCAGGGAACATGCAGTGGCAATGTAGGATAGGTTTCTAAAAATCATCGCGGGTGGTGCACATTGTTTCGGTGTGTAACATTACATTCACTAGTAGGAGTGAGAAAAACATCACGGGGTGGGGTGAATCGGAGGGTCTGAATTAGGATAAGCAGTGAGTGGCAATGTAGGGTGGGGAAAAGCACCATGGGGTGGTAAGCATGGGGAGGTCAGGGAACATGCAGTGGCAATGTAGGATAGGTTTCTGAAAAACATCACGGGGTGGTGTGCAATGTATGGGTGTGTAACATTACATTCACTAGTAGGAGGGAGAAAAAAATCACGGGGTGGTGTGAATCGGAGGGTCTGAATTACGATAGGCATTGAGTGGCAATGTAGGATGGAGAAAAGCACCGTGGGTTGGTCAGCATGGGGAGGTCAGGGAACATGCAGTGGCAATGTAGGATAGGTTTCTGAAAAACATCGCGGGGTGCTGCGCATTGTATGGGTGTGTAACATTAAATTCACTAGTAGGAGTGAGAAAAACATCACGGGGTGGTGCACATTGTATGGGTGTGTAACATTACATTCACTAGTAGGAGCGAGAAAAACATCACAGGGTGGTGTGAATCGGAGAGTCTGAATTAGGATAGGAAGTGAGTGGCAATGTAGGATGGAGAAAAGCACCGCGGGGTGGTCAGCATGGGGAGGTCAGGGAACATGCAGTGGCAATGTAGGATAGGTTTCTGAAAAACATCCAGGGGTGGTGCGCATTGTATGGGTGTGTAACATTTCATTCTCTAGTAGGAGTGAGAAAAACATCACGGGTGGTGTGAATCGTAGGTCTGAATTAGGATAGGCAGTAAGTGGTAATTTAGGAAGGAGAAAAGCACCGCGTGTTGGTCAGCATGGGGAGGTCAAGGAACATGCAGTGGCAATGTAGGATAGGTTTCTGAAAAACATCGCGGGGTGGTGCGCATTGTATGCGTGTGTAACATTACATTCACTAGTAGGAGTGAGAAAAACATCACGGGGCGGTGTGAATCGTAGGGTCTGAATTAGGATAGGCATTGAGTGGCAATATAGGATGGAGAAAAGCACGGCGGGGTGGTCAGCATGGGGAGTTCAGGGAACATGCAGTGGCAATGTAGGATAGGTTTCTGAAAAACATCGCCGGGTGGTGCGCATTGTATGGGTGTGTACCATTACATTTACTAGTAGGAGTGAGAAAAACATCACGGGGTGGTGTGAATCGGAGGGTCTGAATAAGATAGGCAGCGAGTGGCAATGTAGGATGGAGAAAAGCACCGCGGGGTTGTCAGCATGGGGAGATCAGGGAACATACAGTGGCAATGCAGGATAAGGTTCGGAAAATCATTGCCGGGTGGTGCGCATTGTATGGGTTTGTAACATTACATTCAATAGTAGGAGTGAGAAAAACATCACAGGGTGGTGCGCATTGTATGGGTGTGTAACATTACATTCACTAGTAGGAGAGAGAAAAACATCACGTGGTGGTGTGAATCTGAGGGTCTGAATTAGGATAGGCAGTGAGTGGCAATGTAGGATGTAGAAAAGCACCGCTTGGTGGTCAGCATGGGGAGGTCAGGGAACATGCAGTGGCAACGTAGGAAAGGTTTTTGAAAAACATCGTGGGGTGGTGCGCATTGCATGGTTGTGTAGCATCACATTCACTAGTAGGAGTAGAAAAACATCGTGGGTTGGTGCGCTTTGTATGGGTGTGTAACATTACATTCACTAGTAGGAGTGAGAAAAACATCACGGGGTGGTGTGAATCGGAGGGTCTGAATTAGGATAGGCAGTGAGTGGCAATGTAGGATGGAGAAAAGCACCGCGTGGTGATCAGCATGGGGAGGTCAGGGAACATGTAGTGGCAATGTAGGATACGTTTCTTAAAAACATTGCGGGGTGGTGCGCATTGTATGGGTGTGTAACATTACATTCACTAGTAGGAGTGAGAAAAACATCACGGGGTGTTGTGAATCGTAGGGTCTGAATTAGGATACGCAGTGAGTGGCAATATAGGATGGAGAAAAGCACCGCGTGGTGGTCAGCATGGGGAGGTCAGGGAACATGCAGTGGCAACGTAGGATAGGTTTCTGAAAAACATCGCGGGGTGGTGCGCATTGTATGGGTGTGTAACATTACATTCACTAGTAGGAGTGAGAAAAACATCGTGGGGTGGTGCGCTATGTATGGGTGTGTAACATTACATTCACTAGTAGGAGTGAGAAAAACATCACGGGGTGGTGTGAATCGGAGGGTCTGAATTAGGATAGGCAGTGAGTGGCAATATAGGATGGAGAAAAGCACCGCGGGTTGGTCAGCATGGGGAGGTCAGGGAACATGCAGTGGCAATGTAGGTTAGGTTTCTGAAAAACATCGCGTGTGGTGCTCATTGTTTGGGTGTGTAACATTACATTCACTAGTAGGAGTGAGAAAAACATCATTGGGTGGGGTGAATCAGAGGGTCTGAATTAGGATAGGCACTGAGTGGCAATGTAGGATGGGGAAAAGCACCGCGGGGTGGTCAGCATGTGGAGGTCAGGGAACATGCAGTGGCAATGTCGGATAGGTTTCTGAAAAACATCACGGGGTGCTGCACATTGTATGGGTGTGTAACATTACATTCCCTAGTAGGAGTGAGAAAAACATCACGGGGTGTTGTGAATCGTAGGGTCTGAATTAGGATAGGCAGTGAGTGGCAATGTAGGATGGAGAATAGCATCGGGGGGTGGTCAGCATGGGGAGGTCAGGGAACATGCAGTGGCAACGTAGGATAGGTTTCTGAAAAACATCGCGGGTGGTGCGCATTGTATGGGTGTGTAACATTACATACACTAGTAGGAGTGAGAAAAACATCACGGGGTGGTGTGAATCGGAGGTTCTGAATTAGGATAGGCAGTGAGTGGCAATGTAGGATGGAGAAAAGCACCGCGGGGTGGTCAGCATGGGGATGTCAAGGAACATGCAGTGGCAATGTAGGATAGGTTTCTGAAAAACATCGCGGGGTGGTGCGCATTGTATGGTTGTGTAACATTACATTCACTAGTAGGAGTGAGAAAAACATCACGGGGTGGTGCGCATTGTATGGGTGGGTAACATTACATTCACTAGTAGAAGTGAGAAAAACATCTCGGGGTGGTGTGAATCGGAGAGTCTGAATTTGGATAGGAAGTGAGTGGCAATGTAGGAAGGAGAAAAGCACCGCGGGGTGGTCAGCATGGGGAGGTCAGGGAACATGCAGTGGTAATGTAGGATAGGTTTGTGAAAAACATCCGGGGGTGGTGCGCATTGTATGGGTGTGTAACATTACATTCACTAGTAGGACTGAGAAAAACATCACGGGGTGGTGTGAATCGTAGGGTCTGAATTAGGATAGGCAGTAAGTGGCAATGTAGGATGGAGAAAAGCACCGCGGGGTGGTCAGCATGGGGAGGTCAAGGAACATGCAGTGGCAATGTAGGATAGGTTTCTAAAAAACATCGCGGGTGGTGCACATTGTTTGGGTGTGTAACATTACATTCACTAGTAGGAGTGAGAAAAACATCACGGGGTGGGGTGAATTGGAAGGTCTGAATTAGGATAAGCAGTGAGTGGCAATGTAGGGTGGGGAAAAGCACCATGGGGTGGTAAGCATGGGGAGGTCAGGGAACATGCAGTGGCAATGTAGGATAGGTTTCTGAAAAACATCACGGGGTGGTGTGCAATGTATGTGGGTGTAACATTACATTCACTAGTAGGAGGGAGAAAAAAATCACGGGGTGGTGTGAATCGGAGGGTCTGAATTACGATAGGCATTGAGAGGCAATGTAGCATGGAGAAAAGCACCGTGGGTTGGTCAGCATGGGGAGGTCAGGGAACATGCAGTGGCAATGTAGGATAGGTTTCTGAAAAACATCGCGGGGTGCTGCGCATTGTATGGGTGTGTAACATTAAATTCACTAGTAGGAGTGAGAAAAACATCACGGGGTGGTGCACATTGTATGGGTGTGTAACATTACATTCACTAGTAGGAGTGAGAAAAACATCACGGGGTGGTGTTAATCGGAGAGTCTGAATTAGGATAGGAAGTGAGTGGCAATGTAGGATGGAGAAAAGCACCGCGGGGTGGTCAGCATGGGGAGGTCAGGGAACATGCAGTGGCAATGTAGGATAGGTTTCTGAAAAACATCCAGGGGTGGTGCGCATTGTATGGGTGTGTAACATTTCATTCACTAGTAGGAGTGAGAAAAACATCACGGGTGGTGTGAATCGTAGGTCTGAATTAGGATAGGCAGTAAGTGGTAATTTAGGATGGAGAAAAGAACCGCGTGTTGGTCAGTATGGGGAGGTCAAGGAACATGCAGTGGCAATGTAGGATAGGTTTCTGAAAAACATCGCGGGGTGGTGCGCATTGTATGCGTGAGTAACATTACATTCACTAGTAGGAGTGAGAAAAACATCACGGGGTGGTATGAATCGGAGGGTCTGAATAAGATAGGCAGTGAGTGGCAATGTAGGATGGAGAATATCATCGCGGGGTGGTCAGCATGTGGAGGTCAGGGAACATGCAGTGGCAATGTAGGATAGGTTTCTGAAAAACATCGCGGGGTGGTGCGCATTGTATGGGTGAGTAACATTACATTCACTAGTAGGAGTTAGAAAAACATCATGAGTTGGTATGAATCGGAGGGTCTGAATAAGATAGGCAGCGAGTGGCAATGAAGGAAGGAGAATATCATCGCGAGGTGGTCAGCATGGGGAGGTCAGGGAACATGAAGTGGCAATGTAGAATAGGTTTCTAAAAAACATCGCGGGTGGGGCGCATTGTTTGGGTGTGTAACATTACATTCAGTAGTAGGAGTGAGAAAAACATCACGGGGTGGGGTGAATCGGAGGGTCTGAATTAGGATAGGCAGTGAGTGGCAATATAGGATGGGGAAAAGCACCGCGGGGTGGTCAGCATGGGGAGGTCAGGAAACATGCAGTGGCAATGTTGGATAGGTTTCTGAAAAACATCGCGGGGTGCTGCGCATTGTATGGGTGTGTAACATTAAATTCACTAGTAGGAGTGAGAAAAACATCACGGGGTGGGGCGCATTGTACGGGTGTGTAACATTACATTCACTAGTAGGAGTGAGAAAAACATCACGGGTTGGTTTGAATCGGAGAGTCTGAATTAAGATAGGAAGTGAGTGGCAATGTAGGATGGAGAAAAGCACCGCGTGGTGGTCCACATGGGGAGGTCAAGGAACATGCAGTGGCAATGTAGGATAGGTTTCTGAAAAACATCGCGGGGTGGTGCGCATTGTATGGGTGTGTAACATTACATTCACTAGTTGGAGTGAGAAAAACATCCCGGGGTGGTTTGAATCGTAGGGTCTGAGTTAGGATAGGCATTGAGTGGCAATATATGATGGAGAAAAGCACCGCGGGATGGTCAGCATGTGTAGGTCAGGGAACATGCTGTGACAATGTAGGATAGGTTTCTGAAAAATATCGCGGGGCGGTGCGCATTGCATGGGTGTGTAACAATACATTGACTAGTACGAATGAGAAAACATAACGGGGTGGTGTGAATCGGTGGGTCTGAATTAGATCGGCAGTGAGTGACAATGTAGGATGGAGAAAAGCACCGCGGTGTGGTCAGCATGGGGAGGTCAGGGAACATGCAGTGGCAATGTAGGATATGTTTCTGAAAAACATTGCGGGGTGGTGCGCATTGTATGGGTGTGTAACATTACATTCACTAGTAGGAGTGAGAAAAACATCACGGGGTGTTGTGAATCGTAGGGTCTGAATTAGGATAGGCAGTGAGTGGCAATTTAGGATGGAGAAAAGCACCGCGTGGTGGTCAGCATGGGGAGGTCAGGGAACATGCAGTGGCAACTTAGGATAGGTTTCTGAAAAACATCGCGGGGTGGTGCGCATTGTATGGGTGTGTAACATTACATTCACTAGTAGGAGTGAGAAAAACATCGTGGGGTGGTGCGCTTTGTATGGGTGTGTAACATTACATTCACTAGTAGGAGTGAGAAAAACATCACGGGGTGGTGTGAATCGGAGGGTCTGAATTAGGATAGGCAGTGAGTGGCAATGTAGGATGGAGAAAAGCACCGCGGGTTGGTCAGCATGGGGAGGTCAGGGAACATGCAGTGGCAATGAAGGATAGGTTTCTGAAAAACATCGCGGGGTGGTGCGCATTGTATGGGTGTGTAACATTACATTCACTAGTAGGAGTGAGAAAAACATCGCGTGGTGGTGCGCATTGTATGGGTGTGTAACATTACATTCACTAGTAGGAGTGAGAAAAACATCGTGGGGTGGTGCGCTTTGTATGGGTGTGTAACATTACATTCACTAGTAGGAGTGAGAAAAACATCACGGTGTGGTGTGAATCAGAGGGTCTGAATTAGGATAGGCAGTGAGTGGCAATGTAGGATGGAGAAAAGCACCGAGGGGTGGTCAGCATGTGTAGGTCAGGGAACATGCTGTGACAATGTAGGATAGGTTTCTGAAAAATATCGCGGGGCGGTGCGCATTGTATGGGTGTGTAACAATACATTCACTAGTACGCGTGTGAAAACATAACGGGGTGGTGTGAATCAGAGGGTCTGAATTAGATAGGCAGTGAGTGGCAATGTAGGATGGAGAAAAGCACCGCGGGGTGGTCAGCATGGGGAGGTCAGGGAACATGCTGAGGCAATGTAGGATATGTTTCTGAAAAACATTGCGGGGTGGTGTGCATTGTATGGGTGTGTAACATTACATTCACTAGTAGGAGTGAGAAAAACATCACGGGTGGTGTGAATCGTAGGTCTGAATTAGGATAGGCAGTAAGTGGTAATTTAGGATGGAGAAAAGCACCGCGTGTTGGTCAGCATGGGGAGGTCAAGGAACATGCAGTGGCAATGTAGGATAGGTTTCTGAAAAACATCGCGGGGTGGTGCGCATTGTATGCGTGAGTAACATTACATTCACTAGTAGGAGTGAGAAAAACATCACGGGGTGGTATGAATCGGAGGGTCTGAATAAGATAGGCAGTGAGTGGCAATGTAGGATGGAGAATATCATCGCGGGGTGGTCAGCATGTGGAGGTCAGGGAACATGCAGTGGCAATGTAGGATAGGTTTCTGAAAAACATCGCGGGGTGGTGCGCATTGTATGGGTGAGTAACATTACATTCACTAGTAGGAGTTAGAAAAACATCATGAGTTGGTATGAATCGGAGGGTCTGAATAAGATAGGCAGCGAGTGGCAATGAAGGAAGGAGAATATCATCGCGGGGTGGTCAGCATGGGGAGGTCAGGGAACATGAAGTGGCAATGTAGAATAGGTTTCTAAAAAACATCGCGGGGGGGCGCATTGTTTGGGTGTGTAACATTACATTCAGTAGTAGGAGTGAGAAAAACATCACGGGGTGGGGTGAATCGGAGGGTCTGAATTAGGATAGGCAGTGAGTGGCAATGTAGGATGGGGAAAAGCACCGCGGGGTGGTCAGCATGGGGAGGTCAGGAAACATGCAGTGGCAATGTTGGATAGGTTTCTGAAAAACATCGCGGGGTGCTGCGCATTGTATGGGTGTGTAACATTAAATTCACTAGTAGGAGTGAGAAAAACATCACGGGGTGGGGCGCATTGTACGGGTGTGTAACATTACATTCACTAGTAGGAGTGAGAAAAACATCACGGGTTGGTTTGAATCGGAGAGTCTGAATTAAGATAGGAAGTGAGTGGCAATGTAGGATGGAGAAAAGCACCGCGGGGTGGTCAGCATGGGGAGGTCAGGGAACATGCAGTGGCAATGTAGCATAGGTTTCTGAAAAACATCCGAGGGTGGTGCGCATTGTATGGGTGTGTAACATTACATTCACTAGTAGGAGTGAGAAAAACATCACGGGTGGTGTGAATCGTAGGGTCTGAATTAGGATAGGCAGTAAGTGGCAATGTAGGATGGAGAAAAGCACCGCGTGGTGGTCCACATGGGGAGGTCAAGGAACATGCAGTGGCAATGTAGGATAGGTTTCTGAAAAACATCGCGGGGTGGTGCGTATTGTATGGGTGTGTAACATTACATTCACTAGTTGGAGTGAGAAAAACATCCCGGGGTGGTTTGAATCGTAGGGTCTGAGTTAGGATAGGCATTGAGTGGCAATATATGATCTAGAAAAGCACCGCGGGATGGTCAGCATGTGTAGGTCAGGGAACATGCTGTGACAATGTAGGATAGGTTTCTGAAAAATATCGCGGGGCGGTGCGCATTGCATGGGTGTGTAACAATACATTCACTAGTACGAGTGAGAAAACATAACGGGGTGGTGTGAATCGGTGGGTCTGAATTAGATCGGCAGTGAGTGGCAATGTAGGATGGAGAAAAGCACCGCGGTGTGGTCAGCATGGGGAGGTCAGGGAACATGCAGTGGCAATGTAGGATATGTTTCTGAAAAACATTGCGGGGTGGTGCGCATTGTATGGGTGTGTAACATTACATTCACTAGTAGGAGTGAGAAAAACATCACGGGGTGTTGTGAATCGTAGGGTCTGAATTAGGATAGGCAGTGAGTGGCAATTTAGGATGGAGAAAAGCACCGCGTGGTGGTCATCATGGGGAGGTCAGGGAACAGGCAGTGGCAACTTAGGATAGGTTTCTGAAAAACATCGCGGGGTGGTGCGCATTGTATGGGTGTGTAACATTACATTCACTAGTAGGAGTGAGAAAAACATCGTGGGGTGGTGCGCTTTGTATGTGTGTGTGACATTACATTCACTAGTAGGAGTGAGAAAAACATCATGGGGTGGTGTGAATCGGAGGGTCTGAATTAGGATAGGCAGTGAGTGGCAATGTAGGATGGAGAAAAGCACCGCGGGTTGGTCAGCATGGGGAGGTCAGGGAACATGCAGTGGCAATGTAGGATAGGTTTCTGAAAAACATCGCGGGGTGGTGCGCATTGTATGCGTGAGTAACATTACATTCACTAGTAGGAGTGAGAAAAACATCACGGGGTGGTATGAATCGGAGGGTCTGAATAAGATAGGCAGTGAGTGGCAATGTAGGATGGAGAATATCATCGCGGGGTGGTCAGCATGTGGAGGTCAGGGATCATGCAGTGGCAATGTAGGATAGGTTTCTAAAAAACATCGCGGGTGGTGCTCATTGTTTGGGTGCGTAACATTACATTCACTAGTAGGAGTGAGAAAAACATCATGGGGTGGGGTGAATCAGAGGGTCTGAATTACGATAGGCAGTGAGTGTTAATGTAGGATGGGGAAAAGCACCGCGGAGTGGTCAGCATGTGGAGGTCAGGGAACATGCAGTGGCACTGTAGGATAGGTTTCTGAAAAACATTGCGGGGTGGTGTGCATTGTATGGGTTTGTAACATTACATTCCCTAGTAGTAGTGAGAAAAACATCACGGGGTGTTGTGAATCGTAGGGTCTGAATTAGGATAGGCAGTGAGTGGCAATGTAGGATGGAGGAAAGCACCGCGTGGTGGTCAGCATGGGGAGGTCAGGGAACATGCAGTAGCAACGTAGGATATGTTTCTGAAAAATATCGCGGGGTGGTGCGCATTGTATGGGTGTGTAACATTACATTCACTAGTAGGAATAAGAAAAACATCGCGGGGTGGTGCGCTTTGTATGGGTGTGTAACATTACATTCACTAGTAGGAGTGAGAAAAACATCACGGGGTTGTGTGAATCGGAGGGTATGAATTAGGATAGGCAGTGAGTGGCAATGTAGGATGGAGAAATGCACCGCGGGTTGGTCAGCATTGGGAGGTCAGGGAACATGCAGTGGCAATGTAGGATAGGTTTCTGAAAAACATCGCGGGGTGCTGCGCATTGTATGGGTGAGTAACATTACATTCACTAGTAGAAGTGAGAAAAACATCACGGGGTGGTATGAATTGGAGGGTCTGAAAAAGATAGGCAGTGAGTGGCAATGTAGGATGGAGAATATCTTCGCGGGGTGGTCAGCATGGGGAGGTCAGGGAACATGCAGTGGCAATGTAGGATAGGTTTCTAAAAATCATCGCGGGTGGTGCACATTGTTTCGGTGTGTAACATTACATTCACTAGTAGGAGTGAGAAAAACATCACGGGGTGGGGTGAATCGGAGGGTCTGAATTATGATAAGCAGTGAGTGGCAATGTAGGGTGGGGAAAAGCACCATGGGGTGGTAAGCATGGGGAGGTCAGGGAACATGCAGTGGCAATGTAGGATAGGTTTCTGAAAAACATCACGGGGTGGTGTGCAATGTATGGGGGTGTAACATTACATTCACTAGTAGGAGGGAGAAAAAAATCACGGGGTGGTGTGAATCGGAGGGTCTGAATTACGATAGGCATTGAGTGGCAATGTAGGATGGAGAAAAGCACCGTGGGTTGGTCAGCATTGGGAGGTCAGGGAATATGCAGTGGCAATGTAGGATAGGTTTCTGAAAAACATCGCGGGGTGCTGCGCATTGTATGGGTGTGTAACATTAAATTCACTAGTAGGAGTGAGAAAAACATCACGGGGTGGTGCACATTGTATGGGTGTGTAACATTACATTCACTAGTAGGAGCGAGAAAAACATCACGGGGTGGTGTGAATCGGAGAGTCTGAATTAGGATAGGAAGTGACGGTAAATGTAGGATGGAGAAAAGCACCGCGGGGTGGTCAGCATGGGGAGGTCAGGGAACATGCAGTGGCAATGTAGGATAGGTTTCTGAAAAACATCCAGGGGTGGTGCGCATTGTATGGGTGTGTAACATTTCATTCACTAGTAAGAGTGAGAAAAACATCACGGGTGGTGTGAATCGTAGGTCTGAATTAGGATAGGCAGTAAGTGGTAATTTAGGATGGAGAAAAGCACCGCGTGTTGGTCAGCATGGGGAGGTCAAGGAACATGCAGTGGAAATGTAGGATAGGTTTCTGAAAAACATCGCGGGGTGGTGCGCATTGTATGCGTGTGTAACATTACATTCACTAGTAGGAGTGAGAAAAACATCACGGGGCGGTGTGAATCGTAGGGTCTGAATTAGGATAGGCATTGAGTGGCAATATAGGATGGAGAAAAGCACGGAGGGGTGGTCAGCATGGGGAGTTCAGGGAACATGCAGTGGCAATGTAGGATAGGTTTCTGAAAAACATCGCCGGGTGGTGCGCATTGTATGGGTGTGTACCATTACATTTACTAGTAGGAGTGAGAAAAACATCACGGGGTGGTGTGAATCGGAGGGTCTGAATAAGATAGGCAGTGAGTGGCAATGTAGGATGGAGAAAAGCACAGCGGGGTGGTCAGCATGGGGAGGTCAGGGAACATACAGTGGCCATGCAGGTTAAGTTTCGGAAAATCATTGCCGGGTGGTGCGCATTGTATGGGTTTGTAACATTACATTCAATAGTAGGAGTGAGAAAAACATCACAGGATGGTGCGCATTGTATGGGTGTGTAACATTACATTCACTAGTAGGAGAGAGAAAAACATCACGTGGTGGTGTGAATCTGAGGGTCTGAATTAGGATAGGCAGTGAGTGGCAATGTAGGATGTAGAATAGCACCGCTTGGTGGTCAGCATGGGGAGGTCAGGGAACATGCAGTGGCAACGTAGGATAGGTTTTTGAAAAACATCGTGGGGTGGTGCGCATTGCATGGTTGTGTAACATTACATTCACTAGTAGGAGTAGAAAAACATCGTAGGTTGGTGCGCTTTGTATGGGTGTGTAACATTACATTCCCTAGTACGAGTGAGGAAAACATCACGGGGTGGTGTGAATCGGAGGGTCTGAATTAGGATAGGCAGTGAGTGGCAATGTAGGATGGAGAAAAGCACCGCGTGGTGATCAGCATGGGGAGGTCAGGGAACATGTAGTGGCAATGTAGGATACGTTTCGGAAAAACATTGCGGGGTGGTGCGCATTGTATGGGTGTGTAACATTACATTCACTAGTAGGAGAGAGAAAAACATCACGTGGTGGTGTGAATCTGAGGGTCTGAATTAGGATAGGCAGTGAGTGGCAATGTAGGATGTAGAAAAGCACCGCTTGGTGGTCAGCATGGGGAGGTCAGGGAACATGCAGTGGCAACGTAGGAAAGGTTTTTGAAAAACATCGTGGGGTGGTGCGCATTGCATGGTTGTGTAGCATCACATTCACTAGTAGGAGTAGAAAAACATCGTGGGTTGGTGCGCTTTGTATGGGTGTGTAACATTACATTCACTAGTAGGAGTGAGAAAAACATCACGGGGTGGTGTGAATCGGAGGGTCTGAATTAGGATAGGCAGTGAGTGGCAATGTAGGATGGAGAAAAGCACCGCGTGGTGATCAGCATGGGGAGGTCAGGGAACATGTAGTGGCAATGTAGGATACGTTTCTTAAAAACATTGCGGGGTGGTGCGCATTGTATGGGTGTGTAACATTACATTCACTAGTAGGAGTGAGAAAAACATCACGGGGTGTTGTGAATCGTAGGGTCTGAATTACGATACGCAGTGAGTGGCAATATAGGATGGAGAAAAGCACCGCGTGGTGGTCAGCATGGGGAGGTCAGGGAACATGCAGTGGCAACGTAGGATAGGTTTCTGAAAAACATCGCGGGGTGGTGCGCATTGTATGGGTGTGTAACATTACATTCACTAGTAGGAGTGAGAAAAACATCGTGGGGTGGTGCGCTATGTATGGGTGTGTAACATTACATTCACTAGTAGGAGTGAGAAAAACATCACGGGGTGGTGTGAATCAGAGGGTCTGAATTAGGATAGGCAGTGAGTGGCAATATAGGATGGAGAAAAGCACCGCGGGTTGGTCAGCATGGGGAGGTCAGGGAACATGCAGTGGCAATGTAGGTTAGGTTTCTGAAAAACATCGCGTGTGATACTCATTGTTTGGGTGTGTAACATTACATTCACTAGTAGGAGTGAGAAAAACATCATTGGGTGGGGTGAATCAGAGGGTCTGAATTAGGATAGGCACTGAGTGGCAATGTAGGATGGGGAAAAGCACCGCGGGGTGGTCAGCATGTGGAGGTCAGGGAACATGCAGTGGCAATGTCGGATAGGTTTCTGAAAAACATCACGGGGTGCTGCACATTGTATGGGTGTGTAACATTACATTCCCTAGTAGGAGTGAGAAAAACATCACGGGGTGTTGTGAATCGTAGGGTCTGAATTAGGATAGGCAGTGAGTGGCAATGTAGGATGGAGAATAGCATCGGGGGGTGGTCAGCATGGGGAGGTCAGGGAACATGCAGTGGCAACGTAGGATAGGTTTCTGAAAAACATCGCGGGTGGTGCGCATTGTATGGGTGTGTAACATTACATACACTAGTAGGAGTGAGAAAAACATCACGGGGTGGTGTGAATCGGAGGTTCTGAATTAGGATAGGCAGTGAGTGGCAATGTAGGATGGAGAAAAGCACCGCGGGGTGGTCAGCATGGGGATGTCAAGGAACATGCAGTGGCAATGTAGGATAGGTTTCTGAAAAACATCGCGGGGTGGTGCGCATTGTATGGTTGTGTAACATTACATTCACTAGTAGGAGTGAGAAAAACATCACGGGGTGGTGCGCATTGTATGGGTGGGTAACATTACATTCACTAGTAGAAGTGAGAAAAACATCTCGGGGTGGTGTGAATCGGAGAGTCTGAATTTGGATAGGAAGTGAGTGGCAATGTAGGAAGGAGAAAAGCACCGCGGGGTGGTCAGCATGGGGAGGTCAGGGAACATGCAGTGGTAATGTAGGATAGGTTTGTGAAAAACATCCGGGGGTGGTGCGCATTGTATGGGTGTGTAACATTACATTCACTAGTAGGACTGAGAAAAACATCACGGGGTGGTGTGAATCGTAGGGTCTGAATTAGGATAGGCAGTAAGTGGCAATGTAGGATGGAGAAAAGCACCGCGGGGTGGTCAGCATGGGGAGGTCAAGGAACATGCAGTGGCAATGTAGGATAGGTTTCTAAAAAACATCGCGGGTGGTGCACATTGTTTGGGTGTGTAACATTACATTCACTAGTAGGAGTGAGAAAAACATCACGGGGTGGGGTGAATTGGAAGGTCTGAATTAGGATAAGCAGTGAGTGGCAATGTAGGGTGGGGAAAAGCACCATGGGGTGGTAAGCATGGGGAGGTCAGGGAACATGCAGTGGCAATGTAGGATAGGTTTCTGAAAAACATCACGGGGTGGTGTGCAATGTATGTGGGTGTAACATTACATTCACTAGTAGGAGGGAGAAAAAAATCACGGGGTGGTGTGAATCGGAGGGTCTGAATTACGATAGGCATTGAGAGGCAATGTAGCATGGAAAAAGCACCGTGGGTTGGTCAGCATGGGGAGGTCAGGGAACATGCAGTGGCAATGTAGGATAGGTTTCTGAAAAACATCGCGGGGTGCTGCGCATTGTATGGGTGTGTAACATTAAATTCACTAGTAGGAGTGAGAAAAACATCACGGGGTGGTGCACATTGTATGGGTGTGTAACATTACATTCACTAGTAGGAGTGAGAAAAACATCACGGGGTGGTGTTAATCGGAGAGTCTGAATTAGGATAGGAAGTGAGTGGCAATGTAGGATGGAGAAAAGCACCGCGGGGTGGTCAGCATGGGGAGGTCAGGGAACATGCAGTGGCAATGTAGGATAGGTTTCTGAAAAACATCCAGGGGTGGTGCGCATTGTATGGGTGTGTAACATTTCATTCACTAGTAGGAGTGAGAAAAACATCACGGGTGGTGTGAATCGTAGGTCTGAATTAGGATAGGCAGTAAGTGGTAATTTAGGATGGAGAAGAGAACCGCGTGTTGGTCAGTATGGGGAGGTCAAGGAACATGCAGTGGCAATGTAGGATAGGTTTCTGAAAAACATCGCGGGGTGGTGCGCATTGTATGCGTGAGTAACATTACATTCACTAGTAGGAGTGAGAAAAACATCACGGGGTGGTATGAATCGGAGGGTCTGAATAAGATAGGCAGTGAGTGGCAATGTAGGATGGAGAATATCATCGCGGGGTGGTCAGCATGTGGAGGTCAGGGAACATGCAGTGGCAATGTAGGATAGGTTTCTGAAAAACATCGCGGGGTGGTGCGCATTGTATGGGTGAGTAACATTACATTCACTAGTAGGAGTTAGAAAAACATCATGAGTTGGTATGAATCGGAGGGTCTGAATAAGATAGGCAGCGAGTGGCAATGAAGGAAGGAGAATATCATCGCGAGGTGGTCAGCATGGGGAGGTCAGGGAACATGAAGTGGCAATGTAGAATAGGTTTCTAAAAAACATCGCGGGTGGGGCGCATTGTTTGGGTGTGTAACATTACATTCAGTAGTAGGAGTGAGAAAAACATCACGGGGTGGGGTGAATCGGAGGGTCTGAATTAGGATAGGCAGTGAGTGGCAATGTAGGATGGGGAAAAGCACCGCGGGGTGGTCAGCATGGGGAGGTCAGGAAACATGCAGTGGCAATGTTGGATAGGTTTCTGAAAAACATCGCGGGGTGCTGCGCATTGTATGGGTGTGTAACATTAAATTCACTAGTAGGAGTGAGAAAAACATCACGGGGTGGGGCGCATTGTACGGGTGTGTAACATTACATTCACTAGTAGGAGTGAGAAAAACATCACGGGTTGGTTTGAATCGGAGAGTCTGAATTAAGATAGGAAGTGAGTGGCAATGTAGGATGGAGAAAAGCACCGCGTGGTGGTCCACATGGGGAGGTCAAGGAACATGCAGTGGCAATGTAGGATAGGTTTCTGAAAAACATCGCGGGGTGGTGCGCATTGTATGGGTGTGTAACATTACATTCACTAGTTGGAGTGAGAAAAACATCCCGGGGTGGTTTGAATCGTAGGGTCTGAGTTAGGATAGGCATTGAGTGGCAATATATGATGGAGAAAAGCACCGCGGGATGGTCAGCATGTGTAGGTCAGGGAACATGCTGTGACAATGTAGGATAGGTTTCTGAAAAATATCGCGGGGCGGTGCGCATTGCATGGGTGTGTAACAATACATTGACTAGTTCGAGTGAGAAAACATAACGGGGTGGTGTGAATCGGTGGGTCTGAATTAGATCGGCAGTGAGTGACAATGTAGGATGGAGAAAAGCACCGCGGTGTGGTCAGCATGGGGAGGTCAGGGAACATGCAGTGGCAATGTAGGATATGTTTCTGAAAAACATTGCGGGGTGGTGCGCATTGTATGGGTGTGTAACATTACATTCACTAGTAGGAGTGAGAAAAACATCACGGGGTGTTGTGAATCGTAGGGTCTGAATTAGGATAGGCAGTGAGTGGCAATTTAGGATGGAGAAAAGCACCGCGTGGTGGTCAGCATGGGGAGGTCAGGGAACATGCAGTGGCAACTTAGGATAGGTTTCTGAAAAACATCGCGGGGTGGTGCGCATTGTATGGGTGTGTAACATTACATTCACTAGTAGGAGTGAGAAAAACATCGTGGGGTGGTGCGCTTTGTATGGGTGTGTAACATTACATTCACTAGTAGGAGTGAGAAAAACATCACGGGGTGGTGTGAATCGGAGGGTCTGAATTAGGATAGGCAGTGAGTGGCAATGTAGGATGGAGAAAAGCACCGCGGGTTGGTCAGCATGGGGAGGTCAGGGAACATGCAGTGGCAATGAAGGATAGGTTTCTGAAAAACATCGCGGGGTGGTGCGCATTGTATGGGTGTGTAACATTACATTCACTAGTAGGAGTGAGAAAAACATCGCGTGGTGGTGCGCATTGTATGGGTGGGTAACATTACATTCACTAGTAGGAGTGAGAAAAACATCGTGGGGTGGTGCGCTTTGTATGGGTGTGTAACATTACATTCACTAGTAGGAGTGAGAAAAACATCACGGTGTGGTGTGAATCAGAGGGTCTGAATTAGGATAGGCAGTGAGTGGCAATGTAGGATGGAGAAAAGCACCGAGGGGTGGTCAGCATGTGTAGGTCAGGGAACATGCTGTGACAATGTAGGATAGGTTTCTGAAAAATATCGCGGGGCGGTGCGCATTGTATGGGTGTGTAACAATACATTCACTAGTACGCGTGTGAAAACATAACGGGGTGGTGTGAATCAGAGGGTCTGAATTAGATAGGCAGTGAGTGGCAATGTAGGATGGAGAAAAGCACCGCGGGGTGGTCAGCATGGGGAGGTCAGGGAACATGCTGAGGCAATGTAGGATATGTTTCTGAAAAACATTGCGGGGTGGTGTGCATTGTATGGGTGTGTAACATTACATTCACTAGTAGGAGTGAGAAAAACATCACGGGTGGTGTGAATCGTAGGTCTGAATTAGGATAGGCAGTAAGTGGTAATTTAGGATGGAGAAAAGCACCGCGTGTTGGTCAGCATGGGGAGGTCAAGGAACATGCAGTGGCAATGTAGGATAGGTTTCTGAAAAACATCGCGGGGTGGTGCGCATTGTATGCGTGAGTAACATTACATTCACTAGTAGGAGTGAGAAAAACATCACGGGGTGGTATGAATCGGAGGGTCTGAATAAGATAGGCAGTGAGTGGCAATGTAGGATGGAGAATATCATCGCGGGGTGGTCAGCATGTGGAGGTCAGGGAACATGCAGTGGCAATGTAGGATAGGTTTCTGAAAAACATCGCGGGGTGGTGCGCATTGTATGGGTGAGTAACATTACATTCACTAGTAGGAGTTAGAAAAACATCATGAGTTGGTATGAATCGGAGGGTCTGAATAAGATAGGCAGCGAGTGGCAATGAAGGAAGGAGAATATCATCGCGGGGTGGTCAGCATGGGGAGGTCAGGGAACATGAAGTGGCAATGTAGAATAGGTTTCTAAAAAACATCGCGGGGGGGCGCATTGTTTGGGTGTGTAACATTACATTCAGTAGTAGGAGTGAGAAAAACATCACGGGGTGGGGTGAATCGGAGGGTCTGAATTAGGATAGGCAGTGAGTGGCAATGTAGGATGGGGAAAAGCACCGCGGGGTGGTCAGCATGGGGAGGTCAGGAAACATGCAGTGGCAATGTTGGATAGGTTTCTGAAAAACATCGCGGGGTGCTGCGCATTGTATGGGTGTGTAACATTAAATTCACTAGTAGGAGTGAGAAAAACATCACGGGGTGGGGCGCATTGTACGGGTGTGTAACATTACATTCACTATTAGGAGTGAGAAAAACATCACGGGTTGGTTTGAATCGGAGAGTCTGAATTAAGATAGGAAGTGAGTGGCAATGTAGGATGGAGAAAAGCACCGCGGGGTGGTCAGCATGGGGAGGTCAGGGAACATGCAGTGGCAATGTAGCATAGGTTTCTGAAAAACATCCGAGGGTGGTGCGCATTGTATGGGTGTGTAACATTACATTCACTAGTAGGAGTGAGAAAAACATCACGGGTGGTGTGAATCGTAGGGTCTGAATTAGGATAGGCAGTAAGTGGCAATGTAGGATGGAGAAAAGCACCGCGTGGTGGTCCACATGGGGAGGTCAAGGAACAGGCAGTGGCAATGTAGGATAGGTTTCTGAAAAACATCGCGGGGTGGTGCGTATTGTATGGGTGTGTAACATTACATTCACTAGTTGGAGTGAGAAAAACATCCCGGGGTGGTTTGAATCGTAGGGTCTGAGTTAGGATAGGCATTGAGTGGCAATATATGATCTAGAAAAGCACCGCGGGATGGTCAGCATGTGTAGGTCAGGGAACATGCTGTGACAATGTAGGATAGGTTTCTGAAAAATATCGCGGGGCGGTGCGCATTGCATGGGTGTGTAACAATACATTCACTAGTACGAGTGAGAAAACATAACGGGGTGGTGTGAATCGGTGGGTCTGAATTAGATCGGCAGTGAGTGGCAATGTAGGATGGAGAAAAGCACCGCGGTGTGGTCAGCATGGGGAGGTCAGGGAACATGCAGTGGCAATGTAGGATATGTTTCTGAAAAACATTGCGGGGTGGTGCGCATTGTATGGGTGTGTAACATTACATTCACTAGTAGGAGTGAGAAAAACATCACGGGGTGTTGTGAATCGTAGGGTCTGAATTAGGATAGGCAGTGAGTGGCAATTTAGGATGGAGAAAAGCACCGCGTGGTGGTCATCATGGGGAGGTCAGGGAACAGGCAGTGGCAACTTAGGATAGGTTTCTGAAAAACATCGCGGGGTGGTGCGCATTGTATGGGTGTGTAACATTACATTCACTAGTAGGAGTGAGAAAAACATCGTGGGGTGGTGCGCTTTGTATGTGTGTGTGACATTACATTCAATAGTAGGAGTGAGAAAAACATCATGGGGTGGTGTGAATCGGAGGGTCTGAATTAGGATAGGCAGTGAGTGGCAATGTAGGATGGAGAAAAGCACCGCGGGTTGGTCAGCATGGGGAGGTCAGGGAACATGCAGTGGCAATGTAGGATAGGTTTCTGAAAAACATCGCGGGGTGGTGCGCATTGTATGCGTGAGTAACATTACATTCACTAGTAGGAGTGAGAAAAACATCACGGGGTGGTATGAATCGGAGGGTCTGAATAAGATAGGCAGTGAGTGGCAATGTAGGATGGAGAATATCATCGCGGGGTGGTCAGCATGTGGAGGTCAGGGATCATGCAGTGGCAATGTAGGATAGGTTTCTAAAAAACATCGCGGGTGGTGCTCATTGTTTGGGTGTGTAACATTACATTCACTAGTAGGAGTGAGAAAAACATCATGGGGTGGGGTGAATCAGAGGGTCTGAATTACGATAGGCAGTGAGTGTTAATGTAGGATGGGGAAAAGCACCGCGGAGTGGTCAGCATGTGGAGGTCAGGGAACATGCAGTGGCACTGTAGGATAGGTTTCTGAAAAACATTGCGGGGTGGTGTGCATTGTATGGGTTTGTAACATTACATTCCCTAGTAGTAGTGAGAAAAACATCACGGGGTGTTGTGAATCGTAGGGTCTGAATTAGGATAGGCAGTGAGTGGCAATGTAGGATGGAGGAAAGCACCGCGTGGTGGTCAGCATGGGGAGGTCAGGGAACATGCAGTAGCAACGTAGGATATGTTTCTGAAAAATATCGCGGGGTGGTGCGCATTGTATGGGTGTGTAACATTACATTCACTAGTAGGAATAAGAAAAACATCGCGGGGTGGTGCGCTTTGTATGGGTGTGTAACATTACATTCACTAGTAGGAGTGAGAAAAACATCACGGGGTTGTGTGAATCGGAGGGTATGAATTAGGATAGGCAGTGAGTGGCAATTTAGGATGGAGAAATGCACCGCGGGTTGGTCAGCATTGGGAGGTCAGGGAACATGCAGTGGCAATGTAGGATAGGTTTCTGAAAAACATCGCGGGGTGCTGCGCATTGTATGGGTGAGTAACATTACATTCACTAGTAGAAGTGAGAAAAACATCACGGGGTGGTATGAATTGGAGGGTCTGAAAAAGATAGGCAGTGAGTGGCAATGTAGGATGGAGAATATCTTCGCGGGGTGGTCAGCATGGGGAGGTCAGGGAACATGCAGTGGCAATGTAGGATAGGTTTCTAAAAATCATCGCGGGTGGTGCACATTGTTTCGGTGTGTAACATTACATTCACTAGTAGGAGTGAGAAAAACATCACGGGGTGGGGTGAATCGGAGGGTCTGAATTAGGATAAGCAGTGAGTGGCAATGTAGGGTGGGGAAAAGCACCATGGGGTGGTAAGCATGGGGAGTTCAGGGAACATGCAGTGGCAATGTAGGATAGGTTTCTGAAAAACATCACGGGGTGGTGTGCAATGTATGGGGGTGTAACATTACATTCACTAGTAGGAGGGAGAAAAAAATCACGGGGTGGTGTGAATCGGAGGGTCTGAATTACGATAGGCATTGAGTGGCAATGTAGGATGGAGAAAAGCACCGTGGGTTGGTCAGCATTGGGAGGTCAGGGAATATGCAGTGGCAATGTAGGATAGGTTTCTGAAAAACATCGCGGGGTGCTGCGCATTGTATGGGTGTGTAACATTAAATTCACTAGTAGGAGTGAGAAAAACATCACGGGGTGGTGCACATTGTATGGGTGTGTAACATTACATTCACTAGTAGGAGCGAGAAAAACATCACGGGGTGGTGTGAATCGGAGAGTCTGAATTAGGATAGGAAGTGACGGTCAATGTAGGATGGAGAAAAGCACCGCGGGGTGGTCAGCATGGGGAGGTCAGGGAACATGCAGTGGCAATGTAGGATAGGTTTCTGAAAAACATCCAGGGGTGGTGCGCATTGTATGGGTGTGTAACATTTCATTCACTAGTAGGAGTGAGAAAAACATCACGGGTGGTGTGAATCGTAGGTCTGAATTAGGATAGGCAGTAAGTGGTAATTTAGGATGGAGAAAAGCACCGCGTGTTGGTCAGCATGGGGAGGTCAAGGAACATGCAGTGGAAATGTAGGATAGGTTTCTGAAAAACATCGCGGGGTGGTGCGCATTGTATGCGTGTGTAACATTACATTCACTAGTAGGAGTGAGAAAAACATCACGGGGCGGTGTGAATCGTAGGGTCTGAATTAGGATAGGCATTGAGTGGCAATATAGGATGGAGAAAAGCACGGAGGGGTGGTCAGCATGGGGAGTTCAGGGAACATGCAGTGGCAATGTAGGATAGGTTTCTGAAAAACATCGCCGGGTGGTGCGCATTGTATGGGTGTGTACCATTACATTTACTAGTAGGAGTGAGAAAAACATCACGGGGTGGTGTGAAACGGAGGGTCTGAATAAGATAGGCAGTGAGTGGCAATGTAGGATGGAGAAAAGCACAGCGGGGTGGTCAGCATGGGGAGGTCAGGGAACATACAGTGGCCATGCAGGTTAAGTTTCGGAAAATCATTGCCGGGTGGTGCGCATTGTATGGGTTTGTAACATTACATTCAATAGTAGGAGTGAGAAAAACATCACAGGGTGGTGCGCATTGTATGGGTGTGTAACATTACATTCACTAGTAGGAGAGAGAAAAACATCACGTGGTGGTGTGAATCTGAGGGTCTGAATTAGGATAGGCAGTGAGTGGCAATGTAGGATGTAGAAAAGCACCGCTTGGTGGTCAGCATGGGGAGGTCAGGGAACATGCAGTGGCAACGTAGGATAGGTTTTTGAAAAACATCGTGGGGTGGTGCGCATTGCATGGTTGTGTAACATTACATTCACTAGTAGGAGTAGAAAAACATCGTAGGTTGGTGCGCTTTGTATGGGTGTGTAACATTACATTCCCTAGTACGAGTGAGGAAAACATCACGGGGTGGTGTGAATCGGAGGGTCTGAATTAGGATAGGCAGTGAGTGGCAATGTAGGATGGAGAAAAGCACCGCGTGGTGATCAGCATGGGGAGGTCAGGGAACATGTAGTGGCAATGTAGGATACGTTTCGGAAAAACATTGCGGGGTGGTGCGCATTGTATGGGTGTGTAACATTACATTCACTAGTAGGAGTGAGAAAAACATCACGGGGTGTTGTGAATCGTAGGGTCTGAATTAGGATAGGCAGTGAGTGGCAATATATGATGGAGAAAAGCACCGCGTGGTGGTCAGCATGGGGAGGTCAGGGAACATGCAGTGGCAACGTAGGATAGGTTTCTGAAAAACATCGCGGGGTGATGCGCATTGTATGGGTGTGTAACATTACATTCACTAGTAGGAGTGAGAAAAACATCGTGGGGTGGTGCGCTATGTATGGGTGTGTAACATTACATTCACTAGTAGGAGTGAGAAAAACATCACGGGGTGGTGTGAATCGGAGGGTCTGAATTAGGATAGGCAGTGAGTGTCAATGTAGGATGGAGAAAAGCACCGCGGGTTGGTCAGCATGGGGAGGTCAGGGAATATGCAGTGGCAATGTAGGATAGGTTTCTGAAAAACATCGCGTGTGGTGCTCATTGTTTGGGTGTGTAACATTACATTCACTAGTAGGAGTGAGAAAAACATCATTGGGTGGGGTGAATCAGAGGGTCTGAAATAGGATAGGCACTGAGTGGCAATGTAGGATGGGGAAAAGCACCGCGGGGTGGTCAGCATGTGGAGGTCAGGGAACATGCAGTGGCAATGTCGGATAGGTTTCTGAAAAACATCGCGGGGTGCTGCGCATTGTATGGGTGTGTAACATTACATTCCCTAGTAGGAGTGAGAAAAACATCACGGGGTGTTGTGAATCGTAGGGTCTGAATTAGGATAGGCAGTGAGTGGCAATGTAGGATGGAGAATAGCATCGGGGGGTGGTCAGCATGGGGAGGTCAGGGAACATGCAGTGGCAACGTAGGATAGGTTTCTGAAAAACATCGCGGGTGGTGCGCATTGTATGGGTGTGTAACATTACATACACTAGTAGGAGTGAGAAAAACATCACGGGGTGGTGTGAATCGGAGGTTCTGAATTAGGATAGGCAGTGAGTGGCAATGTAGGATGGAGAAAAGCACCGCGGGGTGGTCAGCATGGGGATGTCAAGGAACATGCAGTGGCAATGTAGGATAGGTTTCTGAAAAACATCGCGGGGTGGTGCGCATTGTATGGTTGTGTAACATTACATTCACTAGTAGGAGTGAGAAAAACATCACGGGGTGGTGCGCATTGTATGGGTGGGTAACATTACATTCACTAGTAGGAGTGAGAAAAACATCTCGGGGTGGTGTGAATCGGAGAGTCTGAATTAGGATAGGAAGTGAGTGGCAATGTAGGAAGGAGAAAAGCACCGCGGGGTGGTCAGCATGGGGAGGTCAGGGAACATGCAGTGGTAATGTAGGATAGGTTTGTGAAAAACATCCGGGGGTGGTGCGCATTGTATGGGTGTGTAACATTACATTCACTAGTAGGAGTGAGAAAAACATCACGGGGTGGTGTGAATCGTAGGGTCTGAATTAGGATAGGCAGTAAGTGGCAATGTAGGATGGAGAAAAGCACCGCGGGGTGGTCAGCATGGGGAGGTCAAGGAACATGCAGTGGCAATGTAGGATAGGTTTCTAAAAAACATCGCGGGTGGTGCACATTGTTTGGGTGTGTAACATTACATTCACTAGTAGGAGTGAGAAAAACATCACGGGGTGGGGTGAATCGGAAGGTCTGAATTAGGATAAGCAGTGAGTGGCAATGTAGGGTGGGGAAAAGCACCATGGGGTGGTAAGCATGGGGAGGTCAGGGAACATGCAGTGGCAATGTAGGATAGGTTTCTGAAAAACATCACGGGGTGGTGTGCAATGTATGGGTGTGTAACATTACATTCACTAGTAGGAGGGAGAAAAAAATCACGGGGTGGTGTGAATCGGAGGGTCTGAATTACGATAGGCATTGAGAGGCAATGTAGGATGGAGAAAAGCACCGTGGGTTGGTCAGCATGGGGAGGTCAGGGAACATGCAGTGGCAATGTAGGATAGGTTTCTGAAAAACATCGCGGGGTGCTGCGCATTGTATGGGTGTGTAACATTAAATTCACTAGTAGGAGTGAGAAAAACATCACGGGGTGGTGCACATTGTATGGGTGTGTAACATTACATTCACTAGTAGGAGTGAGAAAAACATCACGGGTTGGTTTGAATCGGAGAGTCTGAATTAAGATAGGAAGTGAGTGGCAATGTAGGATGGAGAAAAGCACCGCGTGGTGGTCCACATGGGGAGGTCAAGGAACATGCAGTGGCAATGTAGGATAGGTTTCTGAAAAACATCGCGGGGTGGTGCGCATTGTATGGGTGTGTAACATTACATTCACTAGTTGGAGTGAGAAAAACATCCCGGGGTGGTTTGAATCGTAGGGTCTGAGTTAGGATAGGCATTGAGTGGCAATATATGATGGAGAAAAGCACCGCGGGATGGTCAGCATGTGTAGGTCAGGGAACATGCTGTGACAATGTAGGATAGGTTTCTGAAAAATATCGCGGGGCGGTGCGCATTGCATGGGTGTGTAACAATACATTGACTAGTACGAGTGAGAAAACATAACGGGGTGGTGTGAATCGGTGGGTCTGAATTAGATCGGCAGTGAGTGACAATGTAGGATGGAGAAATGCACCGCGGTGTGGTCAGCATGGGGAGGTCAGGGAACATGCAGTGGCAATGTAGGATATGTTTCTGAAAAACATTGCGGGGTGGTGCGCATTGTATGGGTGTGTAACATTACATTCACTAGTAGGAGTGAGAAAAACATCACGGGGTGTTGTGAATCGTAGGGTCTGAATTAGGATAGGCAGTGAGTGGCAATTTAGGATGGAGAAAAGCACCGCGTGGTGGTCAGCATGGGGAGGTCAGGGAACATGCAGTGGCAACTTAGGATAGGTTTCTGAAAAACATCGCGGGGTGGTGCGCATTGTATGGGTGTGTCACATTACATTCACTAGTAGGAGTGAGAAAAACATCGTGGGGTGGTGCGCTTTGTATGGGTGTGTAACATTACATTCACTAGTAGGAGTGAGAAAAACATCACGGGGTGGTGTGAATCGGAGCGTCTGAATTAGGATAGGCAGTGAGTGGCAATGTAGGATGGAGAAAAGCACCGCGGGTTGGTCAGCATGGGGAGCTCAGGGAACATGCAGTGGCAATGTAGGATAGGTTTCTGAAAAACATCGCGGGGTGGTGCGCATTGTATGGGTGTGTAACATTACATTCACTAGTAGGAGTGAGAAAAACATCGCGTGGTGGTGCGCATTGTATGGGTGTGTAACATTACATTCACTAGTAGGAGTGAGAAAAACATCGTGGGGTGGTGCGCTTTGTATGGGTGTGTAACATTACATTCACTAGTAGGAGTGAGAAAAACATCACGGGTTGGTGTGAATCGGAGGGTCTGAATTAGGATAGGCAGTGAGTGGCAATGTAGGATGGAGAAAAGCACCGCGGGGTGGTCAGAATGTTGAGGTCAGGGAACATGCAGTGGCAATGTAGGATAGGTTTCTGAAAAACATTGCGGGGTGGTGCGCATTGTATGGGTGTGTAACATTACATTCACTAGTATGAGTGAGAAAAACATCGTGGGGTGGTGCGCTTTGTATGGGTGTGTAACATTACATTCACTAGTAGGAGTGAGAAAAACATCACGGGGTGGTGTGAATCAGAGGGTCTGAATTAGGATAGGCAGTGAGTGGCAATGTAGGATGGAGAAAAGCACCGAGGGGTGGTCAGCATGTGTAGGTCCGGGAACATGCTGTGACAATGTAGGATAGGTTTCTGAAAAATATCGCGGGGCGGTGCGCATTGTATGGGTGTGTAACAATACATTCACTAGTACGAGTGTGAAAACATAACGGGGTGGTGTGAATCAGAGGGTCTGAATTAGATAGGCAGTGAGTGGCAATGTAGGATGGAGAAAAGCACCGCGGGGTGGTCAGCATGGGGAGGTCAGGGAACATGCTGAGGCAATGTAGGATATGTTTCTGAAAAACATTGCGGGGTGGTGTGCATTGTATGGGTGTGTAACATTACATTCACTAGTAGGAGTGAGAAAAACATCACGGGTGGTGTGAATCGTAGGTCTGAATTAGGATAGGCAGTAAGTGGTAATTTAGGATGGAGAAAAGCACCGCGTGTTGGTCAGCATGGGGAGGTCAAGGAACATGCAGTGGCAATGTAGGATAGGTTTCTGAAAAACATCGCGGGGTGGTGCGCATTGTATGCGTGAGTAACATTACATTCACTAGTAGGAGTGAGAAAAACATCACGGGGTGGTATGAATCGGAGGGTCTGAATAAGATAGGCAGTGAGTGGCAATGTAGGATGGAGAATATCATCGCGGGGTGGTCAGCATGTGGAGGTCAGGGAACATGCAGTGGCAATGTAGGATAGGTTTCTGAAAAACATCGCGGGGTGGTGCGCATTGTATGGGTGAGTAACATTACATTCACTAGTAGGAATTAGAAAAACATCATGAGTTGGTATGAATCGGAGGGTCTGAATAAGATAGGCAGCGAGTGGCAATGAAGGAAGGAGAATATCATCGCGGGGTGGTCAGCATGGGGAGGTCAGGGAACATGAAGTGGCAATGTAGAATAGGTTTCTAAAAAACATCGCGGGTGGGGCGCATTGTTTGGGTGTGTAACATTACATTCAGTAGTAGGAGTGAGAAAAACATCACGGGGTGGGGTGAATCGGAGGGTCTGAATTAGGATAGGCAGTGAGTGGCAATGTAGGATGGGGAAAAGCACCGCGGGGTGGTCAGCATGGGGAGGTCAGGAAACATGCAGTGGCAATGTTGGATAGGTTTCTGAAAAACATCGCGGGGTGCTGCGCATTGTATGGGTGTGTAACATTAAATTCACTAGTAGGAGTGAGAAAAACATCACGGGGTGGGGCGCATTGTACGGGTGTGTAACATTACATTCACTAGTAGGAGTGAGAAAAACATCACGGGTTGGTTTGAATCGGAGAGTCTGAATTAAGATAGGAAGTGAGTGGCAATGTAGGATGGAGAAAAGCACCGCGGGGTGGTCAGCATGGGGAGGTCAGGGAACATGCAGTGGCAATGTAGGATAGGTTTCTGAAAAACATCAAGGGTGGTGCGCATTGTATGGGTGTGTAACATTACATTCACTAGTAGGAGTGATAAAAACATCACGGGTGGTGTGAATCGTAGGGTCTGAATTAGGATAGGCAGTAAGTGGCAATGTAGGATGGAGAAAAGCACCGCGTGGTGGTCCACATGGGGAGGTCAAGGAACATGCAGTGGCAATGTAGGATAGGTTTCTGAAAAACATCGCGGGGTGGTGCGTATTGTATGGGTGTGTAACATTACATTCACTAGTTGGAGTGAGAAAAACATCCCGGGGTGGTTTGAATCGTAGGGTATGAGTTAGGATAGGCATTGAGTGGCAATATATGATGGAGAAAAGCACCGCGGGATGGTCAGCATGTGTAGGTCAGGGAACATGCTGTGACAATGTAGGATAGGTTTCTGAAAAATATCGCGGGGCGGTGCGCATTGCATGGGTGTGTAACAATACATTCACTAGTACGAGTGAGAAAACATAACGGGGTGGTGTGAATCGGTGGGTCTGAATTAGATCGGCAGTGAGTGGCAATGTAGGATGGAGAAAAGCACCGCGGTGTGGTCAGCATGGGGAGGTCAGGGAACATGCAGTGGCAATGTAGGATATGTTTCTGAAAAACATTGCGGGGTGGTGCGCATTGTATGGGTGTGTAACATTACATTCACTAGTAGGAGTGAGAAAAACATCACGGGGTGTTGTGAATCGTAGGGTCTGAATTAGGATAGGCAGTGAGTGGCAATTTAGGATGGAGAAAAGCACCGCGTGGTGGTCAGCATGGGGAGGTCAGGGAACATGCAGTGGCAACTTAGGATAGGTTTCTGAAAAACATCGCGGGGTGGTGCGCATTGTATGGGTGTGTAACATTACATTCACTAGTAGGAGTGAGAAAAACATCGTGGGGTGGTGCGCTTTGTATGTGTGTGTGACATTACATTCACTAGTAGGAGTGAGAAAAACATCATGGGGTGGTGTGAATCGGAGGGTCTGAATTAGGATAGGCAGTGAGTGGCAATGTAGGATGGAGAAAAGCACCGCGGGTTGGTCAGCATGGGGAGGTCAGGGAACATGCAGTGGCAATGTAGGATAGGTTTCTGAAAAACATCGCGGGGTGGTGCGCATTGTATGCGTGAGTAACATTACATTCACTAGTAGGAGTGAGAAAAACATCACGGGGTGGTATGAATCGGAGGGTCTGAATAAGATAGGCAGTGAGTGGCAATGTAGGATGGAGAATATCATCGCGGGGTGGTCAGCATGTGGAGGTCAGGGATCATGCAGTGGCAATGTAGGATAGGTTTCTAAAAAACATCGCGGGTGGTGCTCATTGTTTGGGTGTGTAACATTACATTCACTAGTAGGAGTGAGAAAAACATCATGGGGTGGGGTGAATCAGAGGGTCTGAATTACGATAGGCAGTGAGTGTTAATGTAGGATGGGGAAAAGCACCGCGGAGTGGTCAGCATGTGGAGGTCAGGGAACATGCAGTGGCACTGTAGGATAGGTTTCTGAAAAACATTGCGGGGTGGTGCGCATTGTATGGGTTTGTAACATTACATTCCCTAGTAGTAGTGAGAAAAACATCATGGGGTGTTGTGAATCGTAGGGTCTGAATTAGGATAGGCAGTGAGTGGCAATGTAGGATGGAGGAAAGCACCGCGTGGTGGTCAGCATGGGGAGGTCAGGGAACATGCAGTAGCAACGTAGGATATGTTTCTGAAAAATATCGCGGGGTGGTGCGCATTGTATGGGTGTGTAACATTACATTCACTAGTAGGAATAAGAAAAACATCGCGGGGTGGTGCGCTTTGTATGGGTGTGTAACATTACATTCACTAGTAGGAGTGAGAAAAACATCACGGGGTTGTGTGAATCGGAGGGTATGAATTAGGATAGGCAGTGAGTGGCAATGTAGGATGGAGAAATGCACCGCGGGTTGGTCAGCATTGGGAGGTCAGGGAACATGCAGTGGCAATGTAGGATAGGTTTCTGAAAAACATCGCGGGGTGCTGCGCATTGTATGGGTGAGTAACATTACATTCACTAGTAGAAGTGAGAAAAACATCACGGGGTGGTATGAATTGGAGGGTCTGAAAAAGATAGGCAGTGAGTGGCAATGTAGGATGGAGAATATCTTCGCGGGGTGGTCAGCATGGGGAGGTCAGGGAACATGCAGTGGCAATGTAGGATAGGTTTCTAAAAATCATCGCGGGTGGTGCACATTGTTTCGGTGTGTAACATTACATTCACTAGTAGGAGTGAGAAAAACATCACGGGGTGGGGTGAATCGGAGGGTCTGAATTAGGATAAGCAGTGAGTGGCAATGTAGGGTGGGGAAAAGCACCATGGGGTGGTAAGCATGGGGAGGTCAGGGAACATGCAGTGGCAATGTAGGATATGTTTCTGAAAAACATTGCGGGGTGGTGCGCATTGTATGGGTGTGTAACATTACATTCACTAGTAGGAGTGAGAAAAACATCACGGGGTGTTGTGAATCGTAGGGTCTGAATTAGGATAGGCAGTGAGTGGCAATTTAGGATGGAGAAAAGCACCGCGTGGTGGTCAGCATGGGGAGGTCAGGGAACATGCAGTGGCAACTTAGGATAGGTTTCTGAAAAACATCGCGGGGTGGTGCGCATTGTATGGGTGTGTAACATTACATTCACTAGTAGGAGTGAGAAAAACATCGTGGGGTGGTGCGCTTTGTATGTGTGTGTGACATTACATTCACTAGTAGGAGTGAGAAAAACATCATGGGGTGGTGTGAATCGGAGGGTCTGAATTAGGATAGGCAGTGAGTGGCAATGTAGGATGGAGAAAAGCACCGCGGGTTGGTCAGCATGGGGAGGTCAGGGAACATGCAGTGGCAATGTAGGATAGGTTTCTGAAAAACATCGCGGGGTGGTGCGCATTGTATGCGTGAGTAACATTACATTCACTAGTAGGAGTGAGAAAAACATCACGGGGTGGTATGAATCGGAGGGTCTGAATAAGATAGGCAGTGAGTGGCAATGTAGGATGGAGAATATCATCGCGGGGTGGTCAGCATGTGGAGGTCAGGGATCATGCAGTGGCAATGTAGGATAGGTTTCTAAAAAACATCGCGGGTTGTGCTCATTGTTTGGGTGTGTAACATTACATTCACTAGTAGGAGTGAGAAAAACATCATGGGGTGGGGTGAATCAGAGGGTCTGAATTACGATAGGCAGTGAGTGTTAATGTAGGATGGGGAAAAGCACCGCGGAGTGGTCAGCATGTGGAGGTCAGGGAACATGCAGTGGCACTGTAGGATAGGTTTCTGAAAAACATTGCGGGGTGGTGCGCATTGTATGGGTTTGTAACATTACATTCCCTAGTAGTAGTGAGAAAAACATCATGGGGTGTTGTGAATCGTAGGGTCTGAATTAGGATAGGCAGTGAGTGGCAATGTAGGATGGAGGAAAGCACCGCGTGGTGGTCAGCATGGGGAGGTCAGGGAACATGCAGTAGCAACGTAGGATATGTTTCTGAAAAATATCGCGGGGTGGTGCGCATTGTATGGGTGTGTAACATTACATTCACTAGTAGGAATAAGAAAAACATCACGGGGTGGTGCGCTTTGTATGGGTGTGTAACATTACATTCACTAGTAGGAGTGAGAAAAACATCACGGGGTTGTGTGAATCGGAGGGTATGAATTAGGATAGGCAGTGAGTGGCAATGTAGGATGGAGAAATGCACCGCGGGTTGGTCAGCATTGGGAGGTCAGGGAACATGCAGTGGCAATGTAGGATAGGTTTCTGAAAAACATCGCGGGGTGCTGCGCATTGTATGGGTGAGTAACATTACATTCACTAGTAGAAGTGAGAAAAACATCACGGGGTGGTATGAATTGGAGGGTCTGAAAAAGATAGGCAGTGAGTGGCAATGTAGGATGGAGAATATCTTCGCGGGGTGGTCAGCATGGGGAGGTCAGGGAACATGCAGTGGCAATGTAGGATAGGTTTCTAAAAATCATCGCGGGTGGTGCACATTGTTTCGGTGTGTAACATTACATTCACTAGTAGGAGTGAGAAAAACATCACGGGGTGGGGTGAATCGGAGGGTCTGAATTAGGATAAGCAGTGAGTGGCAATGTAGGGTGGGGAAAAGCACCATGGGGTGGTCAGCATGGGGAGGTCAGGGAACATGCAGTGGCAATGTAGGATAGGTTTCTGAAAAACATCACGGGGTGGTGTGCAATGTATGGGGGTGTAACATTACATTCACTAGTAGGAGGGAGAAAAAAATCACGGGGTGGTGTGAATCGGAGGGTCTGAATTACGATAGGCATTGAGTGGCAATGTAGGATGGAGAAAAGCACCGTGGGTTGGTCAGCATTGGGAGGTCAGGGAACATGCAGTGGCAATGTAGGATAGGTTTCTGAAAAACATCGCGGGGTGCTGCGCATTGTATGGGTGTGTAACATTAAATTCACTAGTAGGAGTGAGAAAAACATCACGGGGTGGTGCACATTGTATGGGTGTGTAACATTTCATTCACTAGTAGGAGTGAGAAAAACATCACGGGTGGTGTGAATCGTAGGTCTGAATTAGGATAGGCAGTAAGTGGTAATTTAGGATGGAGAAAAGCACCGCGTGTTGGTCAGCATGGGGAGGTCAAGGAACATGCAGTGGCAATGTAGGATAGGTTTCTGAAAAACATCGCGGGGTGGTGCGCATTGTATGCGTGTGTAACATTACATTCACTAGTAGGAGTGAGAAAAACATCACGGGGCGGTGTGAATCGTAGGGTCTGAATTAGGATAGGCATTGAGTGGCAATATAGGATGGAGAAAAGCACGGCGGGGTGGTCAGCATGGGGAGTTCAGGGAACATGCAGTGGCAATGTAGGATAGGTTTCTGAAAAACATCGCCGGGTGGTGCGCATTGTATGGGTGTGTACCATTACATTTACTAGTAGGAGTGAGAAAAACATCACGGGGTGGTGTGAATCGGAGGGTCTGAATAAGATAGGCAGTGGGTGGCAATGTAGGATGGAGAAAAGCACCGCGGGGTGGTCAGCATGGGGAGGTCAGGGAACATACAGTGGCCATGCAGGTTAAGTTTCGGAAAATCATTGCCGGGTGGTGCGCATTGTATGGGTTTGTAACATTACATTCAATAGTAGGAGTGAGAAAAACATCACAGGGTGGTGCGCATTGTATGGGTGTGTAACATTACATTCACTAGTAGGAGAGAGAAAAACATCACGTGGTGGTGTGAATCTGAGGGTCTGAATTAGGATAGGCAGTGAGTGGCAATGTAGGATGTAGAAAAGCACCGCTTGGTGGTCAGCATGGGGAGGTCAGGGAACATGCAGTGGCAACGTAGGATAGGTTTTTGAAAAACATCGTGGGGTGGTGCGCATTGCATGGTTGTGTAACATTACATTCACTAGTAGGAGTAGAAAAACATCGTGGGTTGGTGCGCTTTGTATGGGTGTGTAACATTACATTCCCTAGTAGGAGTGAGAAAAACATCACGGGGTGGTGTGAATCGGAGGGTCTGAATTAGGATAGGCAGTGAGTGGCAATGTAGGATGGAGAAAAGCACCGCGTGGTGATCAGCATGGGGATGTCAGGGAACATGTAGTGGCAATGTAGGATACGTTTCGGAAAAACATTGCGGGGTGGTGCGCATTGTATGGGTGTGTAACATTACATTCACTAGTAGGAGTGAGAAAAACATCACGGGGTGTTGTGAATAGTAGGGTCTGAATTAGGATAGGCAGTGAGTGGCAATATATGATGGAGAAAAGCACCGCGTGGTGGTCAGCATGGGGAGGTCAGGGAACATGCAGTGGCAACGTAGGATAGGTTTCTGAAAAACATCGCGGGGTGGTGCGCATTGTATGGGTGTGTAACATTACATTCACTAGTAGGAGTGAGAAAAACATCGTGGGGTGGTGCGCTATGTATGGGTGTGTAACATTACATTCACTAGTAGGAGTGAGAAAAACATCACGGGGTGGTGTGAATCGGAGGGTCTGAATTAGGATAGGCAGTGAGTGGCAATGTAGGATGGAGAAAAGCACCGCGGGTTGGTCAGCATGGGGAGGTCAGGGAATATGCAGTGGCAATGTAGGATAGGTTTCTGAAAAACATCGCGTGTGGTGCTCATTGTTTGGGTGTGTAACATTACATTCACTAGTAGGAGTGAGAAAAACATCATTTGGTGGGGTGAATCAGAGGGTCTGAATTAGGATAGGCACTGAGTGGCAATGTAGGATGGGGAAAAGCACCGCGGGGTGGTCAGCATGTGGAGGTCAGGGAACATGCAGTAGCAATGTCGGATAGGTTTCTGAAAAACATCGCGGGGTGCTGCGCATTGTATGGGTGTGTAACATTACATTCCCTAGTAGGAGTGAGAAAAACATCACGGGGTGTTGTGAATCGTAGGGTCTGAATTAGGATAGGCAGTGAGTGGCAATGTAGGATGGAGAATAGCATCGGGGGGTGGTCAGCATGGGGAGGTCAGGGAACATGCAGTGGCAACGTAGGATAGGTTTCTGAAAAACATCGCGGGTGGTGCGCATTATATGGGTGTGTAACATTACATACACTAGTAGGAGTGAGAAAAACATCACGGGGTGGTGTGAATCGGAGGTTCTGAATTAGGATAGGCAGTGAGTGGCAATGTAGGATGGAGAAAAGCACCGCGGGGTGGTCAGCATGGGGATGTCAAGGAACATGCAGTGGCAATGTAGGATAGGTTTCTGAAAAACATCGCGGGGTGGTGCGCATTGTATGGTTGTGTAACATTACATTCACTAGTAGGAGTGAGAAAAACATCACGGGGTGGTGCGCATTGTATGGGTGGGTAACATTACATTCACTAGTAGGAGTGAGAAAAACATCTCGGGGTGGTGTGAATCGGAGAGTCTGAATTAGGATAGGAAGTGAGTGGCAATGTAGGAAGGAGAAAAGCACCGCGGGGTGGTCAGCATGGGGAGGTCAGGGAACATGCAGTGGTAATGTAGGATAGGTTTGTGAAAAACATCCGGGGGTGGTGCGCATTGTATGGGTGTGTAACATTACATTCACTAGTAGGAGTGAGAAAAACATCGTGGGGTGGTGCGCTTTGTATGGGTGTGTAACATTACATTCACTAGTAGGAGTGAGAAAAACATCACGGGGTGGTGTGAATCGCAGGGTCTGAATTAGGATAGGAAGTGAGTGGCAATGTAGGAAGGAGAAAAGCACCGCGGGGTGGTCAGCATGGGGAGTTCAGGGAACATGCAGTGGTAATGTAGGATAGGTTTGTGAAAAACATCCGGGGGTGGTGCGCATTGTATGGGTGTGTAACATTACATTCACTAGTAGGAGTGAGAAAAACATCACGGGGTGGTGTGAATCGTAGGGTCTGAATTAGGATAGGCAGTAAGTGGCAATGTAGGATGGAGAAAAGCACCGCGGGGTGGTCAGCATGGGGAGGTCAAGGAAAATGCAGTGGCAATGTAGGATAGGTTTCTGAAAAACATCGCGGGGTGGTGCGCATTGTAAGCGTGTGTAACATTACATTCACTAGTAGAAGTGAGAAAAACATCACGGGGTGGTGTGAATCGGAGTGTCTGAATTAGGATAGGCAGTGAGTGGCCATGTAGGATGGAGAAAAGCACCGAGGGTTGGTCAGCATGGGGAGGTCAGGGAACATGCAGTGGCAATGTATGATAGGTTTCTGAAAAACATCGCGGGGTGGTGCGCATTGTATGGGTGAGTAACATTACATTCACTAGTAGGAGTGAGAAAAACATCACGGGGTGGTATGAATTGGAGGGGCTGAATAAGATAGGCAATGAGTGGCAATGTAGGATGGAGAATATCATCGCGGGGTGGTCAGCATGGGGAGGTCAGGGAAAATGCAGTGGCAATGTAGGATAGGTTTCTAAAAAACATCGGGGGTGGTGCTCATTTTTTGGGTGTGTAACATTACATTCACTAGTAGGAGTGAGAAAAACATCACGGGGTGGGGTGAATCGGAGGGTCTGAATTAGTATTGGCAGTGAGTGGCAATGTAGGATGGGGAAAAGCACCGCGGGGTGGTCAGCATGTTGAGGTCAGGGAACATGCAGTGGCAATGTAGGATAGGTTTCTGAAAAACATCGCGGGGTGCTGCGCATAGTATGGGTGTGTAACATTAAATTCACTAGTAGGAGTGAGAAAACCATCACGGGGTGGTGCGCATTGTATGGGTGTGTAACATTACATTCACTAGTAGGAGTGAGAAAAACATCACGGGGTGGTGTGAATAGGAGAGTCTGAAATATTATAGTAAGTGACTGGCAATGTAGGATGGAGAAAAGCACCACGGGGTGGTCAGCATGGGGAGGTCAGGGAACATGCAGTAGCAATGTAGGATAGGTTTCTGAAAAACATCCGGGGGTGGTGCGCAATGTATGCATGTGTAACATTACATTCACTAGTAGGAGTGAGAAAAACATCACGGGTGGTGTGAATCGTACGGTCTGAATTAGGATAGGGAGTGAGTGGCAATGTAGGATGGAGAAAAGCACCGCGGGGTGGTCAGCATGGGGAGGTCAGGGAACATGCAGTGGTTATGTAGGATAGGTTTCTGAAAAACATCACGAGGTGGTGCGCATTGTATGGGTGTGTAACATTACATTCACTAGTAGGAGTGAGAAAAACATCAGGGGGTGGTTTGAATCGTAGGGTCTGATTTAGGATAGGCATTGAGTGGCAATATATGATGGAGAAAAGCACCGCTGGGTGGTTAGCATGTGTAGGTCAGGGAACATGCAGTGACAAAGTAGGATAGGTTTCTGAAAAACATCGCGGGGCGGTGCACATTGTATGGGTGTGTAACAATACATTCACTAGTACGAGTGAGAAAAACATCACGGGGTGGTGTGAATCGGAGGGTCTGAATTAGGATAGGCAGTGAGTGGCAATGTAGGATGTAGAAAAGCACCGCGGGGTGGTCAGCGTGGGGAGCTAAGGGAACATGCAGTGGCAATGTAGGATAAGTTTCTGAAAAACATCGCCGGGTGGTGCGCTTGTAAGGCTTTCTAACAGGGCATTCACTAGTAGGAGTGAGAAAAACATCACGGGGTGGTGTGAATCGGAGGTTCTGAATTAGGATAGGCAGTGAGTGGCAATGTAGGATGGAGAATAGCATCGCGGGGTGGTCAGCATGTGGAGGTTAGGGAACATGCAGTGGCAATGTAGGATATGTTTCTTAAAATCATCGCGGGGTGGTCCGCAATGTATGGGTGTGTAACATTACATTCACTAGTAGGAGTGAGAAAAACATCACGGGGTGGTGTGAATCGGAGGGTCTGAATTCGGATAGGAAGTCAGTGGCAATGTAGGATGTAGCAAAGCACTGCAGTGTGGTCAGCATGGGGAGGTCATTGAACATGTAATGGCAATGTAGGATAGGTTTCTGAAAAACATCCGGGGTTGGTGCGCATTGTATGGGTGTGTAACATTACATTCACTAGTAGGAGTGAGAAAAACATCACGGGGTGGTGTGAATCGGAGGGTCTGAATTAGGATAGGCAGTGAGTGGCAATGTAGGATGGGGAAAAGCACCGCGGCGTGGTCAGCATGGGGAGGTCTGGAAACATGCAGTGGCAATGTAGGATAGGTTTCTGAAAAACATCGCGGGTTGGTGCGCATTGTATGGGAGTGTAACATTACATTCACTAGTAGGAGTGAGAAAAACATCACGGGGTGGTGCGCATTGTATGCGTGTGTAACATTACATTCACTAGTAGGAGTGAGAAAAACATCACAGGGTGGTGCGCATTGTATGGGTGTGTAACATTACATTTACTAGTAGGAGTGAGAAAAACATCACGGGGTAGTGTGAATTGGACGGTCTGAATTATGATAGGCAGTGAGTGGCAATGTAGGACGGGGAAAAGCACCGTGGCGTGGTCAGCATGGGGAGGTCAGGGAACATGCAGTGGCAATGTAGGATAGGTTTCTGAAAAACATCGCAGTTTGGTGCGCATTGTATGGGTGTGTAACATTACATTCACTAGTAGGAGTGAGAAAAACATCACAGGTTGGTGTGAATTGTATGGGTGTGTAACAGTACATTCACTTGTAGGAGTGAGAAAAACATCACAGGGTGGTGCGAATTGTATGCGTGTGTAACATTACATTCACATGTAGGAGTGAGAAAAACATCACGTTGTGGTGTGAATCGGAGGGTCTGAATTAGGATAGGCAGTGAGGGGCAATGTAGGATGGAGAAAACCACCGCGTGGTGGTCAGCATGGGGAGGTCAGGGAACATGCAGTGGCAACGTAGGATAAGTTTCTGAAAAACATCGCGGGGTGGTGCGCATTGTATGGGTGTGTAACATTACATTCACTAGTATGAGTGAGATAAACATCGTGGGGTGGTGCGCTTTGTATGGGTGTGTAACGTTACATTCACTAGTAGGAGTGAGAAAAACATCATGGGGTGGTGTGAATCGGAGGGTCTGAATTAGGATAGGCAGTGAGTGGCAATGTAGGATGGAAAAAAGCACCGCGGGTTTGTCAGCATGTGGAGGTCAGGGAACATGCAGTGGCAATGTAGGATAGGTTTCTGAAAGATATCGCGGGGTGGTGCGCATTTTATGGGTGAGTAACAGTACATTCACTAGTAGGAGTTAGAAAAACATCACGAGTTGGTATGAATCAGAGGGTCTGAATAAGATAGGCAGTGAGTGGCAATGAAGGATGGAGAATATCATCGCGTGGTGGTCAGCATGGGGAGGTCAGGGAACATGCAGTGGCAATGTAGGATAGGTTTCTAAAAAACATCGCGGGTGGTGCGCATTGTTTGGGTGTGTGACATTACATTCACTAGTAGGAGTGAGAAAAACATCATGGGGTGGTGTGAATCGGAGGGTCTGAATTAGGATAGGCAGTGAGTGGCAATGTAGGATGGAGAAAAGCACCGCGGGTTGGTCAGCATGGGGAGGTCAGGGAACATGCAGTGGCAATGTAGGATAGGTTTCTGAAAAACATCGCGGGGTGGTGCGCATTGTATGCGTGAGTAACATTACATTCACTAGTAGGAGTGAGAAAAACATCACGGGGTGGTATGAATCGGAGGGTCTGAATAAGATAGGCAGTGAGTGGCAATGTAGGATGGAGAATATCATCGCGGGGTGGTCAGCATGTGGAGGTCAGGGATCATGCAGTGGCAATGTAGGATAGGTTTCTAAAAAACATCGCGGGTTGTGCTCATTGTTTGGGTGTGTAACATTACATTCACTAGTAGGAGTGAGAAAAACATCATGGGGTGGGGTGAATCAGAGGGTCTGAATTACGATAGGCAGTGAGTGTTAATGTAGGATGGGGAAAAGCACCGCGGAGTGGTCAGCATGTGGAGGTCAGGGAACATGCAGTGGCACTGTAGGATAGGTTTCTGAAAAACATTGCGGGGTGGTGCGCATTGTATGGGTTTGTAACATTACATTCCCTAGTAGTAGTGAGAAAAACATCATGGGGTGTTGTGAATCGTAGGGTCTGAATTAGGATAGGCAGTGAGTGGCAATGTAGGATGGAGGAAAGCACCGCGTGGTGGTCAGCATGGGGAGGTCAGGGAACATGCAGTAGCAACGTAGGATATGTTTCTGAAAAATATCGCGGGGTGGTGCGCATTGTATGGGTGTGTAACATTACATTCACTAGTAGGAATAAGAAAAACATCACGGGGTGGTGCGCTTTGTATGGGTGTGTAACATTACATTCACTAGTAGGAGTGAGAAAAACATCACGGGGTTGTGTGAATCGGAGGGTATGAATTAGGATAGGCAGTGAGTGGCAATGTAGGATGGAGAAATGCACCGCGGGTTGGTCAGCATTGGGAGGTCAGGGAACATGCAGTGGCAATGTAGGATAGGTTTCTGAAAAACATCGCGGGGTGCTGCGCATTGTATGGGTGAGTAACATTACATTCACTAGTAGAAGTGAGAAAAACATCACGGGGTGGTATGAATTGGAGGGTCTGAAAAAGATAGGCAGTGAGTGGCAATGTAGGATGGAGAATATCTTCGCGGGGTGGTCAGCATGGGGAGGTCAGGGAACATGCAGTGGCAATGTAGGATAGGTTTCTAAAAATCATCGCGGGTGGTGCACATTGTTTCGGTGTGTAACATTACATTCACTAGTAGGAGTGAGAAAAACATCACGGGGTGGGGTGAATCGGAGGGTCTGAATTAGGATAAGCAGTGAGTGGCAATGTAGGGTGGGGAAAAGCACCATGGGGTGGTCAGCATGGGGAGGTCAGGGAACATGCAGTGGCAATGTAGGATAGGTTTCTGAAAAACATCACGGGGTGGTGTGCAATGTATGGGGGTGTAACATTACATTCACTAGTAGGAGGGAGAAAAAAATCACGGGGTGGTGTGAATCGGAGGGTCTGAATTACGATAGGCATTGAGTGGCAATGTAGGATGGAGAAAAGCACCGTGGGTTGGTCAGCATTGGGAGGTCAGGGAACATGCAGTGGCAATGTAGGATAGGTTTCTGAAAAACATCGCGGGGTGCTGCGCATTGTATGGGTGTGTAACATTAAATTCACTAGTAGGAGTGAGAAAAACATCACGGGGTGGTGCACATTGTATGGGTGTGTAACATTTCATTCACTAGTAGCAGTGAGAAAAACATCACGGGTGGTGTGAATCGTAGGTCTGAATTAGGATAGGCAGTAAGTGGTAATTTAGGATGGAGAAAAGCACCGCGTGTTGGTCAGCATGGGGAGGTCAAGGAACATGCAGTGGCAATGTAGGATAGGTTTCTGAAAAACATCGCGGGGTGGTGCGCATTGTATGCGTGTGTAACATTACATTCACTAGTAGGAGTGAGAAAAACATCACGGGGCGGTGTGAATCGTAGGGTCTGAATTAGGATAGGCATTGAGTGGCAATATAGGATGGAGAAAAGCACGGCGGGGTGGTCAGCATGGGGAGTTCAGGGAACATGCAGTGGCAATGTAGGATAGGTTTCTGAAAAACATCGCCGGGTGGTGCGCATTGTATGGGTGTGTACCATTACATTTACTAGTAGGAGTGAGAAAAACATCACGGGGTGGTGTGAATCGGAGGGTCTGAATAAGATAGGCAGTGGGTGGCAATGTAGGATGGAGAAAAGCACCGCGGGGTGGTCAGCATGGGGAGGTCAGGGAACATACAGTGGCCATGCAGGTTAAGTTTCGGAAAATCATTGCCGGGTGGTGCGCATTGTATGGGTTTGTAACATTACATTCAATAGTAGGAGTGAGAAAAACATCACAGGGTGGTGCGCATTGTATGGGTGTGTAACATTACATTCACTAGTAGGAGAGAGAAAAACATCACGTGGTGGTGTGAATCTGAGGGTCTGAATTAGGATAGGCAGTGAGTGGCAATGTAGGATGTAGAAAAGCACCGCTTGGTGGTCAGCATGGGGAGGTCAGGGAACATGCAGTGGCAACGTAGGATAGGTTTTTGAAAAACATCGTGGGGTGGTGCGCATTGCATGGTTGTGTAACATTACATTCACTAGTAGGAGTAGAAAAACATCGTGGGTTGGTGCGCTTTGTATGGGTGTGTAACATTACATTCCCTAGTAGGAGTGAGAAAAACATCACGGGGTGGTGTGAATCGGAGGGTCTGAATTAGGATAGGCAGTGAGTGGCAATGTAGGATGGAGAAAAGCACCGCGTGGTGATCAGCATGGGGATGTCAGGGAACATGTAGTGGCAATGTAGGATACGTTTCGGAAAAACATTGCGGGGTGGTGCGCATTGTATGGGTGTGTAACATTACATTCACTAGTAGGAGTGAGAAAAACATCACGGGGTGTTGTGAATAGTAGGGTCTGAATTAGGATAGGCAGTGAGTGGCAATATATGATGGAGAAAAGCACCGCGTGGTGGTCAGCATGGGGAGGTCAGGGAACATGCAGTGGCAACGTAGGATAGGTTTCTGAAAAACATCGCGGGGTGGTGCGCATTGTATGGGTGTGTAACATTACATTCACTAGTAGGAGTGAGAAAAACATCGTGGGGTGGTGCGCTATGTATGGGTGTGTAACATTACATTCACTAGTAGGAGTGAGAAAAACATCACGGGGTGGTGTGAATCGGAGGGTCTGAATTAGGATAGGCAGTGAGTGGCAATGTAGGATGGAGAAAAGCACCGCGGGTTGGTCAGCATGGGGAGGTCAGGGAATATGCAGTGGCAATGTAGGATAGGTTTCTGAAAAACATCGCGTGTGGTGCTCATTGTTTGGGTGTGTAACATTACATTCACTAGTAGGAGTGAGAAAAACATCATTGGGTGGGGTGAATCAGAGGGTCTGAATTAGGATAGGCACTGAGTGGCAATGTAGGATGGGGAAAAGCACCGCGGGGTGGTCAGCATGTGGAGGTCAGGGAACATGCAGTAGCAATGTCGGATAGGTTTCTGAAAAACATCGCGGGGTGCTGCGCATTGTATGGGTGTGTAACATTACATTCCCTAGTAGGAGTGAGAAAAACATCACGGGGTGTTGTGAATCGTAGGGTCTGAATTAGGATAGGCAGTGAGTGGCAATGTAGGATGGAGAATAGCATCGGGGGGTGGTCAGCATGGGGAGGTCAGGGAACATGCAGTGGCAACGTAGGATAGGTTTCTGAAAAACATCGCGGGTGGTGCGCATTATATGGGTGTGTAACATTACATACACTAGTAGGAGTGAGAAAAACATCACGGGGTGGTGTGAATCGGAGGTTCTGAATTAGGATAGGCAGTGAGTGGCAATGTAGGATGGAGAAAAGCACCGCGGGGTGGTCAGCATGGGGATGTCAAGGAACATGCAGTGGCAATGTAGGATAGGTTTCTGAAAAACATCGCGGGGTGGTGCGCATTGTATGGTTGTGTAACATTACATTCACTAGTAGGAGTGAGAAAAACATCACGGGGTGGTGCGCATTGTATGGGTGGGTAACATTACATTCACTAGTAGGAGTGAGAAAAACATCTCGGGGTGGTGTGAATCGGAGAGTCTGAATTAGGATAGGAAGTGAGTGGCAATGTAGGAAGGAGAAAAGCACCGCGGGGTGGTCAGCATGGGGAGGTCAGGGAACATGCAGTGGTAATGTAGGATAGGTTTGTGAAAAACATCCGGGGGTGGTGCGCATGTATGGGTGTGTAACATTACATTCACTAGTAGGAGTGAGAAAAACATCGTGGGGTGGTGCGCTTTGTATGGGTGTGTAACATTACATTCACTAGTAGGAGTGAGAAAAACATCACGGGGTGGTGTGAATCGCAGGGTCTGAATTAGGATAGGAAGTGAGTGGCAATGTAGGAAGGAGAAAAGCACCGCGGGGTGGTCAGCATGGGGAGTTCAGGGAACATGCAGTGGTAATGTAGGATAGGTTTGTGAAAAACATCCGGGGGTGGTGCGCATTGTATGGGTGTGTAACATTACATTCACTAGTAGGAGTGAGAAAAACATCACGGGGTGGTGTGAATCGTAGGGTCTGAATTAGGATAGGCAGTAAGTGGCAATGTAGGATGGAGAAAAGCACCGCGGGGTGGTCAGCATGGGGAGGTCAAGGAAAATGCAGTGGCAATGTAGGATAGGTTTCTGAAAAACATCGCGGGGTGGTGCGCATTGTAAGCGTGTGTAACATTACATTCACTAGTAGAAGTGAGAAAAACATCACGGGGTGGTGTGAATCGGAGTGTCTGAATTAGGATAGGCAGTGAGTGGCCATGTAGGATGGAGAAAAGCACCGAGGGTTGGTCAGCATGGGGAGGTCAGGGAACATGCAGTGGCAATGTATGATAGGTTTCTGAAAAACATCGCGGGGTGGTGCGCATTGTATGGGTGAGTAACATTACATTCACTAGTAGGAGTGAGAAAAACATCACGGGGTGGTATGAATTGGAGGGGCTGAATAAGATAGGCAATGAGTGGCAATGTAGGATGGAGAATATCATCGCGGGGTGGTCAGCATGGGGAGGTCAGGGAAAATGCAGTGGCAATGTAGGATAGGTTTCTAAAAAACATCGGGGGTGGTGCTCATTTTTTGGGTGTGTAACATTACATTCACTAGTAGGAGTGAGAAAAACATCACGGGGTGGGGTGAATCGGAGGGTCTGAATTAGTATTGGCAGTGAGTGGCAATGTAGGATGGGGAAAAGCACCGCGGGGTGGTCAGCATGTTGAGGTCAGGGAACATGCAGTGGCAATGTAGGATAGGTTTCTGAAAAACATCGCGGGGTGCTGCGCATAGTATGGGTGTGTAACATTAAATTCACTAGTAGGAGTGAGAAAACCATCACGGGGTGGTGCGCATTGTATGGGTGTGTAACATTACATTCACTAGTAGGAGTGAGAAAAACATCACGGGGTGGTGTGAATAGGAGAGTCTGAAATATTATAGTAAGTGACTGGCAATGTAGGATGGAGAAAAGCACCACGGGGTGGTCAGCATGGGGAGGTCAGGGAACATGCAGTAGCAATGTAGGATAGGTTTCTGAAAAACATCCGGGGGTGGTGCGCAATGTATGCATGTGTAACATTACATTCACTAGTAGGAGTGAGAAAAACATCACGGGTGGTGTGAATCGTACGGTCTGAATTAGGATAGGGAGTGAGTGGCAATGTAGGATGGAGAAAAGCACCGCGGGGTGGTCAGCATGGGGAGGTCAGGGAACATGCAGTGGTTATGTAGGATAGGTTTCTGAAAAACATCACGAGGTGGTGCGCATTGTATGGGTGTGTAACATTACATTCACTAGTAGGAGTGAGAAAAACATCAGGGGGTGGTTTGAATCGTAGGGTCTGATTTAGGATAGGCATTGAGTGGCAATATATGATGGAGAAAAGCACCGCTGGGTGGTTAGCATGTGTAGGTCAGGGAACATGCAGTGACAAAGTAGGATAGGTTTCTGAAAAACATCGCGGGGCGGTGCACATTGTATGGGTGTGTAACAATACATTCACTAGTACGAGTGAGAAAAACATCACGGGGTGGTGTGAATCGGAGGGTCTGAATTAGGATAGGCAGTGAGTGGCAATGTAGGATGTAGAAAAGCACCGCGGGGTGGTCAGCGTGGGGAGCTAAGGGAACATGCAGTGGCAATGTAGGATAAGTTTCTGAAAAACATCGCCGGGTGGTGCGCTTGTAAGGCTTTCTAACAGGGCATTCACTAGTAGGAGTGAGAAAAACATCACGGGGTGGTGTGAATCGGAGGTTCTGAATTAGGATAGGCAGTGAGTGGCAATGTAGGATGGAGAATAGCATCGCGGGGTGGTCAGCATGTGGAGGTTAGGGAACATGCAGTGGCAATGTAGGATATGTTTCTTAAAATCATCGCGGGGTGGTCCGCAATGTATGGGTGTGTAACATTACATTCACTAGTAGGAGTGAGAAAAACATCACGGGGTGGTGTGAATCGGAGGGTCTGAATTCGGATAGGAAGTCAGTGGCAATGTAGGATGTAGCAAAGCACTGCAGTGTGGTCAGCATGGGGAGGTCATTGAACATGTAATGGCAATGTAGGATAGGTTTCTGAAAAACATCCGGGGTTGGTGCGCATTGTATGGGTGTGTAACATTACATTCACTAGTAGGAGTGGGAAAAACATCACGGGGTGGTGTGAATCGGAGGGTCTGAATTAGGATAGGCAGTGAGTGGCAATGTAGGATGGGGAAAAGCACCGCGGCGTGGTCAGCATGGGGAGGTCTGGAAACATGCAGTGGCAATGTAGGATAGGTTTCTGAAAAACATCGCGGGTTGGTGCGCATTGTATGGGAGTGTAACATTACATTCACTAGTAGGAGTGAGAAAAACATCACGGGGTGGTGCGCATTGTATGCGTGTGTAACATTACATTCACTAGTAGGAGTGAGAAAAACATCACAGGGTGGTGCGCATTGTATGGGTGTGTAACATTACATTTACTAGTAGGAGTGAGAAAAACATCACGGGGTAGTGTGAATTGGACGGTCTGAATTATGATAGGCAGTGAGTGGCAATGTAGGACGGGGAAAAGCACCGTGGCGTGGTCAGCATGGGGAGGTCAGGGAACATGCAGTGGCAATGCAGGATAGGTTTCTGAAAAACATCGCAGTTTGGTGCGCATTGTATGGGTGTGTAACATTACATTCACTAGTAGGAGTGAGAAAAACATCACAGGTTGGTGTGAATTGTATGGGTGTGTAACAGTACATTCACTTGTAGGAGTGAGAAAAACATCACAGGGTGGTGCGAATTGTATGCGTGTGTAACATTACATTCACTTGTAGGAGTGAGAAAAACATCACGTTGTGGTGTGAATCGGAGGGTCTGAATTAGGATAGGCAGTGAGGGGCAATGTAGGATGGAGAAAACCACCGCGTGGTGGTCAGCATGGGGAGGTCAGGGAACATGCAGTGGCAACGTAGGATAAGTTTCTGAAAAACATCGCGGGGTGGTGCGCATTGTATGGGTGTGTAACATTACATTCACTAGTATGAGTGAGATAAACATCGTGGGGTGGTGCGCTTTGTATGGGTGTGTAACGTTACATTCACTAGTAGGAGTGAGAAAAACATCATGGGGTGGTGTGAATCGGAGGGTCTGAATTAGGATAGGCAGTGAGTGGCAATGTAGGATGGAAAAAAGCACCGCGGGTTTGTCAGCATGTGGAGGTCAGGGAACATGCAGTGGCAATGTAGGATAGGTTTCTGAAAGATATCGCGGGGTGGTGCGCATTTTATGGGTGAGTAACAGTACATTCACTAGTAGGAGTTAGAAAAACATCACGAGTTGGTATGAATCAGAGGGTCTGAATAAGATAGGCAGTGAGTGGCAATGAAGGATGGAGAATATCATCGCGTGGTGGTCAGCATGGGGAGGTCAGGGAACATGCAGTGGCAATGTAGGATAGGTTTCTAAAAAACATCGCGGGTGGTGCGCATTGTTTGGGTGTGTAACATTACATTAACTAGTAGGAGTGAGAAAAACATCATGGGGTGGGGTGAATCGGAGGGTCTGAATTAGGATAGGCAGTGAGTGGCAAGGTAGGATGGAGAAAAACACCGCGGGGTGGTCAGCATGGTGAGGTCAGGGAACATGCAGTGGCAATGTAGGATAGGTTTCTGAAAGACATCGCGGGGTGGTGCGCATTGTATGGGTGAGTAACAGTACATTCACTAGTAGGAGTTAGAAAAACATCACGAGTTGGTATGAATCTGAGGGTCTGAATAAGATAGGCAGCGAGTGGCAATGAAGGATGGAGAATATCATCGCGTGGTGGTCAGCATGGGGAGGTCAGGGAACATGCAGTGGCAATGTAGGATAGGTTTCTAAAAAACATCGCGGGTGGTGCGCATTGTTTGGGTGTGTAACATTACATTCACTAGTAGGAGTGAGAAAAACATCATGGGGTGGGGTGAATCGGAGGGTCTGAATTAGGATAGGCAGTGAGTGGCAAGGTAGGATGGAGAAAAACACCGCGGGGTGGTCAGCATGGTGAGGTCAGGGAACATGCAGTGGCAATGTAGGATAGGTTTCTGAAAGACATCGCGGGGTGGTGCGCATTGTATGGGTGAGTAACAGTACATTCACTAGTAGGAGTTAGAAAAACATCACGAGTTGGTATGAATCTGAGGGTCTGAATAAGATAGGCAGCGAGTGGCAATGAAGGATGGAGAATATCATCGCGTGGTGGTCAGCATGGGGAGGTCAGGGAACATGCAGTGGCAATGTAGGATAGGTTTCTAAAAAACATCGCGGGTGGTGCGCATTGTTTGGGTGTGTAACATTACATTCACTAGTAGGAGTGAGAAAAACATCACGGGGTGGGGTGAATCGGAGAGTCTGAATTAGGATAGGAAGTGAGTGGCAATGTAGGATGGAGAAAAGCACCGCGGGGTGGTCAGCATGGGGAGGTCAGGGAACATGCAGTGGCAATGTAGGATAGGTTTCTGAAAAACATCGCGGGGTGCTGCGCATTGTATGGGTGTGTAACATTACATTCACTAGTATGAGTGAGAAAAACATCACAGGGTGGTGCGCATTGTATGGGTGTGTAACATTACATTTACTAGTAGGAGTGAGAAAAACATCACGGGGTAGTGTGAATTGGACGGTCTGAATTATGATAGGCAGTGAGTGGCAATGTAGGATGGGGAAAAGCACCGTGGCGTGGTCAGCATGGGGAGGTCAGGGAACAGGCAGTGGCAATGTAGGATAGGTTTCTGAAAAACATCGCAGTTTGGTGCGCATTGTATGGGTGTGTAACATTACATTCACTAGTAGGAGTGAGAAAAACATCACAGGTTGGTGTGAATTGTATGGGTGTGTAACAGTACATTCACTTGTAGGAGTGAGAAAAACATCACAGGGTGGTGCGAATTGTATGCGTGTGTAACATTACATTCACTTGTAGGAGTGAGAAAAACATCACGTTGTGGTGTGAATCGGAGGGTCTGAATTAGGATAGTCAGTGAGGGGCAATGTAGGATGGAGAAAACCACCGCGTGGTGGTCAGCATGGGGAGGTCAGGGAACATGCAGTGGCAACGTAGGATAAGTTTCTGAAAAACATCGCGGGGTGGTGCGCATTGTATGGGTGTGTAACATTACATTCACTAATATGAGTGAGATAAACATCGTGGGGTGGTGCGCTTTGTATGGGTGTGTAACGTTACATTCACTAGTAGGAGTGAGAAAAACATCATGGGGTGGTGTGAATCGGAGGGTCTGAATTAGGATAGGCAGTGAGTGGCAATGTAGGATGGAAAAAAGCACCTCGGGTTTGTCAGCATGTGGAGGTCAGGGAACATGCAGTGGCAATGTAGGATAGGTTTCTGAAAGACATCGCGGGGTGGTTCGCATTGTATGGGTGAGTAACAGTACATTCACTAGTAGGAGTTAGAAAAACATCACGAGTTGGTATGAATCGGAGGGTCTGAATAAGATAGGCAGTGAGTGGCAATGAAGGATGGAGAATATCATCGCGTGGTGGTCAGCATGGGGAGGTCAGGGAACATGCAGTGGCAATGTAGGATAGGTTTCTAAAAAACATCGCGGGTGGTGCACATTGTTTGGGTGTGTAACATTACATTCACTAGTAGGAGTGAGAAAAACATCACGGGGTGGGGTGAATCGGAGAGTCTGAATTAGGATAGGAAGTGAGTGGCAATGTAGGATGGAGAAAAGCACCGCGGGGTGGTCAGCATGGGGAGGTCAGGGAACATGCAGTGGCAATGTAGGATAGGTTTCTGAAAAACATTGCGGGATGGTGTTCAATGGATGGGTGTGTAACATTACATTCACTAGTATGAGTGAGAAAAATATCACGGGGTGGTGTGAATCGGAGGGTCTGAATTAGGATAGGCAGTGAGAGGCAATGTAGGATGGAGAAAAGCACCGCGGGGTGGTCAGCATGGGGAGGTCAGGGAACATGCAGTGGCAATGTTGGATAGGTTTCTGAAAAACATCCGGGGGTGGTGCGCATTGTATGGGAGTGTAACATTACATTCACTAGTAGGAGTGAGAAAAACATCACGGGCTGGTGCGCATTGTATGGGTGTGTAACATTACATTCACTAGTAGGAGAGTGAAAAACATCGCGGGGTGGTGCGCTTTGTATGGATGTGTAACATTACATTCACTAGTAGGAGTGAGAAAAACATCACGGGGTGTTATGAATCGGAGGGTCTGAATAATATAGGCAGTGAGTGGCAATGTAGGATGGAGAATATCATCGCGGGGTGGTCAGCATGGGGAGGTCAGGGAACATGCAGTGGCAATGTAGGATAGGTTTCTGAAAAACATCGCGGGTTGTTGCGCATTGTATGGATGTGTAACATTACATTCACTAGTAGGAGTGAGAAAAACATCACGTTGTGGTGTGAATCGGAGGGTCTGAATTAGGATAGGCAGTGAGTGGCAATGTAGGATGGAGAAAAGCACCGCTGGGTGGTGAGCATGGGAAGGTCAGGGAACATGCAGTGGCAATGTAGGATAGGATTCTGAAAAACATCGCAGGGTGCTGCGCATTGTATGGGTGTGTAACATTACATTCACTAGTAGGAGTGAGAAAAACATCGCGGGGTGGTGCGCATTGTATGGTTGTGTAACGTTACATTCACTAGTAGGAGTGAGAAAAACATCACGGGTTAGTGTGAATCGGAGGGTCTGAATTAGGATAGGCAGTGAGTGGCAAGGTAGGATGGAGAAAAGCACCGCGGGGTGGTCAGCATGGTGAGGTCACGGAACATGCAGTGGCAATGTAGGATAGGTTTCTGAAAAACATTGCGGGGTGGTGCGCATTGTATGGGTGTGTAACATTACATTCACTAGCATGAGTGAGATAAACATCGTGGGGTGGTGCGCTTTGTATGGGTGTGTAACGTTACATTCACTAGTAGGAGTGAGAAAAACATCATGGGGTGGTGTGAATCGGAGGGTCTGAATTAGGATAGGCAGTGAGTGGCAATGTAGGATGGAAAAAAGCACCGTGGGTTTGTCAGCATGTGGAGGTCAGGGAACATGCAGTGGCAATGTAGGATAGGTTTCTGAAAGACATCGCGGGGTAGTGCGCATTGTATGGGTGAGTAACAGTACATTCACTAGTAGGAGTTAGAAAAACATCACGAGTTGGTATGAATCTGAGGGTCTGAATAAGATAGGCAGCGAGTGGCAATGAAGGATGGAGAATATCATCGCGTGGTGGTCAGCATGGGGAGGTCAGGGAACATGCAGTGGCAATGTAGGATAGGTTTCTAAAAAACATCGCGGGTAGTGCGCATTGTTTGGGTGTGTAACATTACATTTACTAGTAGGAGTGAGAAAAACATCACGGGGTGGGGTGAATCGGAGAGTCTGAATTAGGATAGGAAGTGAGTGGCAATGTAGGATGGAGAAAAGCACCGCGGAGTGGTCAGCATGGGGAGGTCAGGGAACATGCAGTGGCAATGTAGGATAGGTTTCTGAAAAACATCGCGGGGTGCTGCGCATTGTATGGGTGTGTAACATTACATTCACTAGTATGAGTGAGAAAAACATCACAGGGTGGTGCGCATTGTATGGGTGTGTAACATTACATTCACTAGTATGAGTGAGAAAAACATCACAGGGTGGTGCGCATTGTATGGGTGTGTAACATTACATTCACTAGTAGGAGTGGAAAAACATCACGGGGTGGTGTGTATCGGAGGGTCTGAATAAGGATAGGCAGTGAGTGGCAATGTAGGATGGAGAAAAGCACCGTGGGGTGGTCAGCATGGGGAGGTCAGGGAACATGCAGTGGCAATGTAGGATAAGTTTCTGAAAAACATCGCGGTGTGGTGGGCATTGTATGGGTGTGTAACATTACATTCACTAGTAGGAGTGAGAAAAACATCACGGGGTGGTGTGAATCGGAGGGTCTGAATTAGGATAGGCAGTGAGTGGCAATGTAGGATGGGGAAAAGCACCGCGGCGTGGTCAGCATGGGGAGGGCAGGGAACATGCAGTGGCAATGTAGGATAGGTTTCTGAAAATCATCGCAGGGTGGTGCGCATTATATGGGTGTGTAACATTACATTCACTAGTAGGAGTGATAAAAACATAACGGAGTGGTGTCAATTGGAGGGTCTGAATTAGGATAGGCAGTGAGTGGCATTGTAGGATGGTGAAAAGCACCGCGGGGTGGTCAGCATATGTAGGTCAGGGAACATGCAGGGACAATGCAGGATAGGTTTCTGAAAAAATTCCCAGGGCAGTACGCATTGTATGGGTGTGTAACATTACATTCACTTGTAGGAGTGAGAAAAACATAACGGGGTGGTGTGAATCGGAGGGTCTGAATAAGATAGGCAGTGAGTGGCAAGGTAGGATGGAGAATAGCACCGCGGGGTGGTCAGCATGGGGATGTCAGGGAACATGCAGTGGCAATGTAGGATATGTTTCTGAAATACATCCGGGGGTGGTGCGCATTGTATGGGTGTGTAACATTACATTCACTAGTAGGAGTGATAAAAACATCACGGGGTGGTGTGAATCCGAGGGTCTGAATTAGGATAGGCAGTGAGTGGAAATGTAGGATGGGAAAAAACACCGCTGGGTGGTCAGCATGGGGAGTTCCGGGAACATGCTGTGGCAATGTAGGATAGGTTTCTGAAAAACATCGCGGGGTGGTGCACATTCTATGGGTGTGTAACATTACATTCACTAGTAGGAGTGAGAAAACCATCGTGGGGTGGTGCGATTTGTATGGTTTTTTAACATTACATTCACTAGTAGGAGTGAGAAAAAGATCACGGCCTGGTGTGAATCGCAGGGTCTGAATTAGGATAGGCAGTGAGTGGCAATGTAGGATGGAGAAAAGCACCGCGGGGTGGTCAGCATGGGGATGTCAGGGAACATGCAGTGGCAATATAGGATAGGTTTCTGAAAAACATCGCGGGGTGGTGCGCATGGTATGGGTGAGTAACATTACATTCACTAGTAGGAGTGAAAAAAACATCACGGGGTGGTGTAAATTGGAGGGTCTGAATTAGATAGGCAGTGAGTGGCAATGTAGGATGGAGAAAAGCACCGCGGGGTGGTCAGCATGGGGAGGTCAGGGAACATGCAGTGGCAATGTAGGATAGGTTTCTGAAAAACATCACGGGGTGGTGCGCATTGTATGGGTGTGTAACATTACATTCACTAGTAGGAGTGACAAAAACATCACGGCGTGGTGTGAATCGGAGGGTCTGAATTAGGATAGGCAGTGAGTGGCAACGTACGATGGAGAAAAGCACCGCGGGGTGGTCAGATTGTGGGGGTCAGGGACCATGCAGTGGCAATGTAGGATAGGTTTCTGAAAAACATTGCGGGGTGGTGGGCATTATATGGGTGTGTAACATTACATTCACTAGTAGGAGTAAGAAAAACATCACAGGGTGTTGCGCATTGTATGGGTGAGTAACATTACATTCACTAGTAGGAGTGAGAAAAACATCACGGGGTGGTGTAAATGGAGGGTCTGAATTAGATAGGCAGTGAGTGGCAATGAAGGATGGAGACAAGACCCACGGGGTGGTCAGCATGGGGAGGTCAGGGAACATGCAGTGGCAATGTAGGATAGGTTTCTGAAAAACGTTGCGGGGTGGTGCGCATTGTATGGGTGTGTAACATTACATTCACTAGTAGGAGTGAGAAAAACATCACGGAGTGGTGTGAATCGGAGGGTCTGAATTAGGATAGGCAGTGAGTGGCAATATAGGATCGGGAAAAGCAACGCGGGTGCTCAGCATGGGGAGGTCAGGGAACATGCAGTGGCAATGTAGGTTAGGTTTCTGAAAAACATCGTGGGGTGGTGCGCATTGTATGGGTGTGTAACATTACATTCACTAGTAGGAGTGAGAAAAACATCACGGGGTGGTGTGAATCGGAGGGTCTGAATTAGGATAGGCAGTGAGTGGCAATATAGGATGGAGAAAAGCACCGCGGGGTGGTCAGCATGGGGAGGTCAGGGAACATGCAGTGGCAACCTAGGATATTTTTCTGAAAAACATCGCGGGGTGGTGCGCATTGTATGGGTGTGTAACATTACATTCACAAGTAGGGGTGCGAAAAACATCACGGGGTGGTGTGAATCGGAGTGTCTGAATTAGGATAGGCATTGAGTGGCAATGTAGGATGGAGAAAAGCACCGCGGGGTGGTCAGCATGTGTAGGTCATGGAACATGCAGGGACAATGTAGGATAGGTTTCTCAAAAACATCGCGGGTTGGTGCGCATTGTATGGGTGTGTAACATTACATTCACTAGTAGGAGTGAGAAAAACATAATGGAGTGGTGTGAATCGGAGGGTCTGAATAAGATAGGCAGTGAGTGGCAATGTAGGATGGAGAATAGCATCGCGGGGTGGTCAGCATGGGGAGGTCAGGGAACATGCAGTGGCAATGTAGGATAGGTTTCTGAAAAGCATCTGGGGGTGGTGCGCATTGTATGGGTGTGTAACATTACATTCACTAGTAGGAGTGAGAAAAACATCACGGGGTAGTGTTAATCATAGGGTCTGAATTAGGATAGGCAGTGAGTGGCATTGTAGGATGGAGAAAAGCACCGCGTGGTGGTTATCATGGGTAGGTCAGGGAACATGCAGTGGCAATGTAGGATAGGTTTCTGAAAAACATCGCGGTGTGGTGCGCATTGTATGGGTCTGTAACATTACATTCACTAGTAGAAGTGAGAAAAACATCACGGGGTGGTGTGAATCGGAGGGTCTGAATTAGGATAGGCATTGAGTGGCAATATAGGATGGAGAAAAGCACCGCGGGGTGGTCAGGATGGGGAGGTCAGGAACATGCATTGGCAAAGTAGGATAGCTTTCTGAAAAACATCGCGGAGTGGTGCGCATTGTATGGGTGTGTAACATTACATTCACTAGTAGGAGTGAGAAAAACATCACGGGGTGGTGTTAATCGCAGGGTCTGAATTAGTATAGGCAGTGAGTGGCAATGTAGGATGGAGAAAAGCACCGCGGGGTGGTCAGCATGGGGAGGTCAGGGAACATGCAGTGGCAATGTAGGATAGGTTTCTGAAAAACATCACGGGGTAGTGCGCATTGTATGGGTGTGTAACATTACATTCACTAGTAGGAGTGACAAAAACATCACGGCGTGGTGTGAATCGGAGGGTCTGAATTAGGATAGGCAGTGAGTGGCAACGTACGATGGAGAAAAGCACCGCGGGGTGGTCAGATTGTGGGGGTCAGGGACCATGCAGTGGCAATGTAGGATAGGTTTCTGAAAAACATTGCGGGGTGGTGGGCATTGTATGGCTGTGTAACATTACATTCACTAGTAGGAGTAAGAAAAACATCACAGGGTGTTGCGCATTGTATGGGTGAGTAACATTACATTCACTAGTAGGAGTGAGAAAAACATCACGGGGTGGTGTAAATGGAGGGTCTGAATTAGATAGGCAGTGAGTGGCAATGAAGGATGGAGACAAGACCCACGGGATGGTCAGCATGGGGAGGTCAGGGAACATGCAGTGGCAATGTAGGATAGGTTTCTGAAAAACGTTGCGGGGTGGTGCGCATTGTATGGGTGTGTAACATTACATTCACTAGTAGGAGTGAGAAAAACATCACGGAGTGGTGTGAATCGGAGGGTCTGAATTAGGATAGGCAGTGAGTGGCAATATAGGATCGGGAAAAGCAACGCGGGTGCTCAGCATGGGGAGGTCAGGGAACATGCAGTGGCAATGTAGGTTAGGTTTCTGAAAAACATCGTGGGGTTGTGCGCATTGTATGGGTGTGTAACATTACATTCACTAGTAGGAGTGAGAAAAACATCACGGGGTGGTGTAAATCAGAGGGTCTGAATTAGGATAGGCAGTGAGTGGCAATGTAGGATGAAGAAAAGCACCGCGGGGTGGTCAGCATGGGGAGGTCAGGGAACATGCAGTGGCAACCTAGGATAGTTTTCTGAAAAACATCGCGGGGTGGTGCGCATTGTATGGGTGTGTAACATTACATTCACAAGTAGGGGTGCGAAAAACATCACGGGGTGGTGTGAATCGGAGTGTCTGAATTAGGATAGGCATTGAGTGGCAATGTAGGATGGAGAAAAGCACCGCGGGGTGGTCAGCATGTGTAGGTCATGGAACATGCAGGGACAATGTAGGATAGGTTTCTCAAAAACATCGCGGGTTGGTGCGCATTGTATGGGTGTGTAACATTACATTCACTAGTAGGAGTGAGAAAAACATAATGGAGTGGTGTGAATCGGAGGGTCTGAATAAGATAGGCAGTGAGTGGCAATGTAGGATGGAGAATAGCATCGCGGGGTGGTCAGCATGGGGAGGTCAGGGAACATGCAGTGGCAATGTAGGATAGGTTTCTGAAAAGCATCTGGGGGTGGTGCGCATTGTATGGGTGTGTAACATTACATTCACTAGTAGGAGTGAGAAAAACATCACGGGGTAGTGTTAATCATATGGTCTGAATTAGGATAGGCAGTGAGTGGCATTGTAGGATGGAGAAAAGCACCGCGTGGTGGTTATCATGGGTAGGTCAGGGAACATGCAGTGGCAATGTAGGATAGGTTTCTGAAAAACATCGCGGTGTGGTGCGCATTGTATGGGTCTGTAACATTACATTCACTAGTAGAAGTGAGAAAAACATCACGGGGTGGTGTGAATCGGAGGGTCTGAATTAGGATAGGCATTGAGTGGCAAGATAGGATGGAGAAAAGCACCGCGGGGTGGTCAGGATGGGGAGGTCAGGAACATGCATTGTCAATGTAGGATAGCTTTCTGAAAAACATCGCGGAGTGGTGCGCATTGTATGGGTGTGTAACATTACATTCACTAGTAGGAGTGAGAAAAACATCACGGGGTGGTGTGAATCGCAGGGTCTGAATTAGTATAGGCAGTGAGTGGCAATGTAGGATGGAGAAAAGCACCGCGGGGTGGTCAGCATGGGGAGGTCAGGGAACATGCAGTGGCAATGTAGGATAGGTTTCTGAAAAACATCACGGGGTGGTGCGCATTGAATGGGTGTGTAACATTACATTCACTAGTAGGAGTGACAAAAACATCACGGCGTGGTGTGAATCGGAGGGTCTGAATTAGGATAGGCAGTGAGTGGCAACGTACGATGGAGAAAAGCACCGCGGGGTGGTCAGATTGTGGGGGTCAGGGACCATGCAGTGGCAATGTAGGATAGGTTTCTGAAAAACATTGCGGGGTGGTGGACATTGTATGGGTGTGTAACATTACATTCACTAGTAAGAGTAAGAAAAACATCACAGGGTGTTGCGCATTGTATGGGTGAGTAACATTACATTCACTAGTAGGAGTGAGAAAAACATCACGGGGTGGTGTAAATGGAGGGTCTGAATTAGATAGGCAGTGAGTGGCAATGAAGGATGGAGACAAGACCCACGGGGTGGTCAGCATGGGGAGGTCAGGGAACATGCAGTGGCAATGTAGGATAGGTTTCTGAAAAACTTTGCGGGGTGGTGCGCATTGTATGGGTGTGTAACATTACATTCACTAGTAGGAGTGAGAAAAACATCACGGAGTGGTGTGAATCGGAGGGTCTGAATTAGGATAGGCAGTGAGTGGCAATGTAGGATGGGGAAAAGCAACGCGGGTGCTCAGCATGGGGAGGTCAGGGAACATGCAGTGGCAATGTAGGATAGGTTTCTGAAAATCATCGCCGGGTGGTGGGCATTTTATGGTTGTGTAACATTACATTCACTAGTAGCAATGAGAAAAACATCACAGAGTGGTGCGCATCGTATGGGTGTGTAACATTACATTCACTAGTAGGAGTGAGAAAAACATCACGGGGTGGTGTGAATCATAGTTTCTGAATTAGGATAGGCAGTGAGTGGCATTGTAGGATGGAGAAAAGCACCGCGTGTTGGTTATCATGGGTAGGTCAGGGAACATGCAGTGGCAATCTAGGATAGGTTTCTGAAAAACATCGCGGTGTGGTGCGCATTGTATGTGTGTGTAACATTACATTCACTAGTAGAAGTGAGAAAAACATCACGGGGTGGTGTGAATCGGAGGGTCTGAATTAGGATAGGCATTGAGTGGCAATATAGGATGGAGAAAAGCACCGCGGGGTGGTCAGGATGGGGAGTCAGGAACATGAAGTGGCAATGTAGGATAGCTTTCTGAAAAACCTCGCGGAGTGGTGCGCATTGTATGGGTGTGTAACATTACATTCACTAGTAGGAGTGCGAAAAACATCATGGGGTGGTGTGAATTGGAGGGTGTGAATTAGGATGGGCAGTGAGTGGCAATGTAGGATGGAGAAAATCATCGCGGAGTGGTCAGCATGGGCAGGTCAGGGAACATGCAGTGGCAATGTAGGATAGGTTTCTGAAAAACACCGCGGGGTGGTGCGCATTGTATGGGTGTGTAACATTACATTCACTAGTAGGAGTGAGAAAAACATCACGGGGTGGTGTGAATCGTAGGGTCTGAATTAGGATAGGCAGTGAGTGGCAATGTAGGATGGAGAAAAGCACCGCGGGGTGGTCAGCATGAGGAGGTCAGGGAACATGCAGTGGCAACGTAGGATAGCTTTCTGAAAAACATCGCGGGGTGGTGCGCATTGTATGGGTGTGTAACATTACATTCACTAGTAGGAGTGAGAAAAACATCACGGGGTGTTGTGAATCAGAGGGTCTGAATTAGGATAGGCATTGAGTGGCAATGTAGGATGGAGAAAAGCACCGCGGGGTGGTTAGCATGTGTAGGTCAGGGAACATGCAGGGACAATGTAGGATAGGTTTCTGAAAAACATCGCGGGGTGGTGCACATTGTATGGGTGTGTAACATTACATTCACTAGTAGGAGTGAGAAAAACATCACGGGGTGGTGTGAATTGGACGGTCTGAATTAGGATAGGCAGTGAGTGGCAATGAAGGATGGAGAAAAGACCCGCGAGGTGGTCAGCATGGGGAGGTCAGGGAACATGCTGTGGCAATGTAGGATAGGTTTCTGAAAAACATCGCGGGGTGGTGCGCATGTATGTGTGTGTAACATTACATTCACTAGTAGGAGTGAGATAAACATCACGGGTTGGTGTGAATCGGAGGGTCTGAATTAGGATAGGCAGTGAGTGACAATGTAGGTTGGAGAAAAGCACCACGGGGTGCTCAGCATGGGGAGGTCAGGGAACATCCAGTGGCAATGTAGGATAGGTTTCTGAAAAACATGGCGGAGTGGTGCGCATTGTATGGGTGTGTAACATTACATTCACTAGTAGGAGTGTGAAAAACATCACGGGGTGTTGTGAATCGGAGGGTCTGAATTAGGATAGGCAATGAGTGGCAATGTAGGATGGAGAAAAGCACCGCGGGGTGGTTAGCATGTGTAGGTCAGGGAACATGCAGGGACAATTTAGGATAGGTTTCTGAAAAACATCGCGGGGTGGTGCGCATTGCATGGGTGTGTAACATTACATTCAAAAGTAGGGGTGCGAAAAACATCACGGGGTGGTGTGAATCGGAGGGTCTGAATTAGGATAGGCATTGAGTGGCAATGTAGGATGGAGAAAAGCACCGCGGGGTGGTCAGCATGGGGAGGTCAGGGAACATGCAGGGACAATGTAGGATAGGTTTCTCAAAAACATCGCGGGTTGGTGCGCATTGTATGGGTGTGTAACATTACATTCACTAGTAGGAGTGAGAAAAACATCACGGGGTGGTGTGAATCGGAGGGTCTGAATAAGATAGGCAGTGAGTGGCAATGTAGGATGGAGAATAGCATCGCGGGGTGGTCAGCATGGGGAGGTCAGGGAACATGCAGTGGCAATGTAGAATAGGTTTCTGAAAAGCATCTGGGGGTGGTGCGCATTGTATGGGTATGTAACATTACATTCACTAGTAGGAGTGAGAAAAACATCACGGGGTGGTGTGAATCATAGTTTCTGAATTAGGATAGGCAGTGAGTGGCATTGTAGGATGGAGAAAAGCACCGCGTGTTGGTTATCATGGGTAGGTCAGGGAACATGCAGTGGCAATCTAGGATAGGTTTCTGAAAAACATCGCGGTGTGGTGCGCATTGTATGTGTGTGTAACATTACATTCACTAGTAGAAGTGAGAAAAACATCACGGGGTGGTGTGAATCGGAGGGTCTGAATTAGGATAGGCATTGAGTGGCAATATAGGATGGAGAAAAGCACCGCGGGGTGGTCAGGATGGGGAGTCAGGAACATGAAGTGGCAATGTAGGATAGCTTTCTGAAAAACCTCGCGGAGTGGTGCGCATTGTATGGGTGTGTAACATTACATTCACTAGTAGGAGTGCGAAAAACATCATGGGGTGGTGTGAATTGGAGGGTGTGAATTAGGATGGGCAGTGAGTGGCAATGTAGGATGGAGAAAATCATCGCGGAGTGGTCAGCATGGGCAGGTCAGGGAACATGCAGTGGCAATGTAGGATAGGTTTCTGAAAAACACCGCGGGGTGGTGCGCATTGTATGGGTGTGTAACATTACATTCACTAGTAGGAGTGAGAAAAACATCACGGGGTGGTGTGAATCGTAGGGTCTGAATTAGGATAGGCAGTGAGTGGCAATGTAGGATGGAGAAAAGCACCGCGGGGTGGTCAGCATGAGGAGGTCAGGGAACATGCAGTGGCAACGTAGGATAGCTTTCTGAAAAACATCGCGGGGTGGTGCGCATTGTATGGGTGTGTAACATTACATTCACTAGTAGGAGTGAGAAAAACATCACGGGGTGTTGTGAATCGGAGGGTCTGAATTAGGATAGGCATTGAGTGGCAATGTAGGATGGAGAAAAGCACCGCGGGGTGGTTAGCATGTGTAGGTCAGGGAACATGCAGGGACAATGTAGGATAGGTTTCTGAAAAACATCGCGGGGTGGTGCACATTGTATGGGTGTGTAACATTACATTCACTAGTAGGAGTGAGAAAAACATCACGGGGTGGTGTGAATTGGACGGTCTGAATTAGGATAGGCAGTGAGTGGCAATGAAGGATGGAGAAAAGACCCGCGAGGTGGTCAGCATGGGGAGGTCAGGGAACATGCTGTGGCAATGTAGGATAGGTTTCTGAAAAACATCGCGGGGTGGTGCGCATGTATGTGTGTGTAACATTACATTCACTAGTAGGAGTGAGATAAACATCACGGGTTGGTGTGAATCGGAGGGTCTGAATTAGGATAGGCAGTGAGTGACAATGTAGGTTGGAGAAAAGCACCACGGGGTGCTCAGCATGGGGAGGTCAGGGAACATCCAGTGGCAATGTAGGATAGGTTTCTGAAAAACATGGCGGAGTGGTGCGCATTGTATGGGTGTGTAACATTACATTCACTAGTAGGAGTGTGAAAAACATCACGGGGTGTTGTGAATCGGAGGGTCTGAATTAGGATAGGCAATGAGTGGCAATGTAGGATGGAGAAAAGCACCGCGGGGTGGTTAGCATGTGTAGGTCAGGGAACATGCAGGGACAATGTAGGATAGGTTTCTGAAAAACATCGCGGGGTGGTGCGCATTGTATGGGAGTGTAACATTACATTCACAAGTAGGGGTGCGAAAAACATCACGGGGTGGTGTGAATCGGAGGGTCTGAATTAGGATAGGCATTGAGTGGCAATGTAGGATGGAGAAAAGCACCGCGGGGTGGTCAGCATGGGGAGGTCAGGGAACATGCAGGGACAATGTAGGATAGGTTTCTCAAAAACATTGCGGGTTGGTTCGCATTGTATGGGTGTGTAACATTACATTCACTAGTAGAAGTGAGAAAAACATCACGGGGTGGTGTGAATTGGAGGGTCTGTATTAGGATAGGCATTGAGTGGCAATATAGGATGGAGAAAAGCACCGCGGGGTATTCAGGATGGGGAGGTCAGGAACATGCAGTGGCAATGTAGGATAGCTTTCTGAAAAACATCGCGTAGTGGTGCGCATTGTATGGGTATGTAACATTACATTCACTAGTAGGAGTGAGAAAAACATCACGGCGTGGTGTGAATCGGAGCATCTGAATTAGGATAGGCAATGAGTGACAATGTAGGATGTAGAAAAGCACCACGGGGTGGTCAGCATGCGGAGGTCAGGGAACATGCAGTGGCAATGTAGGATAGGTTTCTGAAAAACATCGCGGGGTGGTGGGCATTTTATGGGTGTGTAACATTACATTCACTAGTAGCAATGAGAAAAACATCACAGGGTGGTGCGCATTGTATGTGTGTGTAACATTACATTCACTAGTAGGAGTGCGAAAAACATCATGGGGTGGTGTGAATTGGATGGTGTGAATTAGGATGGGCAGTGAGTGGGAATTTAGGATGGAGAAAATCATCGCGGAGTGGTCAGCATGGGCAGGTCAGGGAACATGCAGTGGCAATGTAGGATAGGTTTCTGAAAAACACCGCGGTGTGGTGCGCATTGTATGGGTGTGTAACATTACATTCACTAGTAGGAAGGGGAAAAACATCACGGGGTGGTGTGAATCGGAGGGTCTGAATTAGGATAGGCAGTGAGTGGCAACGTAGTATGGAGAAAAGCACCGCGGGGTGGTCAGCATGGGGAGGTCAGGGAACATGCAGTGGCAATGTAGGATAGGTTTCTGAAAAACATCGCGTGGTGGTGGGCATTGTATGGGTGTGTAAGATTACATTCACTAGTAGGAGTGAGAAAAACATCACAGGGTGGTGCGCATTGTATGGGTGTGTAACATTACATTCACTAGTAGGAGTGAGAAAAACATCACGTGGTGGTGTGAATCGGAGGGCCTGAATTAGGATAGGCAGGGAGTGGCAATGTAGGATGGAGAAAAGCACCGCGGGGTGGTCAGAATGGGGAGGTCAGGGAACATGCAGTGGCAATGTAGGATAGGTTTCTGAAAAACATCGCGGGGTGGTGTGCATTGTATGGGTGTGTAACATTACATTCACTAGTAGGAGTGAGAAAAACATAACGGGGTGGTGTGAATCGGACGGTCTGAATAAGATAGGCATTGAGTGGAAATGTAGGATGGGCAAAAGCACCGCGGGGTGGTCAGCATGGGGAGGTCAGGGAACATGCAGTGGCAATGGAGAATAGGTTTCTGAAAGACATCGCGGGATGGTGCGCAATGTATTGGTGTGTAACATTAAATTCACTAGTAGGAGTGAGAAAAATATCACGGGGTGGTGTGAATCTTAGGGTCTGAATTAGGATAGGCAGTGAGTGGCAATGTAGGTTGGAGAAAAGCACCGCGTGGCGCTCAGCATGTGGGGGTCAATGAACATGCAGTGGCAATGTAGGATAGGTTTCTGAAAAACATAGCTTGGTGGTGCGCATTGTATGGGTGTGTAACATTACATTCTCTAGTAGGAGTGAGAAAAACATCACGGGGTGGTGTGAATCGGAGGGTCGGAATTAGGATAGGCATTGAGTGGCAATGTAGGATGGAGAAAAGCACCGCCGGGTGGTCAGCATGTGTAGGTCAGGAAACATGCAGTGACAATGTAGGATAGGTTTCTGAAAAACTTCGCGGGGCGGTGCGCATTGTATGGGTGTGTAACATTACATTCACTAGTAGGAGTGAGATAAACATCACGGGGTGGAGTGAATCGGGCGTCTGAATTAGGATAGGCAGTGAGTGACAATGTAGGTTGGAGAAAAGCACCGCGGGGTGCTCATTATGGGGAGGTAAGGGAACATGCAGTGGCAATGTAGGATACGTTTCTGAAAAACATGGTGGAGTGGTGCGCATTGTTTGGGTGTGTAACATTACATTCACTAGAAGGAGTGAGAAAAACATCACGGGGTGGTGCGCATTGTATGGGTTTGTAACATTACATTCACTAGTAGGAGTGAGAAAAACATCACGGGGTGGTGTGAATCGGAGGGTCTGAATTAGGATAGGCAGTGAGTGGCAATGTAGGATGGAAAAAAGCACCGCAGGGTGGTCAGCATGGGGAGGTCAGGAAACATGCAGAGGCAATGGATGATAGGTTTCCAAAAAACATCGCGGGGTGGTGCACATTGTATGGGTGTGTAACATTACATTCACTAGTAGGAGTGAGATAAACATCACGGGGTGGAGTGAATCGGAGGTTCTGAATTCGGATAGGCAGTAAGTGACAATGTAGGTTGGAGAAAAGCACCGCGGCGTGCGCAGCATGGGGAGGTCAGGGAACATGCAGTGGCAATGTAGGATACTTTTCTGACAAACATGGCGGAGTGGTGCGCATTGTACGGGTGTGTAACGTTACATTCACTAGTAGGAGAGAGAAAAACATCACGGGGTGGTGTGAATCGGAGGGTCTGAATTAGGATAGGCAGTAAGTGGCAATGTAGGATGGAGAAAAGCACCGCGGAGTGGTCAGCATGTGGAGGTCAGGGAACATGCAGTGGCAATGTAGGATAGGTTTCTGAAAAACATCGGGGGTGGTGTGCTTTGTATGGGTGTGTAACATTACATTCACTTATAGGAGTGAGAAAAACGTCACGGGGTGGTGTAAATCGGAGGGTCTGAATTAGGATAGGCAGTGAGTGGCAATGTTTGATGGAGAAAAGCACCGCGGGGTGGTCAGCATGGGGAGGTCAGGGAACATGAAGTTGCAATGTAGGATAGGTTTCTGAAAAACATCGCGGGGTGCTGCGCATTGTATGAGTGTGTAACATTACATTCACTAGTAGGAGTGAGAAAAACATCACGGGTGGTGTGAATCGGAGGGTCTGAATTAGGATAGGCAGTGAGTGGCAATGTAGGATGGAGAAAAGCACCGCGGGGGGGTCAGCATGGGGAGGTCAGGGAACATGCAGTGGCAATGTAGGATAGGTTTCTTAAAAACATCGCGTGATGGTGGGCATTGTATGTGTGTGTCACATTACATTCACTAGTAGGAGTGAGAAAAACATCACAGGGTGGTGCGCATTGTATGGGTGTGTAACATTACATTCACTAGTAGGAGTGAGAAAAACATCGTGGGATGGTGCGCTTTGTATGGGTGTGTAACATTACATTCACTAGTAGGAGTGAGAAAAACATCACAGGGTGGTGTGAATCGGAGGGTCTGAATTAGGATAGGCAGTGAGTGGCAATGCAGTTTGGAGAAAAGCACCGCGTGGTGGTCAACATGGGGAGGTCAGGGAACATGCAGTGGCAATGTAGGATAGGATTCTGAAAAACATCACGGGGTGGTGCGCATTGTATGGGTGTGTAACATTACATTCACTACTGGAGTGAGAAAAACATCGTGGGGTGGTGCGCTTTGTATGGGTGTGTAACATTACATTCACTAGTAGGAGTGAGAAAAATATCACAGTGTGGTGTGAATCGGAGTGTCTGAATTAGGATAGGCAGTGAGTGGCAATGTAGGATGGAGAAAAGCACCGTGGGGTGGTCAGCATGGGCAGGTCAGGGAACATGCAGTGGCAATGTAGGATAGGTTTCTGAAAAACATCGCGGGGTGGTGCGCATTGCATGGGTGAGTAACATTACATTCACTAGTAGGAGTGAGAAAATCATCATGCGGTGATGTGAATTGGAGGGTCTGAATTAGGATAGGCAGTGAGTGGCAATGAAGAATGGAGAAAAGACCCGCGAGGTGGTCAGCATGGGGAGGTCAGGGAACATGCAGTGGCAATGTAGGATAGGTTTCTGAAAAACATCGCGGGGTGGTGCGCATGTATGTGTGTGTAACATTACATTCACTAGTAGGAGTGAGAAAAATATCACAGTGTGGTGTGAATCGGAGGGTCTGAATTAGGATAGGCAGTGAGTAACAATGTAGGTTGGAGAAAAGCACCACGGGGTGCTCAGCATGGGGAGGTCATGGAACATGCAGTGGCAATGTAGGATACTTTTCTGAAAAACATGGCGGAGTGGTGCGCATTGTACGGGTGTGTAACATTACATTCACTAGTAGGAGTGAGAAAAACGTCACGGGGTGGTGTGAATTGGAGAGTCTGAATTAGCATAGGCAGTGATTGGCAATGTAGGATGGAGAAAAGCACCGCGGGGTGGTCAGCATGGGGAGGTCAGGGAATATGCAGTGGCAATGTAGGATATGTTTCTGAAAAACATCGCGGGGTGGTGCGCATTGTATGGGTGTGTAACATTACATTCACTAGTAGGAGTGGGAAAAACATCACGGGGTGGTGTGAATCGGAGTGTCTGAATTAGGATAGGCAGTGAGTGGCAATGTAGGATGGAGAAAAGCACCGCAGGGTGGTCAGCATGGGGAGGTCAGGAAACATGCAGTGGCAATGGAGAATAGGTTTCTGAAAAACATCGCGGGGTGGTGCGCAATGTATTGGTGTGTAACATTAAATTCACTAGTAGGAGTGAGAAAAACATCACGGGGTTGTGTGAATCTTAGGGTCTGAATTAGGATAGGCAGTGAGTGGCAATTTAGGTTGGAGAAAAGCACCGCGTGGTGGTCAGCATGGGGAGGTCAAGGAACATGCAATGGCAATGTAGGATAGGTTTCTGAAAAACATCGCGTGGTGGTGCGCATTGTATGAGTGTGTAACATTACATTCACTAGTAGGAGTGAGAAAAACATCACGGGGTGGTGTGAATCGGATGGTCTGAATTAGCATAGGCAGTGAGTGGCAATGTAGGATGGAGAAAAGCACCGCGGGGTGGTCAGCATGGGCAGGTCAGGGAACATGCAGTGGCAATGTAGGATAGGTATCTGAAAATCATCACGTGGTGGTGGGCATTGTATGGGTGTGTAACATTACATTCACTAGTAGGAGTGAGAAAAACATCACGGGGTGCTGTGTCTCGGAGGGCCTGAATTAGGATAGGCAGTGAGTGGCAATGTAGGATGGAGAAAAGCACCGCGGGGTGGTCAGAATGGGGAGGTCAGGGAATATGCAGTGGCAATGTAGCATAGGTTTCTGAAAAACATCGCAGGGTGGTGCGCATTGTATGGGTGTGTAACATTACATTCACTAGTAGGAGTGGGAAAAACATCACGGGGTGGTGTGAATCGGAGTGTCTGAATTAGGATAGGCACTGAGTGGCAATGTAGGATGGAGAAAAGAACCGCAGGGTGGTCAGCATGGGGAGGTCAGGAAACATGCAGAGGCAATGTAGGATAGGTTTCCAAAAAACATCGCGGGGTGGTGCACATTGTATGGGTGTGTAACATTACATTCACTAGTAGGAGTGAGAAAAACATCACGGGGTGCTGTGAATTGGATGGTCTGAATTAGGGTAGGCAGTGAGTGGCAATGAAGGATGGAGAAAAGACCCGCGAGTTGGTCAGCATTGGGAGGTCAGGGAACATGCAGTGGCAATGTAGGATACGTTTCTGAAAAACATGGCGAAGTGGTGCGCATTTTATGGGTGTGTAACATTACATTCACTAGTAGGAGTGAGAAAAACATCACAGGGAGGTGTGAATCGGAGGGCCTGAATTAGGATAGGCAGTGAGTGGCAATGTAGGATGGAGAAAAGCACCGCAGGGTGGTCAGCATGGGGAGGTCAGGAAACATGCAGTGGCAATGGAGAATAGGTTTCTGAAAAACATCACGGGGTGGTGCGCAATGTATTGGTGTGTAACATTAAATTCACTAGTAGGAGTGAGAAAAACATCACGGGGTTGTGTGAATCTTAGGGTCTGAATTAGGATAGGCAGTGAGTGGCAATTTAGGTTGGAGAAAAGCACCGCGTGGTGGTCAGCATGGGGAGGTCAAGGAACATGCAGTGGCAATGTAGGATAGGTTTCTGAAAAACATCGCGTGGTGGTGCGCATTGTATGAGTGTGTAACTTTACATTCACTAGTAGGAGTGAGAAAAACATCACGGGGTGGTGTGAATCGGAGGGTCTGAATTAGCATAGGCAGTGAGTGGCAATGTAGGATGGAGAAAAGCACCGCGGGGTGGTCAGCATGGGCAGGTCAGGGAACATGCAGTGGCAATGTAGGATAGGTATCTGAAAATCATCACGTGGTGGTGGGCATTGTATGGGTGTGTAACATTACATTCACTAGTAGGAGTGAGAAAAACATCACGGGGTGCTGTGTCTCGGAGGGCCTGAATTAGGATAGGCAGTGAGTGGCAATGTAGGATGGAGAAAAGCACCGCGGGGTGGTCAGAATGGGGAGGTCAGGGAATATGCAGTGGCAATGTAGCATAGGTTTCTGAAAAACATCGCAGGGTGGTGCGCATTGTATGGGTGTGTAACATTACATTCACTAGTAGGAGTGGGAAAAACATCACGGGGTGGTGTGAATCGGAGTGTCTGAATTAGGATAGGCACTGAGTGGCAATGTAGGATGGAGAAAAGAACCGCAGGGTGGTCAGCATGGGGAGGTCAGGAAACATGCAGAGGCAATGTAGGATAGGTTTCCAAAAAACATCGCGGGGTGGTGCACATTGTATGGGTGTGTAACATTACATTCACTAGTAGGAGTGAGAAAAACATCACGGGGTGGTGTGAATTGGATGGTCTGAATTAGGATAGGCAGTGAGTGGCAATGAAGGATGGAGAAAAGACCCGCGAGGTGGTCAGCATGGGGAGGTCAGGGAACATGCAGTGGCAATGTAGGATACGTTTCTGAAAAACATGGCGAAGTGGTGCGCATTTTATGGGTGTGTAACATTACATTCAATAGTAGGAGTGAGAAAAACATCACAGGGAGGTGTGAATCGGAGGGCCTGAAGTAGGATAGGCAGTGAGTGGCAATGTAGGATGGAGAAAAGCACCGTGGGGTGGTCAGAATGGGGAGATCAGGGAACATGCAGTGGCAATGTAGGATAGGATTCTGAAAAACATCACGGGGTGGTCGCATTGTATGGGTGTGTAACATTACATTCACTAGTAGGAGTGAGAAAAACATCACGGGGTGGTGTGAATCGTAGGGTCTGAAATAGGATAGGCAGTGAGTGGCAATGTAGGTTGGAGAAAAGCACCGCGTGGTGGTCAACATGGGGAGGTCAGGGAACATGCAGTGGCAATGTAGGATAGGATTCTGAAAAACATCACGGGGTGGTGCGCATTGTATGGGTGTGTAACATTACATTCACTAGTAGGAGTGAGAAAAACATCGTTGGGTGGTGCGCTTTGTATGGGTGTGTAACATTACATTCACTAGTAGGAGTGAGAAAAACATCACGGGGTGGTGTGAATCGGAGGGCCTGAATTAGGATAGGCAGCGAGTGGCAATGTAGAATGGAGAAAAGCACCGCGGGGTGGTCAGAATGGGGAGGTCAGGGAACATGCAGTGGCAATGTAGGATAGGTTTCTGAAAAACATCGCGTGGTGGTGCGCATTGTATGGGTGTGTAACATTACATTCACTAGTAGGAGTGAGAAAAACATCACGGGGTGGTGTGAATCGGAGGGTCTGAATTAGGATAGGCATTGAGTGGCATTGTAGGATGGAGAAAAGCACCTCCGGGTGGTCAGCATGTGTAGGTCAGGGAACATGCAGTGACAATGTAGGATAGGTTTCTGAAAAACATCGCGGGGCGGTGCGCATTGTATGGGTGTGTAACATTACATACAATAGTAGGAGTGAGATAAACATCACAGGGTGTTGTGAATCGGGGGTCTGAATTAGGATAGGCAGTGAGTGACAATGTAGGTTGGAGAAAAGGACCGCGGGGTGCTCATCATGGGGAGGTAAGGGAACATGCAGTGGCAATGTAGGATACGTTTCTGAAAAACATGGCGGAGTGGTGCGCATTTTATGGGTGTGTAACATTACATTCACTAGAAGGAGTGAGAAAAACATCACGGGGTGGTGTGAATCCGAGGGTCTGAATTGGGATAGGCAGTGAGTGGCATTGTAGGATGGAGCAAAGCACCGCGGAGTTGTCAGCATGTGGAGGTCAGGGAACATGCAGTGTCAATATAGGATAGGTTTCTGAAAAACATCGCGGGGTGGTGCACATTGTATGGGTGTGTAACATTACATTCACTAGTAGGAGTGAGAAAAACATCACGGGGTGGTGTGAATTGAATGGTCTGAATTAGGATAGGCAGTGAGTGGCAATGAAGGATGGAGAAAAGACCCGCGAGGTGGTCAGCATGGGGAGGTCAGGGAACATGCAGTGGCAATGTAGGATACGTTTCTGAAAAACATGGCGAAGTGGTGCGCATTTTATGGGTGTGTAACATTACATTCACTAGTAGGAGTGAGAAAAACATCACAGGGAGGTGTGAATCGGAGGGCCTGAATTAGGATAGGCAGTGAGTGGCAATGTAGGATGGAGAAAAGCACCGTGGGGTGGTCAACATGGGGAGGTCAGGGAACATGCAGTGGCAATGTAGGATAGGATTATGAAAAACATCACGGGGTGGTCGCATTGTATGGGTGTGTAACATTACATTCACTAGTAGGAGTGAGAAAAACATCACGGGGTGGTGTGAATCGGAGGGTCTGAATTAGGATAGGCAGGGAGTGGCAATGTAGGTTGGAGAAAAGCACCGCGTGGTGGTCAACATGGGGAGGTCAGGGAACATGCAGTGGCAATGGAGAATAGGTTTCTGAAAAACATCGCGGGGTGCTGCGCAATGTATTGGTGTGTAACATTAAATTCACTAGTAGGAGTGAGAAAAACATCACGGGGTTGTGTGAATCTTAGGGTCTGAATTAGGATAGGCAGTGAGTGGCAATGTAGGTTGGAGAAAAGCACCGCGTGGTGGTCAGCATGGGGAGGTCAAGGAACATGCAGAGGCAATGTAGGATAGGTTTCCAAAAAACATCGCGTGGTGGTGCACATTGTATGGGTGTGTAACATTACATTCACTAGTAGGAGTTAGATAAACATCACGGGGTGGTGTGAATCGGAGGTTCTGAATTCGAATAGGCAGTAAGTGACAATGTAGGTTGGATAAAACCACCGCGGGGTGCTCAGCATGGGGAGATCAGGGATCATGCTGTGGCAATGTAGGATACTTTTCTGAAAAACATGGCGGAGTGGTGCGCATTGTACGGGTGTGTAACGTTACATTCACTATTAGGAGAGAGAAAAACGTCACGGGGTGGTGTGAATCGGAGGGTCTGAATTAGGATAGGCAGTAAGTGGCAATGTAGGATAGAGAAAAGCACCGCCGGGTGGTCAGCATGGGGAGGACAGGGAACATGCAGTGGGAATGTAGGATAGTTTTCTGAAAAACATCGCGGGGTGGTGCGCATTGTATATGGGTGTAACATTACATTCACTAGTAGCAGTGAGAAAAACATCGTGGGGTGGTGCGCTTTGTATGGGTGTGTAACATTACATTCACTTATAGGAGTGAGAAAAACGTCACGGGGTGGTGTGAATCGGAGGGTCTGAATTAGGATAGGCAGTGAGTGGCAATGTTTGATGGAGAAAAACACCGCGGGGTGGTCAGCATGGGGAGGTCAGGGAACATGAAGTGGCAATGTAGGATAGGTTTCTGAAAAACATCGCGGGGTGGTGCTCATTGTATGAGTGTGTAACATTACATTCACTAGTAGGAGTGAGAAAAACATCACGGGGTGGTGTGAATCGGAGTGTCTGAATTAGGATAGGCAGTGAGTGGCAATGTAGGATGGAGAAAAGCACCGCGGGGTGGTCAGCATGGGGAGGTCAGGGAACATGCAGTGGCAATGTAGGATAGGTATCTGAAAAACATCGCGTGGTGGTGGGCATTGTATGGGTGTGTAACATTACATTCACTAGTAGGAGTGAGAAAAACATAACAGGGTGCTGCGCATTGTATGGGTGTGTAACATTACATTTACTAGTAGGAGTGAGAAAAACATCACAGGTTGCTGTGAATCGGAGGGCCTGATATAGGATAGTCAGTGAGTGGCAATGTAGGATGGAGAAGAGCACCGCGGGGTGGTCAGAATGGGAAGATCAGGGAACATGCAGTGGCAATGTAGGATAGGTTTCTGAAAAACATCGCGTGGTGGTGCGCATTGTATGGGTGTGTAACATTACATTCACTAGTAGGAGTGAGATAAACATCACGGGGTGGTGTGAATCGGAGGGTCTGAATTAGGATAGGCAGTGAGTGACAATGTAGGTTAGAGAAAAGCACCGCGGGGTGCTCAGCATGGGGAGGTCAGGGTACATGCAGTGGCAATGTAGGATACTTTTCTGAAAAAAATGGCGGAGTGGTGCGCATTTTATGGGTGTGTAACATTACAATCACTAGTAGGAGTGAGAAAAACATCACGGGGAAGTGTGAATCGGAGGGCGTGAATTAGGATAGGCAGTGAGTGGCAATGTAGGATGGAGAAAAGCACCGTGGGGTGGTCAGAATGGGGAGGTCAGGGAACATGCAGTGGCAATGTGGGATAGGTTTCTGAAAAACATCCGTGGGTGGTGCGCATTGTATGGGTGTGTAACATTACATTCAGTAGGAGCAGTGAGAAAAAACATCACGGGGTGGTGTGAATCGGAGGGTCTGAATTAGGATAGGCAGTGAGTGGAAATGTAGGATGGGGAAAAGCACCGCGTGATGGTCAGCATGGGGAGGTCAGGGAACATACAGTGGCAATGGAGAATAGGTTTCTGAAAAACATCGCGGGGTGGTGCGCAATGTATTGGTGTGTAACATTAAATTCACTAGTAGGAGTGAGAAAAACATCACGGGGTTGTGTGAATCTTAGGGTCTGAATTAGGATAGGCAGTGAGTGGCAATGTAGGTTGGAGAAAAGCACCGCGTGGTGGTCAGCATGGGGAGGTCAAGGAACATGCAGTGGCAATGTAGGATAGGTTTCTGAAAAACATCGCATGGTGGTGCGCATTGTATGAGTGTGTAACATTACATTCACGAGTAGGAGTGAGAAAAACATCACGGGGTGGTGTGAATCGGAGGGACTGAATTAGGATAGGCAGTGAGTGGCAATGTAGGATGGAGAAAAGCACCGCGGGGTGGTCAGCATGGGGAAGTCAGGGAACATGCAGTGGCAATGTAGGATAGGTATCTGAAAAACATCACGTGGTGGTGGGCATTGTATGGGTGTGTAACATTACATTCACTAGTAGGAGTGAGAAAAACATCACAGGGTGGTGCGCATTGTATGGGTGTGTAACATTACATTCACTAGTAGGAGTGAGATAAACATCACGGGGTTGTGTGAATCGGAGGGTCTGAATTAGGATAGGCAGTGAGTGACAATGTAGGTTGGAGAAAAGCACCGCGGGGTGCACAGCATGGGGAGGTCAGGGAACATGCTGTGGCAATGTAGGATACGTTTCTGAAAAACATGGCGGAGTGGTGCGCATTTTATGGGTGTGTAACATTACATTCACTAGTAGGAGTGAGAAAAACATCACGGGGAGGTTTGAATCGGAGGGTCTATATTAGGATAGGAAGTGAGTGGCAATGTAGGATGGAGAAAAGCACCGTGGGGTGGTCAGAATGGGGAGGTCAGGGAACATGCAGTGGCAATGTGGGATAGGTTTCTGAAAAACATCGCGTGGTGGTGCGCATTGTATGGTTTTGTAACATTACATTCACTAGTAGGAGTGAGAAAAACATCACGGGGTGGTGTGAATCGGAGGGTCTGAATTAGGATAGGCAGTGAGTGTCAATGTAGGATGGGGAAAAGCACCGCGGGGTGGTCAGCATGGGGAGGTCAGGGAACATGCAGTGGCAATGGAGAATAGGTTTCTGAAAAACATCGCGGCGTGGTGCGCAATGTATTGGTGTGTAACATTAAATTCACTAGTAGGAGTGAGAAAAACATCACGGGGTTGTGTGAATCTTAGGGTCTGAATTAGGATAGGCAGTGAGTGGCAATGTAGGTTGGAGAAAAGCACCGCGTGGTGGTCAGCATGGGGAGGTCAAGGAACATGCAGCGGCAATGTAGGATAGGTTTCTGAAAAACATCGCGTGGTGGTGCGCATTGTATGGGTGTGTAACATTACATTCACTAGTAGGAGTGACAAAAGCATCACGGTCTGGTGTGAATCGGAGGGTCTGAATTAGGATAGGCATTGAGTGGCAATTTAGGATGGAGAAAAGCACCGCGGGGTGGTCAGCATGTGTAGGTCAGGGAACATGCAGTGACAATGTAGGATAGGTTTCTGAAAAAAATCGCGGGGCGGTGCGCATTGTATGGGTGTGTAACATTACATTCACTAGTAGGAGTGAGATAAACATCACGGGGTGGTGTGAATCGGAGGGTCTGAATTAGGATAGGCAGTGAGTGACAATGTAGGTTGGAGAAAAGCTCCGCGGGGTGCTAAGCATGTGGAGGTCAGGGAACATGCAGTGGCAATGTAGGATACGTTTCTGAAAAACATGGCGGAGTGGTGCGCATTTTATGGGTTTGTAACATTACATTCACTAGTAGGAGTGAGAAAAACATCACGGGGTGGTGTGAATCCGAGGGTCTGAATTGGGATAGGCAATGAGTGGCATTGTAGGATGGAGCAAAGCACCGCGGAGTTGTCAGCATGTGGAGGTCAGGGAACATGCAGTGTCAATGTAGGATAGGTTTCTGAAAAACAACGCGGGGTGGTGCGCATTGTATGGGTGTGTAACATTACATTCACTAGTAGGAGTGAGAAAAACATTGTGGGGTGGTGCGCTTTGTATGGGTGTGTAACATAACATTCACTAGTAGGAGTGAGATAAACGTCACGGGGCGGTGTGAATTGCAGGGTCTGAATTAGGATACGCAGTGAGTGACAATGTAGGTTGGAGAAAAGCACCGCGGGGTGCTCAACATGGGGAGGTCAGGGAACATGCAGTGGCAATGTAGGATAGGTTTCTGAAAAACATCCGAGGGTGGTGCGCATTGTATGGGTGTGTAACATTACATTCACTAGTAGGAGTGAGAAAAACATCACGGGTGGTGTGAATCGGAGGGTCTGAATTAGGATAGGCAGTGAGTGGCAACGTAGTATGGAGAAAAGCACCGCGGGGTGGTCAGCAAGTGGAGGTCAGGGAACATGCAGTGGCAATGTAGGATAGGTTTCTGAAAAACATGGCGGAGTGGTGCGCATTGTACGGGTGTGTAACATTACATTCACTAGTAGGAGTGAGAAAAACGTCACGGGGTGGTGTGAATCGGATAGTCTGAATTAGGATAGGCAGTGAGTGGCAATGTAGGATGGAGAAAAGCACCACGGGGTGCTCAGCATGGGGAGGTCAGGGAACATGCAGTGGCAATGTAGGATACCTTTCTGAAAAACATGGCGGAGTCGTGCGCTTTATATGGGTGTGTAACATTACATACACTTATAGGAGTGAGAAAAACGTCACGGGGTGGTGTGAATCGGAGGGTCTAAATTAGGATAGGCAGTGAGTGGCAATGTTTGATGGAGAAAAGCACCGCGGGGTGGTCAGCATGGGGAGGTCAGGGAACATGAAGTGGCAATGTAGGATAGGTTTCTGAAAAACATCACGAAGTGGTGCGCAATGTATGGGTGTGTAACATTACATTCACTAGTAGGAGTGAGAAAAACATCACGGGGTGGTGTGAATCGGAGGGTGTGAATTAGGATAGGCAGTGAGTGGCAATGTAGGATGGAGAAAAGCACCGCGGAGTGGTCAGCATGGGGAGGTCAGGGAACATGCAGTGGGAATGTAGGATAGGTATCTGAAAAACAATGCGTGGTGTTGGGCATTGTATGGGTTTGTAACATTACATTCACTAGTAGGAGTGAGAAAAACATCACGGGGTGGTGTGAATAAATGGGTCTGAATTAGGATAGGCAATGAGTGGAAATGTTGGATGGGGAAAAGCACCGTGGGGTGGTCAGCATGGGGAGGTCAGGGAACATGCAGTGGCAATGGAGAATAGGTTTCTGAAAAACATCACGAAGTGGTGCGCAATGTATTGGTGTGTAACATTAAATTCACTAGTAGGAGTGAGAAAAACATCACGGGGTGGTGTGAATCTTAGGGTCTGAATTAGGATAGGCAGTGAGTGTCAATGTAGGTTGGAGAAAAGCACCGCGTGGTGGTCAGCATGGGGATGTCAAGGAACATGCAGTGGCAATGTAGGATAGTTTTCTGAAAAACATCGTGTGGTGGTGCGCATTGTATGGGTGTGTAACATTACATTCACTAGTAGGAGTGAGATAAACATCACGGGGTGGTGTGAATCGGAGGGTCTGAATTAGGCTAGGCAGTGAGTGACAATGTAGGTTGGAGAAAAGCACCGCGGGGTGCTCAGCATGGGGAGGTCAGGGAACATGCAGTGGCAATGTAGGATACGTTTCTGAAAAACATGGCGGAGTGGTGCGCATTTTATGGGTGTGTAACATTACATTCACTAGTAGGAGTGAGAAAAACATCACGGGGTGGTGTGAATCCGAGGGTCTGTATTGGGATAGGCAGTGAGTGGCATTGTTTGATGGAGCAAAGCACTGTGGAGTTGTCAGCATGTGGAAGTCTGGGAACATGCAGTGGCAATGTAGGATAGGTTTCTGAAAAACATCGGGGGTGGTGCGCATTGTTTGGGTGTGTAACATTACATTCACTAGTAGGAGTGAGAAAAACATGACGGGGTGGTGTGAATTGGAGGGTCTGAATTAGTATAGGCAGTGAGTGGCAATGAAGGATGGAGAAAAGACCCGCGGGGTGGTCAGCATGGGGAGGTCAGGGAACATGCAGTGGCAATGTAGGATAGGTTTCTGAAAAACATCGCGGGGTTGTGCGCATGTATGGGTGTGTAACGTTACATTCACTAGTAGGAGTGAGATAAACATCACGGGGTGGTGTGAATCGCAGTGTCTGAATTAGGATACGCAGTGAGTGACAATGTAGGTTGGAGAAAAGCACCGAGGGGTGGTCAGCATGTGGAGGTCAGGGAACATGCAGTGGCAATGTAGGATAGGTTTCTGAAAAACATCGGGGGTGGTGCGCATTGTATGGGTGTGTAACATTACATTCACTAGTAGGAGTGAGAAAAACATCACGGGGTGGTGTGAATCGGAGTGTCTGAATTAGGATAGGCAGTGAGTGGCAATGTAGGATGGAGAAAAGCACCGCAGGGTGGTCAGCATCGGGAGGTCAGGAAACCTGCAGAGGCAATGTAGGATAGATTTCCAAAAAACATCGCGGTGTGGTGCACATTGTATGGGTGTGTAACATTAAATTCACTAGTAGGAGTGAGATAAACATCACGGGGTGGTGTGAATCGGAGGTTCTGAATTAGGATAGGCAGTAAGTGGCAATGTAGGATGGAGAAAAGCACCGCGGGGTGGTCAGCATGGGGAAGACAGGGAACATGCAGTGGCAATGTAGGATAGGTTTCTGAAAAACATCGCGGGGTGGTGCGCATTGTTTGGGTGTGTAACATTACACTCACTAGTAGCAGTGAGAAAAACATCGTGGGCTGGTACGCTTTGTATGGGTGTGTAACATTACATTCACTTATAGGAGTGAGAAAAAGTCACGGGGTGGTGTGAATCGGAGGGTCTGAATTAGGATAGGCAGAGAGTGGCAATGTTTGATGGAGAAAAGCACCGCGGGGTGGTCAGCATGGGGAGGTCAGGGAACAAGAAGTGGCAATGTAGGATAGGTTTCTGAAAAACATCGCGGGGTGGTGCGCATTGTATGGGTGAGTAACATTACATTCACTAGTAGGAGTGAGAAAAACATCACGGGGTGGTGTGAATTAGAGGGTCTGAATTGGGATAGGCAGTGAGTGGCAATGAAGGATGGAGAAAAGCACCGCGGGGTGGCCAGCATGGCGAGGTCAGTAAACATGCAGTGGCAATGTAGGATAGGTTTCTGAAAAACATCGCGGGGTGGTGCGCATTGTATGGGTGTGTAACATTACATTCACTAGTAGGACTGAGATGAACATCACGGGGTGGTGTGAATCAGAGGGTCTGAATTAGGATAGGCAGTGAGTGGCAATGTAGGATGGAGAAAAGCACCGCGGGGTGGTCAGCATGGGGAGGTCAGGGAACATGCAGTGGAAATGTAGGATAGATTTCTGAAAAACATCGTGGGGTGGTGCGCATTGTATGGGTGAGTAACATTACATTCACTAGTAAGAGTGAGAAAAATATCACGGGGTGCAATGAATCGGAGGGTCTGAATAAGATAGGCAGTGAGTGGCAATGTAGGATGGAGAATAGCATCGCGGGGTGGTCATCATGGGGAGATCAGGGAACATGCAGTGGCAATGTAGGATAGGTTTCTGAAAAACATCGCGGGGTGGTGCGCATTACATTCACTAGTAGGAGTGAGAAAAACATCACGGGGTGGTGTGAATCGGAGGGACTGAATTAGGATAGGCATTCAGTGGCAATGTAGGATGGAGAAAAGCAACGCGGGGTGGCCAGCATGGGGAGGTCAGGGAACACGCAGTGGCAATGTAGGATAGGTTTCTGAAAAACATCCGGGCGTGGTGCGCATTGTATGGTTGTGTAACATTACATTCACTAGTAGGAGTGAGAAAAACATCACGGGGTGGTGCGCATTGTATGGGTGTGTAACATTACATTCACTAGTAGGAGTGAGAAAAACATCACGGGGTGGTGTGAATCGGAGAGTCTGAATTAGGATAGGAAGTGAGTGGCAATGTAGGATGTAGCAAAGCACTGCGGTGTGGTCAGCATGGGGAGGTCAGGGAACATGCAGTGGCAATGTAGAATAGGTTTCTGAAAAACATCCGGGGGTGGTGCGCATTGTATGGGTGTGTAACATTACATTCACTAGTAGGAGTGAGAAAAACATCACGGGGTGGTGTCAATCAGAGGGTCTGAATTAGGATAGGCAGTGAGTGGCAATGTAGGATGGGGAAAAGCACCGCGGGTTTGTCCGCAGGGGAGGTCAGGGAACATGCAGTGGCAATGTAGGATAGGTTTCTGAAAAACATCGCGGAGTGCTGCGCAATGTATGGGTGTGTAACATTACATTCATTAGTAGGAGTGAGAAAAACATCACGGGGTGGTGTAAATCGGAGGGTCTGAATTAGGATAGGTAGTGAGGGGCAATGTAGGATGGAGAAAAGCACCACGGGGTGGTCAGCATGCGGATGTCAGGGAACATGCAGTGGAAATGTAGGATAGGTTTCTGAAAAACATCGCGGTGTGGTGTGCATTGTATGTGTGTGTAACATTACATTCACTAGTAGGAGTGAGAAAAACATCGTGGGGTGGTGCGCTTTGTATGGGTGTGTAAAATTACATTCACTAGTAGGAGTGAGAAAAACATCACGGGGTGGTGTCAATCGGAGGGAATGAATTAGGATAGGCAGTGAGTGGCAATGTAGGATGGAGAAAAGCACTGCGGGGTGGTCAGCATGGGGAGGTCAGGGAACTTGCAGTGGCAATGTAGGATAGGTTTCTGAAAAACATCGTGGGGTGGTGCGCATTGTATGGGTGTGTAACATTACATTCACTAGTAGGAGTGAGAAAAATATCACGGGGTGGTATGAATCGGAGTGTCTGAATAAGATAGGCAGTGAGTGGCAATGTAGGATGGAGAATAGCATCGCGGGGTGGTCAGCATGGGGAGGTCAGGGAACATGCAGTGGCAATGTAGGATAGGTTTCTTAAAAACATCGCGGGGTGGTGCGCAATGTATGGGTGTGTAACATTACATTCACTAGTAGGATTGAGAAAAACATCACGGGGTGGTGTGAATCGGAGGGTCTGAATTAGGATAGGAAGTTAGTGGCAATTGAGGATGTAGCAAAGCACTGCGGTGTGGTCAGCATGGGGAGGTCATTGAACATGTAGTGGCAATGTAGGATAGGTTTCTGAAAAACATCCGGAAGTGGTGCGCATTGTATGGGTGTGTAACATTACATTCACTAGTAGGAGTGAGAAAAACATCACGGGGTGGTATGAATCGGAGGGTCTGAATTAGGATAGGCAGTGAGTGGCATTGTAGGATGGGGAAAAGCACCGTGGGATGGTCAGCATGGGGAGGTCAGGGAACATGCAGTGGCAATGTAGGATAGGTTTCTGAAAAACATCGCGGGGTGGTGCGCAATGTATGTGTGTGTAACATTACATTCACTAGTAGGAGTCAGAAAAACATCACGGGGTGGTGTGAATCGGAGGGTCTGAATTAGGATAGGCATTGAGTGGCAATGTAGGATGGAGAAAAGCACAGCGGGGTGGTCAGCATGGGTTGGTCAGGGAACATGCAGTCGCAATGTAGGATAGGTTTCTGAAAAACATCGCGTGGTGGTGCGCATTGTATGGGTTTGTAACATTACATTCACTAGTAGGAGTCAGATAAACATCACGGGGTGGTGTGAATCAGAGGGTCTGAATTAGGATAGGCAGTGAGTGACAATGTAGGTTGGAGAAAATCACCGCGGGGTGCTCAGCATGGGGAGGTCAGGGAACATGCAGTGGCAATGTAGGATCAGTTTCTGAAAAACAAGGCGGAGTGGTGCGCATTGTACGGGTGTGTAACATTTCATTCACTAGTAGGAGTGAGAAAAACATCACGGGGTGGTGTAAATCGGAGGGTCTGAATTAGGATAGGCAGTGAATGGCAATGTAGGATAGAGAAAAGCACCGCAGGGTGGTCAGCATGCGGAGGTCAGGGATCATGCAGTGGCAATGTAGGATAGGTTTCTGAAAAACATCGCGGTGTGGTGCGCATTGTATGGGTGTTTAACATTACATTCACAAGTAGGTGTGAGAAAAACATCGTGGGGTGGTGAGCTTTGTATGGGTGTGTAACATTACATTCACTAGTAGGAGTGAGAAAAACATCACGGGGTGGTGTGAATCGGAGGGTCTGAATTAGGATAGGCAGTGAGTGGCAATGTAGGATGGAGAAAAGCACCGCGGTGTGGTCAGCATGGGGAGGTCAGGGAACATGCAGTGGCAATGTAGGATAGGTTTCTGAAAAACATCGCGGGGTGGTGCGCATTGTATGGGTGAGTAACATTACATTCACTAGTAGGAGTGAGAAAAATATCACGGGGTGGTATGAATCGGAGGGTCTCAATAAGATAGGCAGTGAATGGCAATGTAGGATGGAGAATCGCATCGCGGGGAGGTCAGCATGGGGAGGTCAGGGAACATGCAGGGGCAATGTAGGATAGGTTTCTGAAAAACATCGTGGGCTGGTGCGCATTGTATATGTGTGTAACATTACATTCACTAGTAGGAGTGAGAAAAACATCACGGGGTGGTGCGCATTGTATGGGTGTGTAACATTACGTTCACTAGTAGGAGTGAGAAAAACATCACGGGGTTGTGTAAATCGGAGAGTCTGAATTAGGATAGGCAGTGAGTGGCAATGTAGGATTGTGAAAAGCACCGCGGGTTGGTCAGCAAGGGGAGGTCAGGGAACATGCAGTGGCAATGTAGGATAGGTTTCTGAAAAACATCGGGCGTGGTGCGCATTGTATGTGTGTGTAACATTACATTCACTAGTAGGAGTGAGAAAAACATCACGGGGTGGTGTGAATCGGAGGGTCTGAATTAGGATAGGCAGTGAGTGGCAATGTAGGATTGTGAAAAGCACCGCGGGTTGGTCAGCAAGGGGAGGTCAGGGAACATGCAGTGGCAATGAAGGATAGGTTTCTGAAAAACATCGCGGGGTGGTCCGCAATGTATGGGTGTGTAACATTACATTCATTAGTAGGAGTTAGAAAAACATCACAGGCTGGTGCGCATTGTATGGGATTGTAACATTACATTCACTAGTAGGAGTGAGAAAAACATCACGGGGTGGTGTGAATCGGAGGGCCTGAATTAGGATAGGCAGTGAGTGGCAATGTAGGATGGAGAAAAGCACCGCGGGGTGGTCAGAATGGGGAGGTCAGGGAACATGCAGTGGCAATGTAGGATAGGTTTCTGAAAAACATCGCGTGGTGGTGCGCATTGTATGGGTGTGTAACATTACATTCACTAGTAGGAGTGAGAAAAACATCACGGGGTGGTGTGAATCGCAGGGTCTGAATTAGGATATTCAGTGAGTGGAAATGTAGGATGGGGAAAAGCACCGCGGGGTGGTCAGCATGGGGAGGTCAGGGAACATGCAGTGGCAATGGAGAATAGGTTTCTGAAAAACATCACGAGGTGGTGCGAAATGTATTGGTGTGTAACATTAAATTCACTAGTAGGAGTGAGAAAAACATCACGGGGTGGTGTGAATCTTAGGGTCTGAATTAGGATAGGCAGTGAGAGGCAATGTAGGTTGGAGAAAAGCACCGCGTGGTGGTAAGCATGGGGAGGTCAAGGAACATGCAGTGGCAATGTAGGATAGGTTTCTGAAAAACATCGTGTGGTGGTGCGCATTGTATTGGTGTGTAACATTACATTCACTAGTAGGAGTGAGAAAAACATCACGGTGTGGTGTGAATCGAAGGGTCTGAATTAGGATAGGCATTGAGTGGCAATGTAGGATGGAGAAAAGCACCGCAGGGTGGTCAGCATGGGAGGTCAGGGAACATGCAGTGGCAATGTAGGATAGGTTTCTTAAAAACATCGCGGGGTGGTGCGCAATGTATGGGTGTGTAACATTACATTCACTAGTAGGAGTGAGAAAAACATCACGGGGTGGTGTGAATCGGAGGGTCTGAATTAGGATAGGCAGTGAGTGACAATGTAGGTTGGAGAAAATCACCGCGGGGTGCTCAGCATGGGGAGGTCAGGGAACATGCAGTGGCAATGTAGGATCAGTTTCTGAAAAACAAGGCGGAGTGGTGCGCATTGTACGGGTGTGTAACATTTCATTCACTAGTAGGAGTGAGAAAAACATCACGGGGTGGTGTAAATCGGAGAGTCTGAATTAGGATAGGCAGTGAGTGGCAATGTAGGATGGAGAAAAGCACCGCGGGGTGGTCAGCATGCGGAGGTCAGGGATCATGCAGTGGCAATGTAGGATAGGTTTCTGAAAAACATCGCGGTGTGGTGCGCATTGTATGGGTGTTTAACATTACATTTACTAGTAGGTGTGAGAAAAACATCGTGGGGTGGTGCGCTTTGTATGGGTGTGTAACATTACATTCACTAGTAGGAGTGAGAAAAACATCACGGGGTGTTGTGAATCGGAGGGTCTGAATTAGGATAGGCAGTGAGTGGCAATGTAGGATGGAGAAAAGCACCACGGGGTGGTCAGCATGGGGAGGTCAGGGAAGATGCAGTGGCAATGTAGGATAGGTTTCTGAAAAACATCGCGGGGTTTTGCGCATTGTATGGGTGAGTAACATTACATTCACTAGTAGGAGTGAGAAAAATATCACGGGGTGGTATGAATCGGAGGGTCTCAATAAGATAGGCAGTGAGTGGCAATGTAGGATGGAGAATCGCATCGCGGGGAGGTCAGCATGGGGAGGTCAGGGAACATGCAGGGGCAATGTAGGATAGGTTTCTGAAAAACATCGTGGTGTGGTGCGCAATGTATATGTGTGTAACATTACATTCACTAGTAGGAGTGAGAAAAACATCACGGGGTGGTGCGCATTGTATGGGTGTGTAACATTACGTTCACTAGTAGGAGTGAGAAAAACATCACGGGGTGGTGTAAATCGGAGGGTCTGAATTAGGATAGGCAGTGAGTGGCATTGTAGGATGGAGAAAAGCACCGCGTGGTGGTTATCATGGGTAGGTCAGGGAACATGCAGTGGCAATGTAGGATAGGTTTCTGAAAAACATCGCGGTGTGGTGCGCATTGTATGTGTGTGTAACATTACATTCACTAGTAGAAGTGAGAAAAACATCACGGGGTGGTGTGAATCGGAGGGTCTGAATTAGGATAGGCATTGAGTGGCAATATAGGATGGAGAAAAGCACCGCGGGGTATTCAGGATGGGGAGGTCAGGAACATGCAGTGGCAATGTAGGATAGCTTTCTGAAAAACATCGCGGAGTGGTGCGCATTGTATGGGTGTGTAACATTACATTCACTAGTAGGAGTGAGAAAAACATCACGGGGTGGTGTGAATCGCAGGGTCTGAATTGGTATAGGCAGTGAGTGGCAATGTAGGATGGAGAAAAGCACCGAGGGGTGGTCAGCATGGGGAGGTCAGGGAACATGCTGTGGTAATGTAGGATAGGTTTCTAAAAAACATCGTGGGGTGGTGCGCATTGTATGGGTATGTAACATTACATTCACTAGTAGGAGTGAGAAAAACATCACGGCGTGGTGTGAATCGGAGCATCTGAATTAGGATAGGCAGTGAGTGACAATGTAGGATGTAGAAAAGCACCACGGGGTGGTCAGCATGCGGAGGTTAGGGAACATGCAGTGGCAATGTAGGATAGGTTTCTGAAAAACATCGCGGGGTGGTGGGCATTTTATGGGTGTGTAACATTACATTCACTAGTAGCAATGAGAAAAACATCACAGGGTGGTGCGCATTGTATGGGTGTGTAACATTACATTCACTAGTAGGATTGAGAAAAACATCACGGGGTGGTGTGAATCGTAGGGTCTGAATTAAGATAGGCAGTGAGTGGCAATGTAGGATGGAGAAAAGCACCGCGGGGTGGTCAGCATGAGGAGGTCAGGGAACATGCAGTGGCAACGTAGGATACCTTTCTGAAAAACATCGCGGGGTGGTGCGCATTGTATGGGTGTGTAACATTACATTCACTAGTAGGAGTGAGAAAAACATCACTGGGTGTTGTGAATCGGAGGGTCTGAATTAGGATAGGCATTGAGTGGCAATGTAGGATGGAGAAAAGCACCGCGGGGTGGTTAGCATGTGTAGGTCAGGGAACATGCAGGGACAATGTAGGATAGGTTTCTGAAAAACATCGCGGGGTGGTGCACATTGTATGGGTGTGTAACATTACATTCACTAGTAGGAGTGAGAAAAACATCACGGGGTGGTGTGAATTGGAGGGTCTGAATTAGGATAGGCAGTGAGTGGCAATGAAGGATGGAGAAAAGACCCGCGAGGTGGTCAGCATGGGGAGGTCAGGGAACATGCAGTGGCAATGTAGGATAGGTTTCTGAAAAACATCGCGGGGTGGTGCGCATGTATGTGTGTGTAACATTACATTCACTAGTAGGAGTGAGATAAACATCACGGGGTGGTGTGAATCGGAGGGTCTGAATGAGGATAGGCAGTGAGAGACAATGTAGGTTGGAGAAAAGCACCACGGGGTGCTCAGCATGGGGAGGTCAGGGAACATCCAGTGGCAATGTAGGATAGGTTTCTGAAAAACATGGCGGAGTGGTGCGCATTGTACGGGTGTGTAACATTACATTCACTAGTAGGAGTGAGAAAAACGTCACGGGGTGGTGTGAATCGGAGAGTCTGAATTAGCATAGGCAGTGATTGGCAATGTAGGATGGAGAAAAGCACCGCGGGGTTGTCAGCATGGGGAGGTCAGGGAACATGCAGTGGCAATGTAGGATAGGTTTCTGAAAAACATCGCGGGGTGGTGCGTATTGTATGGGTGTGTAACATTACATTCACTAGTAGGAGTGAGAAAAACATCACGGGGTGGTGTGAATTGGAGGGTCTGAATTAGGATAGGCAGTGAGTGGCAATGTAGGATGGAGAAAAGCACCGCAGGGTCGTCAGCATGGGGAGGTCAGGAAACATGCAGAGGCAATGTAGGATAGGTTTCCAAAAAACATCGCGGGGTGGTGCACATTGTATGGGTGTGTAACATTACATTCACTAGTAGGAGTGAGATAAACATCACGGGGTGGTGTGAATCGGAGGTTCTGAATTCAGATAGGCAGTAAGGGACAATGTAGGTTGGAGAAAAGCACCGCGGGGTGCTCAGCATGGGGAGGTCAGGGAACATGCAGTGGGAATGTAGGATAGGTTTCTGAAAAACATCCCGGGGTTGTGCGCATTGTATGGGGGTGTAACATTACATTCACTAGTAGCAGTGAGAAAAACATCGTGGGGTGGTGCGCTTTGTATGGGTGTGTAACATTACATTCACTTATAGGAGTGAGAAAAACATCACGGGGTGGTGTGAATCGGAGGGTCTGAATTAGGATAGGCAGTGAGTGGCAATGTAAGTTGGAGAAAAGCACCGCGGGGAGGTCAGCATGGGGAGGTCAGGGAACATGCAGTGGCAATGTAGGATAGGATTCTGCAAAACATCACGGGGTGGTGCGCATTGTATGGATGTGTAACATTTCATTCACTAGTAGGAGTGAGAAAAACATCATGGGGTGATGTGAATTGGAGGGTCTGAATTAGGATAGGCAGTGAGATGCAATGAAGGATGGAGAAAAGACCCACGGGGTGGTCAGCATGGGGAGATCAGGGAACATGCAGTGGAAATGTAGCATAGGTTTCTGAAAAACATCGCGGGGTGGTGCGCATTGTATGGGTGTGTAACATTACATTCACTAGTAGGAAGGGGAAAAACATCACGGGGTGGTGTGAATCGGAGGGTCTGAATTAGGATAGGCAGTGAGTGGCAACGTAGTATGGAGAAAAGCACCGCGGGGTGGTCAGCATGGGGAGGTCAGGGAACATGCAGTGGCAATGTAGGATAGGTTTCTGAAAAACATCGCGTGGTGGTGGGCATTGTATGGGTGTGTAAGATTACATTAACTAGTAGGAGTGAGAAAAACATCACAGGGTGGTGCGCATTGTATGGGTGTGTAACATTACATTCACTAGTAGGAGTGAGAAAAACATCACGTGGTGGTGTGAATCGGAGGGCCAGAATTAGGATAGGCAGTGAGTGGCAATGTAGGATGGAGAAAAGCACCGCCGGGTGGTCAGAATGGGGAGGTCAGGGAACATGCAGTGGCAATGTAGGATAGGTTTCTGAAAAACATCGCGGGGTGGTGCGCATTGTATGGGTGTGTAACATTACATTCACTAGTAGGAGTGAGAAAAACATAACGGGGTGGTGTGAATCGGACGGTCTGAATAAGATAGGCATTGAGTGGAAATGTAGGATGGGCAAAAACACCGCGGGGTGGTCAGCATGGGGAGGTCAGGGAACATGCAGTGGCAATGGAGAATAGGTTTCTGAAAGACATCGCGGGGTGGTGCGCAATGTATTGGTGTGGAACATTAAATTCACTAGTAGGAGTGAGAAAAATATCACGGGGTGGTGTGAATCTTAGGGTCTGAATTAGGATAGGCAGTGAGTGGCAATGTAGGTTGGAGAAAAGCACCGCGTGGTGTTCAGCATGGGGGGGTCAATGAACATGCAGTGGCAATGTAGGATAGGTTTCTGAAAAACATAGCTTGGTGGTGCGCATTGTATGGGTGTGTAACATTACATTCTCTAGTAGGAGTGAGAAAAACATCACGGGGTGGTGTGAATCGGAGGGTCGGAATTAGGATAGGCATTGAGTGGCAATGTAGGATGGAGAAAAGCACCGCCGGGTGGTCTGCATGTGTAGGTCAGGAAACATGCAGTGACAATGTAGGATAGGTTTCTGAAAAACTTCGCGGGGCGGTGCGCATTGTATGGGTGTGTAACATTAGATTCACTAGTAGGAGTGAGATAAACATCACGGGGTGGAGTGAATCGGGCGTCTGAATTAGGATAGGCAGTGAGTGACAATGTAGGTTGGAGAAAAGCACAGCGGGGTGCTCATCATGGGGAGGTAAGGGAACATGCAGTGGCAATGTAGGATACGTTTCTGAAAAACATGGTGGAGTGGTGCGCATTGTTTGGGTGTGTAACATTACATTCACTAGAAGGAGTGAGAAAAACATCACGGGGTGGTGCGCATTGTATGGGTTTGTAACATTACATTCACTAGTAGGAGTGAGAAAAACATCACGGGGTGGTGTGAATCGGAGGGTCTGAATTAGGATAGGCAGTGAGTGGCAATGTAGGATGGAGAAAAGCACCGCAGGATGGTCAGCATGGGGAGGACAGGGAACATGCAGTGGGAATGTAGGATAGGTTTCTGAAAAACATCGCGGGGTGGTGCGCATTGTATGGGGGTGTAACATTACATTCACTAGTAGGAGTGAGAAAAAGATCACAGGGTGGTGCGCATTGTATGGGTGTGTAACATTACATTCACTAGTAGGAGTGAGAAAAACATCACGGGGTGGTGTGAATCGGAGGGTCTGAATTAGATAGGCAGTGAGTGGAAATGTAGGATGGGGAAAAGCACCGTGGGGTGGTCAACATGGGGAGGTCAGGGAACATGCAGTGGCAATGTAGGATAGGATTCTGAAAAACATCACGGGGTGGTCGCATTGTATGGGTGTGTAACATTACATTCACTAGTAGGAGTGAGAAAAACATCACGGGGTGGTGTGAATCGTAGGGTCTGAATTAGGATAGGCAGTGAGTGGCAATGTAGGTTGGAGAAAAGCACCGCGTGGTGGTCAACATGGGGAGGTCAGGGAACATGCAGTGGCAATGTAGGATAGGATTCTGAAAAACATCACGGGGTTGTGCGCATTGTATGGGTGTGTAACATTACATTCACTACTGGAGTGAGAAAAACATCGTGGGGTGGTGCGCTTTGTATGGGTGTGTAACATTACATTCACTAGTAGGAGTGAGAAAAATATCACAGGGTGGTGTGAATCGGAGAGTCTGAATTAGGATAGGCAGTGAGTGGCAATGTAGGATGGAGAAAAGCACCGCGGGGTTGTCAGCATGGGCAGGTCAGGGAACATGCAGTGGCAATGTAGGATAGGTTTCTGAAAAACATCGCGGGGTGGTGCGCATTGCAAGGGTGAGTAACATTACATTCACTAGTAGGAGTGAGAAAAACATCATGCGGTGATGTGAATTGGAGGGTCTGAATTAGGATAGGCAGTGAGAAACAATGTAGGTTGGAGAAAAGCACCACGGGGTGCTCAGCATGGGGAGGCCAGGGTACATGCAGTGGCAATGTAGGATAGTTTTCTGAAAAACATAGCTTGGTGGTGCGCATTGTATGGGTGTGTAACATTACCTTCTCTAGTAGGAGTGAGAAAAACATCACGGGGTGGTGTGAATCGGAGGGTCGGAATTAGGATAGGCATTGAGTGGCAATGTAGGATGGAGAAAAGCACCGCCGGGTGGTCTGCATGTGTAGGTCAGGAAACATGCAGTGACAATGTAGGATAGGTTTCTGAAAAACTTCGCGGGGAGGTGCGCATTGTATGGGTGTGTAACATTACATTCACTAGTAGGAGTGAGATAAACATCACGGGGTGGAGTGAATCGGGCGTCTGAATTAGGATAGGCAGTGAGTGACACTGTAGGTTGGAGAAAAGCACAGCGGGGCGCTCATCATGGGGAGGTAAGGGAACATGCAGTGGCAATGTAGGATACGTTTCTGAAAAACATGGTGGAGTGGTGCGCATTGTTTGGGTGTGTAACATTACATTCACTAGAAGGAGTGAGAAAAACATCACGGGGTGGTGCGCATTGTATGGGTTTGTAACATTACATTCACTAGTAGGAGTGAGAAAAACATCACGGGGTGGTGTGAATCGGAGGGTCTGAATTAGGATAGGCAGTGAGTGGCAATGTAGGATGGAGAAAAGCACCGCAGGGTGGTCAGCATGGGGAGGTCAGGAAACATGCAGAGGCAATGGATGATAGGTTTCCAAAAAACATCGCGGGGTGGTGCACATTGTATGGGTGTGTAACATTACATTCACTAGTAGGAGTGAGATAAACATCACGGGGTGGTGTGAATCGGAGGTTCTGAATTTGGATAGGCAGTAAGTGACAATGTAGGTTGGAGAAAAGCACCGCGGCATGCTCAGATTGGGGAGGTCAGGGAACATGCAGTGACAATGTAGGATACTTTTCTGACAAACATGGCGGAGTGGTGCGCATTGTACGGGTGTGTAACGTTACATTCACTAGTAGGAGAGAGAAAAACATCACGGGGTGGTGTGAATCGGAGGGTCTGAATTAGGATAGGCAGTAAGTGGCAATGTAGGATGGAGAAAAGCACCGCGGGGTGGTCAGCATGGGGAGGACAGGGAACATGCAGTGGGAATGTAGGATAGGTTTCTGAAAAACATCGCGGGGTTGTGCGCATTGTATGGGGGTGTAACATTACATTCACTAGTAGCAGTGAGAAAAACATCGTGGGGTGGTGCGCTTTGTATGGGTGTGTAACATTACGTTCACTTATAGGAGTGAGAAAAACCTCACGGGGTGGTGTGAATCGGAGAGTCTGAATTAGGATAGGCCGTGAGTGGCAATGTTTGATGGAGAAAAGCACCGCGGGGTGGTCAGCATGGGGAGGTCAGGGAACATGAAGTTGCAATGTAGGATAGGTTTCTGAAAAACATCGCGGGGTGCTGGGCATTGTATGAGTGTGTAACATTACATTCACTAGTAGGAGTGAGAAAAACATCACGGGGTGGTGTGAATCGGAGGGTCTGAATTAGGATAGGCAGTGAGTGGCAATGTAGGATGGAGAAAAGCACCACGGGGGGGTCAGCATGGGGAGGTCAGGGAACATGCAGTGGCAATGTAGGATAGGTTTCTTAAAAACATCGCGTGATGGTGGGCATTGTATGGGTGTGTCACATTACATTCACTAGTAGGAGTGAGAAAAACATCACAGGGTGGTGCGCATTGTATGGGTGTGTAACATTACATTCACTAGTAGGAGTGAGAAAAACATCACGGGTTGGTTTGAATCGGAGAGTCTGAATTAAGATAGGAAGTGAGTGGCAATGTAGGATGGAGAAAAGCACCGCGTGGTGGTCCACATGGGGAGGTCAAGGAACATGCAGTGGCAATGTAGGATAGGTTTCTGAAAAACATCGCGGGGTGGTGCGCATTGTATGGGTGTGTAACATTACATTCACTAGTTGGAGTGAGAAAAACATCCCGGGGTGGTTTGAATCGTAGGGTCTGAGTTAGGATAGGCATTGAGTGGCAATATATGATGGAGAAAAGCACCGCGGGATGGTCAGCATGTGTAGGTCAGGGAACATGCTGTGACAATGTAGGATAGGTTTCTGAAAAATATCGCGGGGCGGTGCGCATTGCATGGGTGTGTAACAATACATTGACTAGTTCGAGTGAGAAAACATAACGGGGTGGTGTGAATCGGTGGGTCTGAATTAGATCGGCAGTGAGTGACAATGTAGGATGGAGAAAAGCACCGCGGTGTGGTCAGCATGGGGAGGTCAGGGAACATGCAGTGGCAATGTAGGATATGTTTCTGAAAAACATTGCGGGGTGGTGCGCATTGTATGGGTGTGTAACATTACATTCACTAGTAGGAGTGAGAAAAACATCACGGGGTGTTGTGAATCGTAGGGTCTGAATTAGGATAGGCAGTGAGTGGCAATTTAGGATGGAGAAAAGCACCGCGTGGTGGTCAGCATGGGGAGGTCAGGGAACATGCAGTGGCAACTTAGGATAGGTTTCTGAAAAACATCGCGGGGTGGTGCGCATTGTATGGGTGTGTAACATTACATTCACTAGTAGGAGTGAGAAAAACATCGTGGGGTGGTGCGCTTTGTATGGGTGTGTAACATTACATTCACTAGTAGGAGTGAGAAAAACATCACGGGGTGGTGTGAATCGGAGGGTCTGAATTAGGATAGGCAGTGAGTGGCAATGTAGGATGGAGAAAAGCACCGCGGGTTGGTCAGCATGGGGAGGTCAGGGAACATGCAGTGGCAATGAAGGATAGGTTTCTGAAAAACATCGCGGGGTGGTGCGCATTGTATGGGTGTGTAACATTACATTCACTAGTAGGAGTGAGAAAAACATCGCGTGGTGGTGCGCATTGTATGGGTGTGTAACATTACATTCACTAGTAGGAGTGAGAAAAACATCGTGGGGTGGTGCGCTTTGTATGGGTGTGTAACATTACATTCACTAGTAGGAGTGAGAAAAACATCACGGTGTGGTGTGAATCAGAGGGTCTGAATTAGGATAGGCAGTGAGTGGCAATGTAGGATGGAGAAAAGCACCGAGGGGTGGTCAGCATGTGTAGGTCAGGGAACATGCTGTGACAATGTAGGATAGGTTTCTGAAAAATATCGCGGGGCGGTGCGCATTGTATGGGTGTGTAACAATACATTCACTAGTACGCGTGTGAAAACATAACGGGGTGGTGTGAATCAGAGGGTCTGAATTAGATAGGCAGTGAGTGGCAATGTAGGATGGAGAAAAGCACCGCGGGGTGGTCAGCATGGGGAGGTCAGGGAACATGCTGAGGCAATGTAGGATATGTTTCTGAAAAACATTGCGGGGTGGTGTGCATTGTATGGGTGTGTAACATTACATTCACTAGTAGGAGTGAGAAAAACATCACGGGTGGTGTGAATCGTAGGTCTGAATTAGGATAGGCAGTAAGTGGTAATTTAGGATGGAGAAAAGCACCGCGTGTTGGTCAGCATGGGGAGGTCAAGGAACATGCAGTGGCAATGTAGGATAGGTTTCTGAAAAACATCGCGGGGTGGTGCGCATTGTATGCGTGAGTAACATTACATTCACTAGTAGGAGTGAGAAAAACATCACGGGGTGGTATGAATCGGAGGGTCTGAATAAGATAGGCAGTGAGTGGCAATGTAGGATGGAGAATATCATCGCGGGGTGGTCAGCATGTGGAGGTCAGGGAACATGCAGTGGCAATGTAGGATAGGTTTCTGAAAAACATCGCGGGGTGGTGCGCATTGTATGGGTGAGTAACATTACATTCACTAGTAGGAGTTAGAAAAACATCATGAGTTGGTATGAATCGGAGGGTCTGAATAAGATAGGCAGCGAGTGGCAATGAAGGAAGGAGAATATCATCGCGGGGTGGTCAGCATGGGGAGGTCAGGGAACATGAAGTGGCAATGTAGAATAGGTTTCTAAAAAACATCGCGGGGGGGCGCATTGTTTGGGTGTGTAACATTACATTCAGTAGTAGGAGTGAGAAAAACATCACGGGGTGGGGTGAATCGGAGGGTCTGAATTAGGATAGGCAGTGAGTGGCAATGTAGGATGGGGAAAAGCACCGCGGGGTGGTCAGCATGGGGAGGTCAGGAAACATGCAGTGGCAATGTTGGATAGGTTTCTGAAAAACATCGCGGGGTGCTGCGCATTGTATGGGTGTGTAACATTAAATTCACTAGTAGGAGTGAGAAAAACATCACGGGGTGGGGCGCATTGTACGGGTGTGTAACATTACATTCACTAGTAGGAGTGAGAAAAACATCACGGGTTGGTTTGAATCGGAGAGTCTGAATTAAGATAGGAAGTGAGTGGCAATGTAGGATGGAGAAAAGCACCGCGGGGTGGTCAGCATGGGGAGGTCAGGGAACATGCAGTGGCAATGTAGCATAGGTTTCTGAAAAACATCCGAGGGTGGTGCGCATTGTATGGGTGTGTAACATTACATTCACTAGTAGGAGTGAGAAAAACATCACGGGTGGTGTGAATCGTAGGGTCTGAATTAGGATAGGCAGTAAGTGGCAATGTAGGATGGAGAAAAGCACCGCGTGGTGGTCCACATGGGGAGGTCAAGGAACATGCAGTGGCAATGTAGGATAGGTTTCTGAAAAACATCGCGGGGTGGTGCGTATTGTATGGGTGTGTAACATTACATTCACTAGTTGGAGTGAGAAAAACATCCCGGGGTGGTTTGAATCGTAGGGTCTGAGTTAGGATAGGCATTGAGTGGCAATATATGATCTAGAAAAGCACCGCGGGATGGTCAGCATGTGTAGGTCAGGGAACATGCTGTGACAATGTAGGATAGGTTTCTGAAAAATATCGCGGGGCGGTGCGCATTGCATGGGTGTGTAACAATACATTCACTAGTACGAGTGAGAAAACATAACGGGGTGGTGTGAATCGGTGGGTCTGAATTAGATCGGCAGTGAGTGGCAATGTAGGATGGAGAAAAGCACCGCGGTGTGGTCAGCATGGGGAGGTCAGGGAACATGCAGTGGCAATGTAGGATATGTTTCTGAAAAACATTGCGGGGTGGTGCGCATTGTATGGGTGTGTAACATTACATTCACTAGTAGGAGTGAGAAAAACATCACGGGGTGTTGTGAATCGTAGGGTCTGAATTAGGATAGGCAGTGAGTGGCAATTTAGGATGGAGAAAAGCACCGCGTGGTGGTCATCATGGGGAGGTCAGGGAACAGGCAGTGGCAACTTAGGATAGGTTTCTGAAAAACATCGCGGGGTGGTGCGCATTGTATGGGTGTGTAACATTACATTCACTAGTAGGAGTGAGAAAAACATCGTGGGGTGGTGCGCTTTGTATGTGTGTGTGACATTACATTCACTAGTAGGAGTGAGAAAAACATCATGGGGTGGTGTGAATCGGAGGGTCTGAATTAGGATAGGCAGTGAGTGGCAATGTAGGATGGAGAAAAGCACCGCGGGTTGGTCAGCATGGGGAGGTCAGGGAACATGCAGTGGCAATGTAGGATAGGTTTCTGAAAAACATCGCGGGGTGGTGCGCATTGTATGCGTGAGTAACATTACATTCACTAGTAGGAGTGAGAAAAACATCACGGGGTGGTATGAATCGGAGGGTCTGAATAAGATAGGCAGTGAGTGGCAATGTAGGATGGAGAATATCATCGCGGGGTGGTCAGCATGTGGAGGTCAGGGATCATGCAGTGGCAATGTAGGATAGGTTTCTAAAAAACATCGCGGGTGGTGCTCATTGTTTGGGTGTGTAACATTACATTCACTAGTAGGAGTGAGAAAAACATCATGGGGTGGGGTGAATCAGAGGGTCTGAATTACGATAGGCAGTGAGTGTTAATGTAGGATGGGGAAAAGCACCGCGGAGTGGTCAGCATGTGGAGGTCAGGGAACATGCAGTGGCACTGTAGGATAGGTTTCTGAAAAACATTGCGGGGTGGTGTGCATTGTATGGGTTTGTAACATTACATTCCCTAGTAGTAGTGAGAAAAACATCACGGGGTGTTGTGAATCGTAGGGTCTGAATTAGGATAGGCAGTGAGTGGCAATGTAGGATGGAGGAAAGCACCGCGTGGTGGTCAGCATGGGGAGGTCAGGGAACATGCAGTAGCAACGTAGGATATGTTTCTGAAAAATATCGCGGGGTGGTGCGCATTGTATGGGTGTGTAACATTACATTCACTAGTAGGAATAAGAAAAACATCGCGGGGTGGTGCGCTTTGTATGGGTGTGTAACATTACATTCACTAGTAGGAGTGAGAAAAACATCACGGGGTTGTGTGAATCGGAGGGTATGAATTAGGATAGGCAGTGAGTGGCAATTTAGGATGGAGAAATGCACCGCGGGTTGGTCAGCATTGGGAGGTCAGGGAACATGCAGTGGCAATGTAGGATAGGTTTCTGAAAAACATCGCGGGGTGCTGCGCATTGTATGGGTGAGTAACATTACATTCACTAGTAGAAGTGAGAAAAACATCACGGGGTGGTATGAATTGGAGGGTCTGAAAAAGATAGGCAGTGAGTGGCAATGTAGGATGGAGAATATCTTCGCGGGGTGGTCAGCATGGGGAGGTCAGGGAACATGCAGTGGCAATGTAGGATAGGTTTCTAAAAATCATCGCGGGTGGTGCACATTGTTTCGGTGTGTAACATTACATTCACTAGTAGGAGTGAGAAAAACATCACGGGGTGGGGTGAATCGGAGGGTCTGAATTAGGATAAGCAGTGAGTGGCAATGTAGGGTGGGGAAAAGCACCATGGGGTGGTAAGCATGGGGAGGTCAGGGAACATGCAGTGGCAATGTAGGATAGGTTTCTGAAAAACATCACGGGGTGGTGTGCAATGTATGGGGGTGTAACATTACATTCACTAGTAGGAGGGAGAAAAAAATCACGGGGTGGTGTGAATCGGAGGGTCTGAATTACGATAGGCATTGAGTGGCAATGTAGGATGGAGAAAAGCACCGTGGGTTGGTCAGCATTGGGAGGTCAGGGAATATGCAGTGGCAATGTAGGATAGGTTTCTGAAAAACATCGCGGGGTGCTGCGCATTGTATGGGTGTGTAACATTAAATTCACTAGTAGGAGTGAGAAAAACATCACGGGGTGGTGCACATTGTATGGGTGTGTAACATTACATTCACTAGTAGGAGCGAGAAAAACATCACGGGGTGGTGTGAATCGGAGAGTCTGAATTAGGATAGGAAGTGACGGTCAATGTAGGATGGAGAAAAGCACCGCGGGGTGGTCAGCATGGGGAGGTCAGGGAACATGCAGTGGCAATGTAGGATAGGTTTCTGAAAAACATCCAGGGGTGGTGCGCATTGTATGGGTGTGTAACATTTCATTCACTAGTAGGAGTGAGAAAAACATCACGGGTGGTGTGAATCGTAGGTCTGAATTAGGATAGGCAGTAAGTGGTAATTTAGGATGGAGAAAAGCACCGCGTGTTGGTCAGCATGGGGAGGTCAAGGAACATGCAGTGGAAATGTAGGATAGGTTTCTGAAAAACATCGCGGGGTGGTGCGCATTGTATGCGTGTGTAACATTACATTCACTAGTAGGAGTGAGAAAAACATCACGGGGCGATGTGAATCGTAGGGTCTGAATTAGGATAGGCATTGAGTGGCAATATAGGATGGAGAAAAGCACGGAGGGGTGGTCAGCATGGGGAGTTCAGGGAACATGCAGTGGCAATGTAGGATAGGTTTCTGAAAAACATCGCCGGGTGGTGCGCATTGTATGGGTGTGTACCATTACATTTACTAGTAGGAGTGAGAAAAACATCACGGGGTGGTGTGAATCGGAGGGTCTGAATAAGATAGGCAGTGAGTGGCAATGTAGGATGGAGAAAAGCACAGCGGGGTGGTCAGCATGGGGAGGTCAGGGAACATACAGTGGCCATGCAGGTTAAGTTTCGGAAAATCATTGCCGGGTGGTGCGCATTGTATGGGTTTGTAACATTACATTCAATAGTAGGAGTGAGAAAAACATCACAGGGTGGTGCGCATTGTATGGGTGTGTAACATTACATTCACTAGTAGGAGAGAGAAAAACATCACGTGGTGGTGTGAATCTGAGGGTCTGAATTAGGATAGGCAGTGAGTGGCAATGTAGGATGTAGAAAAGCACCGCTTGGTGGTCAGCATGGGGAGGTCAGGGAACATGCAGTGGCAACGTAGGATAGGTTTTTGAAAAACATCGTGGGGTGGTGCGCATTGCATGGTTGTGTAACATTACATTCACTAGTAGGAGTAGAAAAACATCGTAGGTTGGTGCGCTTTGTATGGGTGTGTAACAATACATTCCCTAGTACGAGTGAGGAAAACATCACGGGGTGGTGTGAATCGGAGGGTCTGAATTAGGATAGGCAGTGAGTGGCAATGTAGGATGGAGAAAAGCACCGCGTGGTGATCAGCATGGGGAGGTCAGGGAACATGTAGTGGCAATGTAGGATACGTTTCGGAAAAACATTGCGGGGTGGTGCGCATTGTATGGGTGTGTAACATTACATTCACTAGTAGGAGTGAGAAAAACATCACGGGGTGTTGTGAATCGTAGGGTCTGAATTAGGATAGGCAGTGAGTGGCAATATATGATGGAGAAAAGCACCGCGTGGTGGTCAGCATGGGGAGGTCAGGGAACATGCAGTGGCAACGTAGGATAGGTTTCTGAAAAACATCGCGGGGTGATGCGCATTGTATGGGTGTGTAACATTACATTCACTAGTAGGAGTGAGAAAAACATCGTGGGGTGGTGCGCTATGTATGGGTGTGTAACATTACATTCACTAGTAGGAGTGAGAAAAACATCACGGGGTGGTGTGAATCGGAGGGTCTGAATTAGGATAGGCAGTGAGTGTCAATGTAGGATGGAGAAAAGCACCGCGGGTTGGTCAGCATGGGGAGGTCAGGGAATATGCAGTGGCAATGTAGGATAGGTTTCTGAAAAACATCGCGTGTGGTGCTCATTGTTTGGGTGTGTAACATTACATTCACTAGTAGGAGTGAGAAAAACATCATTGGGTGGGGTGAATCAGAGGGTCTGAAATAGGATAGGCACTGAGTGGCAATGTAGGATGGGGAAAAGCACCGCGGGGTGGTCAGCATGTGGAGGTCAGGGAACATGCAGTGGCAATGTCGGATAGGTTTCTGAAAAACATCGCGGGGTGCTGCGCATTGTATGGGTGTGTAACATTACATTCCCTAGTAGGAGTGAGAAAAACATCACGGGGTGTTGTGAATCGTAGGGTCTGAATTAGGATAGGCAGTGAGTGGCAATGTAGGATGGAGAATAGCATCGGGGGGTGGTCAGCATGGGGAGGTCAGGGAACATGCAGTGGCAACGTAGGATAGGTTTCTGAAAAACATCGCGGGTGGTGCGCATTGTATGGGTGTGTAACATTACATACACTAGTAGGAGTGAGAAAAACATCACGGGGTGGTGTGAATCGGAGGTTCTGAATTAGGATAGGCAGTGAGTGGCAATGTAGGATGGAGAAAAGCACCGCGGGGTGGTCAGCATGGGGATGTCAAGGAACATGCAGTGGCAATGTAGGATAGGTTTCTGAAAAACATCGCGGGGTGGTGCGCATTGTATGGTTGTGTAACATTACATTCACTAGTAGGAGTGAGAAAAACATCACGGGGTGGTGCGCATTGTATGGGTGGGTAACATTACATTCACTAGTAGGAGTGAGAAAAACATCTCGGGGTGGTGTGAATCGGAGAGTCTGAATTAGGATAGGAAGTGAGTGGCAATGTAGGAAGGAGAAAAGCACCGCGGGGTGGTCAGCATGGGGAGGTCAGGGAACATGCAGTGGTAATGTAGGATAGGTTTGTGAAAAACATCCGGGGGTGGTGCGCATTGTATGGGTGTGTAACATTACATTCACTAGTAGGAGTGAGAAAAACATCACGGGGTGGTGTGAATCGTAGGGTCTGAATTAGGATAGGCAGTAAGTGGCAATGTAGGATGGAGAAAAGCACCGCGGGGTGGTCAGCATGGGGAGGTCAAGGAACATGCAGTGGCAATGTAGGATAGGTTTCTAAAAAACATCGCGGGTGGTGCACATTGTTTGGGTGTGTAACATTACATTCACTAGTAGGAGTGAGAAAAACATCACGGGGTGGGGTGAATCGGAAGGTCTGAATTAGGATAAGCAGTGAGTGGCAATGTAGGGTGGGGAAAAGCACCATGGGGTGGTAAGCATGGGGAGGTCAGGGAACATGCAGTGGCAATGTAGGATAGGTTTCTGAAAAACATCACGGGGTGGTGTGCAATGTATGGGTGTGTAACATTACATTCACTAGTAGGAGGGAGAAAAAAATCACGGGGTGGTGTGAATCGGAGGGTCTGAATTACGATAGGCATTGAGAGGCAATGTAGGATGGAGAAAAGCACCGTGGGTTGGTCAGCATGGGGAGGTCAGGGAACATGCAGTGGCAATGTAGGATAGGTTTCTGAAAAACATCGCGGGGTGCTGCGCATTGTATGGGTGTGTAACATTAAATTCACTAGTAGGAGTGAGAAAAACATCACGGGGTGGTGCACATTGTATGGGTGTGTAACATTACATTCACTAGTAGGAGTGAGAAAAACATCACGGGTTGGTTTGAATCGGAGAGTCTGAATTAAGATAGGAAGTGAGTGGCAATGTAGGATGGAGAAAAGCACCGCGTGGTGGTCCACATGGGGAGGTCAAGGAACATGCAGTGGCAATGTAGGATAGGTTTCTGAAAAACATCGCGGGGTGGTGCGCATTGTATGGGTGTGTAACATTACATTCACTAGTTGGAGTGAGAAAAACATCCCGGGGTGGTTTGAATCGTAGGGTCTGAGTTAGGATAGGCATTGAGTGGCAATATATGATGGAGAAAAGCACCGCGGGATGGTCAGCATGTGTAGGTCAGGGAACATGCTGTGACAATGTAGGATAGGTTTCTGAAAAATATCGCGGGGCGGTGCGCATTGCATGGGTGTGTAACAATACATTGACTAGTACGAGTGAGAAAACATAACGGGGTGGTGTGAATCGGTGGGTCTGAATTAGATCGGCAGTGAGTGACAATGTAGGATGGAGAAAAGCACCGCGGTGTGGTCAGCATGGGGAGGTCAGGGAACATGCAGTGGCAATGTAGGATATGTTTCTGAAAAACATTGCGGGGTGGTGCGCATTGTATGGGTGTGTAACATTACATTCACTAGTAGGAGTGAGAAAAACATCACGGGGTGTTGTGAATCGTAGGGTCTGAATTAGGATAGGCAGTGAGTGGCAATTTAGGATGGAGAAAAGCACCGCGTGGTGGTCAGCATGGGGAGGTCAGGGAACATGCAGTGGCAACTTAGGATAGGTTTCTGAAAAACATCGCGGGGTGGTGCGCATTGTATGGGTGTGTCACATTACATTCACTAGTAGGAGTGAGAAAAACATCGTGGGGTGGTGCGCTTTGTATGGGTGTGTAACATTACATTCACTAGTAGGAGTGAGAAAAACATCACGGGGTGGTGTGAATCGGAGCGTCTGAATTAGGATAGGCAGTGAGTGGCAATGTAGGATGGAGAAAAGCACCGCGGGTTGGTCAGCATGGGGAGCTCAGGGAACATGCAGTGGCAATGTAGGATAGGTTTCTGAAAAACATCGCGGGGTGGTGCGCATTGTATGGGTGTGTAACATTACATTCACTAGTAGGAGTGAGAAAAACATCGCGTGGTGGTGCGCATTGTATGGGTGTGTAACATTACATTCACTAGTAGGAGTGAGAAAAACATCGTGGGGTGGTGCGCTTTGTATGGGTGTGTAACATTACATTCACTAGTAGGAGTGAGAAAAACATCACGGGTTGGTGTGAATCGGAGGGTCTGAATTAGGATAGGCAGTGAGTGGCAATGTAGGATGGAGAAAAGCACCGCGGGGTGGTCAGAATGTTGAGGTCAGGGAACATGCAGTGGCAATGTAGGATAGGTTTCTGAAAAACATTGCGGGGTGGTGCGCATTGTATGGGTGTGTAACATTACATTCACTAGTATGAGTGAGAAAAACATCGTGGGGTGGTGCGCTTTGTATGGGTGTGTAACATTACATTCACTAGTAGGAGTGAGAAAAACATCACGGGGTGGTGTGAATCAGAGGGTCTGAATTAGGATAGGCAGTGAGTGGCAATGTAGGATGGAGAAAAGCACCGAGGGGTGGTCAGCATGTGTAGGTCCGGGAACATGCTGTGACAATGTAGGATAGGTTTCTGAAAAATATCGCGGGGCGGTGCGCATTGTATGGGTGTGTAACAATACATTCACTAGTACGAGTGTGAAAACATAACGGGGTGGTGTGAATCAGAGGGTCTGAATTAGATAGGCAGTGAGTGGCAATGTAGGATGGAGAAAAGCACCGCGGGGTGGTCAGCATGGGGAGGTCAGGGAACATGCGGAGGCAATGTAGGATATGTTTCTGAAAAACATTGCGGGGTGGTGTGCATTGTATGGGTGTGTAACATTACATTCACTAGTAGGAGTGAGAAAAACATCACGGGTGGTGTGAATCGTAGGTCTGAATTAGGATAGGCAGTAAGTGGTAATTTAGGATGGAGAAAAGCACCGCGTGTTGGTCAGCATGGGGAGGTCAAGGAACATGCAGTGGCAATGTAGGATAGGTTTCTGAAAAACATCGCGGGGTGGTGCGCATTGTATGCGTGAGTAACATTACATTCACTAGTAGGAGTGAGAAAAACATCACGGGGTGGTATGAATCGGAGGGTCTGAATAAGATAGGCAGTGAGTGGCAATGTAGGATGGAGAATATCATCGCGGGGTGGTCAGCATGTGGAGGTCAGGGAACATGCAGTGGCAATGTAGGATAGGTTTCTGAAAAACATCGCGGGGTGGTGCGCATTGTATGGGTGAGTAACATTACATTCACTAGTAGGAGTTAGAAAAACATCATGAGTTGGTATGAATCGGAGGGTCTGAATAAGATAGGCAGCGAGTGGCAATGAAGGAAGGAGAATATCATCGCGGGGTGGTCAGCATGGGGAGGTCAGGGAACATGAAGTGGCAATGTAGAATAGGTTTCTAAAAAACATCGCGGGTGGGGCGCATTGTTTGGGTGTGTAACATTACATTCAGTAGTAGGAGTGAGAAAAACATCACGGGGTGGGGTGAATCGGAGGGTCTGAATTAGGATAGGCAGTGAGTGGCAATGTAGGATGGGGAAAAGCACCGCGGGGTGGTCAGCATGGGGAGGTCAGGAAACATGCAGTGGCAATGTTGGATAGGTTTCTGAAAAACATCGCGGGGTGCTGCGCATTGTATGGGTGTGTAACATTAAATTCACTAGTAGGAGTGAGAAAAACATCACGGGGTGGGGCGCATTGTACGGGTGTGTAACATTACATTCACTAGTAGGAGTGAGAAAAACATCACGGGTTGGTTTGAATCGGAGAGTCTGAATTAAGATAGGAAGTGAGTGGCAATGTAGGATGGAGAAAAGCACCGCGGGGTGGTCAGCATGGGGAGGTCAGGGAACATGCAGTGGCAATGTAGGATAGGTTTCTGAAAAACATCAAGGGTGGTGCGCATTGTATGGGTGTGTAACATTACATTCACTAGTAGGAGTGATAAAAACATCACGGGTGGTGTGAATCGTAGGGTCTGAATTAGGATAGGCAGTAAGTGGCAATGTAGGATGGAGAAAAGCACCGCGTGGTGGTCCACATGGGGAGGTCAAGGAACATGCAGTGGCAATGTAGGATAGGTTTCTGAAAAACATCGCGGGGTGGTGCGTATTGTATGGGTGTGTAACATTACATTCACTAGTTGGAGTGAGAAAAACATCCCGGGGTGGTTTGAATCGTAGGGTATGAGTTAGGATAGGCATTGAGTGGCAATATATGATGGAGAAAAGCACCGCGGGATGGTCAGCATGTGTAGGTCAGGGAACATGCTGTGACAATGTAGGATAGGTTTCTGAAAAATATCGCGGGGCGGTGCGCATTGCATGGGTGTGTAACAATACATTCACTAGTACGAGTGAGAAAACATAACGGGGTGGTGTGAATCGGTGGGTCTGAATTAGATCGGCAGTGAGTGGCAATGTAGGATGGAGAAAAGCACCGCGGTGTGGTCAGCATGGGGAGGTCAGGGAACATGCAGTGGCAATGTAGGATATGTTTCTGAAAAACATTGCGGGGTGGTGCGCATTGTATGGGTGTGTAACATTACATTCACTAGTAGGAGTGAGAAAAACATCACGGGGTGTTGTGAATCGTAGGGTCTGAATTAGGATAGGCAGTGAGTGGCAATTTAGGATGGAGAAAAGCACCGCGTGGTGGTCAGCATGGGGAGGTCAGGGAACATGCAGTGGCAACTTAGGATAGGTTTCTGAAAAACATCGCGGGGTGGTGCGCATTGTATGGGTGTGTAACATTACATTCACTAGTAGGAGTGAGAAAAACATCGTGGGGTGGTGCGCTTTGTATGTGTGTGTGACATTACATTCACTAGTAGGAGTGAGAAAAACATCATGGGGTGGTGTGAATCGGAGGGTCTGAATTAGGATAGGCAGTGAGTGGCAATGTAGGATGGAGAAAAGCACCGCGGGTTGGTCAGCATGGGGAGGTCAGGGAACATGCAGTGGCAATGTAGGATAGGTTTCTGAAAAACATCGCGGGGTGGTGCGCATTGTATGCGTGAGTAACATTACATTCACTAGTAGGAGTGAGAAAAACATCACGGGGTGGTATGAATCGGAGGGTCTGAATAAGATAGGCAGTGAGTGGCAATGTAGGATGGAGAATATCATCGCGGGGTGGTCAGCATGTGGAGGTCAGGGATCATGCAGTGGCAATGTAGGATAGGTTTCTAAAAAACATCGCGGGTGGTGCTCATTGTTTGGGTGTGTAACATTACATTCACTAGTAGGAGTGAGAAAAACATCATGGGGTGGGGTGAATCAGAGGGTCTGAATTACGATAGGCAGTGAGTGTTAATGTAGGATGGGGAAAAGCACCGCGGAGTGGTCAGCATGTGGAGGTCAGGGAACATGCAGTGGCACTGTAGGATAGGTTTCTGAAAAACATTGCGGGGTGGTGCGCATTGTATGGGTTTGTAACATTACATTCCCTAGTAGTAGTGAGAAAAACATCATGGGGTGTTGTGAATCGTAGGGTCTGAATTAGGATAGGCAGTGAGTGGCAATGTAGGATGGAGGAAAGCACCGCGTGGTGGTCAGCATGGGGAGGTCAGGGAACATGCAGTAGCAACGTAGGATATGTTTCTGAAAAATATCGCGGGGTGGTGCGCATTGTATGGGTGTGTAACATTACATTCACTAGTAGGAATAAGAAAAACATCGCGGGGTGGTGCGCTTTGTATGGGTGTGTAACATTACATTCACTAGTAGGAGTGAGAAAAACATCACGGGGTTGTGTGAATCGGAGGGTATGAATTAGGATAGGCAGTGAGTGGCAATGTAGGATGGAGAAATGCACCGCGGGTTGGTCAGCATTGGGAGGTCAGGGAACATGCAGTGGCAATGTAGGATAGGTTTCTGAAAAACATCGCGGGGTGCTGCGCATTGTATGGGTGAGTAACATTACATTCACTAGTAGAAGTGAGAAAAACATCACGGGGTGGTATGAATTGGAGGGTCTGAAAAAGATAGGCAGTGAGTGGCAATGTAGGATGGAGAATATCTTCGCGGGGTGGTCAGCATGGGGAGGTCAGGGAACATGCAGTGGCAATGTAGGATAGGTTTCTAAAAATCATCGCGGGTGGTGCACATTGTTTCGGTGTGTAACATTACATTCACTAGTAGGAGTGAGAAAAACATCACGGGGTGGGGTGAATCGGAGGGTCTGAATTAGGATAAGCAGTGAGTGGCAATGTAGGGTGGGGAAAAGCACCATGGGGTGGTAAGCATGGGGAGGTCAGGGAACATGCAGTGGCAATGTAGGATATGTTTCTGAAAAACATTGCGGGGTGGTGCGCATTGTATGGGTGTGTAACATTACATTCACTAGTAGGAGTGAGAAAAACATCACGGGGTGTTGTGAATCGTAGGGTCTGAATTAGGATAGGCAGTGAGTGGCAATTTAGGATGGAGAAAAGCACCGCGTGGTGGTCAGCATGGGGAGGTCAGGGAACATGCAGTGGCAACTTAGGATAGGTTTCTGAAAAACATCGCGGGGTGGTGCGCATTGTATGGGTGTGTAACATTACATTCACTAGTAGGAGTGAGAAAAACATCGTGGGGTGGTGCGCTTTGTATGTGTGTGTGACATTACATTCACTAGTAGGAGTGAGAAAAACATCATGGGGTGGTGTGAATCGGAGGGTCTGAATTAGGATAGGCAGTGAGTGGCAATGTAGGATGGAGAAAAGCACCGCGGGTTGGTCAGCATGGGGAGGTCAGGGAACATGCAGTGGCAATGTAGGATAGGTTTCTGAAAAACATCGCGGGGTGGTGCGCATTGTATGCGTGAGTAACATTACATTCACTAGTAGGAGTGAGAAAAACATCACGGGGTGGTATGAATCGGAGGGTCTGAATAAGATAGGCAGTGAGTGGCAATGTAGGATGGAGAATATCATCGCGGGGTGGTCAGCATGTGGAGGTCAGGGATCATGCAGTGGCAATGTAGGATAGGTTTCTAAAAAACATCGCGGGTTGTGCTCATTGTTTGGGTGTGTAACATTACATTCACTAGTAGGAGTGAGAAAAACATCATGGGGTGGGGTGAATCAGAGGGTCTGAATTACGATAGGCAGTGAGTGTTAATGTAGGATGGGGAAAAGCACCGCGGAGTGGTCAGCATGTGGAGGTCAGGGAACATGCAGTGGCACTGTAGGATAGGTTTCTGAAAAACATTGCGGGGTGGTGCGCATTGTATGGGTTTGTAACATTACATTCCCTAGTAGTAGTGAGAAAAACATCATGGGGTGTTGTGAATCGTAGGGTCTGAATTAGGATAGGCAGTGAGTGGCAATGTAGGATGGAGGAAAGCACCGCGTGGTGGTCAGCATGGGGAGGTCAGGGAACATGCAGTAGCAACGTAGGATATGTTTCTGAAAAATATCGCGGGGTGGTGCGCATTGTATGGGTGTGTAACATTACATTCACTAGTAGGAATAAGAAAAACATCACGGGGTGGTGCGCTTTGTATGGGTGTGTAACATTACATTCACTAGTAGGAGTGAGAAAAACATCACGGGGTTGTGTGAATCGGAGGGTATGAATTAGGATAGGCAGTGAGTGGCAATGTAGGATGGAGAAATGCACCGCGGGTTGGTCAGCATTGGGAGGTCAGGGAACATGCAGTGGCAATGTAGGATAGGTTTCTGAAAAACATCGCGGGGTGCTGCGCATTGTATGGGTGAGTAACATTACATTCACTAGTAGAAGTGAGAAAAACATCACGGGGTGGTATGAATTGGAGGGTCTGAAAAAGATAGGCAGTGAGTGGCAATGTAGGATGGAGAATATCTTCGCGGGGTGGTCAGCATGGGGAGGTCAGGGAACATGCAGTGGCAATGTAGGATAGGTTTCTAAAAATCATCGCGGGTGGTGCACATTGTTTCGGTGTGTAACATTACATTCACTAGTAGGAGTGAGAAAAACATCACGGGGTGGGGTGAATCGGAGGGTCTGAATTAGGATAAGCAGTGAGTGGCAATGTAGGGTGGGGAAAAGCACCATGGGGTGGTCAGCATGGGGAGGTCAGGGAACATGCAGTGGCAATGTAGGATAGGTTTCTGAAAAACATCACGGGGTGGTGTGCAATGTATGGGGGTGTAACATTACATTCACTAGTAGGAGGGAGAAAAAAATCACGGGGTGGTGTGAATCGGAGGGTCTGAATTACGATAGGCATTGAGTGGCAATGTAGGATGGAGAAAAGCACCGTGGGTTGGTCAGCATTGGGAGGTCAGGGAACATGCAGTGGCAATGTAGGATAGGTTTCTGAAAAACATCGCGGGGTGCTGCGCATTGTATGGGTGTGTAACATTAAATTCACTAGTAGGAGTGAGAAAAACATCACGGGGTGGTGCACATTGTATGGGTGTGTAACATTTCATTCACTAGTAGGAGTGAGAAAAACATCACGGGTGGTGTGAATCGTAGGTCTGAATTAGGATAGGCAGTAAGTGGTAATTTAGGATGGAGAAAAGCACCGCGTGTTGGTCAGCATGGGGAGGTCAAGGAACATGCAGTGGCAATGTAGGATAGGTTTCTGAAAAACATCGCGGGGTGGTGCGCATTGTATGCGTGTGTAACATTACATTCACTAGTAGGAGTGAGAAAAACATCACGGGGCGGTGTGAATCGTAGGGTCTGAATTAGGATAGGCATTGAGTGGCAATATAGGATGGAGAAAAGCACGGCGGGGTGGTCAGCATGGGGAGTTCAGGGAACATGCAGTGGCAATGTAGGATAGGTTTCTGAAAAACATCGCCGGGTGGTGCGCATTGTATGGGTGTGTACCATTACATTTACTAGTAGGAGTGAGAAAAACATCACGGGGTGGTGTGAATCGGAGGGTCTGAATAAGATAGGCAGTGGGTGGCAATGTAGGATGGAGAAAAGCACCGCGGGGTGGTCAGCATGGGGAGGTCAGGGAACATACAGTGGCCATGCAGGTTAAGTTTCGGAAAATCATTGCTGGGTGGTGCGCATTGTATGGGTTTGTAACATTACATTCAATAGTAGGAGTGAGAAAAACATCACAGGGTGGTGCGCATTGTATGGGTGTGTAACATTACATTCACTAGTAGGAGAGAGAAAAACATCACGTGGTGGTGTGAATCTGAGGGTCTGAATTAGGATAGGCAGTGAGTGGCAATGTAGGATGTAGAAAAGCACCGCTTGGTGGTCAGCATGGGGAGGTCAGGGAACATGCAGTGGCAACGTAGGATAGGTTTTTGAAAAACATCGTGGGGTGGTGCGCATTGCATGGTTGTGTAACATTACATTCACTAGTAGGAGTAGAAAAACATCGTGGGTTGGTGCGCTTTGTATGGGTGTGTAACATTACATTCCCTAGTAGGAGTGAGAAAAACATCACGGGGTGGTGTGAATCGGAGGGTCTGAATTAGGATAGGCAGTGAGTGGCAATGTAGGATGGAGAAAAGCACCGCGTGGTGATCAGCATGGGGATGTCAGGGAACATGTAGTGGCAATGTAGGATACGTTTCGGAAAAACATTGCGGGGTGGTGCGCATTGTATGGGTGTGTAACATTACATTCACTAGTAGGAGTGAGAAAAACATCACGGGGTGTTGTGAATAGTAGGGTCTGAATTAGGATAGGCAGTGAGTGGCAATATATGATGGAGAAAAGCACCGCGTGGTGGTCAGCATGGGGAGGTCAGGGAACATGCAGTGGCAACGTAGGATAGGTTTCTGAAAAACATCGCGGGGTGGTGCGCATTGTATGGGTGTGTAACATTACATTCACTAGTAGGAGTGAGAAAAACATCGTGGGGTGGTGCGCTATGTATGGGTGTGTAACATTACATTCACTAGTAGGAGTGAGAAAAACATCACGGGGTGGTGTGAATCGGAGGGTCTGAATTAGGATAGGCAGTGAGTGGCAATGTAGGATGGAGAAAAGCACCGCGGGTTGGTCAGCATGGGGAGGTCAGGGAATATGCAGTGGCAATGTAGGATAGGTTTCTGAAAAACATCGCGTGTGGTGCTCATTGTTTGGGTGTGTAACATTACATTCACTAGTAGGAGTGAGAAAAACATCATTTGGTGGGGTGAATCAGAGGGTCTGAATTAGGATAGGCACTGAGTGGCAATGTAGGATGGGGAAAAGCACCGCGGGGTGGTCAGCATGTGGAGGTCAGGGAACATGCAGTAGCAATGTCGGATAGGTTTCTGAAAAACATCGCGGGGTGCTGCGCATTGTATGGGTGTGTAACATTACATTCCCTAGTAGGAGTGAGAAAAACATCACGGGGTGTTGTGAATCGTAGGGTCTGAATTAGGATAGGCAGTGAGTGGCAATGTAGGATGGAGAATAGCATCGGGGGGTGGTCAGCATGGGGAGGTCAGGGAACATGCAGTGGCAACGTAGGATAGGTTTCTGAAAAACATCGCGGGTGGTGCGCATTATATGGGTGTGTAACATTACATACACTAGTAGGAGTGAGAAAAACATCACGGGGTGGTGTGAATCGGAGGTTCTGAATTAGGATAGGCAGTGAGTGGCAATGTAGGATGGAGAAAAGCACCGCGGGGTGGTCAGCATGGGGATGTCAAGGAACATGCAGTGGCAATGTAGGATAGGTTTCTGAAAAACATCGCGGGGTGGTGCGCATTGTATGGTTGTGTAACATTACATTCACTAGTAGGAGTGAGAAAAACATCACGGGGTGGTGCGCATTGTATGGGTGGGTAACATTACATTCACTAGTAGGAGTGAGAAAAACATCTCGGGGTGGTGTGAATCGGAGAGTCTGAATTAGGATAGGAAGTGAGTGGCAATGTAGGAAGGAGAAAAGCACCGCGGGGTGGTCAGCATGGGGAGGTCAGGGAACATGCAGTGGTAATGTAGGATAGGTTTGTGAAAAACATCCGGGGGTGGTGCGCATTGTATGGGTGTGTAACATTACATTCACTAGTAGGAGTGAGAAAAACATCGTGGGGTGGTGCGCTTTGTATGGGTGTGTAACATTACATTCACTAGTAGGAGTGAGAAAAACATCACGGGGTGGTGTGAATCGCAGGGTCTGAATTAGGATAGGAAGTGAGTGGCAATGTAGGAAGGAGAAAAGCACCGCGGGGTGGTCAGCATGGGGAGTTCAGGGAACATGCAGTGGTAATGTAGGATAGGTTTGTGAAAAACATCCGGGGGTGGTGCGCATTGTATGGGTGTGTAACATTACATTCACTAGTAGGAGTGAGAAAAACATCACGGGGTGGTGTGAATCGTAGGGTCTGAATTAGGATAGGCAGTAAGTGGCAATGTAGGATGGAGAAAAGCACCGCGGGGTGGTCAGCATGGGGAGGTCAAGGAAAATGCAGTGGCAATGTAGGATAGGTTTCTGAAAAACATCGCGGGGTGGTGCGCATTGTAAGCGTGTGTAACATTACATTCACTAGTAGAAGTGAGAAAAACATCACGGGGTGGTGTGAATCGGAGTGTCTGAATTAGGATAGGCAGTGAGTGGCCATGTAGGATGGAGAAAAGCACCGAGGGTTGGTCAGCATGGGGAGGTCAGGGAACATGCAGTGGCAATGTATGATAGGTTTCTGAAAAACATCGCGGGGTGGTGCGCATTGTATGGGTGAGTAACATTACATTCACTAGTAGGAGTGAGAAAAACATCACGGGGTGGTATGAATTGGAGGGGCTGAATAAGATAGGCAATGAGTGGCAATGTAGGATGGAGAATATCATCGCGGGGTGGTCAGCATGGGGAGGTCAGGGAAAATGCAGTGGCAATGTAGGATAGGTTTCTAAAAAACATCGGGGGTGGTGCTCATTTTTTGGGTGTGTAACATTACATTCACTAGTAGGAGTGAGAAAAACATCACGGGGTGGGGTGAATCGGAGGGTCTGTTTAGTATTGGCAGTGAGTGGCAATGTAGGATGGGGAAAAGCACCGCGGGGTGGTCAGCATGTTGAGGTCAGGGAACATGCAGTGGCAATGTAGGATAGGTTTCTGAAAAACATCGCGGGGTGCTGCGCATAGTATGGGTGTGTAACATTAAATTCACTAGTAGGAGTGAGAAAACCATCACGGGGTGGTGCGCATTGTATGGGTGTGTAACATTACATTCACTAGTAGGAGTGAGAAAAACATCACGGGGTGGTGTGAATAGGAGAGTCTGAAATATTATAGTAAGTGACTGGCAATGTAGGATGGAGAAAAGCACCACGGGGTGGTCAGCATGGGGAGGTCAGGGAACATGCAGTAGCAATGTAGGATAGGTTTCTGAAAAACATCCGGGGGTGGTGCGCAATGTATGCATGTGTAACATTACATTCACTAGTAGGAGTGAGAAAAACATCACGGGTGGTGTGAATCGTACGGTCTGAATTAGGATAGGGAGTGAGTGGCAATGTAGGATGGAGAAAAGCACCGCGGGGTGGTCAGCATGGGGAGGTCAGGGAACATGCAGTGGTTATGTAGGATAGGTTTCTGAAAAACATCACGAGGTGGTGCGCATTGTATGGGTGTGTAACATTACATTCACTAGTAGGAGTGAGAAAAACATCAGGGGGTGGTTTGAATCGTAGGGTCTGATTTAGGATAGGCATTGAGTGGCAATATATGATGGAGAAAAGCACCGCTGGGTGGTTAGCATGTGTAGGTCAGGGAACATGCAGTGACAAAGTAGGATAGGTTTCTGAAAAACATCGCGGGGCGGTGCACATTGTATGGGTGTGTAACAATACATTCACTAGTACGAGTGAGAAAAACATCACGGGGTGGTGTGAATCGGAGGGTCTGAATTAGGATAGGCAGTGAGTGGCAATGTAGGATGTAGAAAAGCACCGCGGGGTGGTCAGCGTGGGGAGCTAAGGGAACATGCAGTGGCAATGTAGGATAAGTTTCTGAAAAACATCGCCGGGTGGTGCGCTTGTAAGGCTTTCTAACAGGGCATTCACTAGTAGGAGTGAGAAAAACATCACGGGGTGGTGTGAATCGGAGGTTCTGAATTAGGATAGGCAGTGAGTGGCAATGTAGGATGGAGAATAGCATCGCGGGGTGGTCAGCATGTGGAGGTTAGGGAACATGCAGTGGCAATGTAGGATATGTTTCTTAAAATCATCGCGGGGTGGTCCGCAATGTATGGGTGTGTAACATTACATTCACTAGTAGGAGTGAGAAAAACATCACGGGGTGGTGTGAATCGGAGGGTCTGAATTCGGATAGGAAGTCAGTGGCAATGTAGGATGTAGCAAAGCACTGCAGTGTGGTCAGCATGGGGAGGTCATTGAACATGTAATGGCAATGTAGGATAGGTTTCTGAAAAACATCCGGGGTTGGTGCGCATTGTATGGGTGTGTAACATTACATTCACTAGTAGGAGTGAGAAAAACATCACGGGGTGGTGTGAATCGGAGGGTCTGAATTAGGATAGGCAGTGAGTGGCAATGTAGGATGGGGAAAAGCACCGCGGCGTGGTCAGCATGGGGAGGTCTGGAAACATGCAGTGGCAATGTAGGATAGGTTTCTGAAAAACATCGCGGGTTGGTGCGCATTGTATGGGAGTGTAACATTACATTCACTAGTAGGAGTGAGAAAAACATCACGGGGTGGTGCGCATTGTATGCGTGTGTAACATTACATTCACTAGTAGGAGTGAGAAAAACATCACAGGGTGGTGCGCATTGTATGGGTGTGTAACATTACATTTACTAGTAGGAGTGAGAAAAACATCACGGGGTAGTGTGAATTGGACGGTCTGAATTATGATAGGCAGTGAGTGGCAATGTAGGACGGGGAAAAGCACCGTGGCGTGGTCAGCATGGGGAGGTCAGGGAACATGCAGTGGCAATGTAGGATAGGTTTCTGAAAAACATCGCAGTTTGGTGCGCATTGTATGGGTGTGTAACATTACATTCACTAGTAGGAGTGAGAAAAACATCACAGGTTGGTGTGAATTGTATGGGTGTGTAACAGTACATTCACTTGTAGGAGTGAGAAAAACATCACAGGGTGGTGCGAATTGTATGCGTGTGTAACATTACATTCACTTGTAGGAGTGAGAAAAACATCACGTTGTGGTGTGAATCGGAGGGTCTGAATTAGGATAGGCAGTGAGGGGCAATGTAGGATGGAGAAAACCACCGCGTGGTGGTCAGCATGGGGAGGTCAGGGAACATGCAGTGGCAACGTAGGATAAGTTTCTGAAAAACATCGCGGGGTGGTGCGCATTGTATGGGTGTGTAACATTACATTCACTAGTATGAGTGAGATAAACATCGTGGGGTGGTGCGCTTTGTATGGGTGTGTAACGTTACATTCACTAGTAGGAGTGAGAAAAACATCATGGGGTGGTGTGAATCGGAGGGTCTGAATTAGGATAGGCAGTGAGTGGCAATGTAGGATGGAAAAAAGCACCGCGGGTTTGTCAGCATGTGGAGGTCAGGGAACATGCAGTGGCAATGTAGGATAGGTTTCTGAAAGATATCGCGGGGTGGTGCGCATTTTATGGGTGAGTAACAGTACATTCACTAGTAGGAGTTAGAAAAACATCACGAGTTGGTATGAATCAGAGGGTCTGAATAAGATAGGCAGTGAGTGGCAATGAAGGATGGAGAATATCATCGCGTGGTGGTCAGCATGGGGAGGTCAGGGAACATGCAGTGGCAATGTAGGATAGGTTTCTAAAAAACATCGCGGGTGGTGCGCATTGTTTGGGTGTGTGACATTACATTCACTAGTAGGAGTGAGAAAAACATCATGGGGTGGTGTGAATCGGAGGGTCTGAATTAGGATAGGCAGTGAGTGGCAATGTAGGATGGAGAAAAGCACCGCGGGTTGGTCAGCATGGGGAGGTCAGGGAACATGCAGTGGCAATGTAGGATAGGTTTCTGAAAAACATCGCGGGGTGGTGCGCATTGTATGCGTGAGTAACATTACATTCACTAGTAGGAGTGAGAAAAACATCACGGGGTGGTATGAATCGGAGGGTCTGAATAAGATAGGCAGTGAGTGGCAATGTAGGATGGAGAATATCATCGCGGGGTGGTCAGCATGTGGAGGTCAGGGATCATGCAGTGGCAATGTAGGATAGGTTTCTAAAAAACATCGCGGGTTGTGCTCATTGTTTGGGTGTGTAACATTACATTCACTAGTAGGAGTGAGAAAAACATCATGGGGTGGGGTGAATCAGAGGGTCTGAATTACGATAGGCAGTGAGTGTTAATGTAGGATGGGGAAAAGCACCGCGGAGTGGTCAGCATGTGGAGGTCAGGGAACATGCAGTGGCACTGTAGGATAGGTTTCTGAAAAACATTGCGGGGTGGTGCGCATTGTATGGGTTTGTAACATTACATTCCCTAGTAGTAGTGAGAAAAACATCATGGGGTGTTGTGAATCGTAGGGTCTGAATTAGGATAGGCAGTGAGTGGCAATGTAGGATGGAGGAAAGCACCGCGTGGTGGTCAGCATGGGGAGGTCAGGGAACATGCAGTAGCAACGTAGGATATGTTTCTGAAAAATATCGCGGGGTGGTGCGCATTGTATGGGTGTGTAACATTACATTCACTAGTAGGAATAAGAAAAACATCACGGGGTGGTGCGCTTTGTATGGGTGTGTAACATTACATTCACTAGTAGGAGTGAGAAAAACATCACGGGGTTGTGTGAATCGGAGGGTATGAATTAGGATAGGCAGTGAGTGGCAATGTAGGATGGAGAAATGCACCGCGGGTTGGTCAGCATTGGGAGGTCAGGGAACATGCAGTGGCAATGTAGGATAGGTTTCTGAAAAACATCGCGGGGTGCTGCGCATTGTATGGGTGAGTAACATTACATTCACTAGTAGAAGTGAGAAAAACATCACGGGGTGGTATGAATTGGAGGGTCTGAAAAAGATAGGCAGTGAGTGGCAATGTAGGATGGAGAATATCTTCGCGGGGTGGTCAGCATGGGGAGGTCAGGGAACATGCAGTGGCAATGTAGGATAGGTTTCTAAAAATCATCGCGGGTGGTGCACATTGTTTCGGTGTGTAACATTACATTCACTAGTAGGAGTGAGAAAAACATCACGGGGTGGGGTGAATCGGAGGGTCTGAATTAGGATAAGCAGTGAGTGGCAATGTAGGGTGGGGAAAAGCACCATGGGGTGGTCAGCATGGGGAGGTCAGGGAACATGCAGTGGCAATGTAGGATAGGTTTCTGAAAAACATCACGGGGTGGTGTGCAATGTATGGGGGTGTAACATTACATTCACTAGTAGGAGGGAGAAAAAAATCACGGGGTGGTGTGAATCGGAGGGTCTGAATTACGATAGGCATTGAGTGGCAATGTAGGATGGAGAAAAGCACCGTGGGTTGGTCAGCATTGGGAGGTCAGGGAACATGCAGTGGCAATGTAGGATAGGTTTCTGAAAAACATCGCGGGGTGCTGCGCATTGTATGGGTGTGTAACATTAAATTCACTAGTAGGAGTGAGAAAAACATCACGGGGTGGTGCACATTGTATGGGTGTGTAACATTTCATTCACTAGTAGCAGTGAGAAAAACATCACGGGTGGTGTGAATCGTAGGTCTGAATTAGGATAGGCAGTAAGTGGTAATTTAGGATGGAGAAAAGCACCGCGTGTTGGTCAGCATGGGGAGGTCAAGGAACATGCAGTGGCAATGTAGGATAGGTTTCTGAAAAACATCGCGGGGTGGTGCGCATTGTATGCGTGTGTAACATTACATTCACTAGTAGGAGTGAGAAAAACATCACGGGGCGGTGTGAATCGTAGGGTCTGAATTAGGATAGGCATTGAGTGGCAATATAGGATGGAGAAAAGCACGGCGGGGTGGTCAGCATGGGGAGTTCAGGGAACATGCAGTGGCAATGTAGGATAGGTTTCTGAAAAACATCGCCGGGTGGTGCGCATTGTATGGGTGTGTACCATTACATTTACTAGTAGGAGTGAGAAAAACATCACGGGGTGGTGTGAATCGGAGGGTCTGAATAAGATAGGCAGTGGGTGGCAATGTAGGATGGAGAAAAGCACCGCGGGGTGGTCAGCATGGGGAGGTCAGGGAACATACAGTGGCCATGCAGGTTAAGTTTCGGAAAATCATTGCCGGGTGGTGCGCATTGTATGGGTTTGTAACATTACATTCAATAGTAGGAGTGAGAAAAACATCACAGGGTGGTGCGCATTGTATGGGTGTGTAACATTACATTCACTAGTAGGAGAGAGAAAAACATCACGTGGTGGTGTGAATCTGAGGGTCTGAATTAGGATAGGCAGTGAGTGGCAATGTAGGATGTAGAAAAGCACCGCTTGGTGGTCAGCATGGGGAGGTCAGGGAACATGCAGTGGCAACGTAGGATAGGTTTTTGAAAAACATCGTGGGGTGGTGCGCATTGCATGGTTGTGTAACATTACATTCACTAGTAGGAGTAGAAAAACATCGTGGGTTGGTGCGCTTTGTATGGGTGTGTAACATTACATTCCCTAGTAGGAGTGAGAAAAACATCACGGGGTGGTGTGAATCGGAGGGTCTGAATTAGGATAGGCAGTGAGTGGCAATGTAGGATGGAGAAAAGCACCGCGTGGTGATCAGCATGGGGATGTCAGGGAACATGTAGTGGCAATGTAGGATACGTTTCGGAAAAACATTGCGGGGTGGTGCGCATTGTATGGGTGTGTAACATTACATTCACTAGTAGGAGTGAGAAAAACATCACGGGGTGTTGTGAATAGTAGGGTCTGAATTAGGATAGGCAGTGAGTGGCAATATATGATGGAGAAAAGCACCGCGTGGTGGTCAGCATGGGGAGGTCAGGGAACATGCAGTGGCAACGTAGGATAGGTTTCTGAAAAACATCGCGGGGTGGTGCGCATTGTATGGGTGTGTAACATTACATTCACTAGTAGGAGTGAGAAAAACATCGTGGGGTGGTGCGCTATGTATGGGTGTGTAACATTACATTCACTAGTAGGAGTGAGAAAAACATCACGGGGTGGTGTGAATCGGAGGGTCTGAATTAGGATAGGCAGTGAGTGGCAATGTAGGATGGAGAAAAGCACCGCGGGTTGGTCAGCATGGGGAGGTCAGGGAATATGCAGTGGCAATGTAGGATAGGTTTCTGAAAAACATCGCGTGTGGTGCTCATTGTTTGGGTGTGTAACATTACATTCACTAGTAGGAGTGAGAAAAACATCATTGGGTGGGGTGAATCAGAGGGTCTGAATTAGGATAGGCACTGAGTGGCAATGTAGGATGGGGAAAAGCACCGCGGGGTGGTCAGCATGTGGAGGTCAGGGAACATGCAGTAGCAATGTCGGATAGGTTTCTGAAAAACATCGCGGGGTGCTGCGCATTGTATGGGTGTGTAACATTACATTCCCTAGTAGGAGTGAGAAAAACATCACGGGGTGTTGTGAATCGTAGGGTCTGAATTAGGATAGGCAGTGAGTGGCAATGTAGGATGGAGAATAGCATCGGGGGGTGGTCAGCATGGGGAGGTCAGGGAACATGCAGTGGCAACGTAGGATAGGTTTCTGAAAAACATCGCGGGTGGTGCGCATTATATGGGTGTGTAACATTACATACACTAGTAGGAGTGAGAAAAACATCACGGGGTGGTGTGAATCGGAGGTTCTGAATTAGGATAGGCAGTGAGTGGCAATGTAGGATGGAGAAAAGCACCGCGGGGTGGTCAGCATGGGGATGTCAAGGAACATGCAGTGGCAATGTAGGATAGGTTTCTGAAAAACATCGCGGGGTGGTGCGCATTGTATGGTTGTGTAACATTACATTCACTAGTAGGAGTGAGAAAAACATCACGGGGTGGTGCGCATTGTATGGGTGGGTAACATTACATTCACTAGTAGGAGTGAGAAAAACATCTCGGGGTGGTGTGAATCGGAGAGTCTGAATTAGGATAGGAAGTGAGTGGCAATGTAGGAAGGAGAAAAGCACCGCGGGGTGGTCAGCATGGGGAGGTCAGGGAACATGCAGTGGTAATGTAGGATAGGTTTGTGAAAAACATCCGGGGGTGGTGCGCATGTATGGGTGTGTAACATTACATTCACTAGTAGGAGTGAGAAAAACATCGTGGGGTGGTGCGCTTTGTATGGGTGTGTAACATTACATTCACTAGTAGGAGTGAGAAAAACATCACGGGGTGGTGTGAATCGCAGGGTCTGAATTAGGATAGGAAGTGAGTGGCAATGTAGGAAGGAGAAAAGCACCGCGGGGTGGTCAGCATGGGGAGTTCAGGGAACATGCAGTGGTAATGTAGGATAGGTTTGTGAAAAACATCCGGGGGTGGTGCGCATTGTATGGGTGTGTAACATTACATTCACTAGTAGGAGTGAGAAAAACATCACGGGGTGGTGTGAATCGTAGGGTCTGAATTAGGATAGGCAGTAAGTGGCAATGTAGGATGGAGAAAAGCACCGCGGGGTGGTCAGCATGGGGAGGTCAAGGAAAATGCAGTGGCAATGTAGGATAGGTTTCTGAAAAACATCGCGGGGTGGTGCGCATTGTAAGCGTGTGTAACATTACATTCACTAGTAGAAGTGAGAAAAACATCACGGGGTGGTGTGAATCGGAGTGTCTGAATTAGGATAGGCAGTGAGTGGCCATGTAGGATGGAGAAAAGCACCGAGGGTTGGTCAGCATGGGGAGGTCAGGGAACATGCAGTGGCAATGTATGATAGGTTTCTGAAAAACATCGCGGGGTGGTGCGCATTGTATGGGTGAGTAACATTACATTCACTAGTAGGAGTGAGAAAAACATCACGGGGTGGTATGAATTGGAGGGGCTGAATAAGATAGGCAATGAGTGGCAATGTAGGATGGAGAATATCATCGCGGGGTGGTCAGCATGGGGAGGTCAGGGAAAATGCAGTGGCAATGTAGGATAGGTTTCTAAAAAACATCGGGGGTGGTGCTCATTTTTTGGGTGTGTAACATTACATTCACTAGTAGGAGTGAGAAAAACATCACGGGGTGGGGTGAATCGGAGGGTCTGAATTAGTATTGGCAGTGAGTGGCAATGTAGGATGGGGAAAAGCACCGCGGGGTGGTCAGCATGTTGAGGTCAGGGAACATGCAGTGGCAATGTAGGATAGGTTTCTGAAAAACATCGCGGGGTGCTGCGCATAGTATGGGTGTGTAACATTAAATTCACTAGTAGGAGTGAGAAAACCATCACGGGGTGGTGCGCATTGTATGGGTGTGTAACATTACATTCACTAGTAGGAGTGAGAAAAACATCACGGGGTGGTGTGAATAGGAGAGTCTGAAATATTATAGTAAGTGACTGGCAATGTAGGATGGAGAAAAGCACCACGGGGTGGTCAGCATGGGGAGGTCAGGGAACATGCAGTAGCAATGTAGGATAGGTTTCTGAAAAACATCCGGGGGTGGTGCGCAATGTATGCATGTGTAACATTACATTCACTAGTAGGAGTGAGAAAAACATCACGGGTGGTGTGAATCGTACGGTCTGAATTAGGATAGGGAGTGAGTGGCAATGTAGGATGGAGAAAAGCACCGCGGGGTGGTCAGCATGGGGAGGTCAGGGAACATGGAGTGGTTATGTAGGATAGGTTTCTGAAAAACATCACGAGGTGGTGCGCATTGTATGGGTGTGTAACATTACATTCACTAGTAGGAGTGAGAAAAACATCAGGGGGTGGTTTGAATCGTAGGGTCTGATTTAGGATAGGCATTGAGTGGCAATATATGATGGAGAAAAGCACCGCTGGGTGGTTAGCATGTGTAGGTCAGGGAACATGCAGTGACAAAGTAGGATAGGTTTCTGAAAAACATCGCGGGGCGGTGCACATTGTATGGGTGTGTAACAATACATTCACTAGTACGAGTGAGAAAAACATCACGGGGTGGTGTGAATCGGAGGGTCTGAATTAGGATAGGCAGTGAGTGGCAATGTAGGATGTAGAAAAGCACCGCGGGGTGGTCAGCGTGGGGAGCTAAGGGAACATGCAGTGGCAATGTAGGATAAGTTTCTGAAAAACATCGCCGGGTGGTGCGCTTGTAAGGCTTTCTAACAGGGCATTCACTAGTAGGAGTGAGAAAAACATCACGGGGTGGTGTGAATCGGAGGTTCTGAATTAGGATAGGCAGTGAGTGGCAATGTAGGATGGAGAATAGCATCGCGGGGTGGTCAGCATGTGGAGGTTAGGGAACATGCAGTGGCAATGTAGGATATGTTTCTTAAAATCATCGCGGGGTGGTCCGCAATGTATGGGTGTGTAACATTACATTCACTAGTAGGAGTGAGAAAAACATCACGGGGTGGTGTGAATCGGAGGGTCTGAATTCGGATAGGAAGTCAGTGGCAATGTAGGATGTAGCAAAGCACTGCAGTGTGGTCAGCATGGGGAGGTCATTGAACATGTAATGGCAATGTAGGATAGGTTTCTGAAAAACATCCGGGGTTGGTGCGCATTGTATGGGTGTGTAACATTACATTCACTAGTAGGAGTGAGAAAAACATCACGGGGTGGTGTGAATCGGAGGGTCTGAATTAGGATAGGCAGTGAGTGGCAATGTAGGATGGGGAAAAGCACCGCGGCGTGGTCAGCATGGGGAGGTCTGGAAACATGCAGTGGCAATGTAGGATAGGTTTCTGAAAAACATCGCGGGTTGGTGCGCATTGTATGGGAGTGTAACATTACATTCACTAGTAGGAGTGAGAAAAACATCACGGGGTGGTGCGCATTGTATGCGTGTGTAACATTACATTCACTAGTAGGAGTGAGAAAAACATCACAGGGTGGTGCGCATTGTATGGGTGTGTAACATTACATTTACTAGTAGGAGTGAGAAAAACATCACGGGGTAGTGTGAATTGGACGGTCTGAATTATGATAGGCAGTGAGTGGCAATGTAGGACGGGGAAAAGCACCGTGGCGTGGTCAGCATGGGGAGGTCAGGGAACATGCAGTGGCAATGTAGGATAGGTTTCTGAAAAACATCGCAGTTTGGTGCGCATTGTATGGGTGTGTAACATTACATTCACTAGTAGGAGTGAGAAAAACATCACAGGTTGGTGTGAATTGTATGGGTGTGTAACAGTACATTCACTTGTAGGAGTGAGAAAAACATCACAGGGTGGTGCGAATTGTATGCGTGTGTAACATTACATTCACTTGTAGGAGTGAGAAAAACATCACGTTGTGGTGTGAATCGGAGGGTCTGAATTAGGATAGGCAGTGAGGGGCAATGTAGGATGGAGAAAACCACCGCGTGGTGGTCAGCATGGGGAGGTCAGGGAACATGCAGTGGCAACGTAGGATAAGTTTCTGAAAAACATCGCGGGGTGGTGCGCATTGTATGGGTGTGTAACATTACATTCACTAGTATGAGTGAGATAAACATCGTGGGGTGGTGCGCTTTGTATGGGTGTGTAACGTTACATTCACTAGTAGGAGTGAGAAAAACATCATGGGGTGGTGTGAATCGGAGGGTCTGAATTAGGATAGGCAGTGAGTGGCAATGTAGGATGGAAAAAAGCACCGCGGGTTTGTCAGCATGTGGAGGTCAGGGAACATGCAGTGGCAATGTAGGATAGGTTTCTGAAAGATATCGCGGGGTGGTGCGCATTTTATGGGTGAGTAACAGTACATTCACTAGTAGGAGTTAGAAAAACATCACGAGTTGGTATGAATCAGAGGGTCTGAATAAGATAGGCAGTGAGTGGCAATGAAGGATGGAGAATATCATCGCGTGGTGGTCAGCATGGGGAGGTCAGGGAACATGCAGTGGCAATGTAGGATAGGTTTCTAAAAAACATCGCGGGTGGTGCGCATTGTTTGGGTGTGTAACATTACATTAACTAGTAGGAGTGAGAAAAACATCATGGGGTGGGGTGAATCGGAGGGTCTGAATTAGGATAGGCAGTGAGTGGCAAGGTAGGATGGAGAAAAACACCGCGGGGTGGTCAGCATGGTGAGGTCAGGGAACATGCAGTGGCAATGTAGGATAGGTTTCTGAAAGACATCGCGGGGTGGTGCGCATTGTATGGGTGAGTAACAGTACATTCACTAGTAGGAGTTAGAAAAACATCACGAGTTGGTATGAATCTGAGGGTCTGAATAAGATAGGCAGCGAGTGGCAATGAAGGATGGAGAATATCATCGCGTGGTGGTCAGCATGGGGAGGTCAGGGAACATGCAGTGGCAATGTAGGATAGGTTTCTAAAAAACATCGCGGGTGGTGCGCATTGTTTGGGTGTGTAACATTACATTCACTAGTAGGAGTGAGAAAAACATCATGGGGTGGGGTGAATCGGAGGGTCTGAATTAGGATAGGCAGTGAGTGGCAAGGTAGGATGGAGAAAAACACCGCGGGGTGGTCAGCATGGTGAGGTCAGGGAACATGCAGTGGCAATGTAGGATAGGTTTCTGAAAGACATCGCGGGGTGGTGCGCATTGTATGGGTGAGTAACAGTACATTCACTAGTAGGAGTTAGAAAAACATCACGAGTTGGTATGAATCTGAGGGTCTGAATAAGATAGGCAGCGAGTGGCAATGAAGGATGGAGAATATCATCGCGTGGTGGTCAGCATGGGGAGGTCAGGGAACATGCAGTGGCAATGTAGGATAGGTTTCTAAAAAACATCGCGGGTGGTGCGCATTGTTTGGGTGTGTAACATTACATTCACTAGTAGGAGTGAGAAAAACATCACGGGGTGGGGTGAATCGGAGAGTCTGAATTAGGATAGGAAGTGAGTGGCAATGTAGGATGGAGAAAAGCACCGCGGGGTGGTCAGCATGGGGAGGTCAGGGAACATGCAGTGGCAATGTAGGATAGGTTTCTGAAAAACATCGCGGGGTGCTGCGCATTGTATGGGTGTGTAACATTACATTCACTAGTATGAGTGAGAAAAACATCACAGGGTGGTGCGCATTGTATGGGTGTGTAACATTACATTTACTAGTAGGAGTGAGAAAAACATCACGGGGTAGTGTGAATTGGACGGTCTGAATTATGATAGGCAGTGAGTGGCAATGTAGGATGGGGAAAAGCACCGTGGCGTGGTCAGCATGGGGAGGTCAGGGAACAGGCAGTGGCAATGTAGGATAGGTTTCTGAAAAACATCGCAGTTTGGTGCGCATTGTATGGGTGTGTAACATTACATTCACTAGTAGGAGTGAGAAAAACATCACAGGTTGGTGTGAATTGTATGGGTGTGTAACAGTACATTCACTTGTAGGAGTGAGAAAAACATCACAGGGTGGTGCGAATTGTATGCGTGTGTAACATTACATTCACTTGTAGGAGTGAGAAAACCATCACGTTGTGGTGTGAATCGGAGGGTCTGAATTAGGATAGTCAGTGAGGGGCAATGTAGGATGGAGAAAACCACCGCGTGGTGGTCAGCATGGGGAGGTCAGGGAACATGCAGTGGCAACGTAGGATAAGTTTCTGAAAAACATCGCGGGGTGGTGCGCATTGTATGGGTGTGTAACATTACATTCACTAATATGAGTGAGATAAACATCGTGGGGTGGTGCGCTTTGTATGGGTGTGTAACGTTACATTCACTAGTAGGAGTGAGAAAAACATCATGGGGTGGTGTGAATCGGAGGGTCTGAATTAGGATAGGCAGTGAGTGGCAATGTAGGATGGAAAAAAGCACCTCGGGTTTGTCAGCATGTGGAGGTCAGGGAACATGCAGTGGCAATGTAGGATAGGTTTCTGAAAGACATCGCGGGGTGGTTCGCATTGTATGGGTGAGTAACAGTACATTCACTAGTAGGAGTTAGAAAAACATCACGAGTTGGTATGAATCGGAGGGTCTGAATAAGATAGGCAGTGAGTGGCAATGAAGGATGGAGAATATCATCGCGTGGTGGTCAGCATGGGGAGGTCAGGGAACATGCAGTGGCAATGTAGGATAGGTTTCTAAAAAACATCGCGGGTGGTGCACATTGTTTGGGTGTGTAACATTACATTCACTAGTAGGAGTGAGAAAAACATCACGGGGTGGGGTGAATCGGAGAGTCTGAATTAGGATAGGAAGTGAGTGGCAATGTAGGATGGAGAAAAGCACCGCGGGGTGGTCAGCATGGGGAGGTCAGGGAACATGCAGTGGCAATGTAGGATAGGTTTCTGAAAAACATTGCGGGATGGTGTTCAATGGATGGGTGTGTAACATTACATTCACTAGTATGAGTGAGAAAAATATCACGGGGTGGTGTGAATCGGAGGGTCTGAATTAGGATAGGCAGTGAGAGGCAATGTAGGATGGAGAAAAGCACCGCGGGGTGGTCAGCATGGGGAGGTCAGGGAACATGCAGTGGCAATGTTGGATAGGTTTCTGAAAAACATCCGGGGGTGGTGCGCATTGTATGGGAGTGTAACATTACATTCACTAGTAGGAGTGAGAAAAACATCACGGGCTGGTGCGCATTGTATGGGTGTGTAACATTACATTCACTAGTAGGAGAGTGAAAAACATCGCGGGGTGGTGCGCTTTGTATGGATGTGTAACATTACATTCACTAGTAGGAGTGAGAAAAACATCACGGGGTGTTATGAATCGGAGGGTCTGAATAATATAGGCAGTGAGTGGCAATGTAGGATGGAGAATATCATCGCGGGGTGGTCAGCATGGGGAGGTCAGGGAACATGCAGTGGCAATGTAGGATAGGTTTCTGAAAAACATCGCGGGTTGTTGCGCATTGTATGGATGTGTAACATTACATTCACTAGTAGGAGTGAGAAAAACATCACGTTGTGGTGTGAATCGGAGGGTCTGAATTAGGATAGGCAGTGAGTGGCAATGTAGGATGGAGAAAAGCACCGCTGGGTGGTGAGCATGGGAAGGTCAGGGAACATGCAGTGGCAATGTAGGATAGGATTCTGAAAAACATCGCAGGGTGCTGCGCATTGTATGGGTGTGTAACATTACATTCACTAGTAGGAGTGAGAAAAACATCGCGGGGTGGTGCGCATTGTATGGTTGTGTAACGTTACATTCACTAGTAGGAGTGAGAAAAACATCACGGGTTAGTGTGAATCGGAGGGTCTGAATTAGGATAGGCAGTGAGTGGCAAGGTAGGATGGAGAAAAGCACCGCGGGGTGGTCAGCATGGTGAGGTCACGGAACATGCAGTGGCAATGTAGGATAGGTTTCTGAAAAACATTGCGGGGTGGTGCGCATTGTATGGGTGTGTAACATTACATTCACTAGCATGAGTGAGATAAACATCGTGGGGTGGTGCGCTTTGTATGGGTGTGTAACGTTACATTCACTAGTAGGAGTGAGAAAAACATCATGGGGTGGTGTGAATCGGAGGGTCTGAATTAGGATAGGCAGTGAGTGGCAATGTAGGATGGAAAAAAGCACCGTGGGTTTGTCAGCATGTGGAGGTCAGGGAACATGCAGTGGCAATGTAGGATAGGTTTCTGAAAGACATCGCGGGGTAGTGCGCATTGTATGGGTGAGTAACAGTACATTCACTAGTAGGAGTTAGAAAAACATCACGAGTTGGTATGAATCTGAGGGTCTGAATAAGATAGGCAGCGAGTGGCAATGAAGGATGGAGAATATCATCGCGTGGTGGTCAGCATGGGGAGGTCAGGGAACATGCAGTGGCAATGTAGGATAGGTTTCTAAAAAACATCGCGGGTAGTGCGCATTGTTTGGGTGTGTAACATTACATTTACTAGTAGGAGTGAGAAAAACATCACGGGGTGGGGTGAATCGGAGAGTCTGAATTAGGATAGGAAGTGAGTGGCAATGTAGGATGGAGAAAAGCACCGCGGAGTGGTCAGCATGGGGAGGTCAGGGAACATGCAGTGGCAATGTAGGATAGGTTTCTGAAAAACATCGCGGGGTGCTGCGCATTGTATGGGTGTGTAACATTACATTCACTAGTATGAGTGAGAAAAACATCACAGGGTGGTGCGCATTGTATGGGTGTGTAACATTACATTCACTAGTATGAGTGAGAAAAACATCACAGGGTGGTGCGCATTGTATGGGTGTGTAACATTACATTCACTAGTAGGAGTGGAAAAACATCACGGGGTGGTGTGTATCGGAGGGTCTGAATAAGGATAGGCAGTGAGTGGCAATGTAGGATGGAGAAAAGCACCGTGGGGTGGTCAGCATGGGGAGGTCAGGGAACATGCAGTGGCAATGTAGGATAAGTTTCTGAAAAACATCGCGGTGTGGTGGGCATTGTATGGGTGTGTAACATTACATTCACTAGTAGGAGTGAGAAAAACATCACGGGGTGGTGTGAATCGGAGGGTCTGAATTAGGATAGGCAGTGAGTGGCAATGTAGGATGGGGAAAAGCACCGCGGCGTGGTCAGCATGGGGAGGGCAGGGAACATGCAGTGGCAATGTAGGATAGGTTTCTGAAAATCATCGCAGGGTGGTGCGCATTATATGGGTGTGTAACATTACATTCACTAGTAGGAGTGATAAAAACATAACGGAGTGGTGTCAATCGGAGGGTCTGAATTAGGATAGGCAGTGAGTGGCATTGTAGGATGGTGAAAAGCACCGCGGGGTGGTCAGCATATGTAGGTCAGGGAACATGCAGGGACAATGCAGGATAGGTTTCTGAAAAAATTCCCAGGGCAGTACGCATTGTATGGGTGTGTAACATTACATTCACTTGTAGGAGTGAGAAAAACATAACGGGGTGGTGTGAATCGGAGGGTCTGAATAAGATAGGCAGTGAGTGGCAAGGTAGGATGGAGAATAGCACCGCGGGGTGGTCAGCATGGGGATGTCAGGGAACATGCAGTGGCAATGTAGGATATGTTTCTGAAATACATCCGGGGGTGGTGCGCATTGTATGGGTGTGTAACATTACATTCACTAGTAGGAGTGATAAAAACATCACGGGGTGGTGTGAATCCGAGGGTCTGAATTAGGATAGGCAGTGAGTGGAAATGTAGGATGGGAAAAAACACCGCTGGGTGGTCAGCATGGGGAGTTCCGGGAACATGCTGTGGCAATGTAGGATAGGTTTCTGAAAAACATCGCGGGGTGGTGCACATTCTATGGGTGTGTAACATTACATTCACTAGTAGGAGTGAGAAAACCATCGTGGGGTGGTGCGATTTGTATGGTTTTTTAACATTACATTCACTAGTAGGAGTGAGAAAAAGATCACGGCCTGGTGTGAATCGCAGGGTCTGAATTAGGATAGGCAGTGAGTGGCAATGTAGGATGGAGAAAAGCACCGCGGGGTGGTCAGCATGGGGATGTCAGGGAACATGCAGTGGCAATATAGGATAGGTTTCTGAAAAACATCGCGGGGTGGTGCGCATGGTATGGGTGAGTAACATTACATTCACTAGTAGGAGTGAAAAAAACATCACGGGGTGGTGTAAATTGGAGGGTCTGAATTAGATAGGCAGTGAGTGGCAATGTAGGATGGAGAAAAGCACCGCGGGGTGGTCAGCATGGGGAGGTCAGGGAACATGCAGTGGCAATGTAGGATAGGTTTCTGAAAAACATCACGGGGTGGTGCGCATTGTATGGGTGTGTAACATTACATTCACTAGTAGGAGTGACAAAAACATCACGGCGTGGTGTGAATCGGAGGGTCTGAATTAGGATAGGCAGTGAGTGGCAACGTACGATGGAGAAAAGCACCGCGGGGTGGTCAGATTGTGGGGGTCAGGGACCATGCAGTGGCAATGTAGGATAGGTTTCTGAAAAACATTGCGGGGTGGTGGGCATTATATGGGTGTGTAACATTACATTCACTAGTAGGAGTAAGAAAAACATCACAGGGTGTTGCGCATTGTATGGGTGAGTAACATTACATTCACTAGTAGGAGTGAGAAAAACATCACGGGGTGGTGTAAATGGAGGGTCTGAATTAGATAGGCAGTGAGTGGCAATGAAGGATGGAGACAAGACCCACGGGGTGGTCAGCATGGGGAGGTCAGGGAACATGCAGTGGCAATGTAGGATAGGTTTCTGAAAAACGTTGCGGGGTGGTGCGCATTGTATGGGTGTGTAACATTACATTCACTAGTAGGAGTGAGAAAAACATCACGGAGTGGTGTGAATCGGAGGGTCTGAATTAGGATAGGCAGTGAGTGGCAATATAGGATCGGGAAAAGCAACGCGGGTGCTCAGCATGGGGAGGTCAGGGAACATGCAGTGGCAATGTAGGTTAGGTTTCTGAAAAACATCGTGGGGTGGTGCGCATTGTATGGGTGTGTAACATTACATTCACTAGTAGGAGTGAGAAAAACATCACGGGGTGGTGTGAATCGGAGGGTCTGAATTAGGATAGGCAGTGAGTGGCAATATAGGATGGAGAAAAGCACCGCGGGGTGGTCAGCATGGGGAGGTCAGGGAACATGCAGTGGCAACCTAGGATATTTTTCTGAAAAACATCGCGGGGTGGTGCGCATTGTATGGGTGTGTAACATTACATTCACAAGTAGGGGTGCGAAAAACATCACGGGGTGGTGTGAATCGGAGTGTCTGAATTAGGATAGGCATTGAGTGGCAATGTAGGATGGAGAAAAGCACCGCGGGGTGGTCAGCATGTGTAGGTCATGGAACATGCAGGGACAATGTAGGATAGGTTTCTCAAAAACATCGCGGGTTGGTGCGCATTGTATGGGTGTGTAACATTACATTCACTAGTAGGAGTGAGAAAAACATAATGGAGTGGTGTGAATCGGAGGGTCTGAATAAGATAGGCAGTGAGTGGCAATGTAGGATGGAGAATAGCATCGCGGGGTGGTCAGCATGGGGAGGTCAGGGAACATGCAGTGGCAATGTAGGATAGGTTTCTGAAAAGCATCTGGGGGTGGTGCGCATTGTATGGGTGTGTAACATTACATTCACTAGTAGGAGTGAGAAAAACATCACGGGGTAGTGTTAATCATAGGGTCTGAATTAGGATAGGCAGTGAGTGGCATTGTAGGATGGAGAAAAGCACCGCGTGGTGGTTATCATGGGTAGGTCAGGGAACATGCAGTGGCAATGTAGGATAGGTTTCTGAAAAACATCGCGGTGTGGTGCGCATTGTATGGGTCTGTAACATTACATTCACTAGTAGAAGTGAGAAAAACATCACGGGGTGGTGTGAATCGGAGGGTCTGAATTAGGATAGGCATTGAGTGGCAATATAGGATGGAGAAAAGCACCGCGGGGTGGTCAGGATGGGGAGGTCAGGAACATGCATTGGCAAAGTAGGATAGCTTTCTGAAAAACATCGCGGAGTGGTGCGCATTGTATGGGTGTGTAACATTACATTCACTAGTAGGAGTGAGAAAAACATCACGGGGTGGTGTTAATCGCAGGGTCTGAATTAGTATAGGCAGTGAGTGGCAATGTAGGATGGAGAAAAGCACCGCGGGGTGGTCAGCATGGGGAGGTCAGGGAACATGCAGTGGCAATGTAGGATAGGTTTCTGAAAAACATCACGGGGTAGTGCGCATTGTATGGGTGTGTAACATTACATTCACTAGTAGGAGTGACAAAAACATCACGGCGTGGTGTGAATCGGAGGGTCTGAATTAGGATAGGCAGTGAGTGGCAACGTACGATGGAGAAAAGCACCGCGGGGTGGTCAGATTGTGGGGGTCAGGGACCATGCAGTGGCAATGTAGGATAGGTTTCTGAAAAACATTGCGGGGTGGTGGGCATTGTATGGCTGTGTAACATTACATTCACTAGTAGGAGTAAGAAAAACATCACAGGGTGTTGCGCATTGTATGGGTGAGTAACATTACATTCACTAGTAGGAGTGAGAAAAACATCACGGGGTGGTGTAAATGGAGGGTCTGAATTAGATAGGCAGTGAGTGGCAATGAAGGATGGAGACAAGACCCACGGGATGGTCAGCATGGGGAGGTCAGGGAACATGCAGTGGCAATGTAGGATAGGTTTCTGAAAAACGTTGCGGGGTGGTGCGCATTGTATGGGTGTGTAACATTACATTCACTAGTAGGAGTGAGAAAAACATCACGGAGTGGTGTGAATCGGAGGGTCTGAATTAGGATAGGCAGTGAGTGGCAATATAGGATCGGGAAAAGCAACGCGGGTGCTCAGCATGGGGAGGTCAGGGAACATGCAGTGGCAATGTAGGTTAGGTTTCTGAAAAACATCGTGGGGTGGTGCGCATTGTATGGGTGTGTAACATTACATTCACTAGTAGGAGTGAGAAAAACATCACGGGGTGGTGTAAATCAGAGGGTCTGAATTAGGATAGGCAGTGAGTGGCAATGTAGGATGAAGAAAAGCACCGCGGGGTGGTCAGCATGGGGAGGTCAGGGAACATGCAGTGGCAACCTAGGATAGTTTTCTGAAAAACATCGCGGGGTGGTGCGCATTGTATGGGTGTGTAACATTACATTCACAAGTAGGGGTGCGAAAAACATCACGGGGTGGTGTGAATCGGAGTGTCTGAATTAGGATAGGCATTGAGTGGCAATGTAGGATGGAGAAAAGCACCGCGGGGTGGTCAGCATGTGTAGGTCATGGAACATGCAGGGACAATGTAGGATAGGTTTCTCAAAAACATCGCGGGTTGGTGCGCATTGTATGGGTGTGTAACATTACATTCACTAGTAGGAGTGAGAAAAACATAATGGAGTGGTGTGAATCGGAGGGTCTGAATAAGATAGGCAGTGAGTGGCAATGTAGGATGGAGAATAGCATCGCGGGGTGGTCAGCATGGGGAGGTCAGGGAACATGCAGTGGCAATGTAGGATAGGTTTCTGAAAAGCATCTGGGGGTGGTGCGCATTGTATGGGTGTGTAACATTACATTCACTAGTAGGAGTGAGAAAAACATCACGGGGTAGTGTTAATCATATGGTCTGAATTAGGATAGGCAGTGAGTGGCATTGTAGGATGGAGAAAAGCACCGCGTGGTGGTTATCATGGGTAGGTCAGGGAACATGCAGTGGCAATGTAGGATAGGTTTCTGAAAAACATCGCGGTGTGGTGCGCATTGTATGGGTCTGTAACATTACATTCACTAGTAGAAGTGAGAAAAACATCACGGGGTGGTGTGAATCGGAGGGTCTGAATTAGGATAGGCATTGAGTGGCAAGATAGGATGGAGAAAAGCACCGCGGGGTGGTCAGGATGGGGAGGTCAGGAACATGCATTGTCAATGTAGGATAGCTTTCTGAAAAACATCGCGGAGTGGTGCGCATTGTATGGGTGTGTAACATTACATTCACTAGTAGGAGTGAGAAAAACATCACGGGGTGGTGTGAATCGCAGGGTCTGAATTAGTATAGGCAGTGAGTGGCAATGTAGGATGGAGAAAAGCACCGCGGGGTGGTCAGCATGGGGAGGTCAGGGAACATGCAGTGGCAATGTAGGATAGGTTTCTGAAAAACATCACGGGGTGGTGCGCATTGAATGGGTGTGTAACATTACATTCACTAGTAGGAGTGACAAAAACATCACGGCGTGGTGTGAATCGGAGGGTCTGAATTAGGATAGGCAGTGAGTGGCAACGTACGATGGAGAAAAGCACCGCGGGGTGGTCAGATTGTGGGGGTCAGGGACCATGCAGTGGCAATGTAGGATAGGTTTCTGAAAAACATTGCGGGGTGGTGGACATTGTATGGGTGTGTAACATTACATTCACTAGTAAGAGTAAGAAAAACATCACAGGGTGTTGCGCATTGTATGGGTGAGTAACATTACATTCACTAGTAGGAGTGAGAAAAACATCACGGGGTGGTGTAAATGGAGGGTCTGAATTAGATAGGCAGTGAGTGGCAATGAAGGATGGAGACAAGACCCACGGGGTGGTCAGCATGGGGAGGTCAGGGAACATGCAGTGGCAATGTAGGATAGGTTTCTGAAAAACTTTGCGGGGTGGTGCGCATTGTATGGGTGTGTAACATTACATTCACTAGTAGGAGTGAGAAAAACATCACGGAGTGGTGTGAATCGGAGGGTCTGAATTAGGATAGGCAGTGAGTGGCAATGTAGGATGGGGAAAAGCAACGCGGGTGCTCAGCATGGGGAGGTCAGGGAACATGCAGTGGCAATGTAGGATAGGTTTCTGAAAATCATCGCCGGGTGGTGGGCATTTTATGGTTGTGTAACATTACATTCACTAGTAGCAATGAGAAAAACATCACAGAGTGGTGCGCATCGTATGGGTGTGTAACATTACATTCACAAGTAGGAGTGAGAAAAATATCATGTGGTGGTGTGAATTGGAGGGTGTGAATTAGGATGGGCAGTGAGTGGCAATGTAGGATGGAGAAAAGCATCGCGGGGTGGTCAGCATGGGCAGGTCAGGGAACATGCAGTGGCAATGTAGGATAGGTTTCTGAAAAACACCGCGGGGTGGTGCGCATTGTATGGGTGTGTAACATTACATTCACTAGTAGGAGTGAGAAAAACATCACGGGGTGGTGTGAATCGTAGGGTCTGAATTAAGATAGGCAGTGAGTGGCAATGTAGGATGGAGAAAAGCACCGCGGGGTGGTTAGCATGTGTAGGTCAGGGAACATGCAGGGACAATTTAGGATAGGTTTCTGAAAAACATCGCGGGGTGGTGCGCATTGCATGGGTGTGTAACATTACATTCAAAAGTAGGGGTGCGAAAAACATCACGGGGTGGTGTGAATCGGAGGGTCTGAATTAGGATAGGCATTGAGTGGCAATGTAGGATGGAGAAAAGCACCGCGGGGTGGTCAGCATGGGGAGGTCAGGGAACATGCAGGGACAATGTAGGATAGGTTTCTCAAAAACATCGCGGGTTGGTGCGCATTGTATGGGTGTGTAACATTACATTCACTAGTAGGAGTGAGAAAAACATCACGGGGTGGTGTGAATCGGAGGGTCTGAATAAGATAGGCAGTGAGTGGCAATGTAGGATGGAGAATAGCATCGCGGGGTGGTCAGCATGGGGAGGTCAGGGAACATGCAGTGGCAATGTAGAATAGGTTTCTGAAAAGCATCTGGGGGTGGTGCGCATTGTATGGGTATGTAACATTACATTCACTAGTAGGAGTGAGAAAAACATCACGGGGTGGTGTGAATCATAGTTTCTGAATTAGGATAGGCAGTGAGTGGCATTGTAGGATGGAGAAAAGCACCGCGTGTTGGTTATCATGGGTAGGTCAGGGAACATGCAGTGGCAATCTAGGATAGGTTTCTGAAAAACATCGCGGTGTGGTGCGCATTGTATGTGTGTGTAACATTACATTCACTAGTAGAAGTGAGAAAAACATCACGGGGTGGTGTGAATCGGAGGGTCTGAATTAGGATAGGCATTGAGTGGCAATATAGGATGGAGAAAAGCACCGCGGGGTGGTCAGGATGGGGAGTCAGGAACATGAAGTGGCAATGTAGGATAGCTTTCTGAAAAACCTCGCGGAGTGGTGCGCATTGTATGGGTGTGTAACATTACATTCACTAGTAGGAGTGCGAAAAACATCATGGGGTGGTGTGAATTGGAGGGTGTGAATTAGGATGGGCAGTGAGTGGCAATGTAGGATGGAGAAAATCATCGCGGAGTGGTCAGCATGGGCAGGTCAGGGAACATGCAGTGGCAATGTAGGATAGGTTTCTGAAAAACACCGCGGGGTGGTGCGCATTGTATGGGTGTGTAACATTACATTCACTAGTAGGAGTGAGAAAAACATCACGGGGTGGTGTGAATCGTAGGGTCTGAATTAGGATAGGCAGTGAGTGGCAATGTAGGATGGAGAAAAGCACCGCGGGGTGGTCAGCATGAGGAGGTCAGGGAACATGCAGTGGCAACGTAGGATAACTTTCTGAAAAACATCGCGGGGTGGTGCGCATTGTATGGGTGTGTAACATTACATTCACTAGTAGGAGTGAGAAAAATATCACGGGGTGTTGTGAATCGGAGGGTCTGAATTAGGATAGGCATTGAGTGGCAATGTAGGATGGAGAAAAGCACCGCGGGGTGGTTAGCATGTGTAGGTCAGGGAACATGCAGGGACAATGTAGGATAGGTTTCTGAAAAACATCGCGGGGTGGTGCACATTGTATGGGTGTGTAACATTACATTCACTAGTAGGAGTGAGAAAAACATCACGGGGTGGTGTGAATTGGACGGTCTGAATTAGGATAGGCAGTGAGTGGCAATGAAGGATGGAGAAAAGACCCGCGAGGTGGTCAGCATGGGGAGGTCAGGGAACATGCTGTGGCAATGTAGGATAGGTTTCTGAAAAACATCGCGGGGTGGTGCGCATGTATGTGTGTGTAACATTACATTCACTAGTAGGAGTGAGATAAACATCACGGGTTGGTGTGAATCGGAGGGTCTGAATTAGGATAGGCAGTGAGTGACAATGTAGGTTGGAGAAAAGCACCACGGGGTGCTCAGCATGGGGAGGTCAGGGAACATCCAGTGGCAATGTAGGATAGGTTTCTGAAAAACATGGCGGAGTGGTGCGCATTGTATGGGTGTGTAACATTACATTCACTAGTAGGAGTGTGAAAAACATCACGGGGTGTTGTGAATCGGAGGGTCTGAATTAGGATAGGCAATGAGTGGCAATGTAGGATGGAGAAAAGCACCGCGGGGTGGTTAGCATGTGTAGGTCAGGGAACATGCAGGGACAATTTAGGATAGGTTTCTGAAAAACATCGCGGGGTGGTGCGCATTGCATGGGTGTGTAACATTACATTCAAAAGTAGGGGTGCGAAAAACATCACGGGGTGGTGTGAATCGGAGGGTCTGAATTAGGATAGGCATTGAGTGGCAATGTAGGATGGAGAAAAGCACCGCGGGGTGGTCAGCATGGGGAGGTCAGGGAACATGCAGGGACAATGTAGGATAGGTTTCTCAAAAACATCGCGGGTTGGTGCGCATTGTATGGGTGTGTAACATTACATTCACTAGTAGGAGTGAGAAAAACATCACGGGGTGGTGTGAATCGGAGGGTCTGAATAAGATAGGCAGTGAGTGGCAATGTAGGATGGAGAATAGCATCGCGGGGTGGTCAGCATGGGGAGGTCAGGGAACATGCAGTGGCAATGTAGAATAGGTTTCTGAAAAGCATCTGGGGGTGGTGCGCATTGTATGGGTATGTAACATTACATTCACTAGTAGGAGTGAGAAAAACATCACGGGGTGGTGTGAATCATAGTTTCTGAATTAGGATAGGCAGTGAGTGGCATTGTAGGATGGAGAAAAGCACCGCGTGTTGGTTATCATGGGTAGGTCAGGGAACATGCAGTGGCAATCTAGGATAGGTTTCTGAAAAACATCGCGGTGTGGTGCGCATTGTATGTGTGTGTAACATTACATTCACTAGTAGAAGTGAGAAAAACATCACGGGGTGGTGTGAATCGGAGGGTCTGAATTAGGATAGGCATTGAGTGGCAATATAGGATGGAGAAAAGCACCGCGGGGTGGTCAGGATGGGGAGTCAGGAACATGAAGTGGCAATGTAGGATAGCTTTCTGAAAAACCTCGCGGAGTGGTGCGCATTGTATGGGTGTGTAACATTACATTCACTAGTAGGAGTGCGAAAAACATCATGGGGTGGTGTGAATTGGAGGGTGTGAATTAGGATGGGCAGTGAGTGGCAATGTAGGATGGAGAAAATCATCGCGGAGTGGTCAGCATGGGCAGGTCAGGGAACATGCAGTGGCAATGTAGGATAGGTTTCTGAAAAACACCGCGGGGTGGTGCGCATTGTATGGGTGTGTAACATTACATTCACTAGTAGGAGTGAGAAAAACATCACGGGGTGGTGTGAATCGTAGGGTCTGAATTAGGATAGGCAGTGAGTGGCAATGTAGGATGGAGAAAAGCACCGCGGGGTGGTCAGCATGAGGAGGTCAGGGAACATGCAGTGGCAACGTAGGATAGCTTTCTGAAAAACATCGCGGGGTGGTGCGCATTGTATGGGTGTGTAACATTACATTCACTAGTAGGAGTGAGAAAAACATCACGGGGTGTTGTGAATCGGAGGGTCTGAATTAGGATAGGCATTGAGTGGCAATGTAGGATGGAGAAAAGCACCGCGGGGTGGTTAGCATGTGTAGGTCAGGGAACATGCAGGGACAATGTAGGATAGGTTTCTGAAAAACATCGCGGGGTGGTGCACATTGTATGGGTGTGTAACATTACATTCACTAGTAGGAGTGAGAAAAACATCACGGGGTGGTGTGAATTGGACGGTCTGAATTAGGATAGGCAGTGAGTGGCAATGAAGGATGGAGAAAAGACCCGCGAGGTGGTCAGCATGGGGAGGTCAGGGAACATGCTGTGGCAATGTAGGATAGGTTTCTGAAAAACATCGCGGGGTGGTGCGCATGTATGTGTGTGTAACATTACATTCACTAGTAGGAGTGAGATAAACATCACGGGTTGGTGTGAATCGGAGGGTCTGAATTAGGATAGGCAGTGAGTGACAATGTAGGTTGGAGAAAAGCACCACGGGGTGCTCAGCATGGGGAGGTCAGGGAACATCCAGTGGCAATGTAGGATAGGTTTCTGAAAAACATGGCGGAGTGGTGCGCATTGTATGGGTGTGTAACATTACATTCACTAGTAGGAGTGTGAAAAACATCACGGGGTGTTGTGAATCGGAGGGTCTGAATTAGGATAGGCAATGAGTGGCAATGTAGGATGGAGAAAAGCACCGCGGGGTGGTTAGCATGTGTAGGTCAGGGAACATGCAGGGACAATGTAGGATAGGTTTCTGAAAAACATAGCGGGGTGGTGCGCATTGTATGGGAGTGTAACATTACATTCACAAGTAGGGGTGCGAAAAACATCACGGGGTGGTGTGAATCGGAGGGTCTGAATTAGGATAGGCATTGAGTGGCAATGTAGGATGGAGAAAAGCACCGCGGGGTGGTCAGCATGGGGAGGTCAGGGAACATGCAGGGACAATGTAGGATAGGTTTCTCAAAAACATTGCGGGTTGGTTCGCATTGTATGGGTGTGTAACATTACATTCACTAGTAGAAGTGAGAAAAACATCACGGGGTGGTGTGAATTGGAGGGTCTGTATTAGGATAGGCATTGAGTGGCAATATAGGATGGAGAAAAGCACCGCGGGGTATTCAGGATGGGGAGGTCAGGAACATGCAGTGGCAATGTAGGATAGCTTTCTGAAAAACATCGCGTAGTGGTGCGCATTGTATGGGTATGTAACATTACATTCACTAGTAGGAGTGAGAAAAACATCACGGCGTGGTGTGAATCGGAGCATCTGAATTAGGATAGGCAATGAGTGACAATGTAGGATGTAGAAAAGCACCACGGGGTGGTCAGCATGCGGAGGTCAGGGAACATGCAGTGGCAATGTAGGATAGGTTTCTGAAAAACATCGCGGGGTGGTGGGCATTTTATGGGTGTGTAACATTACATTCACTAGTAGCAATGAGAAAAACATCACAGGGTGGTGCGCATTGTATGTGTGTGTAACATTACATTCACTAGTAGGAGTGCGAAAAACATCATGGGGTGGTGTGAATTGGATGGTGTGAATTAGGATGGGCAGTGAGTGGGAATTTAGGATGGAGAAAATCATCGCGGGGTGGTCAGCATGGGCAGGTCAGGGAACATGCAGTGGCAATGTAGGATAGGTTTCTGAAAAACACCGCGGTGTGGTGCGCATTGTATGGGTGTGTAACATTACATTCACTAGTAGGAAGGGGAAAAACATCACGGGGTGGTGTGAATCGGAGGGTCTGAATTAGGATAGGCAGTGAGTGGCAACGTAGTATGGAGAAAAGCACCGCGGGGTGGTCAGCATGGGGAGGTCAGGGAACATGCAGTGGCAATGTAGGATAGGTTTCTGAAAAACATCGCGTGGTGGTGGGCATTGTATGGGTGTGTAAGATTACATTCACTAGTAGGAGTGAGAAAAACATCACAGGGTGGTGCGCATTGTATGGGTGTGTAACATTACATTCACTAGTAGGAGTGAGAAAAACATCACGTGGTGGTGTGAATCGGAGGGCCTGAATTAGGATAGGCAGGGAGTGGCAATGTAGGATGGAGAAAAGCACCGCGGGGTGGTCAGAATGGGGAGGTCAGGGAACATGCAGTGGCAATGTAGGATAGGTTTCTGAAAAACATCGCGGGGTGGTGTGCATTGTATGGGTGTGTAACATTACATTCACTAGTAGGAGTGAGAAAAACATAACGGGGTGGTGTGAATCGGACGGTCTGAATAAGATAGGCATTGAGTGGAAATGTAGGATGGGCAAAAGCACCGCGGGGTGGTCAGCATGGGGAGGTCAGGGAACATGCAGTGGCAATGGAGAATAGGTTTCTGAAAGACATCGCGGGATGGTGCGCAATGTATTGGTGTGTAACATTAAATTCACTAGTAGGAGTGAGAAAAATATCACGGGGTGGTGTGAATCTTAGGGTCTGAATTAGGATAGGCAGTGAGTGGCAATGTAGGTTGGAGAAAAGCACCGCGTGGCGCTCAGCATGTGGGGGTCAATGAACATGCAGTGGCAATGTAGGATAGGTTTCTGAAAAACATAGCTTGGTGGTGCGCATTGTATGGGTGTGTAACATTACATTCTCTAGTAGGAGTGAGAAAAACATCACGGGGTGGTGTGAATCGGAGGGTCGGAATTAGGATAGGCATTGAGTGGCAATGTAGGATGGAGAAAAGCACCGCCGGGTGGTCAGCATGTGTAGGTCAGGAAACATGCAGTGACAATGTAGGATAGGTTTCTGAAAAACTTCGCGGGGCGGTGCGCATTGTATGGGTGTGTAACATTACATTCACTAGTAGGAGTGAGATAAACATCACGGGGTGGAGTGAATCGGGCGTCTGAATTAGGATAGGCAGTGAGTGACAATGTAGGTTGGAGAAAAGCACCGCGGGGTGCTCATTATGGGGAGGTAAGGGAACATGCAGTGGCAATGTAGGATACGTTTCTGAAAAACATGGTGGAGTGGTGCGCATTGTTTGGGTGTGTAACATTACATTCACTAGAAGGAGTGAGAAAAACATCACGGGGTGGTGCGCATTGTATGGGTTTGTAACATTACATTCACTAGTAGGAGTGAGAAAAACATCACGGGGTGGTGTGAATCGGAGGGTCTGAATTAGGATAGGCAGTGAGTGGCAATGTAGGATGGAAAAAAGCACCGCAGGGTGGTCAGCATGGGGAGGTCAGGAAACATGCAGAGGCAATGGATGATAGGTTTCCAAAAAACATCGCGGGGTGGTGCACATTGTATGGGTGTGTAACATTACATTCACTAGTAGGAGTGAGATAAACATCACGGGGTGGAGTGAATCGGAGGTTCTGAATTCGGATAGGCAGTAAGTGACAATGTAGGTTGGAGAAAAGCACCGCGGCGTGCGCAGCATGGGGAGGTCAGGGAACATGCAGTGGCAATGTAGGATACTTTTCTGACAAACATGGCGGAGTGGTGCGCATTGTACGGGTGTGTAACGTTACATTCACTAGTAGGAGAGAGAAAAACATCACGGGGTGGTGTGAATCGGAGGGTCTGAATTAGGATAGGCAGTAAGTGGCAATGTAGGATGGAGAAAAGCACCGCGGAGTGGTCAGCATGTGGAGGTCAGGGAACATGCAGTGGCAATGTAGGATAGGTTTCTGAAAAACATCGGGGGTGGTGTGCTTTGTATGGGTGTGTAACATTACATTCACTTATAGGAGTGAGAAAAACGTCACGGGGTGGTGTAAATCGGAGGGTCTGAATTAGGATAGGCAGTGAGTGGCAATGTTTGATGGAGAAAAGCACCGCGGGGTGGTCAGCATGGGGAGGTCAGGGAACATGAAGTTGCAATGTAGGATAGGTTTCTGAAAAACATCGCGGGGTGCTGCGCATTGTATGAGTGTGTAACATTACATTCACTAGTAGGAGTGAGAAAAACATCACGGGTGGTGTGAATCGGAGGGTCTGAATTAGGATAGGCAGTGAGTGGCAATGTAGGATGGAGAAAAGCACCGCGGGGGGGTCAGCATGGGGAGGTCAGGGAACATGCAGTGGCAATGTAGGATAGGTTTCTTAAAAACATCGCGTGATGGTGGGCATTGTATGTGTGTGTCACATTACATTCACTAGTAGGAGTGAGAAAAACATCACAGGGTGGTGCGCATTGTATGGGTGTGTAACATTACATTCACTAGTAGGAGTGAGAAAAACATCGTGGGATGGTGCGCTTTGTATGGGTGTGTAACATTACATTCACTAGTAGGAGTGAGAAAAACATCACAGGGTGGTGTGAATCGGAGGGTCTGAATTAGGATAGGCAGTGAGTGGCAATGCAGTTTGGAGAAAAGCACCGCGTGGTGGTCAACATGGGGAGGTCAGGGAACATGCAGTGGCAATGTAGGATAGGATTCTGAAAAACATCACGGGGTGGTGCGCATTGTATGGGTGTGTAACATTACATTCACTACTGGAGTGAGAAAAACATCGTGGGGTGGTGCGCTTTGTATGGGTGTGTAACATTACATTCACTAGTAGGAGTGAGAAAAATATCACAGTGTGGTGTGAATCGGAGTGTCTGAATTAGGATAGGCAGTGAGTGGCAATGTAGGATGGAGAAAAGCACCGTGGGGTGGTCAGCATGGGCAGGTCAGGGAACATGCAGTGGCAATGTAGGATAGGTTTCTGAAAAACATCGCGGGGTGGTGCGCATTGCATGGGTGAGTAACATTACATTCACTAGTAGGAGTGAGAAAAACATCATGCGGTGATGTGAATTGGAGGGTCTGAATTAGGATAGGCAGTGAGTGGCAATGAAGAATGGAGAAAAGAACCGCGAGGTGGTCAGCATGGGGAGGTCAGGGAACATGCAGTGGCAATGTAGGATAGGTTTCTGAAAAACATCGCGGGGTGGTGCGCATGTATGTGTGTGTAACATTACATTCACTAGTAGGAGTGAGAAAAATATCACAGTGTGGTGTGAATCGGAGGGTCTGAATTAGGATAGGCAGTGAGTAACAATGTAGGTTGGAGAAAAGCACCACGGGGTGCTCAGCATGGGGAGGTCATGGAACATGCAGTGGCAATGTAGGATACTTTTCTGAAAAACATGGCGGAGTGGTGCGCATTGCACGGGTGTGTAACATTACATTCACTAGTAGGAGTGAGAAAAACGTCACGGGGTGGTGTGAATTGGAGAGTCTGAATTAGCATAGGCAGTGATTGGCAATGTAGGATGGAGAAAAGCACCGCGGGGTGGTCAGCATGGGGAGGTCAGGGAATATGCAGTGGCAATGTAGGATATGTTTCTGAAAAACATCGCGGGGTGGTGCGCATTGTATGGGTGTGTAACATTACATTCACTAGTAGGAGTGGGAAAAACATCACGGGGTGGTGTGAATCGGAGTGTCTGAATTAGGATAGGCAGTGAGTGGCAATGTAGGATGGAGAAAAGCACCGCAGGGTGGTCAGCATGGGGAGGTCAGGAAACATGCAGTGGCAATGGAGAATAGGTTTCTGAAAAACATCGCGGGGTGGTGCGCAATGTATTGGTGTGTAACATTAAATTCACTAGTAGGAGTGAGAAAAACATCACGGGGTTGTGTGAATCTTAGGGTCTGAATTAGGATAGGCAGTGAGTGGCAATTTAGGTTGGAGAAAAGCACCGCGTGGTGGTCAGCATGGGGAGGTCAAGGAACATGCAATGGCAATGTAGGATAGGTTTCTGAAAAACATCGCGTGGTGGTGCGCATTGTATGAGTGTGTAACATTACATTCACTAGTAGGAGTGAGAAAAACATCACGGGGTGGTGTGAATCGGATGGTCTGAATTAGCATAGGCAGTGAGTGGCAATGTAGGATGGAGAAAAGCACCGCGGGGTGGTCAGCATGGGCAGGTCAGGGAACATGCAGTGGCAATGTAGGATAGGTATCTGAAAATCATCACGTGGTGGTGGGCATTGTATGGGTGTGTAACATTACATTCACTAGTAGGAGTGAGAAAAACATCACGGGGTGCTGTGTCTCGGAGGGCCTGAATTAGGATAGGCAGTGAGTGGCAATGTAGGATGGAGAAAAGCACCGCGGGGTGGTCAGAATGGGGAGGTCAGGGAATATGCAGTGGCAATGTAGCATAGGTTTCTGAAAAACATCGCAGGGTGGTGCGCATTGTATGGGTGTGTAACATTACATTCACTAGTAGGAGTGGGAAAAACATCACGGGGTGGTGTGAATCGGAGTGTCTGAATTAGGATAGGCACTGAGTGGCAATGTAGGATGGAGAAAAGAACCGCAGGGTGGTCAGCATGGGGAGGTCAGGAAACATGCAGAGGCAATGTAGGATAGGTTTCCAAAAAACATCGCGGGGTGGTGCACATTGTATGGGTGTGTAACATTACATTCACTAGTAGGAGTGAGAAAAACATCACGGGGTGGTGTGAATTGGATGGTCTGAATTAGGGTAGGCAGTGAGTGGCAATGAAGGATGGAGAAAAGACCCGCGAGGTGGTCAGCATTGGGAGGTCAGGGAACATGCAGTGGCAATGTAGGATACGTTTCTGAAAAACATGGCGAAGTGGTGCGCATTTTATGGGTGTGTAACATTACATTCACTAGTAGGAGTGAGAAAAACATCACAGGGAGGTGTGAATCGGAGGGCCTGAATTAGGATAGGCAGTGAGTGGCAATGTAGGATGGAGAAAAGCACCGCAGGGTGGTCAGCATGGGGAGGTCAGGAAACATGCAGTGGCAATGGAGAATAGGTTTCTGAAAAACATCACGGGGTGGTGCGCAATGTATTGGTGTGTAACATTAAATTCACTAGTAGGAGTGAGAAAAACATCACGGGGTTGTGTGAATCTTAGGGTCTGAATTAGGATAGGCAGTGAGTGGCAATTTAGGTTGGAGAAAAGCACCGCGTGGTGGTCAGCATGGGGAGGTCAAGGAACATGCAGTGGCAATGTAGGATAGGTTTCTGAAAAACATCGCGTGGTGGTGCGCATTGTATGAGTGTGTAACTTTACATTCACTAGTAGGAGTGAGAAAAACATCACGGGGTGGTGTGAATCGGAGGGTCTGAATTAGCATAGGCAGTGAGTGGCAATGTAGGATGGAGAAAAGCACCGCGGGGTGGTCAGCATGGGCAGGTCAGGGAACATGCAGTGGCAATGTAGGATAGGTATCTGAAAATCATCACGTGGTGGTGGGCATTGTATGGGTGTGTAACATTACATTCACTAGTAGGAGTGAGAAAAACATCACGGGGTGCTGTGTCTCGGAGGGCCTGAATTAGGATAGGCAGTGAGTGGCAATGTAGGATGGAGAAAAGCACCGCGGGGTGGTCAGAATGGGGAGGTCAGGGAATATGCAGTGGCAATGTAGCATAGGTTTCTGAAAAACATCGCAGGGTGGTGCGCATTGTATGGGTGTGTAACATTACATTCACTAGTAGGAGTGGGAAAAACATCACGGGGTGGTGTGAATCGGAGTGTCTGAATTAGGATAGGCACTGAGTGGCAATGTAGGATGGAGAAAAGAACCGCAGGGTGGTCAGCATGGGGAGGTCAGGAAACATGCAGAGGCAATGTAGGATAGGTTTCCAAAAAACATCGCGGGGTGGTGCACATTGTATGGGTGTGTAACATTACATTCACTAGTAGGAGTGAGAAAAACATCACGGGGTGGTGTGAATTGGATGGTCTGAATTAGGATAGGCAGTGAGTGGCAATGAAGGATGGAGAAAAGACCCGCGAGGTGGTCAGCATGGGGAGGTCAGGGAACATGCAGTGGCAATGTAGGATACGTTTCTGAAAAACATGGCGAAGTGGTGCGCATTTTATGGGTGTGTAACATTACATTCAATAGTAGGAGTGAGAAAAACATCACAGGGAGGTGTGAATCGGAGGGCCTGAAGTAGGATAGGCAGTGAGTGGCAATGTAGGATGGAGAAAAGCACCGTGGGGTGGTCAGAATGGGGAGATCAGGGAACATGCAGTGGCAATGTAGGATAGGATTCTGAAAAACATCACGGGGTGGTCGCATTGTATGGGTGTGTAACATTACATTCACTAGTAGGAGTGAGAAAAACATCACGGGGTGGTGTGAATCGTAGGGTCTGAAATAGGATAGGCAGTGAGTGGCAATGTAGGTTGGAGAAAAGCACCGCGTGGTGGTCAACATGGGGAGGTCAGGGAACATGCAGTGGCAATGTAGGATAGGATTCTGAAAAACATCACGGGGTGGTGCGCATTGTATGGGTGTGTAACATTACATTCACTAGTAGGAGTGAGAAAAACATCGTTGGGTGGTGCGCTTTGTATGGGTGTGTAACATTACATTCACTAGTAGGAGTGAGAAAAACATCACGGGGTGGTGTGAATCGGAGGGCCTGAATTAGGATAGGCAGCGAGTGGCAATGTAGAATGGAGAAAAGCACCGCGGGGTGGTCAGAATGGGGAGGTCAGGGAACATGCAGTGGCAATGTAGGATAGGTTTCTGAAAAACATCGCGTGGTGGTGCGCATTGTATGGGTGTGTAACATTACATTCACTAGTAGGAGTGAGAAAAACATCACGGGGTGGTGTGAATCGGAGGGTCTGAATTAGGATAGGCATTGAGTGGCATTGTAGGATGGAGAAAAGCACCTCCGGGTGGTCAGCATGTGTAGGTCAGGGAACATGCAGTGACAATGTAGGATAGGTTTCTGAAAAACATCGCGGGGCGGTGCGCATTGTATGGGTGTGTAACATTACATACAATAGTAGGAGTGAGATAAACATCACAGGGTGTTGTGAATCGGGGGTCTGAATTAGGATAGGCAGTGAGTGACAATGTAGGTTGGAGAAAAGGACCGCGGGGTGCTCATCATGGGGAGGTAAGGGAACATGCAGTGGCAATGTAGGATACGTTTCTGAAAAACATGGCGGAGTGGTGCGCATTTTATGGGTGTGTAACATTACATTCACTAGAAGGAGTGAGAAAAACATCACGGGGTGGTGTGAATCCGAGGGTCTGAATTGGGATAGGCAGTGAGTGGCATTGTAGGATGGAGCAAAGCACCGCGGAGTTGTCAGCATGTGGAGGTCAGGGAACATGCAGTGTCAATATAGGATAGGTTTCTGAAAAACATCGCGGGGTGGTGCACATTGTATGGGTGTGTAACATTACATTCACTAGTAGGAGTGAGAAAAACATCACGGGGTGGTGTGAATTGAATGGTCTGAATTAGGATAGGCAGTGAGTGGCAATGAAGGATGGAGAAAAGACCCGCGAGGTGGTCAGCATGGGGAGGTCAGGGAACATGCAGTGGCAATGTAGGATACGTTTCTGAAAAACATGGCGAAGTGGTGCGCATTTTATGGGTGTGTAACATTACATTCACTAGTAGGAGTGAGAAAAACATCACAGGGAGGTGTGAATCGGAGGGCCTGAATTAGGATAGGCAGTGAGTGGCAATGTAGGATGGAGAAAAGCACCGTGGGGTGGTCAACATGGGGAGGTCAGGGAACATGCAGTGGCAATGTAGGATAGGATTATGAAAAACATCACGGGGTGGTCGCATTGTATGGGTGTGTAACATTACATTCACTAGTAGGAGTGAGAAAAACATCACGGGGTGGTGTGAATCGGAGGGTCTGAATTAGGATAGGCAGGGAGTGGCAATGTAGGTTGGAGAAAAGCACCGCGTGGTGGTCAACATGGGGAGGTCAGGGAACATGCAGTGGCAATGGAGAATAGGTTTCTGAAAAACATCGCGGGGTGCTGCGCAATGTATTGGTGTGTAACATTAAATTCACTAGTAGGAGTGAGAAAAACATCACGGGGTTGTGTGAATCTTAGGGTCTGAATTAGGATAGGCAGTGAGTGGCAATGTAGGTTGGAGAAAAGCACCGCGTGGTGGTCAGCATGGGGAGGTCAAGGAACATGCAGAGGCAATGTAGGATAGGTTTCCAAAAAACATCGCGTGGTGGTGCACATTGTATGGGTGTGTAACATTACATTCACTAGTAGGAGTTAGATAAACATCACGGGGTGGTGTGAATCGGAGGTTCTGAATTCGAATAGGCAGTAAGTGACAATGTAGGTTGGATAAAACCACCGCGGGGTGCTCAGCATGGGGAGATCAGGGATCATGCTGTGGCAATGTAGGATACTTTTCTGAAAAACATGGCGGAGTGGTGCGCATTGTACGGGTGTGTAACGTTACATTCACTATTAGGAGAGAGAAAAACGTCACGGGGTGGTGTGAATCGGAGGGTCTGAATTAGGATAGGCAGTAAGTGGCAATGTAGGATAGAGAAAAGCACCGCCGGGTGGTCAGCATGGGGAGGACAGGGAACATGCAGTGGGAATGTAGGATAGTTTTCTGAAAAACATCGCGGGGTGGTGCGCATTGTATATGGGTGTAACATTACATTCACTAGTAGCAGTGAGAAAAACATCGTGGGGTGGTGCGCTTTGTATGGGTGTGTAACATTACATTCACTTATAGGAGTGAGAAAAACGTCACGGGGTGGTGTGAATCGGAGGGTCTGAATTAGGATAGGCAGTGAGTGGCAATGTTTGATGGAGAAAAACACCGCGGGGTGGTCAGCATGGGGAGGTCAGGGAACATGAAGTGGCAATGTAGGATAGGTTTCTGAAAAACATCGCGGGGTGGTGCTCATTGTATGAGTGTGTAACATTACATTCACTAGTAGGAGTGAGAAAAACATCACGGGGTGGTGTGAATCGGAGTGTCTGAATTAGGATAGGCAGTGAGTGGCAATGTAGGATGGAGAAAAGCACCGCGGGGTGGTCAGCATGGGGAGGTCAGGGAACATGCAGTGGCAATGTAGGATAGGTATCTGAAAAACATCGCGTGGTGGTGGGCATTGTATGGGTGTGTAACATTACATTCACTAGTAGGAGTGAGAAAAACATAACAGGGTGCTGCGCATTGTATGGGTGTGTAACATTACATTTACTAGTAGGAGTGAGAAAAACATCACAGGTTGCTGTGAATCGGAGGGCCTGATATAGGATAGTCAGTGAGTGGCAATGTAGGATGGAGAAGAGCACCGCGGGGTGGTCAGAATGGGAAGATCAGGGAACATGCAGTGGCAATGTAGGATAGGTTTCTGAAAAACATCGCGTGGTGGTGCGCATTGTATGGGTGTGTAACATTACATTCACTAGTAGGAGTGAGATAAACATCACGGGGTGGTGTGAATCGGAGGGTCTGAATTAGGATAGGCAGTGAGTGACAATGTAGGTTAGAGAAAAGCACCGCGGGGTGCTCAGCATGGGGAGGTCAGGGTACATGCAGTGGCAATGTAGGATACTTTTCTGAAAAAAATGGCGGAGTGGTGCGCATTTTATGGGTGTGTAACATTACAATCACTAGTAGGAGTGAGAAAAACATCACGGGGAAGTGTGAATCGGAGGGCGTGAATTAGGATAGGCAGTGAGTGGCAATGTAGGATGGAGAAAAGCACCGTGGGGTGGTCAGAATGGGGAGGTCAGGGAACATGCAGTGGCAATGTGGGATAGGTTTCTGAAAAACATCCGTGGGTGGTGCGCATTGTATGGGTGTGTAACATTACATTCAGTAGGAGCAGTGAGAAAAAACATCACGGGGTGGTGTGAATCGGAGGGTCTGAATTAGGATAGGCAGTGAGTGGAAATGTAGGATGGGGAAAAGCACCGCGTGATGGTCAGCATGGGGAGGTCAGGGAACATACAGTGGCAATGGAGAATAGGTTTCTGAAAAACATCGCGTGGTGGTGCGCAATGTATTGGTGTGTAACATTAAATTCACTAGTAGGAGTGAGAAAAACATCACGGGGTTGTGTGAATCTTAGGGTCTGAATTAGGATAGGCAGTGAGTGGCAATGTAGGTTGGAGAAAAGCACCGCGTGGTGGTCAGCATGGGGAGGTCAAGGAACATGCAGTGGCAATGTAGGATAGGTTTCTGAAAAACATCGCATGGTGGTGCGCATTGTATGAGTGTGTAACATTACATTCACGAGTAGGAGTGAGAAAAACATCACGGGGTGGTGTGAATCGGAGGGACTGAATTAGGATAGGCAGTGAGTGGCAATGTAGGATGGAGAAAAGCACCGCGGGGTGGTCAGCATGGGGAAGTCAGGGAACATGCAGTGGCAATGTAGGATAGGTATCTGAAAAACATCACGTGGTGGTGGGCATTGTATGGGTGTGTAACATTACATTCACTAGTAGGAGTGAGAAAAACATCACAGGGTGGTGCGCATTGTATGGGTGTGTAACATTACATTCACTAGTAGGAGTGAGATAAACATCACGGGGTTGTGTGAATCGGAGGGTCTGAATTAGGATAGGCAGTGAGTGACAATGTAGGTTGGAGAAAAGCACCGCGGGGTGCACAGCATGGGGAGGTCAGGGAACATGCTGTGGCAATGTAGGATACGTTTCTGAAAAACATGGCGGAGTGGTGCGCATTTTATGGGTGTGTAACATTACATTCACTAGTAGGAGTGAGAAAAACATCACGGGGAGGTTTGAATCGGAGGGTCTATATTAGGATAGGAAGTGAGTGGCAATGTAGGATGGAGAAAAGCACCGTGGGGTGGTCAGAATGGGGAGGTCAGGGAACATGCAGTGGCAATGTGGGATAGGTTTCTGAAAAACATCGCGTGGTGGTGCGCATTGTATGGTTTTGTAACATTACATTCACTAGTAGGAGTGAGAAAAACATCACGGGGTGGTGTGAATCGGAGGGTCTGAATTAGGATAGGCAGTGAGTGTCAATGTAGGATGGGGAAAAGCACCGCGGGGTGGTCAGCATGGGGAGGTCAGGGAACATGCAGTGGCAATGGAGAATAGGTTTCTGAAAAACATCGCGGCGTGGTGCGCAATGTATTGGTGTGTAACATTAAATTCACTAGTAGGAGTGAGAAAAACATCACGGGGTTGTGTGAATCTTAGGGTCTGAATTAGGATAGGCAGTGAGTGGCAATGTAGGTTGGAGAAAAGCACCGCGTGGTGGTCAGCATGGGGAGGTCAAGGAACATGCAGCGGCAATGTAGGATAGGTTTCTGAAAAACATCGCGTGGTGGTGCGCATTGTATGGGTGTGTAACATTACATTCACTAGTAGGAGTGACAAAAGCATCACGGTCTGGTGTGAATCGGAGGGTCTGAATTAGGATAGGCATTGAGTGGCAATTTAGGATGGAGAAAAGCACCGCGGGGTGGTCAGCATGTGTAGGTCAGGGAACATGCAGTGACAATGTAGGATAGGTTTCTGAAAAAAATCGCGGGGCGGTGCGCATTGTATGGGTGTGTAACATTACATTCACTAGTAGGAGTGAGATAAACATCACGGGGTGGTGTGAATCGGAGGGTCTGAATTAGGATAGGCAGTGAGTGACAATGTAGGTTGGAGAAAAGCTCCGCGGGGTGCTAAGCATGTGGAGGTCAGGGAACATGCAGTGGCAATGTAGGATACGTTTCTGAAAAACATGGCGGAGTGGTGCGCATTTTATGGGTTTGTAACATTACATTCACTAGTAGGAGTGAGAAAAACATCACGGGGTGGTGTGAATCCGAGGGTCTGAATTGGGATAGGCAATGAGTGGCATTGTAGGATGGAGCAAAGCACCGCGGAGTTGTCAGCATGTGGAGGTCAGGGAACATGCAGTGTCAATGTAGGATAGGTTTCTGAAAAACAACGCGGGGTGGTGCGCATTGTATGGGTGTGTAACATTACATTCACTAGTAGGAGTGAGAAAAACATTGTGGGGTGGTGCGCTTTGTATGGGTGTGTAACATAACATTCACTAGTAGGAGTGAGATAAACGTCACGGGGCGGTGTGAATTGCAGGGTCTGAATTAGGATACGCAGTGAGTGACAATGTAGGTTGGAGAAAAGCACCGCGGGGTGCTCAACATGGGGAGGTCAGGGAACATGCAGTGGCAATGTAGGATAGGTTTCTGAAAAACATCCGAGGGTGGTGCGCATTGTATGGGTGTGTAACATTACATTCACTAGTAGGAGTGAGAAAAACATCACGGGTGGTGTGAATCGGAGGGTCTGAATTAGGATAGGCAGTGAGTGGCAACGTAGTATGGAGAAAAGCACCGCGGGGTGGTCAGCAAGTGGAGGTCAGGGAACATGCAGTGGCAATGTAGGATAGGTTTCTGAAAAACATGGCGGAGTGGTGCGCATTGTACGGGTGTGTAACATTACATTCACTAGTAGGAGTGAGAAAAACGTCACGGGGTGGTGTGAATCGGATAGTCTGAATTAGGATAGGCAGTGAGTGGCAATGTAGGATGGAGAAAAGCACCACGGGGTGCTCAGCATGGGGAGGTCAGGGAACATGCAGTGGCAATGTAGGATACCTTTCTGAAAAACATGGCGGAGTCGTGCGCTTTATATGGGTGTGTAACATTACATTCACTTATAGGAGTGAGAAAAACGTCACGGGGTGGTGTGAATCGGAGGGTCTAAATTAGGATAGGCAGTGAGTGGCAATGTTTGATGGAGAAAAGCACCGCGGGGTGGTCAGCATGGGGAGGTCAGGGAACATGAAGTGGCAATGTAGGATAGGTTTCTGAAAAACATCACGAAGTGGTGCGCAATGTATGGGTGTGTAACATTACATTCACTAGTAGGAGTGAGAAAAACATCACGGGGTGGTGTGAATCGGAGGGTGTGAATTAGGATAGGCAGTGAGTGGCAATGTAGGATGGAGAAAAGCACCGCGGAGTGGTCAGCATGGGGAGGTCAGGGAACATGCAGTGGGAATGTAGGATAGGTATCTGAAAAACAATGCGTGGTGTTGGGCATTGTATGGGTTTGTAACATTACATTCACTAGTAGGAGTGAGAAAAACATCACGGGGTGGTGTGAATAAATGGGTCTGAATTAGGATAGGCAATGAGTGGAAATGTTGGATGGGGAAAAGCACCGTGGGGTGGTCAGCATGGGGAGGTCAGGGAACATGCAGTGGCAATGGAGAATAGGTTTCTGAAAAACATCACGAAGTGGTGCGCAATGTATTGGTGTGTAACATTAAATTCACTAGTAGGAGTGAGAAAAACATCACGGGGTGGTGTGAATCTTAGGGTCTGAATTAGGATAGGCAGTGAGTGTCAATGTAGGTTGGAGAAAAGCACCGCGTGGTGGTCAGCATGGGGATGTCAAGGAACATGCAGTGGCAATGTAGGATAGTTTTCTGAAAAACATCGTGTGGTGGTGCGCATTGTATGGGTGTGTAACATTACATTCACTAGTAGGAGTGAGATAAACATCACGGGGTGGTGTGAATCGGAGGGTCTGAATTAGGCTAGGCAGTGAGTGACAATGTAGGTTGGAGAAAAGCACCGCGGGGTGCTCAGCATGGGGAGGTCAGGGAACATGCAGTGGCAATGTAGGATACGTTTCTGAAAAACATGGCGGAGTGGTGCGCATTTTATGGGTGTGTAACATTACATTCACTAGTAGGAGTGAGAAAAACATCACGGGGTGGTGTGAATCCGAGGGTCTGTATTGGGATAGGCAGTGAGTGGCATTGTTTGATGGAGCAAAGCACTGTGGAGTTGTCAGCATGTGGAAGTCTGGGAACATGCAGTGGCAATGTAGGATAGGTTTCTGAAAAACATCGGGGGTGGTGCGCATTGTTTGGGTGTGTAACATTACATTCACTAGTAGGAGTGAGAAAAACATGACGGGGTGGTGTGAATTGGAGGGTCTGAATTAGTATAGGCAGTGAGTGGCAATGAAGGATGGAGAAAAGACCCGCGGGGTGGTCAGCATGGGGAGGTCAGGGAACATGCAGTGGCAATGTAGGATAGGTTTCTGAAAAACATCGCGGGGTTGTGCGCATGTATGGGTGTGTAACGTTACATTCACTAGTAGGAGTGAGATAAACATCACGGGGTGGTGTGAATCGCAGTGTCTGAATTAGGATACGCAGTGAGTGACAATGTAGGTTGGAGAAAAGCACCGAGGGGTGGTCAGCATGTGGAGGTCAGGGAACATGCAGTGGCAATGTAGGATAGGTTTCTGAAAAACATCGGGGGTGGTGCGCATTGTATGGGTGTGTAACATTACATTCACTAGTAGGAGTGAGAAAAACATCACGGGGTGGTGTGAATCGGAGTGTCTGAATTAGGATAGGCAGTGAGTGGCAATGTAGGATGGAGAAAAGCACCGCAGGGTGGTCAGCATCGGGAGGTCAGGAAACCTGCAGAGGCAATGTAGGATAGATTTCCAAAAAACATCGCGGTGTGGTGCACATTGTATGGGTGTGTAACATTAAATTCACTAGTAGGAGTGAGATAAACATCACGGGGTGGTGTGAATCGGAGGTTCTGAATTAGGATAGGCAGTAAGTGGCAATGTAGGATGGAGAAAAGCACCGCGGGGTGGTCAGCATGGGGAAGACAGGGAACATGCAGTGGCAATGTAGGATAGGTTTCTGAAAAACATCGCGGGGTGGTGCGCATTGTTTGGGTGTGTAACATTACACTCACTAGTAGCAGTGAGAAAAACATCGTGGGCTGGTACGCTTTGTATGGGTGTGTAACATTACATTCACTTATAGGAGTGAGAAAAAGTCACGGGGTGGTGTGAATCGGAGGGTCTGAATTAGGATAGGCAGAGAGTGGCAATGTTTGATGGAGAAAAGCACCGCGGGGTGGTCAGCATGGGGAGGTCAGGGAACAAGAAGTGGCAATGTAGGATAGGTTTCTGAAAAACATCGCGGGGTGGTGCGCATTGTATGGGTGAGTAACATTACATTCACTAGTAGGAGTGAGAAAAACATCACGGGGTGGTGTGAATTAGAGGGTCTGAATTGGGATAGGCAGTGAGTGGCAATGAAGGATGGAGAAAAGCACCGCGGGGTGGCCAGCATGGCGAGGTCAGTAAACATGCAGTGGCAATGTAGGATAGGTTTCTGAAAAACATCGCGGGGTGGTGCGCATTGTATGGGTGTGTAACATTACATTCACTAGTAGGACTGAGATGAACATCACGGGGTGGTGTGAATCAGAGGGTCTGAATTAGGATAGGCAGTGAGTGGCAATGTAGGATGGAGAAAAGCACCGCGGGGTGGTCAGCATGGGGAGGTCAGGGAACATGCAGTGGAAATGTAGGATAGATTTCTGAAAAACATCGTGGGGTGGTGCGCATTGTATGGGTGAGTAACATTACATTCACTAGTAAGAGTGAGAAAAATATCACGGGGTGCAATGAATCGGAGGGTCTGAATAAGATAGGCAGTGAGTGGCAATGTAGGATGGAGAATAGCATCGCGGGGTGGTCATCATGGGGAGATCAGGGAACATGCAGTGGCAATGTAGGATAGGTTTCTGAAAAACATCGCGGGGTGGTGCGCATTACATTCACTAGTAGGAGTGAGAAAAACATCACGGGGTGGTGTGAATCGGAGGGACTGAATTAGGATAGGCATTCAGTGGCAATGTAGGATGGAGAAAAGCAACGCGGGGTGGCCAGCATGGGGAGGTCAGGGAACACGCAGTGGCAATGTAGGATAGGTTTCTGAAAAACATCCGGGCGTGGTGCGCATTGTATGGTTGTGTAACATTACATTCACTAGTAGGAGTGAGAAAAACATCACGGGGTGGTGCGCATTGTATGGGTGTGTAACATTACATTCACTAGTAGGAGTGAGAAAAACATCACGGGGTGGTGTGAATCGGAGAGTCTGAATTAGGATAGGAAGTGAGTGGCAATGTAGGATGTAGCAAAGCACTGCGGTGTGGTCAGCATGGGGAGGTCAGGGAACATGCAGTGGCAATGTAGAATAGGATTCTGAAAAAAATCCGGGGGTGGTGCGCATTGTATGGGTGTGTAACATTACATTCACTAGTAGGAGTGAGAAAAACATCACGGGGTGGTGTCAATCAGAGGGTCTGAATTAGGATAGGCAGTGAGTGGCAATGTAGGATGGGGAAAAGCACCGCGGGTTTGTCCGCAGGGGAGGTCAGGGAACATGCAGTGGCAATGTAGGATAGGTTTCTGAAAAACATCGCGGAGTGGTGCGCAATGTATGGGTGTGTAACATTACATTCATTAGTAGGAGTGAGAAAAACATCACGGGGTGGTGTAAATCGGAGGGTCTGAATTAGGATAGGTAGTGAGGGGCAATGTAGGATGGAGAAAAGCACCACGGGGTGGTCAGCATGCGGATGTCAGGGAACATGCAGTGGAAATGTAGGATAGGTTTCTGAAAAACATCGCGGTGTGGTGTGCATTGTATGTGTGTGTAACATTACATTCACTAGTAGGAGTGAGAAAAACATCGTGGGGTGGTGCGCTTTGTATGGGTGTGTAAAATTACATTCACTAGTAGGAGTGAGAAAAACATCACGGGGTGGTGTCAATCGGAGGGAATGAATTAGGATAGGCAGTGAGTGGCAATGTAGGATGGAGAAAAGCACTGCGGGGTGGTCAGCATGGGGAGGTCAGGGAACTTGCAGTGGCAATGTAGGATAGGTTTCTGAAAAACATCGTGGGGTGGTGCGCATTGTATGGGTGTGTAACATTACATTCACTAGTAGGAGTGAGAAAAATATCACGGGGTGGTATGAATCGGAGTGTCTGAATAAGATAGGCAGTGAGTGGCAATGTAGGATGGAGAATAGCATCGCGGGGTGGTCAGCATGGGGAGGTCAGGGAACATGCAGTGGCAATGTAGGATAGGTTTCTTAAAAACATCGCGGGGTGGTGCGCAATGTATGGGTGTGTAACATTACATTCACTAGTAGGATTGAGAAAAACATCACGGGGTGGTGTGAATCGGAGGGTCTGAATTAGGATAGGAAGTTAGTGGCAATTGAGGATGTAGCAAAGCACTGCGGTGTGGTCAGCATGGGGAGGTCATTGAACATGTAGTGGCAATGTAGGATAGGTTTCTGAAAAACATCCGGAAGTGGTGCGCATTGTATGGGTGTGTAACATTACATTCACTAGTAGGAGTGAGAAAAACATCAAGGGGTGGTATGAATCGGAGGGTCTGAATTAGGATAGGCAGTGAGTGGCATTGTAGGATGGGGAAAAGCACCGTGGGATGGTCAGCATGGGGAGGTCAGGGAACATGCAGTGGCAATGTAGGATAGGTTTCTGAAAAACATCGCGGGGTGGTGCGCAATGTATGTGTGTGTAACATTACATTCACTAGTAGGAGTCAGAAAAACATCACGGGGTGGTGTGAATCGGAGGGTCTGAATTAGGATAGGCATTGAGTGGCAATGTAGGATGGAGAAAAGCACAGCGGGGTGGTCAGCATGGGTTGGTCAGGGAACATGCAGTCGCAATGTAGGATAGGTTTCTGAAAAACATCGCGTGGTGGTGCGCATTGTATGGGTTTGTAACATTACATTCACTAGTAGGAGTCAGATAAACATCACGGGGTGGTGTGAATCAGAGGGTCTGAATTAGGATAGGCAGTGAGTGACAATGTAGGTTGGAGAAAATCACCGCGGGGTGCTCAGCATGGGGAGGTCAGGGAACATGCAGTGGCAATGTAGGATCAGTTTCTGAAAAACAAGGCGGAGTGGTGCGCATTGTACGGGTGTGTAACATTTCATTCACTAGTAGGAGTGAGAAAAACATCACGGGGTGGTGTAAATCGGAGGGTCTGAATTAGGATAGGCAGTGAATGGCAATGTAGGATAGAGAAAAGCACCGCAGGGTGGTCAGCATGCGGAGGTCAGGGATCATGCAGTGGCAATGTAGGATAGGTTTCTGAAAAACATCGCGGTGTGGTGCGCATTGTATGGGTGTTTAACATTACATTCACAAGTAGGTGTGAGAAAAACATCGTGGGGTGGTGAGCTTTGTATGGGTGTGTAACATTACATTCACTAGTAGGAGTGAGAAAAACATCACGGGGTGGTGTGAATCGGAGGGTCTGAATTAGGATAGGCAGTGAGTGGCAATGTAGGATGGAGAAAAGCACCGCGGTGTGGTCAGCATGGGGAGGTCAGGGAACATGCAGTGGCAATGTAGGATAGGTTTCTGAAAAACATCGCGGGGTGGTGCGCATTGTATGGGTGAGTAACATTACATTCACTAGTAGGAGTGAGAAAAATATCACGGGGTGGTATGAATCGGAGGGTCTCAATAAGATAGGCAGTGAATGGCAATGTAGGATGGAGAATCGCATCGCGGGGAGGTCAGCATGGGGAGGTCAGGGAACATGCAGGGGCAATGTAGGATAGGTTTCTGAAAAACATCGTGGGCTGGTGCGCATTGTATATGTGTGTAACATTACATTCACTAGTAGGAGTGAGAAAAACATCACGGGGTGGTGCGCATTGTATGGGTGTGTAACATTACGTTCACTAGTAGGAGTGAGAAAAACATCACGGGGTTGTGTAAATCGGAGAGTCTGAATTAGGATAGGCAGTGAGTGGCAATGTAGGATTGTGAAAAGCACCGCGGGTTGGTCAGCAAGGGGAGGTCAGGGAACATGCAGTGGCAATGTAGGATAGGTTTCTGAAAAACATCGGGCGTGGTGCGCATTGTATGTGTGTGTAACATTACATTCACTAGTAGGAGTGAGAAAAACATCACGGGGTGGTGTGAATCGGAGGGTCTGAATTAGGATAGGCAGTGAGTGGCAATGTAGGATTGTGAAAAGCACCGCGGGTTGGTCAGCAAGGGGAGGTCAGGGAACATGCAGTGGCAATGAAGGATAGGTTTCTGAAAAACATCGCGGGGTGGTCCGCAATGTATGGGTGTGTAACATTACATTCATTAGTAGGAGTTAGAAAAACATCACAGGCTGGTGCGCATTGTATGGGATTGTAACATTACATTCACTAGTAGGAGTGAGAAAAACATCACGGGGTGGTGTGAATCGGAGGGCCTGAATTAGGATAGGCTGTGAGTGGCAATGTAGGATGGAGAAAAGCACCGCGGGGTGGTCAGAATGGGGAGGTCAGGGAACATGCAGTGGCAATGTAGGATAGGTTTCTGAAAAACATCGCGTGGTGGTGCGCATTGTATGGGTGTGTAACATTACATTCACTAGTAGGAGTGAGAAAAACATCACGGGGTGGTGTGAATCGCAGGGTCTGAATTAGGATATTCAGTGAGTGGAAATGTAGGATGGGGAAAAGCACCGCGGGGTGGTCAGCATGGGGAGGTCAGGGAACATGCAGTGGCAATGGAGAATAGGTTTCTGAAAAACATCACGAGGTGGTGCGAAATGTATTGGTGTGTAACATTAAATTCACTAGTAGGAGTGAGAAAAACATCACGGGGTGGTGTGAATCTTAGGGTCTGAATTAGGATAGGCAGTGAGAGGCAATGTAGGTTGGAGAAAAGCACCGCGTGGTGGTAAGCATGGGGAGGTCAAGGAACATGCAGTGGCAATGTAGGATAGGTTTCTGAAAAACATCGTGTGGTGGTGCGCATTGTATTGGTGTGTAACATTACATTCACTAGTAGGAGTGAGAAAAACATCACGGTGTGGTGTGAATCGAAGGGTCTGAATTAGGATAGGCATTGAGTGGCAATGTAGGATGGAGAAAAGCACCGCAGGGTGGTCAGCATGGGAGGTCAGGGAACATGCAGTGGCAATGTAGGATAGGTTTCTTAAAAACATCGCGGGGTGGTGCGCAATGTATGGGTGTGTAACATTACATTCACTAGTAGGAGTGAGAAAAACATCACGGGGTGGTGTGAATCGGAGGGTCTGAATTAGGATAGGCAGTGAGTGACAATGTAGGTTGGAGAAAATCACCGCGGGGTGCTCAGCATGGGGAGGTCAGGGAACATGCAGTGGCAATGTAGGATCAGTTTCTGAAAAACAAGGCGGAGTGGTGCGCATTGTACGGGTGTGTAACATTTCATTCACTAGTAGGAGTGAGAAAAACATCACGGGGTGGTGTAAATCGGAGAGTCTGAATTAGGATAGGCAGTGAGTGGCAATGTAGGATGGAGAAAAGCACCGCGGGGTGGTCAGCATGCGGAGGTCAGGGATCATGCAGTGGCAATGTAGGATAGGTTTCTGAAAAACATCGCGGTGTGGTGCGCATTGTATGGGTGTTTAACATTACATTTACTAGTAGGTGTGAGAAAAACATCGTGGGGTGGTGCGCTTTGTATGGGTGTGTAACATTACATTCACTAGTAGGAGTGAGAAAAACATCACGGGGTGTTGTGAATCGGAGGGTCTGAATTAGGATAGGCAGTGAGTGGCAATGTAGGATGGAGAAAAGCACCACGGGGTGGTCAGCATGGGGAGGTCAGGGAAGATGCAGTGGCAATGTAGGATAGGTTTCTGAAAAACATCGCGGGGTTTTGCGCATTGTATGGGTGAGTAACATTACATTCACTAGTAGGAGTGAGAAAAATATCACGGGGTGGTATGAATCGGAGGGTCTCAATAAGATAGGCAGTGAGTGGCAATGTAGGATGGAGAATCGCATCGCGGGGAGGTCAGCATGGGGAGGTCAGGGAACATGCAGGGGCAATGTAGGATAGGTTTCTGAAAAACATCGTGGTGTGGTGCGCAATGTATATGTGTGTAACATTACATTCACTAGTAGGAGTGAGAAAAACATCACGGGGTGGTGCGCATTGTATGGGTGTGTAACATTACGTTCACTAGTAGGAGTGAGAAAAACATCACGGGGTGGTGTAAATCGGAGGGTCTGAATTAGGATAGGCAGTGAGTGGCATTGTAGGATGGAGAAAAGCACCGCGTGGTGGTTATCATGGGTAGGTCAGGGAACATGCAGTGGCAATGTAGGATAGGTTTCTGAAAAACATCGCGGTGTGGTGCGCATTGTATGTGTGTGTAACATTACATTCACTAGTAGAAGTGAGAAAAACATCACGGGGTGGTGTGAATCGGAGGGTCTGAATTAGGATAGGCATTGAGTGGCAATATAGGATGGAGAAAAGCACCGCGGGGTATTCAGGATGGGGAGGTCAGGAACATGCAGTGGCAATGTAGGATAGCTTTCTGAAAAACATCGCGGAGTGGTGCGCATTGTATGGGTGTGTAACATTACATTCACTAGTAGGAGTGAGAAAAACATCACGGGGTGGTGTGAATCGCAGGGTCTGAATTGGTATAGGCAGTGAGTGGCAATGTAGGATGGAGAAAAGCACCGAGGGGTGGTCAGCATGGGGAGGTCAGGGAACATGCTGTGGTAATGTAGGATAGGTTTCTAAAAAACATCGTGGGGTGGTGCGCATTGTATGGGTATGTAACATTACATTCACTAGTAGGAGTGAGAAAAACATCACGGCGTGGTGTGAATCGGAGCATCTGAATTAGGATAGGCAGTGAGTGACAATGTAGGATGTAGAAAAGCACCACGGGGTGGTCAGCATGCGGAGGTTAGGGAACATGCAGTGGCAATGTAGGATAGGTTTCTGAAAAACATCGCGGGGTGGTGGGCATTTTATGGGTGTGTAACATTACATTCACTAGTAGCAATGAGAAAAACATCACAGGGTGGTGCGCATTGTATGGGTGTGTAACATTACATTCACTAGTAGGATTGAGAAAAACATCACGGGGTGGTGTGAATCGTAGGGTCTGAATTAAGATAGGCAGTGAGTGGCAATGTAGGATGGAGAAAAGCACCGCGGGGTGGTCAGCATGAGGAGGTCAGGGAACATGCAGTGGCAACGTAGGATACCTTTCTGAAAAACATCGCGGGGTGGTGCGCATTGTATGGGTGTGTAACATTACATTCACTAGTAGGAGTGAGAAAAACATCACTGGGTGTTGTGAATCGGAGGGTCTGAATTAGGATAGGCATTGAGTGGCAATGTAGGATGGAGAAAAGCACCGCGGGGTGGTTAGCATGTGTAGGTCAGGGAACATGCAGGGACAATGTAGGATAGGTTTCTGAAAAACATCGCGGGGTGGTGCACATTGTATGGGTGTGTAACATTACATTCACTAGTAGGAGTGAGAAAAACATCACGGGGTGGTGTGAATTGGAGGGTCTGAATTAGGATAGGCAGTGAGTGGCAATGAAGGATGGAGAAAAGACCCGCGAGGTGGTCAGCATGGGGAGGTCAGGGAACATGCAGTGGCAATGTAGGATAGGTTTCTGAAAAACATCGCGGGGTGGTGCGCATGTATGTGTGTGTAACATTACATTCACTAGTAGGAGTGAGATAAACATCACGGGGTGGTGTGAATCGGAGGGTCTGAATGAGGATAGGCAGTGAGAGACAATGTAGGTTGGAGAAAAGCACCACGGGGTGCTCAGCATGGGGAGGTCAGGGAACATCCAGTGGCAATGTAGGATAGGTTTCTGAAAAACATGGCGGAGTGGTGCGCATTGTACGGGTGTGTAACATTACATTCACTAGTAGGAGTGAGAAAAACGTCACGGGGTGGTGTGAATCGGAGAGTCTGAATTAGCATAGGCAGTGATTGGCAATGTAGGATGGAGAAAAGCACCGCGGGGTTGTCAGCATGGGGAGGTCAGGGAACATGCAGTGGCAATGTAGGATAGGTTTCTGAAAAACATCGCGGGGTGGTGCGTATTGTATGGGTGTGTAACATTACATTCACTAGTAGGAGTGAGAAAAACATCACGGGGTGGTGTGAATTGGAGGGTCTGAATTAGGATAGGCAGTGAGTGGCAATGTAGGATGGAGAAAAGCACCGTAGGGTCGTCAGCATGGGGAGGTCAGGAAACATGCAGAGGCAATGTAGGATAGGTTTCCAAAAAACATCGCGGGGTGGTGCACATTGTATGGGTGTGTAACATTACATTCACTAGTAGGAGTGAGATAAACATCACGGGGTGGTGTGAATCGGAGGTTCTGAATTCAGATAGGCAGTAAGGGACAATGTAGGTTGGAGAAAAGCACCGCGGGGTGCTCAGCATGGGGAGGTCAGGGAACATGCAGTGGGAATGTAGGATAGGTTTCTGAAAAACATCCCGGGGTTGTGCGCATTGTATGGGGGTGTAACATTACATTCACTAGTAGCAGTGAGAAAAACATCGTGGGGTGGTGCGCTTTGTATGGGTGTGTAACATTACATTCACTTATAGGAGTGAGAAAAACATCACGGGGTGGTGTGAATCGGAGGGTCTGAATTAGGATAGGCAGTGAGTGGCAATGTAAGTTGGAGAAAAGCACCGCGGGGAGGTCAGCATGGGGAGGTCAGGGAACATGCAGTGGCAATGTAGGATAGGATTCTGCAAAACATCACGGGGTGGTGCGCATTGTATGGGTGTGTAACATTTCATTCACTAGTAGGAGTGAGAAAAACATCATGGGGTGATGTGAATTGGAGGGTCTGAATTAGGATAGGCAGTGAGATGCAATGAAGGATGGAGAAAAGACCCACGGGGTGGTCAGCATGGGGAGATCAGGGAACATGCAGTGGAAATGTAGCATAGGTTTCTGAAAAACATCGCGGGGTGGTGCGCATTGTATGGGTGTGTAACATTACATTCACTAGTAGGAAGGGGAAAAACATCACGGGGTGGTGTGAATCGGAGGGTCTGAATTAGGATAGGCAGTGAGTGGCAACGTAGTATGGAGAAAAGCACCGCGGGGTGGTCAGCATGGGGAGGTCAGGGAACATGCAGTGGCAATGTAGGATAGGTTTCTGAAAAACATCGCGTGGTGGTGGGCATTGTATGGGTGTGTAAGATTACATTAACTAGTAGGAGTGAGAAAAACATCACAGGGTGGTGCGCATTGTATGGGTGTGTAACATTACATTCACTAGTAGGAGTGAGAAAAACATCACGTGGTGGTGTGAATCGGAGGGCCAGAATTAGGATAGGCAGTGAGTGGCAATGTAGGATGGAGAAAAGCACCGCCGGGTGGTCAGAATGGGGAGGTCAGGGAACATGCAGTGGCAATGTAGGATAGGTTTCTGAAAAACATCGCGGGGTGGTGCGCATTGTATGGGTGTGTAACATTACATTCACTAGTAGGAGTGAGAAAAACATAACGGGGTGGTGTGAATCGGACGGTCTGAATAAGATAGGCATTGAGTGGAAATGTAGGATGGGCAAAAACACCGCGGGGTGGTCAGCATGGGGAGGTCAGGGAACATGCAGTGGCAATGGAGAATAGGTTTCTGAAAGACATCGCGGGGTGGTGCGCAATGTATTGGTGTGGAACATTAAATTCACTAGTAGGAGTGAGAAAAATATCACGGGGTGGTGTGAATCTTAGGGTCTGAATTAGGATAGGCAGTGAGTGGCAATGTAGGTTGGAGAAAAGCACCGCGTGGTGTTCAGCATGGGGGGGTCAATGAACATGCAGTGGCAATGTAGGATAGGTTTCTGAAAAACATAGCTTGGTGGTGCACATTGTATGGGTGTGTAACATTACATTCTCTAGTAGGAGTGAGAAAAACATCACGGGGTGGTGTGAATCGGAGGGTCGGAATTAGGATAGGCATTGAGTGGCAATGTAGGATGGAGAAAAGCACCGCCGGGTGGTCTGCATGTGTAGGTCAGGAAACATGCAGTGACAATGTAGGATAGGTTTCTGAAAAACTTCGCGGGGCGGTGCGCATTGTATGGGTGTGTAACATTAGATTCACTAGTAGGAGTGAGATAAACATCACGGGGTGGAGTGAATCGGGCGTCTGAATTAGGATAGGCAGTGAGTGACAATGTAGGTTGGAGAAAAGCACAGCGGGGTGCTCATCATGGGGAGGTAAGGGAACATGCAGTGGCAATGTAGGATACGTTTCTGAAAAACATGGTGGAGTGGTGCGCATTGTTTGGGTGTGTAACATTACATTCACTAGAAGGAGTGAGAAAAACATCACGGGGTGGTGCGCATTGTATGGGTTTGTAACATTACATTCACTAGTAGGAGTGAGAAAAACATCACGGGGTGGTGTGAATCGGAGGGTCTGAATTAGGATAGGCAGTGAGTGGCAATGTAGGATGGAGAAAAGCACCGCAGGATGGTCAGCATGGGGAGGACAGGGAACATGCAGTGGGAATGTAGGATAGGTTTCTGAAAAACATCGCGGGGTGGTGCGCATTGTATGGGGGTGTAACATTACATTCACTAGTAGGAGTGAGAAAAAGATCACAGGGTGGTGCGCATTGTATGGGTGTGTAACATTACATTCACTAGTAGGAGTGAGAAAAACATCACGGGGTGGTGTGAATCGGAGGGTCTGAATTAGATAGGCAGTGAGTGGAAATGTAGGATGGGGAAAAGCACCGTGGGGTGGTCAACATGGGGAGGTCAGGGAACATGCAGTGGCAATGTAGGATAGGATTCTGAAAAACATCACGGGGTGGTCGCATTGTATGGGTGTGTAACATTACATTCACTAGTAGGAGTGAGAAAAACATCACGGGGTGGTGTGAATCGTAGGGTCTGAATTAGGATAGGCAGTGAGTGGCAATGTAGGTTGGAGAAAAGCACCGCGTGGTGGTCAACATGGGGAGGTCAGGGAACATGCAGTGGCAATGTAGGATAGGATTCTGAAAAACATCACGGGGTTGTGCGCATTGTATGGGTGTGTAACATTACATTCACTACTGGAGTGAGAAAAACATCGTGGGGTGGTGCGCTTTGTATGGGTGTGTAACATTACATTCACTAGTAGGAGTGAGAAAAATATCACAGGGTGGTGTGAATCGGAGAGTCTGAATTAGGATAGGCAGTGAGTGGCAATGTAGGATGGAGAAAAGCACCGCGGGGTTGTCAGCATGGGCAGGTCAGGGAACATGCAGTGGCAATGTAGGATAGGTTTCTGAAAAACATCGCGGGGTGGTGCGCATTGCAAGGGTGAGTAACATTACATTCACTAGTAGGAGTGAGAAAAACATCATGCGGTGATGTGAATTGGAGGGTCTGAATTAGGATAGGCAGTGAGAAACAATGTAGGTTGGAGAAAAGCACCACGGGGTGCTCAGCATGGGGAGGCCAGGGTACATGCAGTGGCAATGTAGGATAGTTTTCTGAAAAACATAGCTTGGTGGTGCGCATTGTATGGGTGTGTAACATTACCTTCTCTAGTAGGAGTGAGAAAAACATCACGGGGTGGTGTGAATCGGAGGGTCGGAATTAGGATAGGCATTGAGTGGCAATGTAGGATGGAGAAAAGCACCGCCGGGTGGTCTGCATGTGTAGGTCAGGAAACATGCAGTGACAATGTAGGATAGGTTTCTGAAAAACTTCGCGGGGAGGTGCGCATTGTATGGGTGTGTAACATTACATTCACTAGTAGGAGTGAGATAAACATCACGGGGTGGAGTGAATCGGGCGTCTGAATTAGGATAGGCAGTGAGTGACACTGTAGGTTGGAGAAAAGCACAGCGGGGCGCTCATCATGGGGAGGTAAGGGAACATGCAGTGGCAATGTAGGATACGTTTCTGAAAAACATGGTGGAGTGGTGCGCATTGTTTGGGTGTGTAACATTACATTCACTAGAAGGAGTGAGAAAAACATCACGGGGTGGTGCGCATTGTATGGGTTTGTAACATTACATTCACTAGTAGGAGTGAGAAAAACATCACGGGGTGGTGTGAATCGGAGGGTCTGAATTAGGATAGGCAGTGAGTGGCAATGTAGGATGGAGAAAAGCACCGCAGGGTGGTCAGCATGGGGAGGTCAGGAAACATGCAGAGGCAATGGATGATAGGTTTCCAAAAAACATCGCGGGGTGGTGCACATTGTATGGGTGTGTAACATTACATTCACTAGTAGGAGTGAGATAAACATCACGGGGTGGTGTGAATCGGAGGTTCTGAATTTGGATAGGCAGTAAGTGACAATGTAGGTTGGAGAAAAGCACCGCGGCATGCTCAGATTGGGGAGGTCAGGGAACATGCAGTGACAATGTAGGATACTTTTCTGACAAACATGGCGGAGTGGTGCGCATTGTACGGGTGTGTAACGTTACATTCACTAGTAGGAGAGAGAAAAACATCACGGGGTGGTGTGAATCGGAGGGTCTGAATTAGGATAGGCAGTAAGTGGCAATGTAGGATGGAGAAAAGCACCGCGGGGTGGTCAGCATGGGGAGGAGAGGGAACATGCAGTGGGAATGTAGGATAGGTTTCTGAAAAACATCGCGGGGTTGTGCGCATTGTATGGGGGTGTAACATTACATTCACTAGTAGCAGTGAGAAAAACATCGTGGGGTGGTGCGCTTTGTATGGGTGTGTAACATTACGTTCACTTATAGGAGTGAGAAAAACCTCACGGGGTGGTGTGAATCGGAGAGTCTGAATTAGGATAGGCCGTGAGTGGCAATGTTTGATGGAGAAAAGCACCGCGGGGTGGTCAGCATGGGGAGGTCAGGGAACATGAAGTTGCAATGTAGGATAGGTTTCTGAAAAACATCGCGGGGTGCTGGGCATTGTATGAGTGTGTAACATTACATTCACTAGTAGGAGTGAGAAAAACATCACGGGGTGGTGTGAATCGGAGGGTCTGAATTAGGATAGGCAGTGAGTGGCAATGTAGGATGGAGAAAAGCACCACGGGGGGGTCAGCATGGGGAGGTCAGGGAACATGCAGTGGCAATGTAGGATAGGTTTCTTAAAAACATCGCGTGATGGTGGGCATTGTATGGGTGTGTCACATTACATTCACTAGTAGGAGTGAGAAAAACATCACAGGGTGGTGCGCATTGTATGGGTGTGTAACATTACATTCACTAGTAGGAGTGAGAAAAACATCACGGGGTGGTGTGAATCGGAGGGTCTGAATTAGATAGGCAGTGAGTGGAAATATAGGATGGGGAAAAGCACCGTGGGGTGGTCAGCATGGGGAGGTCAGGGAACATGCAGTGGCAATGAAGAATAGGTTTCTGAAAAACATCGCGGGGTGGTGCGCAATGTATTGGTGTGTAACATTAAATTCACTAGTAGGAGTGAGAAAAACATCACAGGGTGGTGTGAATCGTAGGGTCTGAATTAGGATAGGCAGTGAGTGGCAATGTAGGTTGGAGAAAAGCACCACGTGGTGGTCAACATGGGGAAGTCAGGGAACATGCAGTGGCAATGTAGGATAGGATTCTGAAAAACATCACGGGGTGGTGCGCATTGTATGGGTGTGTAACATTACATTCACTAGTAGGAGTGAGAAAAACATCGTGGGATGGTGCGCTTTGTATGGGTGTGTAACATTACATTCACTAGTAGGAGTGAGAAAAACATCACAGGGTGGTGCGCATTGTATGGGTGTGTAACATTACATTCACTAGTAGGAGTGAGAAAAACATCACGGGGTGTTGTGTCTCGGAGGGCCTGAATTAGGATAGGCAGTGAGTGGCAATGTAGGATGGAGAAAAGCACCGCGGGGTGGTCAGAATGGGGAGGTCAGGGAATATGCAGTGGCAATGTAGCATAGGTTTCTGAAAAACATCGCAGGGTGGTGCGCATTGTATGGGTGTGTAACATTACATTCACTAGTAGGAGTGGGAAAAACATCACGGGGTGGTGTGAATCGGAGTGTCTGAATTAGGATAGGCAGTGAGTGGCAATGTAGGATGGAGAAAAGAACCGCAGGGTGGTCAGCATGGGGAGGTCAGGAAACATGCAGAGGCAATGTAGGATAGGTTTCCAAAAAACATCACGGGGTGGTGCACATTGTATGGGTGTGTAACATTACATTCACTAGTAGGAGTGAGATAAACATCACGGGGTGGTGTGAATCGGAGGTTCTGAATTCGAATAGGCAGTAAGTGACAATGTAGGTTGGATAAAAGCACCGCGGGGTGCTCAGCATGGGGATGTCAGGGATCATGCAGTGGCAATGTAGGATACTTTTCTGAAAAACATGGCGGAGTGTTGCGCATTGTACTGGTGTGTAACGTTACATTCACTATTAGGAGAGAGAAAAACATCACGGGGTGGTGTGAATCGGAGGGTCTGAATTAGGAAAGGCAGTAAGTGGCAATGTAGGATAGAGAAAAGCACCGCGGGGTGGTCAGCATGGGGAGGACAGGGAACATGCAGTGGGAATGTAGGATAGGTTTCTGAAAAACATCGCGGGGTGGTGCGCATTGTATGGGGGTGTAACATTACATTCACTAGTAGGAGTGAGAAAAACATCACAGGGTGGTGCGCATTGTATGGGTGTGTAACATTACATTCACTAGTAGGAGTGAGAAAAACATCGTGGGGTGGTGCGCATTGTATGGGTGTGTAACATTACATTCACTAGTACGAGTGAGAAAAACGTAACGGGGTGGTGTGAATCGGAGTGTCTGAATTAGATAGGCAGTGAGTGGCAATGTAGGATGGAGAAAAGCACCGCAGGTTGGTCAGCATGGGGAGGTAAGGGAACATGCAGTGGCAATGTAGGATAGGTTTCTGAAAAACATTGCGGGGTGGTGCGCATTGTATGGGTGTGTAACATTACATTCACTAGTAGGAGTGGGAAAAACATCACGGGGTTGTGCGCATTGTACGGGTGTGTAACATTACATTCACTAGTAGGAGTGAGATAAACATCACGGGGTGGTGTAAATCGTAGGGTCTGAATTACGATAGGCAGTGAGTGGCAATGTAGGTTGGAGGAAAGCACCACGGGGTGGTCAGCATGGGGAGGTCAGGGAACAGCAGTGGCATTGTAGGATAAGTTTCTGAAAAACATCGCGGGTTGGTGCGCATTGTATGGGTGTGTAACATTACATTCACTAGTAGGAGTGAGAAAAACATCACGTTGTGGTGTGAATCGGACGGTCTGAATTAGGATAGTCAGTGAGTGGCAATGTAGGATGGAGAAAAGCACCGCGGGGTGGTCAGCATGGGGAGGTCAGGGAACATGCAGTGGTTATGTAGCATAGGTTTCTTAAAAACATCGCGGGGTGGTGCGCATTGTATGGATGTGTAACATTACATTCGCTAGTAGGAGTGAGAAAAACATCACGGGGTTGTGTGAATCGTAGTGTCTGAATTAGGATAGGCAGTGAGTGGCAATGTAGGATGGAGAAAAGCACCGTGTGGTGGTCAGCATGGGGAGGTCAGGGAACATGCAGTGGCAACGTAGGATAGGTTTCTGAAAAACATCGCGGGGTGGTGCGCATTGTATGGGTGTGTAACATTACATTCACTAGTAGGAGTGAGAAAAACATCGTGGGGTGGTGCGCATTGTATGGGTGTGTAACATTACATTCACTAGTACGAGTGAGAAAAACGTAACGGGGTGGTGTGAATCGGAAGGTCTGAATTAGGATAGGCAGTGAGTGGCAATGCAGGATGGGGAAAAGCACCGCAGCGTGGTCAGCATGGGGAGGTCAGGGAACATGCAGTGGCAATGTAGGATAGGTTTCTGAAAAACATCGCGGGTGGTGCGCATTGTTTGGGTGTGTAACATTACATTCACTAGTAGGAGTGAGAAAACCATCACGGGGTGGTGTGAATCGGAGGGTCTGAATTAGGATAGGCAGTGAGTGGCAATGTAGGTTGGGGAAAAGCACCACGGGGTGGTAGGCATGGGGAGGTCAGGGAACATGCAGTGGCAAAGTAGGATAGGTTTCTGAAAAACATCGCGGGGTGGTGTGCAATGTATGGGTGTGTAACATTACATTCACTAGTAGGAGTGAGAAAAACATCACGGGGTTGTGTGAATCGGAATGTCTGAATTACGATAGGCATTGAGTGGCAATGCAGGATGGAGAAAAGCACCACGGGTTGGTCAGCATGGGGAAGTCAGGGAACATGCAGTGGCAATGTAGGATAGGTTTCTGAAAAACATCGCGGTGTGGTGCGCATTGTATGGGTGTGTAACATTACATTCACTAGTAGGAGTGAGAAAAACATCACGGGGTGTTGCGCATTGTATGGGTGTGTAAGATTACATTCACTAGTAGGAGTGAGAAAAACATCACGGGGTGGTGTGAATCGGAGAGTCTGAATTAGGATAGGAAGTGAGTGGCAATGTAGGATGGAGAAAAGCACCGCGGGGTGGTCAGTATGGGGAGGTCAGGGAACATGCAATGGCAATGTAGAATAGGTTTCTGAAAAACATCCGGGTGTGGTGCGCACTGTATGGGTGTGTAACATTATATTCTCTAGTAGGAGGGAGAAAAACATCACGGGGTGGTGTGAATCGGAGGGTCTGAATTAGGATAGGCAGTGAGTGGCAATGTAGGATGGAGAAAATCACCGCGGGGTGGTCAGCATGGGGAGGTCAGGGAACATGCAGTGGCAATGTAGGATAGGTTTCTGAAAAACATTGCGGGGTGGTGCGCATTGTATGGGTGTGTAACATTACATTCACTTCTAGGAGAGAGAAAAACATCACGGGGTGGTGTGAATCGGAGGGTCTGAATTAGGATAGGCAGTGAGTGGCAATGTAGGATGGAGAAAAGCACCGCGGGGTGCTGAGCATGGGGAGGGCAGGGAACATGCAGTGGCAATGTAGGATAGGTTTCTGAAAAACATCGCCGAGTGGTGCGCATTGTATGGGTGTGTAACATTACATTCACTAGTAGGAGTGAGAAAAACATCACGGGGTGGTGTGAATCGTAGGGTCTGAATTAGGATAGGCAGTGAGTGACAATGTAGGTTGGAGGAAAGCACCGCGGGGTGGTCAGCATGGGGAGGTCAGGGAACATGCAGTGGCAATGTAGGATAGGTTTCTGAAAAACTTCGCGGGGCGGTGCACATTGTATGGGTGTGTAACAATACATTCACTAGTACGAGTGTGAAAACATAACGGGGTGGTGTGAATCGGAGTGTCTGAATTAGAGAGGCAGTGAGTGGCAATGTAGGATGGAGAAAAGCACCGCAGGTTGGTCAGCATGGGGAGGTAAGGGAACATGCAGTGGCAATGTAGGATAGGTTTCTGAAAAACATTGCGGGGTGGTGCGCATTGTATGGGTGTGTAACATTACATTCACTAGTAGGAGTGAGAAAAACATCACGGGGTGGTGTGAATCGTAGGGTCTGCATTAGGATAGGCAGTGAGTGACAATGTAGGTTGGAGAAAAGCACCGCGGGGTGCTCAGCATGGGGAGGTCAGGGAACATGCGGGGGCAATGTAGGATATGTTTCTGAAAAACATCGCGGTGTGGTGCGCATTGTACGGGTGTGTAACATTACATTCACTAGTAGGAGTGAGAAAAACATCACGGGGTGGTGCGATTTGTATGGGTGTGTAACATTACATTCACTAGTAAGAGTGAGAAAAACATCACGGGGTGGTGTGAATCGGAGGGTCTGAATTAGGATAGGCATTGAGTGGCAATGTAGGAGGGAGAAAAGAACCGCGGGGTGGTCAGCATGGGGAGGTCAGGGAACATGCAGTGGCAATGTAGGATAGGTTTCTGAAAAACATCCGGGTGTGGTGCGCATTGTATGGGTGTGTAACATTACATTCACTAGTAGGAGGGAGAAAAACATCACGGGGTGGTGTGAATCGTAGGGTCTGAATTAGGATAGGCAGTGAGTGGCAATGTAGGATGGAGAAAAGCACCGCGGGGTGCTGAGCATGGGGAGGGCAGGGAACATGCAATGGCAATGTAGAATAGGTTTCTGAAAAACATCCGGGTGTGGTGCGCATTGTATGGGTGTGTAACATTACATTCACTAGTAGGAGGGAGAAAAACATCACGGGGTGGTGTGAATCGTAGGGTCTGAATTAGGATAGGCAGTAAGTGGCAATGTAGGATGGAGAAAAGCACCGCGTGGTGGTCAGCATGGCGAGGTCAAGGAACATGCAGTGGCAATGTAAGATAGGTTTCTGAAAAACATCGCGGGTGGTGCGCATTATTTGGTTGTGTAACATTACATTCACTAGTAGGAGTGAGAAAAACATCACGGGGTGGTGTGAATCGGAGGGTCTGAATTAGGATAGGCAGTGAGTGGCAATGTAGGATGGAGAAAATCACCGCGGGGTGGTCAGCATGGGGAGGTCAGGGAACATGCAGTGGCAATGTAGGATAGGTTTCTGAAAAACATTGCGGGGTGGTGCGCATTGTATGGGTGTGTAACATTACATTCACTTCTAGGAGAGAGAAAAACATCACGGGGTGGTGTGAATCGGAGGGTCTGAATTAGGATAGGCAGTGAGTGGCAATGTAGGATGGAGAAAAGCACCGCGGGGTGCTGAGCATGGGGAGGGCAGGGAACATGCAGTGGCAATGTAGGATAGGTTTCTGAAAAACATCGCCGAGTGGTGCGCATTGTATGGGTGTGTAACATTACATTCACTAGTAGGAGTGAGAAAAACATCACGGAGTGGTGTGAATCGGAGGGTCTGAATTAGGATAGGCAGTGAGTGGCAATGTAGGATGGAGAAAAGCACCACGGGGGGGTCAGCATGGGGAGGTCAGGGAACATGCAGTGGCAATGTAGGATAGGTTTCTTAAAAACATCGCGTGATGGTGGGCATTGTATGGGTGTGTCACATTACATTCACTAGTAGGAGTGAGAAAAACATCACAGGGTGGTGCGCATTGTATGGGTGTGTAACATTACATTCACTAGTAGGAGTGAGAAAAACATCACGGGGTGGTGTGAATCGGAGGGTCTGAATTAGATAGGCAGTGAGTGGAAATATAGGATGGGGAAAAGCACCGTGGGGTGGTCAGCATGGGGAGGTCAGGGAACATGCAGTGGCAATGAAGAATAGGTTTCTGAAAAACATCGCGGGGTGGTGCGCAATGTATTGGTGTGTAACATTAAATTCACTAGTAGGAGTGAGAAAAACATCACGGGGTGGTGTGAATCGTAGGGTCTGAATTAGGATAGGCAGTGAGTGGCAATGTAGGTTGGAGAAAAGCACCACGTGGTGGTCAACATGGGGAAGTCAGGGAACATGCAGTGGCAATGTAGGATAGGATTCTGAAAAACATCACGGGGTGGTGCGCATTGTATGGGTGTGTAACATTACATTCACTAGTAGGAGTGAGAAAAACATCGTGGGATGGTGCGCTTTGTATGGGTGTGTAACATTACATTCACTAGTAGGAGTGAGAAAAACATCACAGGGTGGTGCGCATTGTATGGGTGTGTAACATTACATTCACTAGTAGGAGTGAGAAAAACATCACGGGGTGTTGTGTCTCGGAGGGCCTGAATTAGGATAGGCAGTGAGTGGCAATGTAGGATGGAGAAAAGCACCGCGGGGTGGTCAGAATGGGGAGGTCAGGGAATATGCAGTGGCAATGTAGCATAGGTTTCTGAAAAACATCGCAGGGTGGTGCGCATTGTATGGGTGTGTAACATTACATTCACTAGTAGGAGTGGGAAAAACATCACGGGGTGGTGTGAATCGGAGTGTCTGAATTAGGATAGGCAGTGAGTGGCAATGTAGGATGGAGAAAAGAACCGCAGGGTGGTCAGCATGGGGAGGTCAGGAAACATGGAGAGGCAATGTAGGATAGGTTTCCAAAAAACATCACGGGGTGGTGCACATTGTATGGGTGTGTAACATTACATTCACTAGTAGGAGTGAGATAAACATCACGGGGTGGTGTGAATCGGAGGTTCTGAATTCGAATAGGCAGTAAGTGACAATGTAGGTTGGATAAAAGCACCGCGGGGTGCTCAGCATGGGGATGTCAGGGATCATGCAGTGGCAATGTAGGATACTTTTCTGAAAAACATGGCGGAGTGTTGCGCATTGTACTGGTGTGTAACGTTACATTCACTATTAGGAGAGAGAAAAACATCACGGGGTGGTGTGAATCGGAGGGTCTGAATTAGGAAAGGCAGTAAGTGGCAATGTAGGATAGAGAAAAGCACCGCGGGGTGGTCAGCATGGGGAGGACAGGGAACATGCAGTGGGAATGTAGGATAGGTTTCTGAAAAACATCGCGGGGTGGTGCGCATTGTATGGGGGTGTAACATTACATTCACTAGTAGGAGTGAGAAAAACATCACAGGGTGGTGCGCATTGTATGGGTGTGTAACATTACATTCACTAGTAGGAGTGAGAAAAACATCGTGGGGTGGTGCGCATTGTATGGGTGTGTAACATTACATTCACTAGTACGAGTGAGAAAAACGTAACGGGGTGGTGTGAATCGGAGTGTCTGAATTAGATAGGCAGTGAGTGGCAATGTAGGATGGAGAAAAGCACCGCAGGTTGGTCAGCATGGGGAGGTAAGGGAACATGCAGTGGCAATGTAGGATAGGTTTCTGAAAAACATTGCGGGGTGGTGCGCATTGTATGGGTGTGTAACATTACATTCACTAGTAGGAGTGGGAAAAACATCACGGGGTTGTGCGCATTGTACGGGTGTGTAACATTACATTCACTAGTAGGAGTGAGATAAACATCACGGGGTGGTGTAAATCGTAGGGTCTGAATTACGATAGGCAGTGAGTGGCAATGTAGGTTGGAGGAAAGCACCACGGGGTGGTCAGCATGGGGAGGTCAGGGAACAGCAGTGGCAATGTAGGATAAGTTTCTGAAAAACATCGCGGGTTGGTGCGCATTGTATGGGTGTGTAACATTACATTCACTAGTAGGAGTGAGAAAAACATCACGTTGTGGTGTGAATCGGACGGTCTGAATTAGGATAGTCAGTGAGTGGCAATGTAGGATGGAGAAAAGCACCGCGGGGTGGTCAGCATGGGGAGGTCAGGGAACATGCAGTGGTTATGTAGGATAGGTTTCTTAAAAACATCGCGGGGTGGTGCGCATTGTATGGATGTGTAACATTACATTCGCTAGTAGGAGTGAGAAAAACATCACGGGGTTGTGTGAATCGTAGTGTCTGAATTAGGATAGGCAGTGAGTGGCAATGTAGGATGGAGAAAAGCACCGTGTGGTGGTCAGCATGGGGAGGTCAGGGAACATGCAGTGGCAACGTAGGATAGGTTTCTGAAAAACATCGCGGGGTGGTGCGCATTGTATGGGTGTGTAACATTACATTCACTAGTAGGAGTGAGAAAAACATCGTGGGGTGGTGCGCATTGTATGGGTGTGTAACATTACATTCACTAGTACGAGTGAGAAAAACGTAACGGGGTGGTGTGAATCGGAAGGTCTGAATTAGGATAGGCAGTGAGTGGCAATGCAGGATGGGGAAAAGCACCGCAGCGTGGTCAGCATGGGGAGGTCAGGGAACATGCAGTGGCAATGTAGGATAGGTTTCTGAAAAACATCGCGGGTGGTGCGCATTGTTTGGGTGTGTAACATTACATTCACTAGTAGGAGTGAGAAAACCATCACGGGGTGGTGTGAATCGGAGGGTCTGAATTAGGATAGGCAGTGAGTGGCAATGTAGGTTGGGGAAAAGCACCACGGGGTGGTAGGCATGGGGAGGTCAGGGAACATGCAGTGGCAAAGTAGGATAGGTTTCTGAAAAACATCGCGGGGTGGTGTGCAATGTATGGGTGTGTAACATTACATTCACTAGTAGGAGTGAGAAAAACATCACGGGGTTGTGTGAATCGGAATGTCTGAATTACGATAGGCATTGAGTGGCAATGCAGGATGGAGAAAAGCACCACGGGTTGGTCAGCATGGGGAAGTCAGGGAACATGCAGTGGCAATGTAGGATAGGTTTCTGAAAAACATCGCGGTGTGGTGCGCATTGTATGGGTGTGTAACATTACATTCACTAGTAGGAGTGAGAAAAACATCACGGGGTGTTGCGCATTGTATGGGTGTGTAAGATTACATTCACTAGTAGGAGTGAGAAAAACATCACGGGGTGGTGTGAATCGGAGAGTCTGAATTAGGATAGGAAGTGAGTGGCAATGTAGGATGGAGAAAAGCACCGCGGGGTGGTCAGTATGGGGAGGTCAGGGAACATGCAATGGCAATGTAGAATAGGTTTCTGAAAAACATCCGGGTGTGGTGCGCACTGTATGGGTGTGTAACATTATATTCTCTAGTAGGAGGGAGAAAAACATCACGGGGTGGTGTGAATCGGAGGGTCTGAATTAGGATAGGCAGTGAGTGGCAATGTAGGATGGAGAAAATCACCGCGGGGTGGTCAGCATGGGGAGGTCAGGGAACATGCAGTGGCAATGTAGGATAGGTTTCTGAAAAACATTGCGGGGTGGTGCGCATTGTATGGGTGTGTAACATTACATTCACTTCTAGGAGAGAGAAAAACATCACGGGGTGGTGTGAATCGGAGGGTCTGAATTAGGATAGGCAGTGAGTGGCAATGTAGGATGGAGAAAAGCACCGCGGGGTGCTGAGCATGGGGAGGGCAGGGAACATGCAGTGGCAATGTAGGATAGGTTTCTGAAAAACATCGCCGAGTGGTGCGCATTGTATGGGTGTGTAACATTACATTCACTAGTAGGAGTGAGAAAAACATCACGGGGTGGTGTGAATCGTAGGGTCTGAATTAGGATAGGCAGTGAGTGACAATGTAGGTTGGAGGAAAGCACCGCGGGGTGGTCAGCATGGGGAGGTCAGGGAACATGCAGTGGCAATGTAGGATAGGTTTCTGAAAAACTTCGCGGGGCGGTGCACATTGTATGGGTGTGTAACAATACATTCACTAGTACGAGTGTGAAAACATAACGGGGTGGTGTGAATCGGAGTGTCTGAATTAGATAGGCAGTGAGTGGCAATGTAGGATGGAGAAAAGCACCGCAGGTTGGTCAGCATGGGGAGGTAAGGGAACATGCAGTGGCAATGTAGGATAGGTTTCTGAAAAACATTGCGGGGTGGTGCGCATTGTATGGGTGTGTAACATTACATTCACTAGTAGGAGTGAGAAAAACATCACGGGGTGGTGTGAATCGTAGGGTCTGCATTAGGATAGGCAGTGAGTGACAATGTAGGTTGGAGAAAAGCACCGCGGGGTGCTCAGCATGGGGAGGTCAGGGAACATGCGGGGGCAATGTAGGATATGTTTCTGAAAAACATCGCGGTGTGGTGGGCATTGTACGGGTGTGTAACATTACATTCACTAGTAGGAGTGAGAAAAACATCACGGGGTGGTGCGATTTGTATGGGTGTGTAACATTACATTCACTAGTAAGAGTGAGAAAAACATCACGGGGTGGTGTGAATCGGAGGGTCTGAATTAGGATAGGCATTGAGTGGCAATGTAGGAGGGAGAAAAGAACCGCGGGGTGGTCAGCATGGGGAGGTCAGGGAACATGCAGTGGCAATGTAGGATAGGTTTCTGAAAAACATCCGGGTGTGGTGCGCATTGTATGGGTGTGTAACATTACATTCACTAGTAGGAGGGAGAAAAACATCACGGGGTGGTGTGAATCGTAGGGTCTGAATTAGGATAGGCAGTGAGTGGCAATGTAGGATGGAGAAAAGCACCGCGGGGTGCTGAGCATGGGGAGGGCAGGGAACATGCAATGGCAATGTAGAATAGGTTTCTGAAAAACATCCGGGTGTGGTGCGCATTGTATGGGTGTGTAACATTACATTCACTAGTAGGAGGGAGAAAAACATCACGGGGTGGTGTGAATCGTAGGGTCTGAATTAGGATAGGCAGTAAGTGGCAATGTAGGATGGAGAAAAGCACCGCGTGGTGGTCAGCATGGCGAGGTCAAGGAACATGCAGTGGCAATGTAAGATAGGTTTCTGAAAAACATCGCGGGTGGTGCGCATTATTTGGTTGTGTAACATTACATTCACTAGTAGGAGTGAGAAAAACATCACGGGGTGGTGTGAATCGGAGGGTCTGAATTAGGATAGGCAGTGAGTGGCAATGTAGGATGGAGAAAATCACCGCGGGGTGGTCAGCATGGGGAGGTCAGGGAACATGCAGTGGCAATGTAGGATAGGTTTCTGAAAAACATTGCGGGGTGGTGCGCATTGTATGGGTGTGTAACATTACATTCACTTCTAGGAGAGAGAAAAACATCACGGGGTGGTGTGAATCGGAGGGTCTGAATTAGGATAGGCAGTGAGTGGCAATGTAGGATGGAGAAAAGCACCGCGGGGTGCTGAGCATGGGGAGGGCAGGGAACATGCAGTGGCAATGTAGGATAGGTTTCTGAAAAACATCGCCGAGTGGTGCGCATTGTATGGGTGTGTAACATTACATTCACTAGTAGGAGTGAGAAAAACATCACGGAGTGGTGTGAATCGGAGGTTCTGAATTAGGATAGGCATTGAGTGGCAATGTAGGATGGAGAAAAGCACCGTGGGGTGGTCAGCATGGGGAGGTCAGGGAACATGCAGTGGCAATGTAGGATAAGTTTCTGAAAAACATCGTTGTGTGGTGGGCATTGTATGGGTGTGTAACATTACATTCACTAGTAGGAGTGCGAAAAACTTCACAGGGTGGTGCGCATTGTATGGGTGTGTAACATTACATTCAGTAGCAGGAGTGAGAAAAACATCACGGGGTGGTGTGGATCGGAGGGTCTGAATTGGGATAGGCAGTGAGTGGCAATGCAGGATGGGGAAAAGCACCGCGGCGTGGTCAGCATGGGGAGGTCAGGGAACATGCAGTGGCAATGTAGGATAGGTTTCTGAAAAACATCGCGAGGTGGTGCGCATTGTATGGGTGTGTAACATTACATTGACTAGTAGGAGTGAGAAAAACATCACGGGGTGGTGTGAATCGTAGGGTCTGAATTAGGATAGGCAGTTAGTGACAATGTAGGTTGAAGAAAAGCACCGCGGGGTGCTAAGCATGGGGAGGTCAGGGAACATGCAGTGGCAATGTAGGATAGTTTTCTGAAAAACATGGCAGAGTGGTGCGCATTGTACGGGTGTGTAACATTACATTCACTAGTAGGAGTGAGAAAAACATCACGGGGTGGTGTGAATCAGAGGGTCTGAATTAGGATAGGCAGTGAGTGGCAATGTAGGATGGAGAAAAGCACCGCGGCGTGGTCAGCATGGGGAGGTCAGGTAACATGCAGTGGCAATGTAGGATAGGTTTCTGAAAAACATCACGGGGTGGTGCGCATTGTATGGGTGTTTAACATTACATTCACTAGTAGGAGTGAGAAAAACATCGTGGGGTGGTGCGCATTGTATGGGTGTGTAACATTACATTCACTAGTAGGAGTGAGAAAAACATCAGGGGTGGTGTGAATCAGAGAGTCTGAATTAGGATAGGTAGTAAGTGGCAATGTAGGAAGGAGAAAAGTACCGCGTGGTGGTCAGCATGGGGAGGTCAAGGAACATGCTGTGGCAATGTAGGATAGGTTTCTGAAAAACATCGCGGGGTGGTGCGCATTGTATGGGTGTGTAACATTACATTCACTAGTAGGAGTGAGAAAAACATCACGGGGTGGTGTGAATCGTAGGGTCTGAATTAGGATAGGCAGTGAGTGACAATGTAGGTTGGAGGAAAGCACCGCGGGGTGGTCAGCATGGGGAGGTCAGGGAACATGCAGTGGCAATGTAGGATAGGTTTCTGAAAAACTTCGCGGGGCGGTGCGCATTGTATGGGTGTGTAACAATACATTCACTAGTACGAGTGTGAAAACATAACGGGGTGGTGTGAATCGGAGTGTCTGAATTAGATAGGCAGTGAGTGGCAATGTAGGATGGAGAAAAGCACCGCAGGTTGGTCAGCATGGGGAGGAAAGGGAACATGCAGTGGCAATGTAGGATAGGTTTCTGAAAAACATTGCGGGGTGGTGCGCATTGTATGGGTGTGTAACATTACATTCACTAGTAGGAGTGAGAAAAACATCACGGGGTGGTGTGAATCGTAGGGTCTGCATTAGGATAGGCAGTGAGTGACAATGTAGGTTGGAGAAAAGCACCGCGGGGTGCTCAGCATGGGGAGGTCAGGGAACATGCGGGGGCAATGTAGGATATGTTTCTGAAAAACATCGCGGTGTGGTGCGCATTGTACGGGTGTGTAACATTACATTCACTAGTAGGAGTGAGAAAAACATCACGGGGTGGTGCGATTTGTATGGGTGTGTAACATTATATTCACTAGTAAGAGTGAGAAAAACATCACGGGGTGGTGTGAATCGGAGGGTCTGAATTAGGATAGGCATTGAGTGGCAATGTAGGAGGGAGAAAAGAACCGCGGGGTGGTCAGCATGGGGAGGTCAGGGAACATGCAGTGGCAATGTAGGATAGGTTTCTGAAAAACATCGCGGGTGGTGCGCATTGTATGGGTGTGTAACATTACATTCACTAGTAGGAGTGAGAAAAACATCACGGGGTGGTGTGAATCGGAGGGTCTGAATTAGGATAGGCAGTGAGTTGCAATCTAGGATGGGGAAAAGCACCGCGGGGTGGTCAGCATGGGGAGGTAAGGGAACATGCAGTGTCAATGTAGGATAGGTTTCTGAAAAACATCGCGGGGTGGTGCGCAATGTATGGATGTGTAACATTACATTCACTAGTAGGAGTGAGAAAAACATCACGGGGTGTTGCGCATTGTATGGGTGTGTAAGATTGCATTCACTAGTAGGAGTGAGAAAAACATCACGGGGTGGTGTGAATCAGAGAGTCTGAATTAGGATAGGAAGTGAGTGGCAATGTAGGATGGAGAAAAGCACCGCGGGGTGGTCAGTATGGGGAGGTCAGGGAACATGCAATGGCAATGTAGAATAGGTTTCTGAAAAACATCCGGGTGTGGTGCGCATTGTATGGGTGTGTAACATTACATTCACTAGTAGGAGGGAGAAAAACATCACGGGGTGGTGTGAATCGTAGGGTCTGAATTAGGATAGGCAGTAAGTGGCAATGTAGGATGGAGAAAAGCACTGCGTGGTGGTCAGCATGGCGAGGTCAAGGAACATGCAGTGGCAATGTAAGATAGGTTTCTGAAAAACATCGCGGGTGGTGCGCATTATTTGGTTGTGTAACATTACATTCACTAGTAGGAGTGAGAAAAACATCACGGGGTGGTGTGAATCGGAGGGTCTGAATTAGGATAGGCAGTGAGTGGCAATGTAGGATGGAGAAAATCACCGCGGGGTGGTCAGCATGGGGAGGTCAGGGAACATGCAGTGGCAATGTAGGATAGGTTTCTGAAAAACATTGCGGGGTGGTGCGCATTGTATGGGTGTGTAACATTACATTCACTTCTAGGAGAGAGAAAAACATCACGGGGTGGTGTGAATCGGAGGGTCTGAATTAGGATAGGCAGTGAGTGGCAATGTAGGATGGAGAAAAGCACCGCGGGGTGCTGAGCATGGGGAGGGCAGGGAACATGCAGTGGCAATGTAGGATAGGTTTATGAAAAACATCGCCGAGTGGTGCGCATTGTATGGGTGTGTAACATTACATTCACTAGTAGGAGTGAGAAAAACATCACGGAGTGGTGTGAATCGGAGGTTCTGAATTAGGATAGGCATTGAGTGGCAATGTAGGATGGAGAAAAGCACCGTGGGGTGGTCAGCATGGGGAGGTCAGGGAACATGCAGTGGTAATGTAGGATAGGTTTCTGAAAAACATCGCGGGGTGGTGGGCATTGTATGGGTGTGTAACATTACATTCACTAGTAAGAGTGAGAAAAACTTCACAGGGTGGTGCGCATTGTATGGGTGTGTAACATTACATTCAGTAGCAGGAGTGAGAAAAACATCACGGGGTGGTGTGGATCGGAAGGTCTGAATTGGGATAGGCAGTGAGTGGCAATGCAGGATGGGGAAAAGCACCGCGGCGTGGTCAGCATGGGGAGGTCAGGGAACATGCAGTGGCAATGTAGGATAGGTTTCTGAAAAACATCGCGAGGTGGTGCGCATTGTATGGGTGTGTAACATTACATTGACTAGTAGGAGTGAGAAAAACATCACGGGGTGGTGTGAATCGTAGGGTCTGAATTAGGATAGGCAGTTAGTGACAATGTAGGTTGAAGAAAAGCACCGCGGGGTGCTAAGCATGGGTAGGTCAGGGAACATGCAGTGGCAATGTAGGATAGTTTTCTGAAAAACATGGCAGAGTGGTGCGCATTGTACGGGTGTGTAACATTACATTCACTAGTAGGAGTGAGAAAAACATCACGGGATGGTGTGAATCGGAGGTTCTGAATTAGGATAGGCATTGAGTGGCAATGTAGGATGGAGAAAAGCAACGCGGGTTGGTCAGCATGGGGAGGTCAGGGAACATGCAGTGGCAATGTAGGATAGGTTCTGAAAAACATCCGGGGATGGTGCGCATTGTATGGGTGTGTAACATTACATTCACTAGTAGGAGTGAGAAAAACATCACGGGGTGGTGTGAATCGGAGGGTCTGAATTAGGATAGGCAGTGAGTGGCAATGTAGGATGGGGAAAAGCACCGCGGGGTGGTCAGCATGGGGAGGTCAGGGAAAATGCAGTGGCAATGTAGGATAGGTTTCTGAAAAACATCGTGGGGTGGTGCGCAATGTATGGGTGTGTAACATTACATTCACTAGGAGGAGTGAGAAAAACATCAAGGGGTGGTGTGAATCGGAGGGTCTGAATTAGGATAGGCATTGAGTGGCAATGTAGGATGGAAAAAAGCACCGCGGGTTGGTCAGCATGGGGAGGTCAGGGAACATGCAGTGGCAATGTAGGATAGGTTTCCCGAAAAACATCGCGGGGTGGTACGCATTGTATGGGTGTGTAACATTACATTCTCTAGTAGGAGTGAGAAAAACATCACGTTGTGTTGCGCATTGTATGGGTGTGTAACATTACATTCACTAGTAGGAGTGAGAAAAACATCACGGGGTGGTGTGAATCAGAGAGTCTGAATTAGGATAGGTAGTAAGTGGCAATGTAGGAAGGAGAAAAGTACCGCGTGGTGGTCAGCATGGGGTGGTCAAGGAACATGCTGTGGCAATGTAGGATAGGTTTCTGAAAAACATCGCGGGGTGGTGCGCATTGTATGGGTGTGTAACATTACATTCACTAGTAGGAGTGAGAAAAACATCACGGGGTGGTGTGAATCGTAGGGTCTGAATTAGGATAGGCAGTGAGTGACAATGTAGGTTGGAGGAAAGCACCGCGGGGTGGTCAGCATGGGGAGGTCAGGGAACATGCAGTGGCAATGTAGGATAGGTTTCTGAAAAACTTCGCGGGGCGGTGCGCATTGTATGGGTGTGTAACAATACATTCACTAGTACGAGTGTGAAAACATAACGGGGTGGTGTGAATCGGAGTGTCTGAATTAGATAGGCAGTGAGTGGCAATGTAGGATGGAGAAAAGCACCGCAGGTTGGTCAGCATGGGGAGGTAAGGGAACATGCAGTGGCAATGTAGGATAGGTTTCTGAAAAACATTGCGGGGTGGTGCGCATTGTATGGGTGTGTAACATTACATTCACTAGTAGGAGTGAGAAATACATCACGGGGTGGTGTGAATCGTAGGGTCTGCATTAGGATAGGCAGTGAGTGACAATGTAGGTTGGAGAAAAGCACCGCGGAGTGCTCAGCATGGGGAGGTCAGGGAACATGCGGGGGCAATGTAGGATATGTTTCTGAAAAACATCGCGGTGTGGTGCGCATTGTACGGGTGTGTAACATTACATTCACTAGTAGGAGTGAGAAAAACATCACGGGGTGGTGCGATTTGTATGGGTGTGTAACATTACATTCACTAGTAAGAGTGAGAAAAACATCACGGAGTGGTGTGAATCGGACGGTCTGAATTAGGATAGGCATTGAGTGGCAATGTAGGAGGGAGAAAAGAACCGCGGGGTGGTCAGCATGGGGAGGTCAGGGAACATGCAGTGGCAATGTAGGATAGGTTTCTGAAAAACATCGCGGGTGGTGCGCATTGTATGGGTGTGTAACATTACATTCACTAGTAGGAGTGAGAAAAACATCACGGGGTGGTGTGAATCGGAGGGTCTGAATTAGGATAGGCAGTGAGTGGCAATCTAGGATGGGGAAAAGCACCGCGGGGTGGTCAGCATGGGGAGGTAAGGGAACATGCAGTGTCAATGTAGGATAGGTTTCTGAAAAACATCGCGGGGTGGTGCGCAATGTATGGATGTGTAACATTACATTCACTAGTAGGAGTGAGAAAAACATCACGGGATGGTGTGAATCGGAGGTTCTGAATTAGGATAGGCATTGAGTGGCAATGTAGGATGGAGAAAAGCAACGCGGGTTGGTCAGCATGGGGAGGTCAGGGAACATGCAGTGGCAATGTAGGATAGGTTTCTGAAAAACATTGTGGGGTGGTGCGCATTGTATGGGTGTGTAACATTACATTCACTAGTAGGAGTGAGAAAAACATCACGGGGTGGTGTGAATCGGAGGGTCTGAAATAGGTTAGGCAGTGAGTGGCAATATAGGATGGAGAAAAGCACCGCGGGGTGGTCAGCATGTGTAGGTCAGGGAACATGCAGTGACAATGTAGGATAGGTTTCTGAAAAACATAGCGGGGTTGTGCGCATTGTATGGGTGTGTAACAATACATTCACTAGTAGGAGTGAGAAAAACATAACGGGGTGTTGTGAATCGGAGGGTCTGAATTAGATAGGCAGTGAGTGGCAATGTAGGGTGGAGAAAAGCACCGCAGGGTGGTCAGCATGGGGAAGTCAGGGAACATGCAGTGGCAATGTAGGATAGGTTTCTGAAAAACATTGCGTGGTGGTGCGCATTGTATGGGTGTGTAACATTACATTCACTAGTAGGAGGGAGAAAAACATCACGGGGTGGTGTGAATCGTAGGGTCTGAATTAGGATAGGCAGTAAGTGGCAATGTAGGATGGAGAAAAGCACCGCGTGGTGGTCAGCATGGCGAGGTCAAGGAACATGCAGTGGCAATGTAAGATAGGTTTCTGAAAAACATCGCGGGTGGTGCGCATTATTTGGTTGTGTAACATTACATTCACTAGTAGGAGTGAGAAAAACATCACGGGTTGGTGTGAATCGGAGGGTCTGAATTAGGATAGGCAGTGAGTGGCAATATAGGATGGAGAAAATCACCGCGGGGTGGTCAGCATGGGGAGGTCAGGGAACATGCAGTGGCAATGTAGGATAGGTTTCTGAAAAACATTGCGGGGTGGTGCGCATTGTATCGGTGTGTAACATTACATTCACTTCTAGGAGAGAGAAAAACATCACGGGGTGGTGTGAATCGGAGGGTCTGAATTAGGATAGGCAGTGAGTGGCAATGTAGGATGGAGAAAAGCACCGCGGGGTGCTGAGCATGGGGAGGGCAGGGAACATGCAGTGGCAATGTAGGATAGGTTTCTGAAAAACATCGCCGAGTGGTGCGCATTGTATGGGTGTGTAACATTACATTCACTAGTAGGAGTGAGAAAAGCATCACGGAGTGGTGTGAATCGGAGGTTCTGAATTAGGATAGGCATTGAGTGGCAATGTAGGATGGAGAAAAGCACCGTGGGGTGCTCAGCATGGGGAGGTCAGGGAACATGCAGTGGCAAAGTAGGATAGGTTTCTGAAAAACATCGCGGGGTGGTGGGCATTGTATGGGTGTGTAACATTACATTCACTAGTAGGAGTGAGAAAAACTTCACAGGGTGGTGCGCATTGTATGGGTGTGTAACATTACATTCAGTAGCAGGAGTGAGAAAAACATCACGGGGTGGTGTGGATCGGAGGGTCTGAATTGGGATAGGCAGTCAGTGGCAATGCAGGATGGGGAAAAGCACCGCGGCGTGGTCAGAATGGGGAGGTCAGGGAACATGCAGTGGCAATGTAGGATAGGTTTCTGAAAAACATCGCGAGGTGGTGCGCATTGTATGGGTGTGTAACATTACATTGACTAGTAGGAGTGAGAAAAACATCACGGGGTGGTGTGAATCGTAGGGTCTGAATTAGGATAGGCAGTTAGTGACAATGTAGGTTGAAGAAAAGCACCGCGGGGTGCTAAGCATGGGGAGGTCAGGGAACATGCAGGGGCAATGTAGGATAGTTTTCTGAAAAACATGGCAGAGTGGTGCGCATTGTACGGGTGTGTAACATTACATTCACTAGTAGGAGTGAGAAAAACATCACGGGGTGATGTGAATCGGAGGGTCTGAATTAGGATAGGCAGTGAGTGGCAATGTAGGATGGAGAAAAGCACCGCGGCGTGGTCAGCATGGGGAGGTCAGGTAACATGCAGTGGCAATGTAGGATAGGTTTCTGAAAAACATCGCGGGATGGTGCGCATTGTATGGGTGTTTAACATTACATTCACTAGTAGGAGTGAGAAAAACATCGTGGGGTGGTGCGCTTTGTATGGGTGTGTAACATTACATTCACTAGTAGTAGTGAGAAAAACATAACGGGGTGGTGTGAATCGGAGGGTCTGAATTAGGATCGACAGTGAGTGGCAATGTAGGATGGAGAAAAGCACTGCGGGGTGGTCAGCATGGGGAGGTCAGGGAACATGCAGTGGCAATGAAGGATAGGTTTCTGAAAAACATCGCGGGGTGGTGCGCATTGTATGGGTGAGTAACATTACATTCACTAGTAGGAGTGAGAAAAACATCACGGGGTGGTGTGAATCGGAGGGTCTGAATTAGGATAGGCAGTGAGTGGCAATGTAGGATGGGGAAAAGCACCGCGGGGTGGTCAGCATGGGGAGGTCAGGGAACATGCAGTGGCAATGTAGGATAGGTTTCTGAAAAACATCGCGGGGTGGTGCGCAATGTATGGGTGTGTAACATTACATTCACTAGGAGGAGTGAGAAAAACATCAAGGGGTGGTGTGAATCTGAGGGTCTGAATTAGGATAGGCATTGAGTGGCAATGTAGGATGGAAAAAAGCACCGCGGGGTGGTCAGCATGGGGAGGTCAGGGAACATGCAGTGGCAATGTAGGATAGGTTTCCCGAAAAACATCGCGGGGTGGTGCGCATTGTATGGGTGTGTAACATTACATTCTCTAGTAGGAGTGAGAAAAACATCACGTTGTGGTGCGCATTGTATGGGTGTGTAACATTACATTCACTAGTAGGAGTGAGAAAAACATCACGGGGTGGTGTGAATCAGAGAGTCTGAATTAGGATAGGCAGTGAGTGGCAATCTAGGATGGGGAAAAGCACCGCGGGGTGGTCAGCATGGGGAGGTAAGGGAACATGCAGTGTCAATGTAGGATAGGTTTCTGAAAAACATCGCGGGGTGGTGCGCAATGTATGGATGTGTAACATTACATTCACTAGTAGGAGTGAGAAAAACATCACGGGATGGTGTGAATCGGAGGTTCTGAATTAGGATAGGCAGTGAGTGGCAATGTAGGATGGGGAAAAGCACCGCGGGGTGGTCAGCATGGGGAGGTCAGGGAACATGCTGTCACAATGTAGGATAGGTTTCTGAAAAACATCGCGAGGCGGTGCGCATTGTATGGGTGTGTAACCATACATTCACTAGTACGAGTGAGAAAACATAACGGGGTGGTGTGAATCGGAGGGTCTGAATTAGGATAGGCAGTGAGTGGCAATGTAGGATGGAGAAAAGCACCGTGCGGTGGTCAGCATGGTGAGGTAAGGGAACATGCAGTGGCAATGTAGGATAGGTTTCTGAAAAACATTGCGGGGTTGTGCGCATTGTATGGGTGTGTAACATTACATTCACTAGTAGGAGTGAGAAAAACATAACGGGGTGGTGTGAATCAGAGGGTCTGAATTAGGATAGGCAGTGAGTGGCAATGTAGGATGGAGAAAAGCACCGTGGGGTGGTCAGCATGGGGAGGTCAGCGAACATGCATTGGCAATGTAGGATAGGTTTCTGAAAAACATCGCGGGGAGGTGCGCATTGTAGGGGTGTGTAACATTACATTCACTAGTAGGAGTGAGAGAAACATCACAGGGTGGTGCGCATTGTATGGGTGTGTAACATTACATTCACTAGTAAGAGTGAGAAAAACATCACGGAGTGGTGTGAATCGGAGGGTCTGAATTAGGATAGGCAGTGAGTGGCAATGTAGGATGGGGAAAAGCACCGCGGGGTGGTCAGCATGGGGAGGTCAGGGAACATGCAGTGGCAATGTAGGATAGGTTTCTGAAAAACATCGCGGGGTGGTGCGCAATGTATGGGTGTGTAACATTACATTCACTAGGAGGAGTGAGAAAAACATGAAGGTGTGGTGTGAATCGGAGGGTCTGAATTAGGATAGGCATTGAGTGGCAATGTAGGATGGAAAAAAGCACCGCGGGGTGGTCTGCATAGGGAGGTCAGGGAACATGCAGTGGCAATGTAGGATAGGTTTCCCGAAAAACATCGCGGGGTGGTGCGCATTGTATGGGTGTGTAACATTACATTCTCTAGTAGGAGTGAGAAAAACATCACGTTGTGGTGCGCATTGTATGGGTGTGTAACATTACATTCACTAGTAGGAGTGAGAAAAACATCACGGGGTGGTGTGAATCAGAGAGTCTGAATTAGGATAGGTAGTAAGTGGCAATGTAGGAAGGAGAAAAGTACCGCGTGGTGGTCAGCATGGGGAGGTCAAGGAACATGCTGTGGCAATGTAGGATAGGTTTCTGAAAAACATCGCGGGGTGGTGCGCATTGTATGGGTGTGTAACATTACATTCACTAGTAGGTGTGAGAAAAACATCACGGGGTGGTGTGAATCGTAGGGTCTGAATTAGGATAGGCAGTGAGTGACAATGTAGGTTGGAGGAAAGCACCGCGGGGTGGTCAGCATGGGGAGGTCAGGGAACATGCAGTGGCAATGTAGGATAGGTTTCTGAAAAACTTCGCGGGGCGGTGCGCATTGTATGGGTGTGTAACAATACATTCACTAGTACGAGTGTGAAAACATAACGGGGTGGTGTGAATCGGAGTGTCTGAATTAGATAGGCAGTGAGTGGCAATGTAGGATGGAGAAAAGCACCGCAGGTTGGTCAGCATGGGGAGGTAAGGGAACATGCAGTGTCAATGTAGGATAGGTTTCTGAAAAACATTGCGGGGTGGTGCGCATTGTATGGGTGTGTAACATTACATTCACTAGTAGGAGTGAGAAATACATCACGGGGTGGTGTGAATCGTAGGGTCTGCATTAGGATAGGCAGTGAGTGACAATGTAGGTTGGAGAAAAGCACCGCGGAGTGCTCAGCATGGGGAGGTCAGGGAACATGCGGGGGCAATGTAGGATATGTTTCTGAAAAACATCGCGGTGTGGTGCGCATTGTACGGGTGTGTAACATTACATTCACTAGTAGGAGTGAGAAAAACATCACGGGGTGGTGCGATTTGTATGGGTGTGTAACATTACATTCACTAGTAAGAGTGAGAAAAACATCACGGGGTGGTGTGAATCGGAGGGTCTGAATTAGGATAGGCATTGAGTGGCAATGTAGGAGGGAGAAAAGAACCGCGGGGTGGTCAGCATGGGGAGGTCAGGGAACATGCAGTGGCAATGTAGGATAGGTTTCTGAAAAACAGCGCGGGTGGTGCGCATTGTATGGGTGTGTAACATTACATTCACTAGTAGGAGTGAGAAAAACATCACGGGGTGGTGTGAATCGGAGGGTCTGAATTAGGATAGGCAGTGAGTGGCAATCTAGGATGGGGAAAAGCACCGCGGGGTGGTCAGCATGGGGAGGTAAGGGAACATGCAGTGTCAATGTAGGATAGGTTTCTGAAAAACATCGCGGGGTGGTGCGCAATGTATGGATGTGTAACATTACATTCACTAGTAGGAGTGAGAAAAACATCACGGGATGGTGTGAATCGGAGGTTCTGAATTAGGATAGGCATTGAGTGGCAATGTAGGATGGAGAAAAGCAACGCGGGTTGGTCAGCATGGGGAGGTCAGGGAACATGCAGTGGCAATGTAGGATAGGTTTCTGAAAAACATCGCGTGGTGGTGGGCATTGTATGGGTGTGTAACATTACATTCACTACTAGGAGTGAGAAAAACATCACAGGGTTGTGTGCATTGTATGGGTGTGTAACATTACATTCACTAGTAGGAGTGAGAAAAACATCACGGGATGGTGTGAATCGGATGGTCTGAATTAGGATAGGCAATGAGGGGCAATGTAGGATGAGGAAAAGCACCGCGGGGAGGTCACCATGGGGAGGTCAGGGAACATGCAGAGGCAATGTAGGATAGGTTTCTGAAAAACATCGCAGGGTGGTGCGCATTGTATGGGTGAGTAACATTACATTTACTAGTAGGAGTGAGAAAAACATCACGGAGTGGTGTGAATCGTAGGGTCTGAATTAGGATAGGCATTGAGTGCCAATATAGGATGGAGAAAAGCACCGCGGGGTGGTCAGCATGTGTAGCTCAGGGAACATGCAGTGACAATGTAGGATAGGTTTCTGAAAAACATAGCGGGGTTGTGCGCATTGTATGGGTGTGTAACAATACATTCACTAGTAGGAGTGAGAAAAACATCACGGGATGGTGTGAATTGGAGGATCTGAATTAGGATAGGCAGTGAGTGGCAATGTAGGATGGAGAAAAGCACCGTGCGGTGGTCAGCATGGTGAGGCAAGGGAACATGCAGTGGCAATGTAGGATAGGTTTCTGAAAAACATTGTGGGGTTGTGCGCGTTGTATGGGTGTGTCACATTACATTCACTAGTAGGAGTGAGAAAAACATAACGGGGTGGTGTGAATCAGAGGGTCTGAATTAGGATAGGCAGTGAGTGGCAATGTAGGATGGAGAAAAGCACCGCGGGGTGGTCAGCATGGGGAGGTCAGCGAACATGCATTGGCAATGTAGGATAGGTTTCTGAAAAACATCGCGGGGAGGTGCGCATTGTAGGGGTGTGTAACATTACATTCACTAGTAGGAGTGAGAGAAACATCACAGGGTGGTGCGCATTGTATGGGTGTGTAACATTACATTTACTAGTAGGAGTGAGAAAAACATCACGGAGTGGTGTGAATCGTAGGGTCTGAATTAGGATAGGCATTGAGTGGCAATATAGGATGGAGAAAAGCACCGCGGGGTGATCAGCATGTGTAGGTCAGGGAACATGCAGTGACAATGTAGGATAGGTTTCTGAAAAACATAGCGGGGTTGTGCGCATTGTATGGGTGTGTAACAATACATTCACTAGTAGGAGTGAGAAAAACATAACGGGGTGTTGTGAATCGGAGGGTCTGAATTAGATAGGCAGTGAGTGGCAATGTAGGGTGGAGAAAAGCACCGCAGGGTGGTCAGCATGGGGAAGTCAGGGAACATGCAGTGGCAATGTAGGATAGGTTTCTGAAAAACATTGCGTGGTGGTGCGCATTGTATGGGTGTGTAACATTACATTCACTAGTAGGAGTGAGAAAAACATCACGGGGTGGTGTGAATTGGAGGGTCTGAATTAGGATTGGCAGTGAGTGGCAATGTAGGATGGAGAAAAGCACCACGGGGTCGTCAGCATGGGGAGGTCAGGCTAATGCAGTGGCAATGTAGGATAGGTTTCTGAAAAACATCTCGGGGTGGTGGGCATTGTATGGGTGTGTAACATTACATTCACTAGTAGGAGTGAGAAAAACATCACAGGGTGGTGCGCATTGTATGGGTGTGTAACATTACATTCACTAGTAGGAGTGAGAAAAACATCACAGGGTGGTGTGAATCGGATGGTCTGAATTAGGATAGGCAGTGAGGGGCAATGTAGGATGGGGAAAAGCACCGCGGGGAGGTCAGCATGGGGAGGTCAGGGAACATGCAGTGGCAATGTAGGATAGGTTTCTGAAAAACATCGCGGGGTGGTGCGCATTGTATGGGTGTGTAATATTACATTCACTAGTAGGAGTGAGAAAAACATCACGGGGTGGTGTGAATCGTAGGGTCTGAATTAGGATAGGCAGTGAGTGGCAATGTAGAATGGAGAAAAGCACCGCGTGGTGGTCAGCATGGGGAGGTCAGGGAACATGCAGTGGCAAGGTAGGATAGGTTTCTGAAAAACATCGCGGGGTGGTGCGCATTGTATGGGTGAGTAACATTACATTCACTAGTAGGAGTGAGAAAACATCACGGGGTGGTATGAATCGGAGGGTCTGAATAAGATAGGCAGTGAGTGGCAATGTAGGATGGAGAAAAGCATCGTGGGGTGGTCAGCATTGGGAGGTCAGGGAACATGCAGTGGCAAGGTAGGATAGGTTTCTGAAAAACATCGCGGGGTGGTGCGCATTGTATGGGTGAGTAACATTACATTCACTAGTAGGAGTGAGAAAACATCACGGGGTGGTGTGAATCGGAGGGTCTGAATTATGATAGGCAGTGAGGGGCAATGTAGGATGGGGAAAAGTACCGCGGGGTGGTCAGCATGGGGAGGTCAGGGAACATGCACTGGCAATGTAGGATAGGTTTCTGAAAAGCATCGCGGGGTGGTGCGCAATGTATGGATGTGTAACATTATAATCACTAGTAGGAGTGAGAAAAACATCACGGGGTGGTGTGAATCGGAGGGTCTGAATTAGGATAGGCATTGAGTGGCAATGTAGGATGGAGAAAAGCAACGCGGGGTGGTCAGCATGGGGAGGTCAGGGAACATGCAGTAGCAATGTAGGATAGGTTTTTGAAAAACATCGCGGGGTGGTGCGCATTGTATGGGTGTGTAACATTACATTTACTAGTAGGAGTGAGAAAAACATCACGGAGTGGTGTGAATCGTAGGGTCTGAATTAGGATAGGCATTGAGTGCCAATATAGGATGGAGAAAAGCACCGCGGGGTGGTCAGCATGTGTAGCTCAGGGAACATGCAGTGACAATGTAGGATAGGTTTCTGAAAAACATAGCGGGGTTGTGCGCATTGTATGGGTGTGTAACAATACATTCACTAGTAGGAGTGAGAAAAACATCGTGGGGTGGTGCGCTTTGTATGGGTTTGTAAAATTACATTCACTAGTAGGAGTTAGAAAAACATCACGGGTTTGTGTGAATCGGAGGATCTGAATTAGGATAGGCAGTGAGTGGCAATGTAGGATGGAGAAAAGCACCGCGGGGTGGTCAGCATGGGGAGGTCAGGGAACATGCAGTGGCAATGTAGGATAGGTTTCTGAAAAACATCGCGGGGTGGTGCGCATTGAATGGGTGAGTAACATTACATTCACTAGTAGGAGTGAGAAAAACATTACGGGGTGGTATGAATCGGAGGGTCTGAATAAGATAGGCAGTGAGTGGCAATGTAGGATGGAGAATAGCATCGCGGTGTGGTCAGCATGGGGAGGTCAGGGAACATGCAGTGGCAATGTAGGATAGGTTTCTGAAAAACATCGCGGGTGGTGCGCATTGTATGGGTGTGTAACATTACATTCACTAGTAGGAGTGAGAAAAACATCACGGGGTGGTGTGAATCGGAGGGTCTGAATTAGGATAGGCATTGAGTGGCAATGTAGGATGGAGAAAAGCAACGCGGGGTGTTCAGCATGGGGAGGTCAGGGAACATGCAGTGGCAATGTAGGATAGGTTTCTGAAAAACATCGCGGGGTGGTGCGCATTGTATGGGTGTGTAACATTACATTCACAAGTAGGAGTGAGAAAAACATCACGGGGTGGTGTGAATCGGAGGGTCTGAATTAGGATAGGCAGTGAGTGGCAATGTAGGTTGGTGAAAAGCACCGCCGGGTCGTCAGCATGGGGAGGTCAGGCAAATGCAGTGGCAATGTAGGATAGGTTTCTGAAAAACATCGCGGGGTGGTGGGCATTGTATGGGTGTGTAACATTACATTCACTAGTAGGAGTGAGAAAAACATCACAGGGTGGTGCGCATTGTATGGGTGTGTAACATTACATTCACTAGTAGGAGTGAGAAAAACATCACGGTGTGGTGTGAATCGGATGCTCTGAATTAGGATAGGAAGTGAGGGGCAATGTAGGATGGGGAAAAGCACCGCGGGGAGGTCAGCATGGGCAGGTCAGGGAACATGCAGAGGCAATGCAGGATAGGTTTCTGAAAAACATCGCGGGGTGGTGCGCATTGTATGGGTGTGTAACATTACATTCACTATTAGGAGTGCGAAAAACATCACGGGGTCGTATGAATCGGAGGGTGTGAATTAGGATAGGCAGTGAGTGGCAATGTAGGATGGAGAAAAGCACCGCGTGGTGGTCAGGATGGGGAGGTCAGGTAACATGCAGTGGCAATGTAGGATAGGTTTCTGAAAAACATCGCGGGGTGGTGTGCATTGTATGGGTGTGTAACATTACATTCACTAGTAGGAGTGAGAAAAACATCGTGGGGTGGTGCGCTTTGTATGGGTGTGTAACATTACATTCACTAGTAGGAGTGAGAAAAACATCACGGGATGGTGTGAATCGGAGGGTCTGAATTAGTATAGGAAATGAGTGACAATGTAGGATGGAGAAAAGCACCGCGGGGTGGTCAGCATGGGGAGGTCAGGGAACATGCAGTGGCAATGTAGGATAGGTTTCTGAAAAACATCGCGGGGTGGTGCGCATTGTATGTGTGAGTAACTTTACATTCCCTAGTAGGAGTGAGAAAAACATCACGGGGTGGTATGAATCGGAGGGTCTGAATAAGATAGGCAGTGAGTGGCAATGTAGGATGGAGAATAGCATCGCCGTGTGGTCAGCATGGGGAGGTCAGGGAACATGCAGTGGCAATGTAGGATAGGTTTCTGAAAAACATCGCGGGTGGTGCGCATTGTATGGGTGTGTAACATTACATTCACTAGTAGGAGTGAGAAAAACATCACGGGGTGGTGTGAATCGGAGGGTCTGAATTAGGATAGGCAGTGAGTGGCAATGTAGGATGGGGAAAAGCACCGCAGGGTGGTCAGCATGGGGAGGTCAGGGAAAATGCAGTGGCAATTTAGGATAGGTTTCTGAAAAACATCGCGGGGTGGTGCGCAATGTATGGATGTGTAACATTACATTCACTAGTAGGAGTGAGAAAAACATCACGGGGTGGTATGAATCAAAGGGTCTGAATTAGGATAGGCATTGAGTGGCAATGTAGGATGGAGAAAAGCAACGTGGGTTGTTCAGCATGGGGAGGTCAGGGAACATGCAGTGGCAATGTAGGATAGGTTTCTGAAAAACATTGTGGGGTGGTGCGCATTGTATGGGTGTGTAACATTACATTCACTAGTAGGAGTGAGAAAAACATCACGGGGTGGTGTGAATCGGAGGGTCTGAAATAGGTTAGGCAGTGAGTGGCAATGTAGGATGGAGAAAAGCATGGCGGGGTCGTCAGCATGGTGAGGTCAGGGAACATGCAGTGGCAATGTAGGATAGGTTTCTGAAAAACATCGCATGGTGGTGGGCATTGTATGGGTGTGTAACATTACATTCACTAGTAGGAGTGAGAAAAACATCACAGGGTTGTGTGCATTGTATGGGTGTGTAACATTACATTCACGAGTAGGAGTGAGAAAAACATCACGGGATGGTGTGAATCGGATGGTCTGAATTAGGATAGGCAGTGAGGGGCAATTTAGGATGAGGAAAAGCACCGCGGGGAGGTCAGCATGGGGAGGTCAGGGAACATGCAGAGGCAATATAGGATAGGTTTCTGAAAAACATCGCAGGGTGGTGCGCATTGTATGGGTGTGTAACATTACATTCACTAGTAGGAGTGAGAAAAACATCACGGGGTGGTGTGAATTGGAGGGTCTGAATTAGGATAGGCAGTGAGTGGCAATGTAGGATAGGGAAAAGCACCGCGGGGTGGTCAGCATGGGGAGGTCAGGGAACATGCTGTGACAATGTAGGATAGGTTTCTGAAAAACATCGCGAGGCGGTGCGCATTGTATGGGTGTGTAACCATACATTCACTAGTACGAGTGAGAAAACATAACGGGGTGGTGTGAATCGGAGGGTCTGAATTAGGATAGGCAGTGTGTGGCAATGTAGGATGGAAAAAGCACCGCGGGGTGGTCAGCATGGGGAGGTCAGCGAACATGCATTGGCAATGTAGGATAGGTTTCTGAAAAACATCGCGGGGAGGTGCGCATTGTAGGGGTATGTAACATTACATTCACTAGTAGGAGTGAGAGAAACATCACAGGGTGGTGCGCATTGTATGGGTGTGTAACATTACATTTACTAGTAGGAGTGAGAAAAACATCACGGAGTGGTGTGAATCGTAGGGTCTGAATTAGGATAGGCATTGAGTGGCAATATAGGATGGAGAAAAGCACCGCGGGGTGGTCAGCATGTGTAGGTCAGGGAACATGCAGTGACAATGTAGGATAGGTTTCTGAAAAACATAGCGGGGTTGTGCGCATTGTATGGGTGTGTAACAATACATTCACTAGTAGGAGTGAGAGAAACATAACGGGGTGTTGTGAATCGGAGGGTCTGAATTAGATAGGCAGTGAGTGGCAATGTAGGGTGGAGAAAAGCACCACAGGGTGGTCAGCATGGGGAAGTCAGGGAACATGCAGTGGCAATGTAGGATAGGTTTCTGAAAAACATTGCGTGGTGGTGCGCATTGTATGGGTGTGTAACATTACATTCACTAGTAGGAGTGAGAAAAACATCACGGGGTGGTGTGAATCGGAGGGTCTGAATTAGGATTGGCAGTGAGTGGCAATGTAGGATGGAGAAAAGCACCACGGGGTCGTCAGCATGGGGAGGTCAGGCAAATGCAGTGGCAATGTAGGATAGGTTTCTGAAAAACATCTCGGGGTGGTGGGCATTGTATGGGTGTGTAACATTACATTCACTAGTAGGAGTGAGAAAAACATCACAGGGTGGTGCGCATTGTATGGGTGTGTAACATTACATTCACTAGTAGGAGTGAGAAAAACATCACAGGGTGGTGGGAATCAGATGGTCTGAATTAGGATAGGCAGTGAGGGGCAATGTAGGATGGGGAAAAGCACCGCGGGGAGGTCAGCATGGGGAGGTCAGGGAACATGCAGTGGCAATGTAGGATAGGTTTCTGAAAAACATCGCGGGGTGGTGCGCATTGTATGGGTGTGTAATATTACATTCACTAGTAGGAGTGAGAAAAACATCATGGGGTGGTGTGAATCGTAGGGTCTGAATTAGGATAGGCAGTGAGTGGCAATGTAGAATGGAGAAAAGCACCGCGTGGTGGTCAGCATGGGGAGGTCAGGGAACATGCAGTGGCAAGGTAGGATAGGTTTCTGAAAAACATCGCGGGGTGGTGCGCATTGTATGGGTGAGTAACATTACATTCACTAGTAGGAGTGAGAAAAACATCACGGGATGGTATGAATTGGAGGGTCTGAATAAGATAGGCAGTGAGTGGCAATGTAGGATGGAGAAAAGCATCGTGGGGTGGTCAGCATTGGGAGGTCAGGGAACATGCAGTGGCAATGTAGGATAGGTTTCTGAAAAACATCGCGGGTGGTGCGCATTGTATGGGTGTGTAACATTACATTCACTAGTAGGAGTGAGAAAAACATCACGGGGTGGTGTGAATCGGAGGGTCTGAATTATGATAGGCAGTGAGGGGCAATGTAGGATGGGGAAAAGTACCGCGGGGTGGTCAGCATGGCGAGGTCAGGGAACATGCACTGGCAATGTAGGATAGGTTTCTGAAACGCATCGCGGGGTGGTGCGCAATGTATGGATGTGTAACATTATAATCACTAGTAGGAGTGAGAAAAACATCACGGGGTGGTGTGAATCGGAGGGTCTGAATTAGGATAGGCATTGAGTGGCAATGTAGGATGGAGAAAAGCAACGCGGGGTGGTCAGCATGGGGAGGTCAGGGAACATGCAGTAGCAATGTAGGATAGGTTTTTGAAAAACATCGCGGGGTGGTGCGCATTGTATGGGTGTGTAACATTACATTTACTAGTAGGAGTGAGAAAAACATCACGGAGTGGTGTGAATCGTAGGGTCTGAATTAGGATAGGCATTGAGTGCCAATATAGGATGGAGAAAAGCACCGCGGGGTGGTCAGCATGTGTAGCTCAGGGAACATGCAGTGACAATGTAGGATAGGTTTCTGAAAAACATAGCGGGGTTGTGCGCATTGTATGGGTGTGTAACAATACATTCACTAGTAGGAGTGAGAAAAACATCGTGGGGTGGTGCGCTTTGTATGGGTTTGTAAAATTACATTCACTAGTAGGAGTGAGAAAAACATCACGGGTTGGTGTGAATCGGAGGATCTTAATTAGGATAGGCAGTGAGTGGCAATGTAGGATGGAGAAAAGCACCGCGGGGTGGTCAGCATGGGGAGGTCAGGGAACATGCAGTGGCAATGTAGGATAGGTTTCTGAAAAACATCGCGGGGTGGTGCGCATTGAATGGGTGAGTAACATTACATTCACTAGTAGGAGTGAGAAAAACATTACGGGGTGGTATGAATCGGAGGGTCTGAATAAGATAGGCAGTGAGTGGCAATGTAGGATGGAGAATAGCATCGCGGTGTGGTCAGCATGGGGAGGTCAGGGAACATGCAGTGGCAATGTAGGATAGGTTTCTGAAAAACATCGCGGGTGGTGCGCATTGTATGGGTGTGTAACATTACATTCACTAGTAGGAGTGAGAAAAACATCACGGGGTGGTGTGAATCGGAGGGTCTGAATTAGGATAGGCATTGATTGGCAATGTAGGATGGAGAAAAGCAACGCGGGGTGTTCAGCATGGGGAGGTCAGGGAACATGCAGTGGCAATGTAGGATAGGTTTCTGAAAAACATCGCGGGGTGGTGCGCATTGTATGGGTGTGTAACATTACATTCACAAGTAGGAGTGAGAAAAACATCACGGGGTGGTGTGAATCGGAGGGTCTGAATTAGGATAGGCAGTGAGTGGCAATGTAGGTTGGTGAAAAGCACCGCGGGGTCGTCAGCATGGGGAGGTCAGGCAAATGCAGTGGCAATGTAGGATAGGTTTCTGAAAAACATCGCGGGGTGGTGGGCATTGTATGGGTGTGTAACATTACATTCACTAGTAGGAGTGAGAAAAACATCACAGGGTGGTGCGCATTGTATGGGTGTGTAACATTACATTCACTAGTAGGAGTGAGAAAAACATCACGGTGTGGTGTGAATCGGATGCTCTGAATTAGGATAGGCAGTGAGTGGCAATGTAGGATGGAGAAAGCACCGCGTGGTGGTCAGGATGGGGAGGTCAGGTAACATGCATTGGCAATGTAGGATAGGTTTCTGAAAAACATCGCGGGGTGGTGTGCATTGTATGGGTGTGTAACATTACATTCACTAGTAGGAGTGAGAAAAACATCACGGGGTGGTGTGAATCGGAGGGTCTGAATTAGGATAGGCAGTGAGTGGCAATGTAGGATGGGGAAAAGCACCGCAGGGTGGTCAGCATGGGGAGGTCAGGGAAAATGCAGTGGCAATTTAGGATAGGTTTCTGAAAAACATCGCGGGGTGGTGCGCAATGTATGGATGTGTAACATTACATTCACTAGTAGGAGTGAGAAAAACATCACGGGGTGGTATGAATCAGAGGGTCTGAATTAGGATAGGCATTGAGTGGCAATGTAGGATGGAGAAAAGCAACGTGGGGTGTTCATCATGGGGAGGTCAGGGAACATGCAGTGGCAATGTAGGATAGGTTTCTGAAAAACATTGTGGGGTGGTGCGCATTGTATGGGTGTGTAACATTACATTCACTAGTAGGAGTGAGAAAAACATCACGGGGTGGTGTGAATCGGAGGGTCTGAAATAGGTTAGGCAGTGAGTGGCAATGTAGGATGGAGAAAAGCATGGCGGGGTCGTCAGCATGGTGAGGTCAGGGAACATGCAGTGGCAATGTAGGATAGGTTTCTGAAAAACATCGCATGGTGGTGGGCATTGTATGGGTGTGTAACATTACATTCACTAGTTGGAGTGAGAAAAACATCACAGGGTTGTGTGCATTGTATGGGTGTGTAACATTACATTCACTAGTAGGAGTGAGAAAAACATCACGGGATGGTGTGAATCGGATGGTCTGAATTAGGATAGGCAGTGAGGGGCAATGTAGGATGAGGAAAAGCACCGCGGGGAGGTCAGCATGGGGAGGTCAGGGAACATGCAGAGGCAATATAGGATAGGTTTCTGAAAAACATCGCAGGGTGGTGCGCATTGTATGGGTGTGTAACATTACATTCACTAGTAGGAGTGAGAAAAACATCACGGGGTGGTGTGAATTGGAGGGTCTGAATTAGGATAGGCAGTGAGTGGCAATGTAGCATGGGGAAAAGCAGAGCGGGGTGGTCAGCATGGGGAGGTCAGGGAACATGCTGTGACAATGTAGGATAGGTTTCTGAAAAACATCGCGAGGCGGTGCGCATTGTATGGGTGTGTAACCATACATTCACTAGTACGAGTGAGAAAACATAACGGGGTGGTGTGAATCGGAGGGTCTGAATTAGGATAGGCAGTGAGTGGCAATGTAGGATGGAGAAAAGCACCGTGCGGTGGTCAGCATGGTGAGGTAATGGAACATGCAGTGGCAATGTAGGATAGGTTTCTGAAAAACATTGCGGGGTTGTGCGCATTGTATGGGTGTGTAACATTACATTCACTAGTAGGAGTGAGAAAAACATAACGGGGTGGTGTGAATCAGAGGGTCTGAATTAGAATAGGCAGTCAGTGGCAATGTAGGATGGAGAAAAGCACCGCGGTGTGGTCAGCATGGGGAGGTCAGCGAACATGCATTGGCAATGTAGGATAGGTTTCTGAAAAACATCGCGGGGAGGTGCGCATTGTAGGGGTGTGTAACATTACATTCACTAGTAGGAGTGAGAGAAACATCACAGGGTGGTGCGCATTGTATGGGTGTGTAACATTACATTTACTAGTAGGAGTGAGAAAAACATCACGGAGTGTTGTGAATCGTAGGGTCTGAATTAGGATAGGCATTGAGTGGCAATATAGGATGGAGAAAAGCACCGCGGGGTGGTCAGCATGTGTAGGTCAGGGAACATGCAGTGACAATGTAGGATAGGTTTCTGAAAAACATAGCGGGGTGGTGCGCATTGTATGGGTGTGTAACAATACATTCACTAGTAGGAGTGAGAAAAACATAACCGGGTGTTGTGAATCGGAGGGTCTGAATTAGATAGGCAGTGAGTGGCAATGTAGGGTGGAGAAAAGCACCGCAGGGTGGTCAGCATGGGGAAGTCAGGGAACATGCAGTGGCAATGTAGGATAGGTTTCTGAAAAACATTGCCTGGTGGTGCGCATTGTATGGGTGTGTAACATTACATTCACTAGTAGGTGTGAGAAAAACATCACGGGGTGGTGTGAATCGGATGGTCTGAATTAGGATTGGCAGTGAGTGGCAATGTAGGAAGGAGAAAAGCACCACGGGGTGGTCAGCATGGGGAGGTCAGGCAAATGCAGTGGCAATGTAGGACAGGTTTCTGAAAAACATCGCGGGGTGGTGGGCATTGTATGGGTGTGTAACATTACATTCACTATTAGGAGTGAGAAAAACATCACAGGGTGGTGCGCATTGTATGGGTGTGTAAAATTACATTCACTAGAAGTGGTGAGAAAAACATCACAGGGTGGTGTGAATCGGATGGTCTGAATTAGGATAGGCAGTGAGGGGCAATGTAGGATGGGGAAAAGCACCGTGGGGAGGTCAGCATGGGGAGGTCAGGGAACATGCAGAGGCAATGTAGGATAGGTTTCTGAAAAACATTGCGAGGTGGTGCGCATTGTATGGGTGTGTAACATTACATTCACTAGTAGGAGTGAGAAAAACATCACGGGGTGGTGTGAATCGGAGGGTCTGAATTAGGATAGGCAGTGAGTGGCAATGTAGGATGGAGAAAAGCACGGCGGGGTGGTCAGGATGGGGAGGTCAGGTAACATGTAATGGCAATGTAGGATAGGTTTCTGAAAAACATCGCGGGTTGGTGTGCATTTTATGGGTGTGTAACATTACATTCACTAGTAGGAGTGAGAAAAACATCGTGGGGTGGTGCGCTTTGTATGGTTGTGTAACATTACATTCACTAGTAGGAGTGAGAAAAACATCACAGGGTGGTGGGAATCGGATGGTCTGAATTAGGATAGGCAGTGAGGGGCAATGTAGGATGGGGAAAAGCACCGCGGGGAGGTCAGCATGGGGAGGTCAGGGAACATGCAGTGGCAATGTAGGATAGGTTTCTGAAAAACATCGCGGGGTGGTGCGCATTGTATGGGTGTGTAATATTACATTCACTAGTAGGAGTGAGAAAAACATCATGGGGTGGTGTGAATCTTAGGGTCTGAATTAGGATAGGCAGTGAGTGGCAATGTAGAATGGAGAAAAGCACCGCGTGGTGGTCAGCATGGGGAGGTCAGGGAACATGCAGTGGCAAGGTAGGATAGGTTTCTGAAAAACATCGCGGGGTGGTGCGCATTGTATGGGTGAGTAACATTACATTCACTAGTAGGAGTGAGAAAAACATCACGGGATGGTATGAATTGGAGGGTCTGAATAAGATAGGCAGTGAGTGGCAATGTAGGATGGAGAAAAGCATCGTGGGGTGGTCAGCATTGGGAGGTCAGGGAACATGCAGTGGCAATGTAGGATAGGTTTCTGAAAAACATCGCGGGTGGTGCGCATTGTATGGGTGTGTAACATTACATTCACTAGTAGGAGTGAGAAAAACATCACGGGGTGGTGTGAATCGGAGGGTCTGAATTATGATAGGCAGTGAGGGGCAATGTAGGATGGGGAAAAGTACCGCGGGGTGGTCAGCATGGCGAGGTCAGGGAACATGCACTGGCAATGTAGGATAGGTTTCTGAAACGCATCGCGGGGTGGTGCGCAATGTATGGATGTGTAACATTATAATCACTAGTAGGAGTGAGAAAAACATCACGGGGTGGTGTGAATCGGAGGGTCTGAATTAGGATAGGCATTGAGTGGCAATGTAGGATGGAGAAAAGCAACGCGGGGTGGTCAGCATGGGGAGGTCAGGGAACATGCAGTAGCAATGTAGGATAGGTTTTTGAAAAACATCGCGGGGTGGTGCGCATTGTATGGGTGTGTAACATTACATTTACTAGTAGGAGTGAGAAAAACATCACGGAGTGGTGTGAATCGTAGGGTCTGAATTAGGATAGGCATTGAGTGCCAATATAGGATGGAGAAAAGCACCGCGGGGTGGTCAGCATGTGTAGCTCAGGGAACATGCAGTGACAATGTAGGATAGGTTTCTGAAAAACATAGCGGGGTTGTGCGCATTGTATGGGTGTGTAACAATACATTCACTAGTAGGAGTGAGAAAAACATCGTGGGGTGGTGCGCTTTGTATGGGTTTGTAAAATTACATTCACTAGTAGGAGTGAGAAAAACATCACGGGTTGGTGTGAATCGGAGGATCTGAATTAGGATAGGCAGTGAGTGGCAATGTAGGATGGAGAAAAGCACCGCGGGGTGGTCAGCATGGGGAGGTCAGGGAACATGCAGTGGCAATGTAGGATAGGTTTCTGAAAAACATCGCGGGGTGGTGCGCATTGAATGGGTGAGTAACATTACATTCACTAGTAGGAGTGAGAAAAACATTACGGGGTGGTATGAATCGGAGGGTCTGAATAAGATAGGCAGTGAGTGGCAATGTAGGATGGAGAATAGCATCGCGGTGTGGTCAGCATGGGGAGGTCAGGGAACATGCAGTGGCAATGTAGGATAGGTTTCTGAAAAACATCGCGGGTGGTGCGCATTGTATGGGTGTGTAACATTACATTCACTAGTAGGAGTGAGAAAAACATCACGGGGTGGTGTGAATCGGAGGGTCTGAATTAGGATAGGCATTGAGTGGCAATGTAGGATGGAGAAAAGCAACGCGGGGTGTTCAGCATGGGGAGGTCAGGGAACATGCAGTGGCAATGTAGGATAGGTTTCTGAAAAACATCGCGGGGTGGTGCGCATTGTATGGGTGTGTAACATTACATTCACAAGTAGGAGTGAGAAAAACATCACGGGGTGGTGTGAATCGGAGGGTCTGAATTAGGATAGGCAGTGAGTGGCAATGTAGGTTGGTGAAAAGCACCGCAGGGTCGTCAGCATGGGGAGGTCAGGCAAATGCAGTGGCAATGTAGGATAGGTTTCTGAAAAACATCGCGGGGTGGTGGGCATTGTATGGGTGTGTAACATTACATTCACTAGTAGGAGTGAGAAAAACATCACAGGGTGGTGCGCATTGTATGGGTGTGTAACATTACATTCACTAGTAGGAGTGAGAAAAACATCACGGTGTGGTGTGAATCGGATGCTCTGAATTAGGATAGGCAGTGAGTGGCAATGTAGGATGGAGAAAAGCACCGCGTGGTGGTCAGGATGGGGAGGTCAGGTAACATGCATTGGCAATGTAGGATAGGTTTCTGAAAAACATCGCGGGGTGGTGTGCATTGTATGGGTGTGTAACATTACATTCACTAGTAGGAGTGAGAAAAACATCACGGGGTGGTGTGAATCGGAGGGTCTGAATTAGGATAGGCAGTGAGTGGCAATGTAGGATGGGGAAAAGCACCGCAGGGTGGTCAGCATGGGGAGGTCAGGGAAAATGCAGTGGCAATTTAGGATAGGTTTCTGAAAAACATCGCGGGGTGGTGCGCAATGTATGGATGTGTAACATTACATTCACTAGTAGGAGTGAGAAAAACATCACGGGGTGGTATGAATCAGAGGGTCTGAATTAGGATAGGCATTGAGTGGCAATGTAGGATGGAGAAAAGCAACGTGGGGTGTTCATCATGGGGAGGTCAGGGAACATGCAGTGGCAATGTAGGATAGGTTTCTGAAAAACATTGTGGGGTGGTGCGCATTGTATGGGTGTGTAACATTACATTCACTAGTAGGAGTGAGAAAAACATCACGGGGTGGTGTGAATCGGAGGGTCTGAAATAGGTTAGGCAGTGAGTGGCAATGTAGGATGGAGAAAAGCATGGCGGGGTCGTCAGCATGGTGAGGTCAGGGAACATGCAGTGGCAATGTAGGATAGGTTTCTGAAAAACATCGCATGGTGGTGGGCATTGTATGGGTGTGTAACATTACATTCACTAGTTGGAGTGAGAAAAACATCACAGGGTTGTGTGCATTGTATGGGTGTGTAACATTACATTCACTAGTAGGAGTGAGAAAAACATCACGGGATGGTGTGAATCGGATGGTCTGAATTAGGATAGGCAGTGAGGGGCAATGTAGGATGAGGAAAAGCACCGCGGGGAGGTCAGCATGGGGAGGTCAGGGAACATGCAGAGGCAATATAGGATAGGTTTCTGAAAAACATCGCAGGGTGGTGCGCATTGTATGGGTGTGTAACATTACATTCACTAGTAGGAGTGAGAAAAACATCACGGGGTGGTGTGAATTGGAGGGTCTGAATTAGGATAGGCAGTGAGTGGCAATGTAGCATGGGGAAAAGCAGAGCGGGGTGGTCAGCATGGGGAGGTCAGGGAACATGCTGTGACAATGTAGGATAGGTTTCTGAAAAACATCGCGAGGCGGTGCGCATTGTATGGGTGTGTAACCATACATTCACTAGTACGAGTGAGAAAACATAACGGGGTGGTGTGAATCGGAGGGTCTGAATTAGGATAGGCAGTGAGTGGCAATGTAGGATGGAGAAAAGCACCGTGCGGTGGTCAGCATGGTGAGGTAATGGAACATGCAGTGGCAATGTAGGATAGGTTTCTGAAAAACATTGCGGGGTTGTGCGCATTGTATGGGTGTGTAACATTACATTCACTAGTAGGAGTGAGAAAAACATAACGGGGTGGTGTGAATCAGAGGGTCTGAATTAGAATAGGCAGTCAGTGGCAATGTAGGATGGAGAAAAGCACCGCGGTGTGGTCAGCATGGGGAGGTCAGCGAACATGCATTGGCAATGTAGGATAGGTTTCTGAAAAACATCGCGGGGAGGTGCGCATTGTAGGGGTGTGTAACATTACATTCACTAGTAGGAGTGAGAGAAACATCACAGGGTGGTGCGCATTGTATGGGTGTGTAACATTACATTTACTAGTAGGAGTGAGAAAAACATCACGGAGTGGTGTGAATCGTAGGGTCTGAATTAGGATAGGCATTGAGTGGCAATATAGGATGGAGAAAAGCACCGCGGGGTGGTCAGCATGTGTAGGTCAGGGAACATGCAGTGACAATGTAGGATAGGTTTCTGAAAAACATAGCGGGGTGGTGCGCATTGTATGGGTGTGTAACAATACATTCACTAGTAGGAGTGAGAAAAACATAACCGGGTGTTGTGAATCGGAGGGTCTGAATTAGATAGGCAGTGAGTGGCAATGTAGGGTGGAGAAAAGCACCGCAGGGTGGTCAGCATGGGGAAGTCAGGGAACATGCAGTGGCAATGTAGGATAGGTTTCTGAAAAACATTGCCTGGTGGTGCGCATTGTATGGGTGTGTAACATTACATTCACTAGTAGGTGTGAGAAAAACATCACGGGGTGGTGTGAATCGGATGGTCTGAATTAGGATTGGCAGTGAGTGGCAATGTAGGAAGGAGAAAAGCACCACGGGGTGGTCAGCATGGGGAGGTCAGGCAAATGCAGTGGCAATGTAGGACAGGTTTCTGAAAAACATCGCGGGGTGGTGGGCATTGTATGGGTGTGTAACATTACATTCACTAGTAGGAGTGAGAAAAACATCACAGGGTGGTGCGCATTGTATGGGTGTGTAAAATTACATTCACTAGTAGTGGTGAGAAAAACATCACAGGGTGGTGTGAATCGGATGGTCTGAATTAGGATAGGCAGTGAGGGGCAATGTAGGATGGGGAAAAGCACCGTGGGGAGGTCAGCATGGGGAGGTCAGGGAACATGCAGAGGCAATGTAGGATAGGTTTCTGAAAAACATTGCGAGGTGGTGCGCATTGTATGGGTGTGTAACATTACATTCACTAGTAGGAGTGAGAAAAACATCACGGGGTGGTGTGAATCGGAGGGTCTGAATTAGGATAGGCAGTGAGTGGCAATGTAGGATGGAGAAAAGCACGGCGGGGTGGTCAGGATGGGGAGGTCAGGTAACATGTAATGGCAATGTAGGATAGGTTTCTGAAAAACATCGCGGGTTGGTGTGCATTTTATGGGTGTGTAACATTACATTCACTAGTAGGAGTGAGAAAAACATCGTGGGGTGGTGCGCTTTGTATGGTTGTGTAACATTACATTCACTAGTAGGTGTGAGAAAAACATCACGGGGTGGTGTGAATCGGAGGGTCTGAATTAGGATAGGAAGTGAGTGGCAATGTAGGATGGAGAAAAGCACCGCGGGGTGGTCAGCATGGGGAGGTCAGGGAACATGCAGTGGCAATGTAGGATAGGTTTCTGAAAAACATCGCGGGGTGGTGCGCATTGTATGGGTGTGTAATATTACATTCACTAGTAGGAGTGAGAAAAACATCACGGGGTGGTGTGAATCGTAGGGTCTGAATTAGGATAGGCAGTGAGTGGCAATGTAGAATGGAGAAAAGCACCGCGTGGTGGTCAGCATGGGGAGGTCAGGGAACATGCAGTGGCAACGTAGGATAGGTTTCTGAAAAACATCGCGGGGTGGTGCGCATTGTATGGGTGAGTAACATTACATTCACTAGTAGGAGTGAGAAAAACATCACGGGGTGGTATGAATCGGAGGGTCTGAATAAGATAGGCAGTGAGTGGCAATGTAGGATGGAGAATAGCATCGTGGGGTGGTCAGCATTGGGAGGTCAGGGAACATGCAGTGGCAATGTAGGATAGGTTTCTGAAAAACATCGCAGGTGGTGCGCATTGTATGGGTGTGTAACATTACATTCACTAGTAGGAGTGAGAAAAACATCACGGGGTGGTGTGAATCGGAGGGTCTGAATTATGATAGGCAGTGAGGGGCAATGTAGGATGGGGAAAAGCACCGCGGGGTGGTCAGCATGGGGAGGTCAGGGAACATGCACTGGCAATGTAGGATAGGTTTCTGAAAAACATCGCGGGGTGGTGCGCAATGTATGGATGTGTAACATTATAATCACTAGTAGGAGTGAGAAAAACATCACGGGGTGGTGTGAATCGGAGGGTCTGAATTAGGATAGGCATTGAGTGGCAATGTAGGATGGAGAAAAGCAACGCGGGGTGGTCAGCATGGGGAGGTCAGGGAACATGCAGTGGCAATGTAGGATAGGTTTTTGAAAAACATCGCGGGGTGGTGCGCATTGTATGGGTGTGTAACATTACATTTACTAGTAGGAGTGAGAAAAACATCACGGAGTGGTGTGAATCGTACGGTCTGAATTAGGATAGGCATTGAGTGCCAATATAGGATGGAGAAAAGCACCGCGGGGTGGTCAGCATGTGTAGCTCAGGGAACATGCAGTGACAATGTAGGATAGGTTTCTGAAAAACATAGCGGGGTTGTGCGCATTGTATGGGTGTGTAACAATACATTCACTAGTAGGAGTGAGAAAAACATCGTGGGGTGGTGCGCTTTGTATGGGTTTCTAAAATTACATTCACTAGTAGGAGTGAGAAAAACATCACGGGGTGGTGTGAATCGGAGGATCTGAATTAGGATAGGCAGTGAGTGGCAATGTAGGATGGAGAAAAGCACCGTGGGGTGGTCAGCATGGGGAGGTCAGGGAACATGCAGTGGCAATGTAGGATAGGTTTCTGAAAAACATCACGGGGTGGTGCGCATTGAATGGGTGAGTAACATTACATTCACTGGTAGGAGTGAGAAAAACATAACGGGGTGGTGTGAATCAGAGGGTCTGAATTAGGATAGGCAGTGAGTGGCAATGTAGGATGGAGAAAAGCACCGCGGGGTGGTCAGCATGGGGAGGTCAGCGAACATGCAGTGGCAATGTAGGATAGGTTTTTGAAAAACATCGCGGGGTGGTGCGCATTGTATGGGTGTGTAACATTACATTCACAAGTAGGAGTGAGAAAAACTTCACGGGGTGGTGTGAATCGGAGGGTCTGAATTAGGATAGGCAGTCAGTGGCAATGTAGGTTGGTGAAAAGCACCGCGGGGTCGTCAGCATGGGGAGGTCAGGCAATTGCAGTGGCAATGTAGGATAGGTTTCTGAAAAACATCGCGGGGTGGTGGGCATTGTATGGGTGTGTAACATTACATTCACTAGTAGGAGTGAGAAAAACATCACAGGGTGGTGCGCATTGTATGGGTGTGTAACATTACATTCACTAGTAGGAGTGAGAAAAACATCACGGTGTGGTGTGAATCAGATGCTCTGAATTAGGATAGGCAGTGAGGGGCAATGTAGGATGGGGAAAAGCACCGCGGGGAGGTCAGCATGGGCAGGTCAGGGAACATGCAGAGGCAATGTAGGATAGGTTTCTGAAAAACATCGCGGGGTGGTGCGCATTGTATGGGTGTGTAACATTACATTCACTATTAGGAGTGCGAAAAACATCACGGGGTCCTATGAATCGGAGGGTGTGAATTAGGATAGGCAGTGAGTGGCAATGTAGGATGGAGAAAAGCACCGCGTGGTGGTCAGGATGGGGAGGTCAGGTAACATGCAGTGGCAATGTAGGATAGGTTTCTGAAAAACATCGCGGGGTGGTGTGCATTGTATGGGTGTGTAACATTACATTCACTAGTAGGAGTGAGAAAAACATCACGGGGTGGTGTGAATCGGAGGGTCTGAATTAGGATAGGCAGTGAGTGGCAATGTAGGATGGGGAAAAGCACCGCAGGGTGGTCAGCATGGGGAGGTCAGGGAAAATGCAGTGGCAATTTAGGATAGGTTTCTGAAAAACATCGCGGGGTGGTGCGCAATGTATGGATGTGTAACATTACATTCACTAGTAGGAGTGAGAAAAACATCACGGGGTGGTATGAATCAGAGGGTCTGAATTAGGATAGGCATTGAGTGGCAATGTAGGATGGAGAAAAGCAACGTGGGGTGTTCAGCATGGGGAGGTCAGGGAACATGCAGTGGCAATGTAGGATAGGTTTCTGAAAAACATTGTGGGGTGGTGCGCATTGTATGGGTGTGTAACATTACATTCACTAGTAGGAGTGAGAAAAACATCACGGGGTGGTGTGAATCGGAGGGTCTGAAATAGGTTAGGCAGTGAGTGGCAATGTAGGATGGAGAAAAGCATGGCGGGGTCATCAGCATGCTGAGGTCAGGGAACATGCAGTGGCAATGTAGGATAGGTTTCTGAAAAACATCGCATGGTGGTGGGCATTGTATGGGTGTGTAACATTACATTCACTAGTTGGAGTGAGAAAAACATCACAGGGTTGTGTGCATTGTATGGGTGTGTAACATTACATTCACTAGTAGGAGTGAGAAAAACATCACGGGATGGTGTGAATCGGATGGTCTGAATTAGGATAGGCAGTGAGGGGCAATGTAGGATGAGGAAAAGCACCGCGGGGAGGTCAGCATGGGGAGGTCAGGGAACATGCAGAGGCAATATAGGATAGGTTTCTGAAAAACATCGCAGGGTGGTGCGCATTGTATGGGTGTGTAACATTACATTCACTAGTAGGAGTGAGAAAAACATCACGGGGTGGTGTGAATTGGAGGGTCTGAATTAGGATAGGCAGTGAGTGGCAATGTAGGATGGGGAAAAGCAGAGCGGGGTGGTCAGCATGGGGAGGTCAGGGAACATGCTGTGACAATGTAGGATAGGTTTCTGAAAAACATCGCGAGGCGGTGCGCATTGTATGGGTGTGTAACCATACATTCACTAGTACGAGTGAGAAAACATAACGGGGTGGTGTGAATCGGAGGGTCTGAATTAGGATAGGCAGTGAGTGGCAATGTAGGATGGAGAAAAGCACCGTGCGGTGGTCAGCATGGTGAGGTAAGGGAACATGCAGTGGCAATGTAGGATAGGTTTCTGAAAAACATTGCGGGGTTGTGCGCATTGTATGGGTGTGTAACATTACATTCACTAGTAGGAGTGAGAAAAACATAACGGGGTGGTGTGAATCAGAGGGTCTGAATTAGGATAGGCAGTCAGTGGCAATGTAGGATGGAGAAAAGCACCGCGGTGTGGTCAGCATGGGGAGGTCAGCGAACATGCATTGGCAATGTAGGATAGGTTTCTGAAAAACATCGCGGGGAGGTGCGCATTGTAGGGGTGTGTAACATTACATTCACTAGTAGGAGTGAGAGAAACATCACAGGGTGGTGCGCATTGTATGGGTGTGTAACATTACATTTACTAGTAGGAGTGAGAAAAACATCACGGAGTGGTGTGAATCGTAGGGTCTGAATTAGGATAGGCATTGAGTGGCAATATAGGATGGAGAAAAGCACCGCGGGGTGGTCAGCATGTGTAGGTCAGGGAACATGCAGTGACAATGTAGGATAGGTTTCTGAAAAACATAGCGGGGTGGTGCGCATTGTATGGGTGTGTAACTATACATTCACTAGTAGGAGTGAGAAAAACATAACCGGGTGTTGTGAATCGGAGGGTCTGAATTAGATAGGCAGTGAGTGGCAATGTAGGGTGGAGAAAAGCACCGCACGTGGTCAGCATGGGGAAGTCAGGGAACATGCAGTGGCAATGTAGGATAGGTTTCTGAAAAACATTGCGTGGTGGTGCGCATTGTATGGGTGTGTAACATTACATTCACTAGTAGGTGTGAGAAAAACATCACGGGGTGGTGTGAATCGGATGGTCTGAATTAGGATTGGCAGTGAGTGGCAATGTAGGATGGAGAAAAGCACCACGGGGTGGTCAGCATGGGGAGGTCAGGCAAATGCAGTGGCAATGTAGGATAGGTTTCTGAAAAACATCGCGGGGTGGTGGGCATTGTATGAGTGTGTAACATTACATTCACTAGTAGGAGTGAGAAAAACATCACAGGGTGGTGCGCATTGTATGGGTGTGTAAAATTACATTCACTAGTAGTGGTGAGAAAAACATCACAGGGTGGTGTGAATCGGATGGTCTGAATTAGGATAGGCAGTGAGGGGCAATGTAGGATGGGGAAAAGCACCGTGGGGAGGTCAGCATGGGGAGGTCAGGGAACATGCAGAGGCAATGTAGGATAGGTTTCTGAAAAACATTGCGAGGTGGTGCGCATTGTATGGGTGTGTAACATTACATTCACTAGTAGGAGTGAGAAAAACATCACGGGGTGGTGTGAATCGGAGGGTCTGAATTAGGATAGGCAGTGAGTGGCAATGTAGGATGGAGAAAAGCACCGCGGGGTGGTCAGGATGGGGAGGTCAGGTAACATGTAGTGGCAATGTAGGATAGGTTTCTGAAAAACATCGCGGGTTGGTGTGCATTTTATGGGTGTGTAACATTACATTCACTAGTAGGAGTGAGAAAAACATCGTGGGGTGGTGCGCTTTGTATGGTTGTGTAACATTACATTCACTAGTAGGTGTGAGAAAAACATCACGGGGTGGTGTGAATCGGAGGGTCTGAATTAGGATAGGAAGTGAGTGGCAATGTAGGATGGAGAAAAGCACCGCGGGGTGGTCAGCATGGGGAGGTCAGGGAACATGCAGTGGCAATGTAGGATAGGTTTCTGAAAAACATCGCGGGGTGGTGCGCATTGTATGGGTGTGTAATATTACATTCACTAGTAGGAGTGAGAAAAACATCACGGGGTGGTGTGAATCGTAGGGTGTGAATTAGGATAGGCAGTGAATGGCAATGTAGAAGGAAAAAAGCACCGCGTGGTGGTCAGCATGGGGAGGTCAGGGAACATGCAGTGGCAACGTAGGATAGGTTTCTGAAAAACATCGCGGGGTGGTGCGCATTGTATGGGTGAGTAACATTACATTCACTAGTAGGAGTGAGAAAAACATCACGGGGTGGTATGAATCGGAGGGTCTGAATAAGATAGGCAGTGAGTGGCAATGTAGGATGGAGAATAGCATCGTGGGGTGGTCAGCATTGGGAGGTCAGGGAACATGCAGTGGCAATGTAGGATAGGTTTCTGAAAAACATCGCAGGTGGTGCGCATTGTATGGGTGTGTAACATTACATTCACTAGTAGGAGTGAGAAAAACATCACGGGGTGGTGTGAATCGGAGGGTCTCAATTATGATAGGCAGTGAGGGGCAATGTAGGATGGGGAAAAGCACCGCGGGGTGGTCAGCATGGGGAGGTCAGGGAACATGCACTGGCAATGTAGGATAGGTTTCTGAAAAACATCGCGGGGTGGTGCGCAATGTATGGATGTGTAACATTATAATCACTAGTAGGAGTGAGAAAAACATCACGGGGTGGTGTGAATCGGAGGGTCTGAATTAGGATAGGCATTGAGTGGCAATGTAGGATGGAGAAAAGCAACGCGGGGTGGTCAGCATGGGGAGGTCAGGGAACATGCAGTGGCAATGTAGGATAGGTTTTTGAAAAACATCGCGGGGTGGTGCGCATTGTATGGGTGTGTAACATTACATTTACTAGTAGGAGTGAGAAAAACATCACGGAGTGGTGTGAATCGTAGGGTCTGAATTAGGATAGGCATTGAGTGCCAATATAGGATGGAGAAAAGCACAGCGGGGTGGTCAGCATGTGTAGCTCAGGGAACATGCAGTGACAATGTAGGATAGGTTTCTGAAAAACATTGCGGGGTTGTGCGCATTGTATGGGTGTGTAACAATACATTCACTAGTAGGAGTGAGAAAAACATCGTGGGGTGGTGCGCTTTGTATGGGTTTGTAAAATTACATTCACTAGTAGGAGTGAGAAAAACATCACGGGGTGGTGTGAATCGGAGGATCTGAATTAGGATAGGCAGTGAGTGGCAATGTAGGATGGAGAAAAGCACCGCGGGGTGGTCAGCATGGGGAGGTCAGGGAACATGCAGTGGCAATGTAGGATAGGTTTCTGAAAAACATCACGGGGTGGTGCGCATTGAATGGGTGAGTAACATTACATTCACTGGTAGGAGTGAGAAAAACATAACGGGGTGGTGTGAATCAGAGGGTCTGAATTAGGATAGGCAGTGAGTGGCAATGTAGGATGGAGAAAAGCACCGCGGGGTGGTCAGCATGGGGAGGTCAGCGAACATGCATAGGCAATGTAGGATAGGTTTCTGAAAAACATCGCGGGGAGGTGCGCATTGTAGGGGTGTGTAACATTACATTCACTAGTAGGAGTGAGAGAAACATCACAGGGTGGTGCCCATTGTATGGGTGTGTAACATTACATTTACTAGTAGGAGTGAGAAAAACATCACGGAGTGGTGTGAATCGCAGGGTCTGAATTAGGATAGGCATTGAGTGGCAATATAGGATGGAGAAAAGCACCGCGGGGTGGTCAGCATGTGTAGGTCTGGGAACATGCAGTGACAATGTAGGATAGGTTTCTGAAAAACATAGCGGGGTTGTGCGCATTGTATGGGTGTGTAACAATACATTCACTAGTAGGAGTGAGAAAAACATAACCGGGTGTTGTGAATCGGAGGGTCTGAATTAGATAGGCAGTGAGTGGCAATGTAGGGTGGAGAAAAGCACCGCAGGTTGGTCAGCATGGGGAAGTCAGGGAACATGCAGTGGCAATGTAGGATAGGTTTCTGAAAAACATTGCGTGGTGGTGCGCATTGTATGGGTGTGTAACATTACATTCACTAGTAGGAGTGAGAAAAACATCACGGGGTGGTGTGAATCGGAGGGTCTGAATTAGGATTGGCAGTGAGTGGCAATGTAGGATGGAGAAAAGCACCGCGGGGTGGTCAGCATGGGGAGGTCAGGCAAATGCAGTGGCAATGTAGGATAGGTTTCTGAAAAACATCGCGGGGCGGTGGGCATTGTATGGGTGTGTAACATTACATTCACTAGTAGGAGTGAGAAAAACATCACAGGGTGGTGCGCATTGTATGGGTGTGTAACATTACATTCACTAGTAGGAGTGTGAAAAACATCACAGGGTGGTGTGAATCGGATGGTCTGAATTAGGATAGGCAGTGAGGGGCAATGTAGGATGGGGAAAAGCACCGCGGGGAGGTCAGCATGGGGAGGTCAGGGAACATGCAGAGGCAATGTAGGATAGGTTTCTGAAAAACATTGCGAGGTGGTGCGCATTGTATGGGTGTGTAACATTACATTCACTAGTAGGAGTGAGAAAAACATCACGGGGTGGTGTGAATCGGAGGGTCTGAATTAGGATAGGCAGTGAGTGGCAATGTAGGATGGAGAAAAGCACCGCGGGGTGGTCAGGATGGGGAGGTCAGGTAACATGTAGTGGAAATGTAGGATAGGTTTCTGAAAAACATCGCGGGTTGGTGTGCATTTTATGGGTGTGTAACATTACATTCACTAGTAGGAGTGAGAAAAACATCGTGGGGTGGTGCGCTTTGTATGGTTGTGTAACATTACATTCACTAGTAGGTGTGAGAAAAACATCACGGGTTGGTGTGAATCGGAGGGTCTGAATTAGGATAGGAAGTGAGTGGCAATGCAGGATGGAGAAAAGCACCGCGGGGTGGTCAGCATGGGGAGGTCAGGGAAAATGAAGTGGCAATGTAGGATAGGTTTCTGAAAAACATCGCGTGGTGGTGCGCATTGTATGGGTGTGTAATATTACATTCACTAGTAGGAGTGAGAAAAACATCACGGGGTGGTGTGAATCGTAGGGTCTGAATTAGGATAGGCAGTGAGTGGCAATGTAGAATGGAGAAAAGCACCGCGTGGTGGTCAGCATGGGGAGGTCAGGGAACATGCAGTGGCAACGTAGGATAGGTTTCTGAAATACATCGCGGGGTGGTGCGCATTGTATGGGTGAGTAACATTACATTCACTAGTAGGAGTGAGAAAAACATCACGGGGTGGTATGAATCGGAGTGTCTGAATAAGATACGCAGTGAGTGGCAATGTAGGATGGAGAATAGCATCGTGGGGTGGTCAGCATTGGGAGGTCAGGGAACATGCAGTGGCAATGTAGGATAGGTTTCTGAAAAACATCGCGGGTGTGCGCATTGTATGGGTGTGTAACATTACATTCACTAGTAGGAGTGAGAAAAACATCACGGGGTGGTGTGAATTGGACGGTCTGAATTAGGATAGGCAGTGAGTGGCAATGAAGGATGGAGAAAAGACCCGCGAGGTGGTCAGCATGGGGAGGTCAGGGAACATGCTGTGGCAATGTAGGATAGGTTTCTGAAAAACATCGCGGGGTGGTGCGCATGTATGTGTGTGTAACATTACATTCACTAGTAGGAGTGAGATAAACATCACGGGTTGGTGTGAATCGGAGGGTCTGAATTAGGATAGGCAGTGAGTGACAATGTAGGTTGGAGAAAAGCACCGCGGGGTCGTCAGCATGGGGAGGTCAGGCAAATGCAGTGGCAATGTAGGATAGGTTTCTGAAAAACATCGCGGGGTGGTGGGCATTGTATGGGTGTGTAACATTACATTCACTAGTAGGAGTGAGAAAAACATCACAGGGTGGTGCGCATTGTATGGGTGTGTAACATTACATTCACTGGTAGGAGTGAGAAAAACATCACGGTGTGGTGTGAATCGGATGCTCTGAATTAGGATAGGCAGTGAGGGGCAATGTAGGATGGGGAAAAGCACCGCGGGGAGGACAGCATGGGGAGGTCAGGGAACATGCAGAGGCAATGTAGGATAGGTTTCTGAAAAACATCGCGGGGTGGTGCGCATTGTATGGGTGTGTAACATTACATTCACTAGTAGGAGTGAGAAAAACATCACGGGGTGGTGTGAATCGCAGGGTCTGAATTAGAATAGGCAGTGAGTGACAATGTAGGTTGGAGAAAAGCACCGCGGGGTGCTCAGCATGGTGAGGTCAGGGAACATGCAGTGGCAATGTAGGATAGGTTTCTGAAAAACATCGCGGTGTTGTGCGCATTGTACGGGTGTGTAACATTACATTCACTATTAGGAGTGCGAAAAACATCACGGGGTGGTATGAAACGGAGGGTGTGAATTAGGATAGGCAGTGAGTCGCAATGTAGGATGGAGAAAAGCACCGCGTGGTGGTCAGGATGGGGAGGTCAGGTAACATGCAGTGGCAATGTAGGATAGGTTTCTGAAAAACATCGCGGGGTGGTGTGCATTGTATGGGTGTGTAACATTACATTCACTAGTAGGAGTGAGAAAAACATCGTGGGGTGGTGCGCTATGTATGGGTGTGTAACATTACATTCACTAGTAGGAGTGAGAAAAACATCACGGGATGGTGTGAATCGGAGGGTCTGAATTAGTATAGGAAGTGAGTGACAATGTAGGATGGAGAAAAGCACCGCGGGGTGGTCAGCATGGGGAGGTCAGGGAACATGCAGTGGCAATGTAGGATAGGTTTCTGAAAAACATCGCGGGGTGGTGCGCATTGTATGTGTGAGTAAATTTACATTCCCTAGTAGGAGTGAGAAAAACATCACGGGGTGGTATGAATCGGAGGGTCTGAATAAGATAGGCAGTGAGTGGCAATGTAGGATGGAGAATAGCATCGTGGGGTGGTCAGCATTGGGAGGTCAGGGAACATGCAGTGGCAATGTAGGATAGGTTTCTGAAAAACATCGCGGGTGGTGCGCATTGTATGGGTGTGTAACGTTACATTCACTAGTAGGAGTGAGAAAAACATCACGGGGTGGTGTGAATTGGAGGGTCTGAATTAGGATAGGCAGTGAGTGGCAATGTAGGATGGGGAAAAGCACCGCAGGGTGGTCAGCATGGGGAGGTCAGGGAAAATGCAGTGGCAATGTAGGATAGGTTTCTGAAAAACATCGCGGGGTGGTGCGCAATGTATGGATGTGTAACATTACATTCACTAGTAGGAGTGAGAAAAACATCACGGGGTGGTATGAATCGGAGGGTCTGAATTAGGATAGGCATTGAGTGGCAATGTAGGATGGAGAAAAGCAACGTGGGGTGTTCAGCATGGGGAGGTCAGGGAACATGCAGTGGCAATGTAGGATAGGTTTCTGAAAAACATCGCGGGGTGGTGCGCATTGTATGGGTGTGTAACAATACATTCACTAGTAGGAGTGAGAAAAACATCACGGGGTGGTGTGAATCGGAGGGTCTGAATAAGATAGGCAGTGAGTGGCAATGTAGGATGGAGAATAGCATCGTGGGGTGGTCAGCATTGGGAGGTCAGGGAACATGCAGTGGCAATGTAGGATAGGTTTCTGAAAAACATCGCGGGTGGTGCGCATTGTATGGGTGTGTAACATTACATTCACTAGTAGGACTGAGAAAAACATCACAGGGTGGTGCGCATTGTATGGGTGTGTAACATTACATTTACTAGTAGGAGTGAGAAAAACATCACGGAGTGGTGTGAATCGTAGGGTCTGAATTAGGATAGGCATTGAGTGGCAATATAGGATGGAGAAAAGCACCGCGGGATGGTCAGCATGTGTAGGTCAATGAACATGCAGTGATAATGTAGGATAGGTTTCTGAAAAACATAGCGGGGTTGTGCGCATTGTATGGGTGTGTAACAATACATTCACTAGTAGGAGTGAGAAAAACATCGTGGGGTGGTGCGCTTTGTATGGGTTTGTAAAATTACATTCACTAGTAGGAGTGAGAAAAACATCACAGGGTGGTGCGCATTGTATGGGTGTGTAACATTACATTCACTAGTAGGAGTGAGAAAAACATCACAGGGTGGTGTGAATCGGATGGTCTGAATTAGGATAGGCAGTGAGGGGCAATGTAGGATGGGGAAAAGCACCGCGGGGAGGTCAGCATGGGGAGGTCAGGGAACATGCAGAGGCAATGTAGGATAGGTTTCTGAAAAACATTGCGAAGTGGTGCGCATTGTATGGGTGTGTAACATTACATTCACTAGTAGGAGTGAGAAAAACATCACGGGGTGGTGTGAATCGGAGGGTCTGAATTAGGATAGGCAGTGAGTGGCAATGTAGGATGGAGAAAAGCACCGCGGGGTGGTCAGGATGGGGAGGTCAGGTAACATGCAGTGGCAATGTAGGATAGGTTTCTGAAAAACATCGCGGGGTGGTGTGCATTTTATGGGTGTGTAACATTACATTCACTAGTAGGAGTGAGAAAAACATCGTGGGGTGGTGCGCTTTGTATGGGTGTGTAACATTACATTCACTAGTAGGAGTGAGAAAAACATCACGGGGTGGTGTGAATCGGAGGGTCTGAATTAGGATAGGAAGTGAGTGGCAATGTAGGATGGAGAAAAGCACCGCGGGGTGGTCAGCATGGGGAGGTCAGGGAATATGCAGTGGCAATGTAGGATAGGTTTCTGAAAAACATCGCGGGGTGGTGCGCATTGTATGGGTGTGTAATATTACATTCACTAGTAGGAGTGAGAAAAACATCACGGGGTGGTGTGAATCATAGGGTCTGAATTAGGATAGGCAGTGAGTGGCAATGTAGAATGGAGAAAAGCACCGCGTGGTGGTCAGCATGGAGAGGTCAGGGAACATGCAGTGGCAACGTAGGATAGGTTTCTGAAAAACATCGCGGGGTGGTGCGCATTGTATGGGTGAGTAACATTACATTCACTAGTAGGAGTGAGAAAAATATCACGGGGTGGTATGAATCGGAGGGTCTGAATAAGATAGGCAGTGAGTGGCAATGTAGGATGGAGAATAATATCGTGGGGTGGTCAGCATTGGGAGGTCAGGGAACATGCAGTGGCAATGTAGGATAGGTTTCTGAAAAACATCGCGGGTGGTGCGCATTGTATGGGTGTGTAACATTACATTCACTAGTAGGAGTGAGAAAAACATCACGGGGTGGTGTGAATCGGAGGGTCTGAATTAGGATAGGCAGTGAGTGGCAATGTAGGATGGGGAAAAGCACCGCGGGGTGGTCAGCATGGGGAGGTCAGGGAACATGCCCTGGCAATGTAGGATAGGTTTCTGAAAAATATCGCGGGGTGGTGCGCAATGTATGGATGTGTAACATTATAATCACTAGTAGGAGTGAGAAAAACATCACGGGGTGGTGTGAATCGGAGGGTCTGAATTAGGATAGGCATTGAGTGGCAATGTAGGATGGAGAAAAGCAACGCGGGGTGGTCAGCATGGGGAGGTCAGGGAACATGCAGTGGCAATGTAGGATAGGTTTCTGAAAAACATCGCGGGGTGGTGCGCATTGTATGGGTGTGTAACATTACATTCACTAGTAGGAGAGAAACATCACAGGGTGGTGCGCATTGTATGGGTGTGTAACATTACATTTACTAGTAGGAGTGAGAAAAACATCACGGAGTGGTGTGAATCGTAGGGTCTGAATTAGGATAGGCATTGAGTGCCAATATAGGATGGAGAAAAGAACCGCGGGGTGGTCAGCATGTGTATCTCAGGGAACATGCAGTGACAATGTAGGATAGGTTTCTGAAAAACATAGCGGGGTTGTGCGCATTGTATGGGTGTGTAACAATACATTCACTAGTAGGAGTGAGAAAAACATCTTGGGGTGGTGCGCTTTGTATGGGTTTGTAAAATTACATTCACTAGTAGGAGTGAGAAAAACATCACGGGGTGGTGTGAATCGGAGGATCTGAATTAGGATAGGCAGTGAGTGGCAATGTAGGATGGAGAAAAGCACCGCGGGGTGGTCAGCATGGGGAGGTCAGGGAACATGCAGTGGCAATGTAGGATAGGTTTCTGAAAAACATCGTGGGGTGGTGCGCATTGAATGGGTGAGTAACATTACATTCACTAAGGAGTGAGAAAAACATCACGGGGTGGTATGAATCGGAGGGTCTGAATAAGATAGGCAGTGAGTGGCAATGTAGGATGGAGAATAGCATCGCGGGGTGGTCAGCATGGGGAGGTCAGGGAACATGCAGTGGCAATGTAGGATAGGTTTCTGAAAAACATCGCGGTGTTGTGCGCATTGTACGGGTGTGTAACATTACATTCAATATTAGGAGTGCGAAAAACATCACGGGGTGGTATGAATCGGAAGGTGTGAATTAGGATAGGCAGTGAGTGGCAATGTAGGATGGAGAAAAGCAACGCGGGGTGTTCAGCATGGGGAGGTCAGGGAACATGCAGTGGCAATGTAGGATAGGTTTCTGAAAAATATCGCGGGGTGGTGCGCATTGCATGGGTGTGTAACAATACATTCACTAGTAGGAGTGAGAAAAACATCACGGGGTGGTGTGAATCGTAGGGTCTGAATTAGGATAGGCAGTGAGTGACAATGTAGGTTGGAGAAAAGCACCGCGGTGTGCTCAGCATGGGGAGGTCAGGGAACATGCAGTGGAAATGTAGGATAGGTTTCTGAAAAACATCGCGGTGTTGTGCGCATTGTACGGGTGTGTAACATTACATTCAATATTAGGAGTGCGAAAAACATCACGGGGTGGTATGAATCGGAAGGTGTGAATTAGGATAGGCAGTGAGTGGCAATGTAGGATGGAGAAAAGCACCGCGTGGTGGTCAGGATGGGGAGGTCAGGTAACATGCAGTGGCAATGTAGGATAGGTTTCTGAAAAACATCGCGGGGTGGTGTGCATTGTATGGGTGTGTAAAATTACATTCACAAGTAGGAGTGAGAAAAACATCGTGGAGTGGTGCGCTTTGTATGGGTGTGTAACATTACATTCACTAATAGGAGTGAGAAAAACATCACGGGGTGGTGTGAATCGGAGGGTCTGAATTAGTATAGGAAGTGAGTGACAATGTAGGATGGAGAAAAGCACCGCGGGGTGGTCAGCATGGGGAGGTCAGGGAACATGCAGTTGCAATGTAGGATAGGTTTCTGAAAAACATCGCGGGGTGGTGCGCATTGTATGTGTGAGTAACTTTACATTGCCTAGTAGGAGTGAGAAAAACATCACGGGGTGGTATGAATCGGAGGGTCTGAATAAGATAGGCAGTGAGTGGCAATGTAGGATGGAGAATAGCATGGCGGGGTGGTCAGCATGGGGAGGTCAGGGAACATGCAGTGGCAATGTAGAATAGGTTTCTGAAAAACATCGCGGGTGGTGCGCATTGTATGGGGGTGTAACATTACATTCACTAGTAGGAGTGAGAAAAACATCACGGGGTGGTGTGAATCGGAGGGTCTGAATTAGGATAGGCAGTGAGTGGCAATGTAGGATGGGGAAAAGCACCGCAGGGTGGTCAGCATGGGGAGGTCAGGGAACATGCAGTGGCAATGTAGGATAGGTTTCTGAAAAACATCGCGGGGTTGTGCGCAATGTATGGATGTGTAATATTACATTCACTAGTAGGAGTGAGAAAAACATCACGGGGTGGTATGAATCGGAGGGTCTGAATTAGGATAGGCATTGAGTGGCAATGTAGGATGAAGAAAAGCAACGTGGGGTGTTCAACATGGGGAGGTCAGGGAACATGCAGTGGCAATGTAGGATAGGTTTCTGAAAAACATCGCGGGCTGGTGCGCATTGTATGGGTGTGTAACAATACATTCACTAGTAGGAGTGAGAAAAACATCACAGGGTGGTGTGAATCGGAGGGTCTGAATTAGGATAGGCAGTGAGTGGCAATGTAGGGTGGGGAAAAGCACCGCGGGGTGGTCAGCATGGGGAGGTCAGGGAACATGCACAGGCAATGTAGGAAAGGTTTCTGAAAAACATCGCGGGGTGGTGTGCAATGTATGGGTGTGTAACATTATAATCACTAGTAGGAGTGAGAAAAACATCACGGGGTGGTGTGAATCGGAGGGTCTGAATTAGGATAGGCATTGAGTGGCAATATAGGATGGAGAAAAGCACCGCGGGGTGGTCAGCATGTGTAGGTCAGTGAACATGCAGTGACAATGTAGGATAGGTTTCTGAAAAACATAGCGGGGTTGTGCGCATTGTATGGGTGTGTAACAATACATTCACTAGTAGGAGTGAGAAAAACATCACAGGGTGGTGTGCATTGTATGGGTGTGTAACATTACATTCACTAGTAGGAGTGAGAAAAACATCACGGGGTGGTGTGAATCGGATGGTCTGAATTAGGATAGGCAGTGAGGGGCAATGTAGGATGGGGAAAAGCACCCCGGGGTCGTCAGCATGGGGAGGTCAGGCAAATGCAGTGGCAATGTAGGATAGGTTTCTGAAAAACATCGCGGGGTGGTGGGCATTGTATGGGTGTGTAACATTACATTCACTAGTAGGAGTGAGAAAAACATCACAGGGTGGTGCGCATTGTATGGGTGTGTAACATTACATTCACTAGTAGGAGTGAGAAAAACATCACGGGGTGGTGTGAATCGGATGCTCTGAATTAGGATAGGCAGTGAGGGGCAATGTAGGATGGGGAAAAGCACCGCGGGGAGGTCAGCATGGGGAGGTCAGGGAACATGCAGAGGCAATGTAGGATAGGTTTCTGAAAAACATCGCGGGGTGGTGCGCATTGTATGGGTGTGTAACATTACATTCACTAGTAGGAGGGAGAAAAACATCACGGGGTGGTGTGAATCGTAGGGTCTGAATTAGGATAGGCAGTGAGTGACAATGTAGGTTGGAGAAAAGCACCGCGGGGTGCTCAGCATGGGGAGGTCAGGGAACATGCAGTGGCAATGTAGGATAGGTTTCTGAAAAACATCGCGGTGTTGTGCGCATTGTACGGGTGTCTAACATTACATTCACTAGTAGGAGTGCGAAAAACATCACGGGGTGGTATGAATCGGAGGGTGTGAATTAGGATAGGCAGTGAGTGGCAATGTAGGATGGAGAAAAGCACCGCGTGGTGGTCAGGATGGGGAGGTCAGGTAACTTGCAGTGGCAATGTAGGATAGGTTTCTGAAAAACATCGCGGGGTGGTGTGCATTGTATGGGTGTGTAACATTACATTCACTAGTAGGAGTGAGAAAAACATCGTGGGGTGGTGCACTTTGTATGGGTGTGTAGCATTACATTCACTAGTAGGAGTGAGAAAAACATCACGGGCTGGTGTGAATCGGAGGGTCTGAATTAGTATAGGAAGTGAGTGACAATGTAGGATGGAGAAAAGCACCGCGGGGTGGTCAGCATGGGGAGGTCAGGGAACATGCAGTGGCAATGTAGGATAGGTTTCTGAAAAACATCGCGGGGTGGTGCCCATTGTATGTGTGAGTAACTTTACATTCCCTAGTAGGAGTGAGAAAAACATCACGGGGTGGTATGAATCGGAGGGTCTGAATAAGATAGGCAGTGAGTGGGAATGTAGGATGGAGAATAGCATCGCGGGGTGGTCAGCATGGGGAGGTCAGGGAACATGCAGTGGCAATGTAGGATAGGTTTCTGAAAAACATCGCGAGTGGTGCGCATTGTATGGGTGTGTAACATTACATTCACTAGTAGGAGTGAGAAAAACATCACGGGGTGGTGTCAATCGGAGGGTCTGAATTAGGATACGCAGTGAGTTGCAATGTAGGATGGGGAAAAGCACCGCAGGGTGGTCAGCATGGGGAGGTCAGGGAACATGCAGTGGCAATGTAGGATAGGTTTCTGAAAAACATCGCGGGGTGGTGCGCAATGTATGGATGTGTAACATTACATTCACTAGTAGGAGTGAGAAAAACATCACGGGGTGGTATGAATCGGAGGGTCTGAATTAGGATAGGCATTGAGTGGCAATGTAGGATGGAGAAAAGCAACGCGGGGTGTTCAGCATGGGGAGGTCAGGGAACATGCAGTGGCAATGTAGGATAGGTTTCTGAAAAGCATCGCGGGGTGGTGCGCATTGTATGGGTGTGTAACAATACATTCACTAGTAGGAGTGAGAAAAACATCTTGGGGTGGTGCGCTTTGTATGGGTTTGTAAAATTACATTCACTAGTAGGAGTGAGAAAAACATCACGGGGTGGTGTGAATCGGAGGATCTGAATTAGGATAGGCAGTGAGTGGCAATGTAGGATGGAGAAAATCACCGCGGGGTGGTCAGCATGGGGAGGTCAGGGAACATGCAGTGGCAATGTAGGATAGGTTTCTGAAAAACATCGCGGGGTGGTGCGCATTGAATGGGTGAGTAACATTACATTCACTAGTAGGAGTGAGAAAAACATCACGGGGTGGTATGAATCGGAGGGTCTGAATAAGATAGGCAGTGAGTGGCAATGTAGGATGGAGAATAGCATCGCGGGGTGGTCAGCATGGGGAGGTCAGGGAACATGCAGTGGCAATGTAGGATAGGTTTCTGAAAAACATCGCAGGTGGTGCGCATTATATGGGTGTGTAATATTACATTCACTAGTAGGAGTGAGAAAAACATCACGGGGTGGTGTGAATCGGAGGGTCTGAATTAGGATAGGCATTGAGTGGCAATGTAGGATGGAGAAAAGCAACGCGGGGTGTTCAACATGGGGAGGTCAGGGAACATGCAGTGGCAATGTAGGATAGGTTTCTGAAAAATATCGCGGGGTGGTGCGCATTGTATGGGTGTGTAACAATACATTCACTAGTAGGAGTGAGAAAAACATCACGGGGTGGTGTGAATCGTAGGGTCTGAATTAGGATAGGCAGTGAGTGACAATGTTCGTTGGAGAAAAGCACCGCGGTGTGCTCAGCATGGGGAGGTCAGGGAACATGCAGTGGAAATGTAGGATAGGTTTCTGAAAAACATCGCGGTGTTGTGCGCATTGTACGGGTGTGTAACATTACATTCAATAGTAGGAGTGCGAAAAACATCACGGGGTGGTATGAATCGGAAGGTGTGAATTAGGATAGGCAGTGAGTGGCAATGTAGGATGGAGAAAAGCACCGCGTGGTGGTCAGGATGGGGAGGTCAGGTAACATGCAGTGGCAATGTAGGATAGGTTTCTGAAAAACATCGCGGGGTGGTGTGCATTGTATGGGTGTGTAAAATTACATTCACAAGTAGGAGTGAGAAAAACATCGTGGAGTGGTGCGCTTTGTATGGGTGTGTAACATTACATTCACTAATAGGAGTGAGAAAAACATCACGGGGTGGTGTGAATCGGAGGGTCTGAATTAGTATAGGAAGTGAGTGACAATGTAGGATGGAGAAAAGCACCGCGGGGTGGTCAGCATGGGGAGGTCAGGGAACATGCAGTGGCAATGTAGGATAGGTTTCTGAAAAACATCGCGGGGTGGTGCGCATTGTATGTGTGAGTAACTTTACATTGCCTAGTAGGAGTGAGAAAAACATCACGGGGTGGTATGAATCGGAGGGTCTGAATAAGATAGGCAGTGAGTGGCAATGTAGGATGGAGAATAGCATGGCGGGGTGGTCAGCATGGGGAGGTCAGGGAACATGCAGTGGCAATGTAGAATAGGTTTCTGAAAAACATCGCGGGTGGTGCGCATTGTATGGGTGTGTAACATTACATTCACTAGTAGGAGTGAGAAAAACATCACGGGGTGGTGTGAATCGGAGGGTCTGAATTAGGATAGGCAGTGAGTGGCAATGTAGGATGGGGAAAAGCACCGCAGGGTGGTCAGCATGGGGAGGTCAGGGAACATGCAGTGGCAATGTAGGATAGGTTTCTGAAAAACATCGCGGGGTGGTGCGCAATGTATGGATGTGTAATATTACATTCACTAGTAGGAGTGAGAAAAACATCACGGGGTGGTATGAATCGGAGGGTCTGAATTAGGATAGGCATTGAGTGGCAATGTAGGATGAAGAAAAGCAACGTGGGGTGTTCAACATGGGGAGGTCAGGGAACATGCAGTGGCAATATAGGATAGGTTTCTGAAAAACATCGCGGGCTGGTGCGCATTGTATGGGTGTGTAACAATACATTCACTAGTAGGAGTGAGAAAAACATCACAGGGTGGTGTGAATCGGAGGGTCTGAATTAGGATAGGCAGTGAGTGGCAATGTAGGGTGGGGAAAAGCACCGCGGGGTGGTCAGCATGGGGAGGTCAGGGAACATGCACAGGCAATGTAGGAAAGGTTTCTGAAAAACATCGCGGGGTGGTGTGCAATGTATGGGTGTGTAACATTATAATCACTAGTAGGAGTGAGAAAAACATCACGGGGTGGTGTGAATCGGAGGGTCTGAATTAGGATAGGCATTGAGTGGCAATATAGGATGGAGAAAAGCACCGCGGGGTGGTCAGCATGTGTAGGTCAGTGAACATGCAGTGACAATGTAGGATAGGTTTCTGAAAAACATAGCGGGGTTGTGCGCATTGTATGGGTGTGTAACAATACATTCACTAGTAGGAGTGAGAAAAACATCACAGGGTGGTGTGCATTGTATGGGTGTGTAACATTACATTCACTAGTAGGAGTGAGAAAAACATCACGGGGTGGTGTGAATCGGATGGTCTGAATTAGGATAGGCAGTGAGGGGCAATGTAGGATGGGGAAAAGCACGGCGGGGAGGTCAGCATGGGGAGGTCAGGGAACATGCAGAGGCAATGTAGGATAGGTTTCTGAAAAACATTGCGAGGTGGTGCGCATTGTATGGGTGTGTAACATTACATTCACTAGTAGGAGTGAGAAAAACATCATGGGGTGGTGTGAATCGGAGGGTCTGAATTAGGATAGGCAGTGAGTGGCAATGTAGGATGGAGAAAAGCACCGCGGGGTGGTCAGGATGGGGAGGTCAGGTAACATGCAGTGGCAATGTAGGATAGGTTTCTGAAAAACATCGCGGTGTGGTGTGCATTTTATGGGTGTGTAACATTACATTCACTAGTAGGAGTGAGAAAAACATCGTGGGGTGGTGCGCTTTGTATGGGTGTGTAACATTACATTCACTAGTAGGAGTGAGAAAAACATCACGGGGTGGTGTGAATCTGAGGGTCTGCATTAGGATAGGAAGTGAGTGGCAATGTAGGATGGAGACAAGCACCGCGGGGTGGTCAGCATGGGGAGGTCAGGGAACATGCAGTGGCAATGTAGGATAGGATTCTGAAAAACATCGCGGGTGGTGCGCATTGTATGGGTGTGTAACATTACATTCACTAGTAGGAGTGAGAAAAACATCACGGGGTGGTGTCAATCGGAGGTTCTGAATTAGGATAGGCAGTGAGTGGCAATGTAGGATGGGGAAAAGCACCGCAGGGTGGTCAGCATGGGGAGGTCAGGGAACATGCAGTGGCAATGTAGGATAGGTTTCTGAAAAACATCGCGGGGTGGTGCGCAATGTATGGACGTGTAACATTACATTCACTAGTAGGAGTGAGAAAAACATCACGGGGTGGTATGAATCGGAGGGTCTGAATTAGGATAGGCATTGAGTGGCAATGTAGGATGGAGAAAAGCAACGCTGGGTGTTCAGCATGGGGAGGTCAGGGAACATGTAGTGGCAATGTAGGATAGGTTTCTGAAAAACATCGCGGGGTGGTGCGCATTGTATGGGTGTGTAACAATACATTCACTAGTAGGAGTGAGAAAAACATAACGGGGTGGTGTGAATCGGAGATTCTGAATTAGATACGCAGTGAGTGGCAATGTAGGATGGAGAAAAGCACCGCGGGGTGGTCAGCATGGGGAAGTCAGGGAACATGCAGTGGCAATGCAGGATAGGTTTCTGAAAAACATTGCGGGGTGGTGCGCATTGTATGGGTGTGTAACATTACATTCACTAGTAGGAGTGAGAAAAACATCACGGGGTGGTGTGAATCGGAGGGTCTGAATTTGGATAGGCAGTGAGTGGCAATGTAGGATGGAGAAAAGCACCCCGGGGTCGTCAGCATGGGGAGGTCAGGCAAATGCAGTGGCAATGTAGGATAGGTTTCTGAAAAACATCGCGAGGTGGTGGGCATTGTATGGGTGTGTAACATTACATTCACTAGTAGGAGTGAGAAAAACATCACAGGGTGGTGCGCATTGTATGGGTGTGTAACATTACATTCACTAGTAGGAGTGAGAAAAACATCACGGGGTGGTGTGAATCGGATGCTCTGAATTAGGATAGGCAGTGAGGGGCAATGTAGGATGGGGAAAAGCACCGCGGGGAGGTCAGCATGGGGAGGTCAGGGAACATGCAGAGGCAATGTAGGATAGGTTTCTGAAAAACATCGCGGGGTGGTGCGCATTGTATGGGTGTGTAACATTACATTCACTAGTAGGAGGGAGAAAAACATCACGGGGTGGTGTGAATCGTAGGGTCTGAATTAGGATAGGCAGTGAGTGACAATGTAGGTTGGAGAAAAGCACCGCGGGGTGCTCAGCATGGGGAGGTCAGGGAACATGCAGTGGCAATGTAGGATAGGTTTCTGAAAAACATCGCGGTGTTGTGCGCATTGTACGGGTGTCTAACATTACATTCACTAGTAGGAGTGCGAAAAACATCACGGGGTGGTATGAATCGGAGGGTGTGAATTAGTATAGGCAGTGAGTGGCAATGTAGGATGGAGAAAAGCACCGCGTGGTGGTCAGGATGGGGAGGTCAGGTAACTTGCAGTGGCAATGTAGGATATGTTTCTGAAAAACATCGCGGGGTGGTGTGCATTGTATGGGTGTGTAACATTACATTCACTAGTAGGAGTGAGAAAAACATCGTGGGGTGGTGCACTTTGTATGGGTGTGTAACATTACATTCACTAGTAGGAGTGAGAAAAACATCACGGGCTGGTGTGAATCGGAGGGTCTGAATTAGTATAGGAAGTGAGTGACAATGTAGGATGGAGAAAAGCACCGCGGGGTGGTCAGCATGGGGAGGTCAGGGAACATGCAGTGGCAATGTAGGATAGGTTTCTGAAAAACATCGCGGGGTGGTGCCCATTGTATGTGTGAGTAACTTTACATTCCCTAGTAGGAATGAGAAAAACATCACGGGGTGGTATGAATCGGAGGGTCTGAATAAGATAGGCAGTGAGTGGGAATGTAGGATGGAGAATAGCATCGCGGGGTGGTCAGCATGGGGAGGTCAGGGAACATGCAGTGGCAATGTAGGATAGGTTTCTGAAAAACATCGCGAGTGGTGCGCATTGTATGGGTGTGTAACATTACATTCACTAGTAGGAGTGAGAAAAACATCACGGGGTGGTGTCAATCGGAGGGTCTGAATTAGGATAGGCAGTGAGTTGCAATGTAGGATGGGGAAAAGCACCGCAGGGTGGTCAGCATGGGGAGGTCAGGGAACATGCAGTGGCAATGTAGGATAGGTTTCTGAAAAACATCGCGGGGTGGTGCGCAATGTATGGATGTGTAACATTACATTCACTAGTAGGAGTGAGAAAAACATCACGGGGTGGTATGAATCGGAGGGTCTGAATTAGGATAGGCATTGAGTGGCAATGTAGGATGGAGAAAAGCAACGCGGGGTGTTCAGCATGGGGAGGTCAGGGAACATGCAGTGGCAATGTAGGATAGGTTTCTGAAAAGCATCGCGGGGTGGTGCGCATTGTATGGGTGTGTAACAATACATTCACTAGTAGGAGTGAGAAAAACATAACCTGGTGGTGTGAATCGGAGATTCTGAATTAGATACGCAGTGAGTGGCAATGTAGGATGGAGAAAAGCACCGCGGGGTGGTCAGCATGGGGAAGTCAGGGAACATGCAGTGGCAATGTAGGATAGGTTTCTGAAAAACATTGCGGGGTGGTGCGCATTGTATCGGTGTGTAACATTACATTCACTAGTAGGAGTGAGAAAAACATCACGGGGTGGTGTGAATCGGAGGGTCTGAATTAGGATAGGCAGTGAGTGGCAATGTAGGATGGAGAAAAGCACCGCGGGGTCGTCAGCATGGGGAGGTCAGGGAACATGCCCTGGCAATGTAGAATAGGTTTCTGAAAAACATCGCGGGTGGTGCGCATTGTATGGGTGTGTAACATTACATTCACTAGTAGGAGTGAGAAAAACATCACAGGGTGGTGCGCATTGTATGGGTGTGTAACATTACATTCACTCGTTGGAGTGAGAAAAACATCACGGGGTGGTGTGAATCGGAGGGTCTGAATTAGCAAAGGCAGTGAGTGACAATATAGGTTGGAGAAAAGCACCGCGGGGTGCTCAGCATGGGGAGGTCAGGGAACATGCAGTGGCAATGTAGGATAGGTTTCTGAAAAACATCGGGGTGTTGTGCGCATTGTACGGATGTGTAACATTACATTCACTAGTAGGAGTGAGAAAAACATCACGGGGTGGTGTGAATCGGAGGGTCTGAATTAGCATAGGCAGTGAGTGGCAATGTAGGATCGAGAAAAGCACCGCGGGGTGGTCAGGATGGGGAGGTCAGGTAACATGCAGTGGAAATGTCGGATAGGTTTCTGAAAAACATCGCGGGGTGGTGTGCATTTTATGGGTGTGTAACATTACATTCACTAGTAGGAGTGAGAAACACATTGTGGGGTGGTGCGCTTTGTATGGGTTTGTAAAATTACATTCACTAGTAGGAGTGAGAAAAACATCACGGGGTGGTGTGAATCGGAGGATCTGAATTAGGATAGGCAGTGAGTGGCAATGTAGGATGGAGAAAAGCACCGCGGGGTGGTCACCATGGGGAGGTCAGGGAACATGCACTGTCAATGTAGGATAGGTTTCTGAAAAACATCGCGGGGTGGTGCGCAATGTATGGATGTGTAACATTGTAATCACTAGTAGGAGTGAGAAAAACATCACGGGGTGGTGTGAATCAGAGGGTCTGAATTAGGATAGGCATTGAGTGGCAATGTAGAATGGAGAAAAGCAACGCGGGGTGGTCTGCATGGGGAGGTCAGCGAACATGCAGTGGCAATGTAGGATAGGTTTCTGAAAAACATCGCGGGGTGGTGCGCATTGTATGGGTGTGTAACATTACATTTACTAGTAGGAGTGAGAGAAACATCACAGGGTGGTGCGCATTGTATGGGTGTGTAACATTACATTCACTAGTAGGAGTGAGAAAAACATGAAGGGGTGGTGTGATTCGGAGGGTCTGAATTAGGATAGGCATTGAGTGGCAATGTAGGGTGGAGAAAAGCACAACGGGGTGGTCAGCATGGGGAGGTCAGGGAACATGCAGTGGCAATGTAGGATAGGTTTCTGAAAAACATCGCGGGGTGGTGCGCATTGTATGGGTGAGTAACATTACATTCACTAGTAGGAGTGTGAAAAACATCACGGGGTGGTGTGCATTGTATGGGTGTGTAACATTACATTCACTAGTAGGAGTGAGAAAAACATCACGGGCTGGTGTGTATCAGAGAGTCTGAATTAGGATAGGTAGTAAGTGGCAATGTAGGAAGGAGAAAAGCACCGCGTGGTGGTCAGCATGGGGAGGTCAAGAAACATGCTGTGGCAATGTAGGATAGGTTTCTGAAAAACATCGCGGGGTGGTGCGCATTGTATGGGTGTGTAACATTACATTCACCGTTAGGAGTGAGAAAAACATCAAGGGTTGGTGTGAATCGGAGGTTCTGAATTAGGATAGGCATTGAGTGGCAATGTAGGATGGAGAAAATCACCGCGGGGTGGTCAGCATGGGAAGGTCAGGGAACATGCAGTGGCAATATAGGATAGGTTTCTGAAAAACATCGCGGGGTGGTGCGCATTTTATGGGTGTGTAACATTACATTCACTAGTAGGAGTGTGAAAAACATCTCGGGGTGGTGCGCATTGTATGGGTGTGTAACATTACATTCACTAGTAGGAGTGAGAAAAACATCACGGGGTGGTGTGTATCAGAGAGTCTGAATTAGGATAGGTAGTAAGTGGCAATGTAGGAAGGAGAAAAGCACCGCGTGGTGGTCAGCATGGGGAGGTCAAGAAACATGCTGTGGCAATGTAGGATAGGTTTCTGAAAAACATCGCGGGGTGGTGCGCATTGTATGGGTGTGTAACATTACATTCACTAGTAGGAGTGAGAAAAACTTCGCGGGGTGGTGTGATTCATAGGGTCTGAATTAGGATAGGCAGTGAATGACAATGTAGGTTGGAGGAACGCACCGCGGGGTGGTCAGCATGGGGAGGTCAGGGAACATACAGTGGCAATGTAGGATAGGTTTCTGAAAAACTTCGCGGGGCAGTGCGCATTGTATGGGTGTGTAACAATACATTCACTAGTACGAGGGTGAAAACATAACGGGGTGGTGTGAATCGGAGTGTCTGAATTAGATAGGCCGTGAGTGGCAATGTAGGATGGAGAAAAGCACCGCAGGTTGGTCAGCATGGGGAGGTAAGGGAACATGCAGTGGCAATGTAGGATAGGTTTCTGAAAAACATTGCGGGGTGGTGCGCATTGTATGGGTGTGTAACATTACATTCACTAGTAGGAGTGAGAAAAACCTCACGGTGTTGTGCGCATTGTATGGGTGTGTAACATTACATTCACTAGTAGGAGTGAGATAAACATCACGGGGTGGTGTGAATCGTAGGGTCTGAATTAGGATAGGCAGTGAGTGGCAATGTAGGTTGGAGGAAAGCACAGCGGGGTGGTCAGCATGGGGAGGTCAGGGAACATGCAGTGGCAATGTAGGATAGGTTTCTGAAAAACATCGCTGGGTGGTGCGCATTGTATGGGTGTGTAACATTACATTCACTAGTAGGAGTGAGAAAAACATCATGTTGTGGTGTGAATCGGACGGTCTGAATTAGGATAGGCAGTGAGTGGCAATGTAGGATGGAGAAAAGCACCGCGGGGTGGTCAGCATGGGGAGGTCAGGGAACATGCAGTGGTAATGTAGGATAGGTTTCTGAAAAACATCGCCTGGTGGTGCGCATTGTATGGGTGTGTAACATTACATTCACTAGTAGGAGTGAGAAAAACATCACGGGGTGGTGTGAATCGTAGGGTCTGAATTAGGATAGGCAGTGAGTGGCAATGTAGGTTGGAGAAAAGCACCGTGTGGTGGTCAGCATGGGGAGGTCAGGGAACATGCAGTGTCAAAGTAGGATAGGTTTCTGAAAAACATCGTGCGGTGGTGCGCATTGTATGGGTGTGTAACATTACATTCACTAGTAGGAGTGAGAAAAACATCGTGGGGTGGTGCGCATTGTATGGGTGTGTAACATTACATTCACTAGTACGAGTGAGAAAAACATCACGGGGTGGTGTGAATCGGAGGGTCTGAATTAGGATAGGCAGTGAGTGGCAATGTAGGATGGAGAAAAGCACCGCGGGGTGGTCAGCATGGGGAGGTCAGGGAACATGCAGTGGCAATGTAGGATAGGTTTCTGAAAAACATCGCGGGGTGGTGCGCATTGTATGGGTGTGTAACATTACATTCACTAGTAGGAGTGAGAGAAACATCACAGGGTGGTGTGCATTGTATGTGTGTGTAACATTACATTCACTAGTAGGAGTGAGAAAAACATCACAGGGTGGTGTGAATCGGATGGTCTGAATTAGGATACGCAGTGAGGGGCAATGTAGTATGGGGAAAAGGACCGCGGGGAGGTCAGCTTGGGGAGGTCAGGGAACATGCAGAGGCAATGTAGGATAGGTTTCTGAAAAACATTGCGAGGTGGTGCGCATTGTATGGGTGTGTAACATTACATTCACTAGTAGGAGTGAGAAAAACATCACGGGGTGGTGTGAATCGGAGGGTCTGAATTAGGATAGGCAGTGAGTGGCAATGTAGGATGGAGAAAAGCACCGCGGGGTGGTCAGGATGGGGAGGTCAGGTAACATGCAGTGGCAATGTAGGATAGGTTTCTGAAAAACATCGCGGGGTGGTGTGCATTTATGGGTGTGTAACATTACATTCACTAGTAGGAGTGAGAAAAACATCGTGGGGTGGTGCGCTTTGTATGGGTGTGTAACATTACATTCACTAGTAGGAGTGAGAAAAACATCACGGGGTGGTGTGAATCGGAGGGTCTGAATTAGGATAGGAAGTGAGTGGCAATGTAGGATGGAGACAAGCACCGCGGGGTGGTCAGCATGGGGAGGTCAGGGAACATGCAGTGGCAATGTAGGATAGGTTTCTGAAAAACATCGCGGGGTGGTGCGCATTGTATGGGTGTGTAACATTACATTCACTAGTAGGAGTGAGAGAAACATCACAGGGTGGTGTGCATTGTATGTGTGTGTAACATTACATTCACTAGTAGGAGTGAGAAAAACATCACAGGGTGGTGTGAATCGGATGGTCTGAATTAGGATACGCAGTGAGGGGCAATGTAGTATGGGGAAAAGCACCGCGGGGAGGTCAGCTTGGGGAGGTCAGGGAACATGCAGAGGCAATGTAGGATAGGTTTCTGAAAAACATTGCGCGGTGGTGCGCATTGTATGGGTGTGTAACATTACATTCACTAGTAGGAGTGAGAAAAACATCACGGGGTGGTGTGAATCGGAGGGTCTGAATTAGGATAGGCAGTGAGTGGCAATGTAGGATGGAGAAAAGCACCGCGGGGTGGTCAGGATGGGGAGGTCAGGTAACATGCAGTGGCAATGTAGGATAGGTTTCTGAAAAACATCGCGGGGTGGTGTGCATTTTATGGGTGTGTAACATTACATTCACTAGTAGGAGTGAGAAAAACATCGTGGGGTGGTGCGCTTTGTATGGGTGTGTAACATTACATTCACTAGTAGGAGTGAGAAAAACATCACGGGGTGGTGTGAATCGGAGGGTCTGAATTAGGATAGGAAGTGAGTGGCAATGTAGGATGGAGACAAGCACCGCGGGGTGGTCAGCATGGGGAGGTCAGGGAAAATGCAGTGGCAATGTAGGATAGGTTTCTGAAAAACATCGCGGGGTGGTGCGCATTGTATGGGTGTGTAATATTACATTCACTAGTAGGAGTGAGAAAAACATCACAGGGTGGTGTGAATCGTAGGGTCTGAATTAGGATAGGCAGTGAGTGGCAATGTAGAATGGAGAAAAGCACCGCGTGGTGGTCTGCATGGGGAGGTCAGGGAACATGCAGTGGCAACATAGGATAGGTTTCTGAAAAACATCGCGGGGTGGTGCGCATTGTATGGGTGAGTAACATTACATTCACTAGTAGGAGTGAGAAAAACATCACGGGGTGGTATGAATCGGAGGGTCTGAATAAGATAGGAAGTGAGTGGCAATGTAGGATGGAGAATAACATCGTGGGGTGGTCAGCATTGGGAGGTCCGGGAACATGCAGTGGCAATGTAGGATAGGTTTCTGAAAAACATCGCGGGTGGTGCGCATTATATGGGTGTGTAACATTACATTCACTAGTAGGAGTGAGAGAAACATCACAGGGTGGTGCGCATTGTATGGGTGTGTAACATTACATTTACTAGTAAGAGTGACAAAAACATCACGGAGTGGTGTGAATCGTAGGGTCTGAATTAGGATAGGCATTGAGTGGCAATATAGGATGGAGAAAAGCACCGCGGGGTGGTCAGCATGTGTAGGTCAGGTAACATGCAGTGACAATGTAGGATAGGTTTCTGAAAAACATAGCGGGGTTGTGCGCATTGTATGGGTGTGTAACAATACATTCACTAGTAGGAGTGAGTAAAACATCGTGGGGTGGTGCGCTTTGTATGGGTTTGTAAAATTACATTCACTAGTAGGAGTGAGAAAAACATCACGGGGTGGTGTGAATCGGAGGATCTGAATTAGGATAGGCAGTGAGTGGCAATGTAGGATGGAGAAAAGCACCGCGGGGTGGTCAGCATGGGGAGGTCAGGGAACATGCAGTGGCAATGTAGGATAGGTTTCTGAAAAACATCGCGGGGTGGTGCGCATTGAATGGGTGAGTAACATTACATTCACTAGTAAGAGTGAGAAAAACATCACGGGGTGGTATGAATCGGAGGGTCTGAATAAGATAGGCAGTGAGTGGCAATGTAGGATGGAGAATAGCATCGCGGGGTGGTCAGCATGTGGAGGTCAGGGAACATGCAGTGGCAATGTAGGATAGGTTTCTGATAAACATCGCGGGTGGTGCGCATTGTATGGGTTTGTAACATTACATTCACTAGTAGGAGTGAGAAAAACATCACAGGGTGGTGCGCATTGTATGGGTGTGTAACATTACATTCACTAGTAGGAGTGAGAAAAACATCACGGGGTGGTGTGAATCGGATACTCTGAATTAGGATAGGCAGTGAGGGGCAATGTAGGATGGGGAAAAGCACCGCGGGGAGGTCAGCATGGGGAGGTCAGGGAACATGCAGAGGCAATGTAGGATAGGTTTCTGAAAAACATCGCGGGGTGGTGCGCATTGTATGGGTGTGTAACATTACATTCACTAGTAGGAGTGAGAAAAACATCACGGGGTGGTGTGAATCGTAGGGTCTGAATTAGGATAGGCAGTGAGTGACAATGTAGGTTGGATAAAAGCACCGCGGGGTGCTCAGCATGGGGAGGTCAGGGAACATGCAGTGGCAATGTAGGATAGGTTTCTGAAAAACATCGCGGTGTTGTGCGCATTGTATGGGTGTGTAACATTACATTCACTAGTAGGAGTGCGAAAAACTTCACGGGGTGGTATGAATCGGAGGGTGTGAATTAGGATAGGCAGTGAGTAGCAATGTAGGATGGAGAAAAGCACCGCGTGGTGGTCAGGATGGGGAGGTCAGGTAACATGCAGTGGCAATGTAGGATAGGTTTCTGAAAAACATCGCGGGGTGGTGTGCATTGTATGGGTGTGTAACATTACATTCACTAGTAGGAGTGAGAAAAACATCGTGGGGTGGTGCACTTTGTATGGGTGTGTAACATTACATTCACTAGTAGGAGTGAGAAAATCATCACGGGCTGGTGTGAATCGGAGTGTCTGAATTAGCATAGGAAGTGAGTGACAATGTAGGATGGAGAAAAGCACCGCGGGGTGGTCAGCATGGGGAGGTCAGGGAACATGCAGTGGCAATTTAGGATAGGTTTCTGAAAAACATCGCGGGGTGGTGCCCATTGTATGTGTGAGTAACTTTACATTCACTAGTAGGAGTGAGAAAAACATCACGGGGTGGTGTCAATCGGAGGGTCTGAATTAGGATAGGCAGTGAGTGGCAATGTAGGATGGGGAAAAGCACCGCGGGGTGGTCAGCATGGGGAGGTCAGGGAACATGCACTGGCAATGTAGGATAGGTTTCTGAAAAACATCGCGGGGTGGTGCGCAATGTATGGATGTGTAACATTATAATCATTAGTAGGAGTGAGAAAAACATCACGGGGTGGTGTGAATCGGAGGGTCTGAATTAGGATAGGCATTGAGTGGCAATGTAGGATGGAGAAAAGCAACGCGGGGTGGTCAGCATGGGGAGGTCAGGGAACATGCAGTGGCAATGTAGGATAGGTTTCTGAAAAACATCGCGGGGTGGTGCGCATTGTATGGGTGTGTAACATTACATTCACTAGTAGGAGTGAGAGAAACATCACAGGGTGGTGCGCATTGTATGGGTGTGTAACATTACATTTACTAGTAAGAGTGAGAAAAACATCACGGAGTGGTGTGAATCGTAGGGTCTGAATTAGGATAGGCATTGAGTGGCAATATAGGATGGAGAAAAGCACCGCGGGGTGGTCAGCATGTGTAGGTCAGGGAACATGCAGTGACAATGTAGGATAGGTTTCTGAAAAACATAGCGGGGTTGTGCGCATTGTATGGGTGTGTAACAATACATTCACTAGTAGGAGTGAGTAAAACATCGTGGGGTGGTGCGCTTTGTATGGGTTTGTAAAATTACATTCACTAGTAGGAGTGAGAAAAACATCACGGGGTGGTGTGAATCGAAGGATCTGAATTAGGATAGGCAGTGAGTGGCAATGTAGGATGGAGAAAAGCACCGCGGGGTGGTCAGCATGGGGAGGTCAGGGAACATGCAGTGGCAATGTAGGATAGGTTTCTGAAAAACATCGCGGGGTGGTGCGCATTGAATGGGTGAGTAACATTACATTCACTAGTAGGAGTGAGAAAAACATCACGGGGTGGTATGAATCGGAGGGTCTGAATAAGATAGGCAGTGAGTGGCAATGTAGGATGGAGAATAGCATCGCGGTGTGGTCAGCATGGGGAGGTCAGGGAACATGCAGTGGCAATGTAGGATAGGTTTCTGATAAACATCACGGGTGGTGCGCATTGTATGGGTGTGTAACATTACATTCACTAGTAGGAGTTGGAAAAACATCACGGGGTGGTGTGAATCGGAGGGTCTGAATTTGGATCGGCAGTGAGTGGCAATGTAGGATGGAGAAAAGCACCGCGGGGTCGTCAGCATGGGGAGGTCAGGCAAATGCAGTGGCAATGTAGGATAGTTTTCTGAAAAACATCGCGGGGTGGTGGGCATTGTATGGGTGTGTAACATTACATTCACTAGTAGGAGTGAGAAAAACATCACAGGGTGGTGCGCATTGTATGGGTGTGTAACATTACATTCACTAGTAGGAGTGAGAAAAACATCACGGGGTGGTGTGAATCGAATGCTCTGAATTAGGATAGGCAGTGAGGGGCAATGTAGGATGGGGAAAAGCACCGCGGGGAGGTCAGCATGGGGAGGTCAGTGAACATGCAGAGGCAATGTAGGATAGGTTTCTGAAAAACATCGCGGGGTGGTGCGCATTGTATGGGTGTGTAACATTAAATTCACTAGTAGGAGTGAGAAAAACAAAACGGGGTGGTGTGAATCGTAGGGTCTGAATTAGGATAGGCAGTGAGTGACAATGTAGGTTGGAGAAAAGCACCGCGGGGTGCTCAGCATGGGGAGGTCAGGGAACATGCAGTGGCAATGTAGGATAGGTTTCTGAAAAACATTGCGGGGTGGTGCGCATTGTACGGGTGTGTAACATTACATTCACTAGTAGGAGTGCGAAAAACATCACGGGGTGGTGTGAATCGGAGGGTGTGAATTAGGATAGGCAGTGAGTGGCAATGTAGGATGGAGAAAAGCACCGCGTGGTGGTCAGGATGGGGAGGTCAGGTAACATGCAGTGGCAATGTAGGATAGGTTTCTGAAAAACATCGCGTGGTGGTGTGCATTGTATGGGTGTGTAACATTACATTCACTAGTAGGAGTGAGAAAAACATCGTGGGGTGGTGCACTTTGTATGGGTGTGTAACATTACATTCACTAGTAGGAGTGAGAAAAACATCACGGGCTGGTGTGAATCGGAGGGTCTGAATTAGTATAGGAAGTGAGTGACAATGTAGGATGGAGAAAAGCACCGCGGGGTGGAAAGCATGGGGAGGTCAGGGAACATGCAGTGGCAATGTAGGATAGGTTTCTGAAAAACATCGCGGGGTGGTGCCCATTGTATGTGTGAGTAACTTTACATTCCCTAGTAGGAGTGAGAAAAACATCACGGGGTGATATGAATCGGAGGGTCTGAAAGAGATAGGAAGTGAGTGGCAATGTAGGATGGAGAATAGCATCACGGGGTGGTCAGCATGGGGAGGTCAGGGAACATGCAGTGGCAATGTAGGATAGGTTTCTGAAAAACATCGCGGGTGGTGCGCATTGTATGGGTGTGTAACATTACATTCACTAGTAGGAGTGAGAAAAACATCACGGGGTGGTGTCAATCGGAGGGTCTGAATTAGGATAGGCAGTGAGTGGCAATGTAGGATGGGGAAAATCACCGCAGGGTGGTCAGCATGGGGAGGTCAGGGAACATGTCGTGGCAATGTAGGATAGGTTTCTGAAAAACATCGCGGGGTTGTGCGCAATGTATGTATGTGTAACATTACATTCACTAGTAGGAGTGAGAAAAACATCACGGGATGGTATGAATCGGAGGGTCTGAATTAGGATAGGCATTGAGTGGCAATGTAGGATGGAGAAAAGCAACGCGGGGTGTTCAGCATGGGGAGGTCAGCGAACATGCAGTCGCAATGTAGGATAGGTTTCTGAAAAACATCGCGGGGTGGTGCGCATTGTATGGGTGTGTAACAATACATTCACTAGTAGGAGTGAGAAAAACATAACGGGGTGGTGTGAATCGGAGATTCTGAATTAGATACGCAGTGAGTGGCAATGTAGGATGGAGAAAAGCACCGCGGGGTCGTCAGCATGGGGAGGTCAGGGAACATGCACTGGCAATGTAGGATAGGTTTCTGAAAAACATCGCGGGGTGGTGCGCATTGTATGGGTGTGTAACATTACATTCACTAGTAGGAGTGAGAGACACATCACAGGGTGGTACGCATTGTATGGGTGTGTAACATTACATTTACTAGTAGGAGTGTGAAAAACATCACGGAGTGGTGTGAATCGTAGGGTCTGAATTAGGATAGTCATTGAGTGGCAATATAGGATGGAGAAAAGCACCGCGGGGTGGTCAGCATGTGTAGGTCAAGGAACATGCAGTGACAATGTAGGATAGGTTTCTGAAAAACATAGCGGGGTTGTGCGCATTGTATGGGTGTATAACAATACATTCACTAGTAGGAGTGAGAAAAACATAAGGGGGTGGTGTGAATCGGAGGGTCTCAATTAGATAGGCAGTGAGTGGCAATGTAGCATGGAGAAAAGCACCACAGGGTGGGAAGCATGGGAAGTCAGGGAACATGCAGTGGCAATGTAGGATAGGTTTCTGAAAAACATTGCGGGGTGGTGCGCATTGTATGGGTGTGTAACATTACATTCATTAGTAGGAGTGAGAAAAACATCACGGGGCGGTGTGAATCGGAGGGTCTGAATTAGGATAGGCAGTGAGTGGCAATGTAGGATGGAGAAAAGCACCGCGGGGTAGTCTGCATGGGGAGGTCAGGGAACATGCAGTGGCAAAGTAGGATAGGTTTCTGAAAAACATCGCGTGGTGGTGGGCATTGTATGGGTGTGTAACATTACATTCACTAGTAGGAGTGAGAAAAACATCACAGGGTGGTTGGCATTGTATGGGTGTGTAACATTACATTCACTCGTTGGAGTGAGAAAAACATCACGGAGTGGTGTGAATCGGAGGGTCTGAATTAGCATAGGCAGTGAGTGACAATATAGCTTGGAGAAAAGCACCGCGGGGTGCTCACCATGGGGAGGTCAGGGAACATGCAGTGGCAATGTAGGATAGATTTCTGAAAAACATCGGGGTGTTGTGCGCATTGTACGGGTGTGTAACATTACATTCACTAGTAGGAGTGAGAAAAACATCACGGGGTGGTGGGAATCGGAGGGTCTGAATTAGCATAGGCAGTGAGTGGCAATGTAGGATCGAGAAAAGCACCGCGGGTTGGTCAGGATGGGGAGGTCAGGTAACATGCAGTGGCAATGTCGGATAGGTTTCTGAAAAACATCGCGGGGAGGTGTGCATTTTATGGGTGTGTAACATTACATTCACTAGTAGGAGTGAGAAAAACATCGTGGGGTGGTGCGCTTTGTATGGGTTTGTAAAATTACATTCACTAGTAGGAGTGAGAAAAACATCACGGGGTGGTGTGAATCGGAGGATCTGAATTAGGATAGGCAGTGAGTGGCAATGTAGGATGGAGAAAAGCACCGCGGGGTGGTCAGCATGGGGAGGTCAGGGAACATGCACTGTCAATGTAGGATAGGTTTCTGAAAAACATCGCGGGGTGGTGCGCAATGTATGGATGTGTAACATTATAATCACTAGTAGGAGTGAGAAAAACATCACGGGGTGGTGTGAATCGGAGGGTCTGAATTAGGATAGGCATTGAGTGGCAATGTAGGATGGAGAAAAGCACAACGGGGTGGTCAGCATGGGGAGGTCAGGGAACATGCAGTGGCAATGTAGGATAGGTTTCTGAAAAACATCGCGGGGTGGTGCGCATTGTATGGGTGAGTAACATTACATTCACTAGTAGGAGTGAGAAAAACATCACGGGGTGGTGTGAATCGGAGGGTCTGAATTAGGAGAGGCAGTGAGTGGCAATGTAGGATGGGGAAAAGCAACGCGGGGTGGTCAGCATGGGGATGTCAGGGAACATGCAGTGGCAAAGTAGGATAGGTTTCTGAAAAACATCGCGGGGTGGTGCGCAATGTATGCGTGTGAAACATTACATTCACCGTTAGGAGTGAGAAAAACATCAAGGGGTGGTGTGAATCGGAGGTTCTGAATTAGGATAGGCATTGAGTGGCAATGTAGGATGGAGAAAATCACCGCGGGGTGGTCAGCATGGGAAGGTCAGGGAACATGCATTGGCAATGTAGGATAGGTTTCTGAAAAACATCGCGGGGTGGTGCGCATTTTATGGGTGTGTAACATTACATTCACTAGTAGGAGTTTTAAAAACATCACGGGGTGGTGCGCATTGTATGGGTGTGTAACATTACATTCACTAGTAGGAGTGAGAAAAACATCACGGGGTGGTGTGTATCAGATAGTCTGAATTAGGATAGGTAGTAAGTGGCAATGTAGGAAGGAGAAAAGCACCGCATGGTGGTCAGCATGGGGAGGTCAAGGAACATGCTGTGGCAATGTAGGATAGGTTTCTGAAAAACATCGCGGGGTGGTGCGCATTGTATGGGAGTGTAACATTACATTCACTAGTAGGAGTGAGAAAAACTTCGCGGGGTGGTGTGATTCATAGGGTCTGAATTAGGATAGGCAGTGAGTGACAATGTAGGTTGGAGGAACGCACTGCGGGGTGGTCAGCATGGGGAGGTCAGGGAACATGCAGTGGCAATGTAGGATAGGTTTCTTAAAAACTTCGCGGGGCAGTGCGCATTGTAGGGGTGTGTAACAATACATTCACTAGTACGAGGGTGAAAACATAACGGGGTGGTGTGAATCGGAGGGTCTGAATTAGATAGGCCGTGAGTGGCAATGTAGGATGGCGAAAAGCTCCGCAGGTTGGTCAGCATGGGGAGGTAAGGGAACATGCAGTGGCAATGTAGGATAGGTTTCTGAAAAACATTGCGGGGTGGTGCGCATTGTATGGGTGTGTAACATTACATTCACTCGTAGGAGTGAGAAAAACATCACGGGGTGGTGTGAATCGGAGGGTCTGAATTAGGATAGGCAGTGAGTGGCAATGTAGGATGGAGAAAAGCACCGCGGGGTGCTCAGCATGGTGAGGTCAGGGAACATGCAGTGGCAATGTATGATAGGTTTCTGAAAAACATCGCCGAGTGGTGCACATTGTATGGGTGTGTAACATTACATTCACTAGTAGGAGTGAGAGAAACATCACAGGGTGGTGTGCATTGTATGGGTGTGTAACATTACATTCACTAGTAGGAGTGAGAAAAACAACACGGGGTGGTGTGAATCGGAGGGTCTGAATTAGGATAGGCAGTGAGTGGCAATGTAGGATGGAGAAAAGCACCGCGGGGTCGTCAGCATGGGGAGGTCAGGGAACATGCAGTGGCAATGTAGGATAGGTTTTTGAAAAACATCGCGGGGTGGTGCGCATTGTATGGGTGTGTAACATTACATTCACTACTAGGAGTGAGAAAAACATCGTGGGATGGTGCGCTTTGTATGGGTGTGTAACATTACATTCACTAGTAGGAGTGAGAAAAACATCACGGGTGGTGTGAATCGGAGGGGCTGAATTAGGATAGGCAGTGAGTGGCAATGTAGGATGGAGAAAAGCACCACGGGGTGGTCAGCATGGGGAGGTCAGGGAACATGCAGTGGCAATGTAGGATAGGTTTCTGAAAAACATCGCGGGGTGGTGCGCATTGTATGGGTGAGTAACATTACATTCACTAGTAGGAGTGAGAAAAACATCACGGGGTGGTGTGAATCGGAGGGCCTGAATTAGGATATGCAGTGAGTGGCAATGTAGGATGGGGAAAAGCACCGCGGGGTGGTCAGCATGGGGATGTCAGGGAACATGCAGTGGCAATGTAGGATAGGTTTCTGAAAAACATCGCGGGGTTTGCGCATTGTATGGGTGTGTAACATTACATTCACTAGTAGGAGTGAGAAAAACATCACGGGGTGGTGCGCATTGTATGGGTGTGTAACATTACATTCACTAGTAGGAGTGAGAAAAACATCACGGGGTGGTGTTTATCGGAGAGTCTGAATTAGGATAGGTAGTAAGTGGCAATATAGGAAGGAGAAAAGCACCGCATGGTGGTCAGCATGGGGAGGTCAAGGAACATGCTGTGGCAATGTAGGATAGTTTTCTGAAAAACATCGCGGGGTGGTGCGCATTGTATAGGTGTGTAACATTACATTCACTAGTAGGAGTGAGAAAAACATCGCGGGGTGGTGTGATTCGTAGGGTCTGAATTAGGATAGGCAGTGAGTGACAATGTAGGTTGGATGAAAGCACCGCGGGGTGGTCAGCATGGGGAGGTCAGGGAACATGCAGTGGCAATGTAGGATAGGTTTCTGAAAAACTTCGCGCGGCAGTGCGCATTGTATGGGTGTGTAACAATACATTCACTAGTACCAGTGTGAAAACATAACGGGGTGGTGTGAATCGGAGGGTCTGAATTAGATAGGCCGTGAGTGGCAATGTAGGATGGAGAAAAGCACCGCAGGTTGGTCAGCATGAGGAGGTAAGGGAACATGCAGTGGCAATGTAGGATAGGTTTCTGAAAAACATTGCGGGGTGGTGCGCATTGCATGGGTGTGTAACATTACATTCTCTAGTAGGAGTGAGAAAAACATCACAGGGTTGTGCGCATTGTATGGGTGTGTAACATTACATTCACTAGTAGGAGTGAGATAAACATCACGGGGTGGTGTGAATCGTAGGGTCTGAATTAGGATAGGCAGTGAGTGGCAATGTAGGTTGGAGGAAAGCACTGCAGGGTGGTCAGCATGGGGAATCAGGGAACACGCAGTGGCAATGTAGGATAGGTTTCGGAAAAACATCGCGGGGTGGTGCGCATTGTATGGGTGTGTAACATTATATTCACTAGTAGGAGTGAGAAAAACATCACATTGTGGTGTGAATCGGACTGTCTGAATTAGGATAGGCAGTAAGTGGCAATGTAGGATGGAGAAAAGCACCGCGGGGTGGTCAGCATGGGGAGGTCAGGGAACATGCAGTGGTAATGTAGGATAGATTTCTGAAAAACATCGCCTGGTGGTGCGCATTGTATGGGTGTGTAACATTACATTCACTAGTAGGAGTGAGAAAAACATCACGGGGTGGTGTGAATCGTAGGGTCTGAATTAGGATAGGCAGTGAGTGGCAATGTAGGTTGGAGAAAAGCACCGTGTGGTGGTCAGCATGGGGAGGTCAGGGAACATGCAGTGGAAACGTAGGATAGGTTTCTGAAAAACATCGTTGGGTGGTGCGCATTGTATGTGTGTGTAACATTACATTCACTAGTAGGAGTGAGAAAAACATCGTGGGTTGGTGCGCATTGTATGGGTGTGTAACATTACATTCACTAGTACGAGTGAGAAAAACATCACGGGGTGGTGTGAATCGGAGGGTGTGAATTAGGATAGGCAGTGAGTGGCAATGTAGGATGGAGAAAAGCACCACGGGATGGTCAGCATGGGGAGGTCAGGGAACATGCAGTGGCAATGTAGGATAGCTTTCTGAAAAACATCGCGGGGTGGTGTGCAATGTATGGGTGTGTAACATTACATTCATTAGTAGGAGTGAGAAAAACATCACAGGGTGGTGCGCATTGTATGGGTGTGTAACATTACATTCACTAGTAGGAGTGAGAAAAACATCACGTGGTGGTGTGAATCGGAGAGTCTGAATTAGGATAGCAAGTGAGTGGCAATGTAGGATGGAGAAAAGCACCGCGTGGTGGTCAGCATGGGGAGGTCAGGGAACATGCAGTGGCAATGTAGGATAGGTTTCTGAAAAGCATCGCAGGGAGGTGTGCAATGTTTGGGTGTGTAACATTACATTCACTAGTAGGAGTGAGAAAAACATCACGGGGTTGTGTGAATCGGAGGGTGTGAATTACGTTAGGCATTGAGTGGCAATGTAGGATGGAGAAAAGCACCGCGGGGTGGTCAGCATCGGGAGGTCAGGGAACATGCAGTGGCAATGTAGGATAGGTTTCTGAAAAACATTGCGAGCTGGTGCACATTGTATGGGTGTGTAACATTTCATTCACTCGTAGGAGTGAGAAAAACATCACGGGGTGGTGTGAATCGGACGGTCTGAATTAGGATAGGAAGTGAGTGGCAATGTAGGATGGAGAAAAGCACCGCGGGGTGCTCAGCATGGTGAGGTCAGGGAACATTCAGTGGCAATGTAGGATAGGTTTCTGAAAAACATCGCCGAGTGGTACGCATTGTATGGGTGTGTAACATTACATTCACTAGTAGGAGTGAGAAAAACATCACAGAGTGGTGTGAATCCGAGGTTCTGAATTAGGATAGGCATTGAGTGGCAATGTAGGATGGAGAAAAGCACCGCGGGGTGGTGAGCATGGGGAGGTCAGTGAAAATGCAGTGGCAATGTAGGATAAGTTTCTGAAAAACATCGCGGGGTGTGGGCATTGTATGGTTGTGTAACATTACATTCACTAGTAGGAGTGAGAAAAACATCACAGGGTGGTGCGCATTGTATGGGTGTGTAACATTACATTCACTAGTAGGAGTGAGAAAAACATCACGGGTTGGTGTGAATCGGAGGTCTGAATTGGGATAGGCAGTGAGTGGCAATGTAGGATGGGGAAAAGCACCGCGGCGTGGTCATCATGGGGAGGTCAGGGAACATGCAGTGGCAATGTAGGATAGGTTTCTGAAAAACATCGCGGGGTGGTGGGCATTGTATGGGTGTTTAACATTACATTCACTAGTAAGAGTGAGAAAAACATCACAGGGTGGTGCGCATTGTATGGGTGTGTAACATTACATTCACTAGTAGGAGTGAGAAAAACATCACGGGGTGGTGTGAATCGGAGGGTCTGAATTAGGATAGGCAGTGAGTGACAATGTAGGTTGAAGAAAACCACCGCGTGTTTCTCAGCATGGGGAGGTCAGGGAACATGCAGTAGCAATGTAGGATATTTTTCTGAAAAACATGGCAGAGTGCTGCGCATTGCACGGGTGTGTAACATTACATTCACTAGTAGGAGTGAGAAAAACATCACGGGGTGGTGTGAATCGGAGGGTCTGAATTAGGATAGGCAGTGAGTGGCAATGTAGGATGGAGAAAAGCACCGCGGGGTGGTCAGCATGTGTAGGTCAGGTAACATGCAGTGGCAATGTAGGATAGGTTTCTGAAAAACATCGCGGGGTGGTGCGTATTGTATGGGTGTGTAACATTACATTCACTAGTAGGAGTGAGAAGAACATCGTGGGGCGGTGCGCTTTGTATGGGTGTGTAACATTACATTCACTAGTAGGAGTGAGAAAAACATCACGGGCTGGTGTGAATCGGAGGTTCTGAATTAGGATCGGCAGTGATTGGCAATGTAGGATGGAGAAAAGCACTGCGGGGTGGTCAGCATGTGGAGGTCAGGGAACATGCAGTGGCAATGTAGGATAGATTCCTGAAAAACATCCCGGGGTGGTGCGCATTGTATGGGCGAGTAACATTACATTCACTAGTAGGAGTGAGAAAAATATCACGGGGTGGTGTGAATCGGAGGGTCTGAATTAGGATAGGCAGTGAGTGGCAATGCAGGATGGGGAAAAGCACCGCGGGGTTGTCAGCATGCGGAGATCAGGGAACATGCAGTGGCAATGTAGGACAGGATTCTGAAAAACATCGCGGGGTGGTGCGCAATGTATTGGTGTGTAACATTACATTCACTAGTAGGAGTGAGAAAAACATCAAGGGGTTGTGTGAATCGGAGGGTCTGAATTAGGATAGGCATTGAGTGGCAATGTAGGATGGAGAAAAGCACCGCGGGGTGGTCAGCATGGGAAGGTCAGGGAACATGCAGTGGCAATGTCGGATAGGTTTCTGAAAAACATCGCGGGGTGGTGCGCATTGTATGGGTGTGTAACATTACATTCACTAGTAGGAGTGAGAAAAACATCGTGGAGTGGTGCGCTTTGTATGGGTGTGTAACATTACATTCACTAGTAGGAGTGAGAAAAACATCACAGGGTGGTGTGGATCGGAGAGTCTGAGTTAGGATAGGTAGTAAGTGGCAATGTAGGAAGGAGAAAAGCACCGCGTGGTGGTGAGAATGGGGAGGTCAAGGAACATGCTGTGGCAATGTAGGATAGGTTTCTGAAAAACATCGCGGGGTGGTGCGCATTGTATGGGTGTGTAACATTACATTCACTAGTAGGAGTGAGAAAAACATCAAGGGGTGGTGGGAATCGGAGGGTCTGAATTAGGATAGGCAGTGAGTGGCAATGTAGGTTGGAGAAAAGCACCGTGTGGTGGTCAGCATGGGGAGGTCAGGGAACATGCAGTGGCAACGTAGGATAGGTTTCTGAAAAACATCGTGGGGTGGTGCGCATTGTATGGGTGTGTAACATTACATTCACTAGTAGGAGTGAGAAAAACATCGTGGGGTGGTGCGCATTGTATGGGTGTGTAACATTACATTCACTAGTACGAGTGAGAAAAACATCACGGGGTGGTGTGAATCGGAGGGTCTGAATTAATATAGGCAGTGAGTGGCAATGTAGGATGGAGAAAAGCACCACGGGATGGTCAGCATGGGAAGGTTAGGGAACATGCAGTGTCAATGTAGGATAGGTTTCTGAAAAACATCGCGGGTGGTGCGCATTGTTTGGGTGTGTAACATTACATTCACTAGTAGGAGTGAGAAAAACATCACGGGGTGGTGTGTATCGGAGAGTCTGAATTAGGATAGGTAGTAAATGGCAATGTAGGAACGAGAAAAGCACCGCGTGGTGGTGAGAATGGGGAGGTCAAGGAACATGCTGTGGCAATGTAGGATAGGTTTCTGAAAAACATCGCGGGGTGGTGCGCATTGTATGGGTGTGTAACATTACATTCACTAGTAGGAGTGAGAAAAACATCACGGGGTGGTGGGAATCGGAGGGTCTGAATTAGGATAGGCAGTGAGTGGCAATGTAGGTTGGAGAAAAGCACCGTGTGGTGGTCAGCATGGGGAGGTCAGGGAACATGCAGTGGCAACGTAGGATAGGTTTCTGAAAAACATCGTGGGGTGGTGCGCATTGTATGGGTGTGTAACATTACATTCACTAGTAGGAGTGAGAAAAACATCGTGGGGTGGTGCGCATTGTATGGGTGTGTAACATTACATTCACTAGTACGAGTGAGAAAAACATCACGGGGTGGTGTGAATCGGAGGGTCTGAATTAATATAGGCAGTGAGTGGCAATGTAGGATGGAGAAAAGCACCACGGGATGGTCAGCATGGGGAGGTCAGGGAACATGCAGTGGCAATGTAGGATAGGTTTCTGAAAAACATCGCAGGGAGGTGTGCAATGTATGGGTGTGTAACATTACATTCACTAGTAGGAGTGAGAAAAACATCACGGGGTTGTGTGAATCGGAGGGTGTGAATTACGTTAGGCATTGAGTGGCAATGTAGGATGGAGAAAAGCACCGCGGGGTGGTCAGCATCGGGAGGTCAGGGAACATGCAGTGGCAATGTAGGATAGGTTTCTGAAAAACATCGCGGGGTGGTGGGCATTGTATGGGTGTTTAACATTACATTCACTAGTAGGAGTGAGTAAAACATCACAGGGTGGTGCGCATTGTATGGGTGTGTAACATTACATTCACTAGTAAGAGTGAGAAAAACATCACGGGGTTGTGTGAATCGGAGGGTGTGAATTACGTTAGGCATTGAGTGGCAATGTAGGATGGAGAAAAGCACCGCGGGGTGGTCAGCATCGGGAGGTCAGGGAACATGCAGTGGCAATGTAGGATAGGTTTCTGAAAAACATTGCGAGCTGGTGCACATTGTATGGGTGTGTAACATTACATTCACTCGTAGGAGTGAGAAAAACATCACGGGGTGGTGTGAATCGGACGGTCTGAATTAGGATAGGCAGTGAGTGGCAATGTAGGAATGAGAAAAGCACCGCGGGGTGCTCAGCATGGTGAGGTCAGGGAACATGCAGTGGCAATGTATGATAGGTTTCTGAAAAACATCGCCGAGTGGTACGCATTGTATGGGTGTGTAACATTACATTCACTAGTAGGAGTGAGAAAAACATCACAGAGTGGTGTGAATCCGAGGTTCTGAATTAGGATAGGCATTGAGTGGCAATGTAGGATGGAGAAAAGCACCGCGGGGTGGTCAGCATGGGGAGGTCAGGGAAAATGCAGTGGCAATGTAGGATAAGTTTCTGAAAAACATCGCGGGGTGGTGGGCATTGTATGGGTGTTTAACATTCCATTCACTAGTAGGAGTGAGTAAAACATCACAGGGTGGTGCGCATTGTATGGGTGTGTAACATTACATTCACTAGTAAGAGTGAGAAAAACATCACGGGGTGGTGTGAATCGGAGGGTCTGAATTAGGATAGGCAGTGAGTGACAATGTAGTTTGAAGAAAACCACCGCGTGTTTCTAAGCATGGGGAGGTCAGGGAACATGCAGTAGCAATGTAGGATAGTTTTCTGAAAAACATGGCAGAGTGCTGCGCATTGCACGGGTGTGTAACATTACATTCACTAGTAGGAGTGAGAAAAACATCACGGGGTGGTGTGAATCGGAGGGTCTGAATTAGGATAGGCAGTGAGTGGCAATGTAGGATGGAGAAAACCACCGCGGGGTGGTCAGCATGGGTAGGTCAGGTAACATGCACTGGCAATGTAGGATAGGTTTCTGAAAAACATCGCGGGGTGGTGCGTATTGTATGGGTGTGTAACATTACATTCACTAGTAGGAGTGAGAAAAACATCGTGGGGTGGTGCGCTTTGTATGGGTGTGTAACATTACATTCACTAGTAGGAGTGAGAAAAACATCACGGGGTGGTGTGAATCGGAGGTTCTGAATTAGGATCGGCAGTGATTGGCAATGTAGGATGGAGAAAAGCACTGCGGGGTGGTCAGCATGTGGAGGTCAGGGAACATGCAGTGGCAATGTAGGATAGATTCCTGAAAATCATCGCGGGGTGGTGCGCATTGAATGGGCGAGTAACATTACATTCACTAGTAGGAGTGAGAAAAATATCACGGGGTGGTGTGAATTGGAGGGTCTGAATTAGGATAGGCAGTGAGAGGCAATGCAGGATGGGGAAAAGCACCGCGGGGTGGTCAGCATGCGGAGGTCAGGGAACATGCAGTGGCATTGTAGGATAGGTTTCTTAAAAACATTGCGGGGTGGTGCGCAATGTATGGGTGTGTAACATTACATTCACTAGTAGGAGTGAGAAAAACATCAAGGGGTTGTGTGAATCGGAGGGTCTGAATTAGGATAGGCATTGAGTGGCAATGTAGGATGGAGAAAAGCACCGCGGGGTGGTCAGCATGGGAAGGTCAGGGAACATGCAGTGGCAATGTCGGATAGGTTTCTGAAAAACATCGCGGGGTGGTGCGCATTGTATGGGTGTGTAACATTACATTCACTAGTAGGAGTGAGAAAAACATCGTGGAGTGGTGCGCTTTGTATGGGAGTGTAACATTACATTCACTAGTAGGAGTAAGAAAAACATCACGGGGTGGTGTGTATCGGAGAGTCTGAATTAGGATAGGTAGTAAGTGGCAATGTAGGAAGGAGAAAAGCACCGCGTGGTGGTGAGCATGGGAAGGTCAAGGAACATGCTGTGGCTATGTAGGATAGGTTTCTGAAAAACATCGCGGGGTGGTGCGCATTGTATGGGTGTGTAACATTACATTCACTAGTAGGAATGAGAAAAACATCACGGGGTGGTGTGAATCGGAGGGTCTGAATTAGGATAGGCAGTGAGTGGCAATGTAGGATGGGGAAAAGCACCGCGGGGTGGTCAGCATGGGGATGTCAGGGAACATGCAGTGGCAATGTAGGATAGGTTTCTGAAAAACATCGCGGGGTGGTGCGCAATGTATGGCTGTGTAACATTACATTCACCGGTAGGAGTGAGAAAAACATCAAGGGGTGGTGTGAATCGGAGGTTCTGAATTAGGATAGGCATTGAGTGGCAATGTAGGATGGAGAAAATCATCGCGGGGTGGTCAGCATGGGAAGGTCAGGGAACATGCAGTGGCAATGTAGGATAGGTTTCTGAAAAACATCGCGGGGTGGTGCGCATTGTATGGGTGTGTAAAATTACATTCACTAGTAGGAGTGAGAAAAACATCACGGGGTGGTGCGCATTGTATGGGTGTGTAACATTACATTCACTAGTAGGAGTGAGAAAAACATCACGGGGTGGTGTGTATCGGAGAGTCTGAATTAGGATAGGTAGTAAATGGCAATGTAGGAACGAGAAAAGCACCGCGTGGTGGTGAGAATGGGGAGGTCAAGGAACATGCTGTGGCAATGTAGGATAGGTTTCTGAAAAACATCGCGGGGTGGTGCGCATTGTATGGGTGTGTAACATTACATTCACTAGTAGGAGTGAGAAAAACATCACGGGGTGGTGCGCATTGTATGGGTGTGTAACATTACATTCACTAGTAGGAGTGAGAAAAACATCACGGGGTGGTGTGTATCGGAGAGTCTGAATTAGAATAGGTAGTAAGTGGCAATATAGGAAGGAGAAAAGCACCGCGGGGTGGTCAGCATGGGGAGGTCAAGGAACATGCTGTGGCAATGTAGGATAGGTTTCTGAAAAACATCGCGGGGTGGTGCGCATTGTATGGGTGTGTAACATTACATTCACTAGTAGGAGTGAGAAAAACATGACGGGGTGGTGTGAATCGGAGGGTCTGAATTAGGATAGGCAGTGAGTGGCAATGTAGGATGGGGAAAAGCACCGAGGGGTGGCCAGCATGGGGATGTCAGGGAACATGCAGTGGCAATGTAGGATAGGTTTCTGAAAAACTTCGCAGGGCAGTGCGCATTGTATGCGTGTGTAACAATACATTCACTAGTACCAGTGTGAAAACATAACGGGGTGGTGTGAATCGGAGGGTCTGAATTAATATAGGCAGTGAGTGGCAATGTAGGATGGAGAAAAGCACCACGGGATGGTCAGCATGGGGAGGTCAGGGAACATGCAGTGGCAATGTAGGATAGGTTTCTGAAAAACATCGCAGGGAGGTGTGCAATGTATGGGTGTGTAACATTACATTCACTAGTAGGAGTGAGAAAAACATCACGGGGTTGTGTGAATCGGAGTGTGTGAATTACGTTAGGCATTGAGTGGCAATGTAGGATGGAGAAAAGCACCGCGGGGTGGTCAGCATCGGGAGGTCAGGGAACATGCAGTGGCAATGTAGGATAGGTTTCTGAAAAACATTGCGAGCTGGTGCACATTGTATGGGTGTGTAACATAACATTCACTCATAGGAGTGAGAAAAACATCACGGGGTGGTGTGAATCGGACGGTCTGAATTAGGATAGGCAGTGAGTGGCAATGTAGGATGGAGAAAAGCACCGCGGGGTGCTCAGCATGGTGAGGTCAGGGAACATGCAGTGGCAATGTATGATAGGTTTCTGAAAAACATCGCCGAGTGGTACGCATTGTATGGGTGTGTAACATTACATTCACTAGTAGGAGTGAGAAAAACATCACAGAGTGGTGTGAATCCGAGGTTCTGAATTAGGATAGGCATTGAGTGGCAATGTAGGATGGAGAAAAGCACCGCGGGGTGGTCAGCATGGGGAGGTCAGGGAAAATGCAGTGGCAATGTAGGATAAGTTTCTGAAAAACATCGCGGGGTGTGGGCATTGTATGGTTGTGTAACATTACATTCACTAGTAGGAGTGAGAAAAACATCACAGGGTGGTGCGCATTGTATGGGTGTGTAACATTACATTCACTAGTAGGAGTGAGAAAAACATAACGGGTTGGTGTGAATCGGAGGTCTGAATTGGGATAGGCAGTGAGTGGCAATGTAGGATGGGGAAAAGCACCGCGGCGTGGTCATCATGGGGAGGTCAGGGAACATGCAGTGGCAATGTAGGATAGGTTTCTGAAAAACATCACGGGGTGGTGGGCATTGTATGGGTGTTTAACATTACATTCACTAGTAGGAGTGAGAAAAACATCACAGGGTGGTGCGCATTGTATGGGTGTGTAACATTACATTCACTAGTAAGAGTGAGAAAAACATCACGGGGTGGTGTGAATCGGAGGGTCTGAATTAGGATAGGCAGTGAGTGACAATGTAGGTTGAAGAAAACCACCGCGTGTTTCTAAGCATGGGGAGGTCAGGGAACATGCAGTAGCAATGTAGGATAGTTTTCTGAAAAACATGGCAGTGTGCTGCGCATTGCACGGGTGTGTAACATTACATTCACTAGTAGGAGTGAGAAAAACATCACGGGGTGGTGTGAATCGGAGGGTCTGAATTAGGATAGGCAGTGAGTGGCAATGTAGGATGGAGAAAAGCACCGCGGGGTGGTCAGCATGGGTAGGTCAGGTAACATGCAGTGGCAATGTAGGATAGGTTTCTGAAAAACATCGCGGGGTGGTGCGCATTGTATGGGTGTGTAACATTACATTCACTAGTAGTAGTGAGAAAAACATCGTGGGGTGGTGCGCTTTGTATGGGTGTGTAACATTACATTCACTAGTAGGAGTAAGAAAAACATCACGGGGTGGTGTGAATCGGAGGTTCTGAATTAGGATAGGCAGTGAGTGGCAATGTAGGATGGAGAAAAGCACCGCGGGGTGGTCAGCATGGGGAGGTCAGGGAACATGCAGTGGCAATGTAGGATAGATTCCTGAAAAACATCGCGGGGTGGTGCGCATTGCATGGGCGAGTAACATTACATTCACTAGTAGGAGTGAGAAAAATATCACGGGGTGGTGTGAATCGGAGGGTCTGAATTAGGATAGGCAGTGAGTGGCAATGCAGGATGGGGAAAAGCACCGCGGGGTGGTCAGCATGCGGAGGTCAGGGAACATGCAGTGGCAATGTAGGATAGGTTTCTGAAAAACATCGCGGGGTGGTGCGCAATGTATGGGTGTGTAACATTACATTCACTAGTAGGAGTGAGAAAAACATCAAGGGGTTGTGTGAATCGGAGGGTCTGAATTAGGATAGGCATTTAGTGGCAATGTAGGATGGAGAAAAGCACCGCGGGGTGGTCAGCATGGTAAGGTCAGGGAACATGCAGTGGCAATGTCGGATAGGTTTCTGAAAAACATCGCGGGGTGGTGCGCATTGTATGGGTGTGTAAAATTACATTCACTAGTAGGAGTGAGAAAAACATCACGTGGTGGTGCGCATTGTATGGGTGTGTAACATTACATTCACTAGTAGGAGTGAGAAAAACATCACGGGGTGGTGTGTATCGGAGAGTCTGAATTAGGATAGGTAGTAAGTGGCAATATAGGAAGGAGAAAAGCACCGCGGGGTGGTCAGCATGGGGAGGTCAAGGAACATGCTGTGGCAATGTAGGATAGGTTTCTGAAAAACATCGCGGGGTGGTGCGCATTGTATGGGTGTGTAACATTACATTCACTAGTAGGAGTGAGAAAAACATCACGGGGTGGTGTGAATCGGAGGGTCTGAATTAGGATAGGTAGTAAGTGGCAATGTAGGAAAGAGAAAAGCACCGCATGGTGGTGAGCATGGGGAGGTCAAGGAACATGCTGTGGCAATGTAGGATAGGTTTCTGAAAAATATCGCGGGGTGGTGCGCATTGTATGGGTGTGTAACATTACATTCACTAGTAGGAGTGAGAAAAACATCACGGGGTGGTGTGAATCGGAGGGTCTGAATTAGGATAGGCAGTGAGTGGCAATGTAGGATGGGGAAAAGCACCGCGGGGTGGCCAGCATGGGCATGTCAGGGAACATGCAGTGGCAATGTAGGATAGGGTTCTGAAAAACTTCGCGGGGCAGTGCGCATTGTATGGGTGTGTAACAATTTATTCACTAGTACCAGTGTGAAAACATAACGGGGTGGTGTGAATCGGAGGGTCTGAATTAGATAGGCCATGAGTGGCAATGTAGGATGGAGAAAAGCACCGCAGGTTGGTCAGCATGGGGAGGTAAGGGAACATGCAGTGGCAATGTAGGATAGGTTTCTGAAAAACATTGCGGGGTGGTGCGCATTGTATGGGTGTGTATCATTACATTCACTAGTAGGAGTGAGAAAAACATCACGGGGTTGTGCGCATTGTATGGGTGTGTAACATTACATTCACTAGTAGGAGTGAGATAAACATCACTGGGTGGTGTGAATCGTAGGGTCTGAATTAGGATAGGCAGTGAGTGGCAATGTAGGTTGGAGGAAAGCACTGCAGGGTGGTCAGCATGGGGAGGTCAGGGAACACTCAGTGGCAATGTAGGATAGGTTTCTGAAAAACATCGCGTGGTGGTGCGCATTGTATGGGTGTGTAACATTACATTCACTAGTAGGAGTGAGAAAAACATCACGGGGTGGTGTGAATCGGAGGGTCTGAATTAGTATAGGCAGTGAGTGGCAACGTAGGATGGGGAAAAGCACCACGGGGTGGTCAGCATGGGGAGGTCAGGGAACATGTAGTGGCAATGTAGGATAGGTTTCTGAAAAACATCGCGGGGTGGTGTGCAATGTATGGGTGTGTAACATTACATTCACTAGTAGGAGTGAGAAAAACATCACGGGGTTGTGTGAATCGGAGGGTCTGAATTACGATAGGCATTGAGTGGCAATGTAGGATGGAGAAAAGCACCGCGGGCTGGTCAGCATGGAGAGGTCTGGGAACATGCAGTGGCAATGTAGGATAGATTCCTGAAAATCATCGCGGGGTGGTGCGCATTGAATGGGCGAGTAACATTACATTCACTAGTAGGAGTGAGAAAAATATCACGGGGTGGTGTGAATTGGAGGGTCTGAATTAGGATAGGCAGTGAGTGGCAATGCAGGATGGGGAAAAGCACCGCGGGGTGGTCAGCATGCGGAGGTCAGGGAACATGCAGTGGCATTGTAGGATAGGTTTCTTAAAAACATTGCGGGGTGGTGCGCAATGTATGGGTGTGTAACATTACATTCACTAGTAGGAGTGAGAAAAACATCAAGGGGTTGTGTGAATCGGAGGGTCTGAATTAGGATAGGCATTGAGTGGCAATGTAGGATGGAGAAAAGCACCGCGGGGTGGTCAGCATGGGAAGGTCAGGGAACATGCAGTGGCAATGTCGGATAGGTTTCTGAAAAACATCGCGGGGTGGTGCGCATTGTATGGGTGTGTAACATTACATTCACTAGTAGGAGTGAGAAAAACATCGTGGAGTGGTGCGCTTTGTATGGGTGTGTAACATTACATTCACTAGTAGGAGTAAGAAAAACATCACGGGGTGGTGTGTATCGGAGAGTCTGAATTAGGATAGGTAGTAAGTGGCAATGTAGGAAGGAGAAAAGCACCGCGTGGTGGTGAGCATGGGGAGGTCAAGGAACATGCTGTGGCTATGTAGGATAGGTTTCTGAAAAACATCGCGGGGTGGTGCGCATTGTATGGGTGTGTAACATTACATTCACTAGTAGGAATGAGAAAAACATCACGGGGTGGTGTGAATCGGAGGGTCTGAATTAGGATAGGCAGTGAGTGGCAATGTAGGATGGGGAAAAGCACCGCGGGGTGGTCAGCATGGGGATGTCAGGGAACATGCAGTGGCAATGTAGGATAGGTTTCTGAAAAACATCGCGGGGTGGTGCGCAATGTATGGGTGTGTAACATTACATTCACCGGTAGGAGTGAGAAAAACATAAAGGGGTGGTGTGAATCGGAGGTTCTGAATTAGGATAGGCATTGAGTGGCAATGTAGGATGGAGAAAATCATCGCGGGGTGGTCAGCATGGGAAGGTCAGGGAACATGCAGTGGCAATGTAGGATAGGTTTCTGAAAAACATCGCGGGGTGGTGCGCATTGTATGGGTGTGTAAAATTACATTCACTAGTAGGAGTGAGAAAAACATCACGGGGTGGTGCGCATTGTATGGGTGTGTAACATTACATTCACTAGTAGGAGTGAGAAAAACATCACGGGGTGGTGTGTATCGGAGAGTCTGAATTAGGATAGGTAGTAAGTGGCAATATAGGAAGGAGAAAAGCACCGCGGGGTGGTCAGCATGGGGAGGTCAAGGAACATGCTGTGGCAATGTAGGATAGGTTTCTGAAAAACATCGCGGGGTGGTGCGCATTGTATGGGTGTGTAACATTACATTCACTAGTAGGAGTGAGAAAAACATGACGGGGTGGTGTGAATCGGAGGGTCTGAATTAGGATAGGCAGTGAGTGGCAATGTAGGATGGGGAAAAGCCCCGAGGGGTGGCCAGCATGGGGATGTCAGGGAACATGCAGTGGCAATGTAGGATAGGTTTCTGAAAAACTTCGCGGGGCAGTGCGCATTGTATGCGTGTGTAACAATACATTCACTAGTACCAGTGTGAAAACATAACGGGGTGGTGTGAATCGGAGGGTCTGAATTAATATAGGCAGTGAGTGGCAATGTAGGATGGAGAAAAGCACCACGGGATGGTCAGCATGGGGAGGTCAGGGAACATGCAGTGGCAATGTAGGATAGGTTTCTGAAAAACATCGCAGGGAGGTGTGCAATGTATGGGTGTGTAACATTACATTCACTAGTAGGAGTGAGAAAAACATCACGGGGTTGTGTGAATCGGAGGGTGTGAATTACGTTAGGCATTGAGTGGCAATGTAGGATGGAGAAAAGCACCGCGGTGTGGTCAGCATCGGGAGGTCAGGGAACATGCAGTGGCAATGTAGGATAGGTTTCTGAAAAACATTGCGAGCTGGTGCACATTGTATGGGTGTGTAACATAACATTCACTCATAGGAGTGAGAAAAACATCACGGGGTGGTGTGAATCGGACGGTCTGAATTAGGATAGGCAGTGAGTGGCAATGTAGGATGGAGAAAAGCACCGCGGGGTGCTCAGCATGGTGAGGTCAGGGAACATGCAGTGGCAATGTATGATAGGTTTCTGAAAAACATCGCCGAGTGGTATGCATTGTATGGGTGTGTAACATTACATTCACTAGTAGGAGTGAGAAAAACATCACAGAGTGGTGTGAATCCGAGGTTCTGAATTAGGATAGGCATTGAGTGGCAATGTAGGATGGAGAAAAGCACCGCGGGGTGGTCAGCATGGGGAGGTCAGGGAAAATGCAGTGGCAATGTAGGATAAGTTTCTGAAAAACATCGCGGGGTGTGGGCATTGTATGGTTGTGTAACATTACATTCACTAGTAGGAGTGAGAAAAACATCACAGGGTGGTGCGCATTGTATGGGTGTGTAACATTACATTCACTAGTAGGAGTGTGAAAAACATAACGGGTTGGTGTGAATCGGAGGTCTGAATTGGGATAGGCAGTGAGTGGCAATGTAGGATGGGGAAAAGCACCGCGGCGTGGTCATCATGGGGAGGTCAGGGAACATGCAGTGGCAATGTAGGATAGGTTTCTGAAAAACATCACGGGGTGGTGGGCATTGTATGGGTGTTTAACATTACATTCACTAGTAGGAGTGAGAAAAACATCACAGGGTGGTGCGCATTGTATGGGTGTGTAACATTACATTCACTAGTAAGAGTGAGAAAAACATCACGGGGTGGTGTGAATCGGAGGGTCTGAATTAGGATAGGCAGTGAGTGACAATGTAGGTTGAAGAAAACCACCGCGTGTTTCTAAGCATGGGGAGGTCAGGGAACATGCAGTAGCAATGTAGGATAGTTTTCTGAAAAACATGGCAGAGTGCTGCGCATTGCACGGGTGTGTAACATTACATTCACTAGTAGGAGTGAGAAAAACATCACGGGGTGGTGTGAATCGGAGGGTCTGAATTAGGATAGGCAGTGAGTGGCAATGTAGGATGGAGAAAAGCACCGCGGGGTGGTCAGCATGGGTAGGTCAGGTAACATGCAGTGGCAATGTAGGATAGGTTTCTGAAAAACATCGCGGGGTGGTGCGCATTGTATGGGTGTGTAACATTACATTCACTAGTAGGAGTGAGAAAAACATCGTGGGGTGGTGCGCTTTGTATGGGTGTGTAACATTACATTCACTAGTAGGAGTTAGAAAAACATCACGGGGTGGTGTGAATCGGAGGTTCTGAATTAGGATCGGCAGTGATTGGCAATGTAGGATGGAGAAAAGCACTGCGGGGTGGTCAGCATGCGGAGGTCAGGGAACATGCAGTGGCAATGTAGGATAGATTCCTGAAAAACATCGCGGGGTGGTGCGCATTGCATGGGCGAGTAACATTACATTCACTAGTAGGAGTGAGAAAAATATCACGGGGTGGTGTGAATCGGAGGGTCTGAATTAGGATAGGCAGTGAGTGGCAATGCAGGATGGGGAAAAGCACCGCGGGGTGGTCAGCATGCGGAGGTCAGGGAACATGCAGTGGCAATGTAGGATAGGTTTCTGAAAAACATCGCGGGGTGGTGCGCAATGTATGGGTGTGTAACATTACATTCACTAGTAGGAGTGAGAAAAACATCAAGGGGTTGTGTGAATCGGAGGGTCTGAATTAGGATAGGCATTTAGTGGCAATGTAGGATGGAGAAAAGCACCGCGGGGTGGTCAGCATGGTAAGGTCAGGGAACATGCAGTGGCAATGTCGGATAGGTTTCTGAAAAACATCGCGGGGTGGTGCGCATTGTATGGGTGTGTAAAATTACATTCACTAGTAGGAGTGAGAAAAACATCACGTGGTGGTGCGCATTGTATGGGTGTGTAACATTACATTCACTAGTAGGAGTGAGAAAAACATCACGGGGTGGTGTGTATCGGAGAGTCTGAATTAGGATAGGTAGTAAGTGGCAATATAGGAAGGAGAAAAGCACCGCGGGGTGGTCAGCATGGGGAGGTCAAGGAACATGCTGTGGCAATGTAGGATAGGTTTCTGAAAAACATCGCGGGGTGGTGCGCATTGTATGGGTGTGTAACATTATATTCACTAGTAGGAGTGAGAAAAACATCACGGGGTGGTGTGAATCGGAGGGTCTGAATTAGGATAGGTAGTAAGTGGCAATGTAGGAAGGAGAAAAGCACCGCATGGTGGTGAGCATGGGGAGGTCAAGGAACATGCTGTGGCAATGTAGGATAGGTTTCTGAAAAATATCGCGGGGTGGTGCGCATTGTATGGGTGTGTAACATTACATTCACTAGTAGGAGTGAGAAAAACATCACGGGGTGGTGTGAATCGGAGGGTCTGAATTAGGATAGGCAGTGAGTGGCAATGTAGGATGGGGAAAAGCAGCGCGGGGGGGCCAGCATGGGGATGTCAGGGAACATGCAGTGGCAATGTAGGATAGGTTTCTGAAAAACTTCGCGGGGCAGTGCGCATTGTATGGGTGTGTAACAATACATTCACTAGTACCAGTGTGAAAACATAACGGGGTGGTGTGAATCGGAGGGTCTGAATTAGATAGGCCATGAGTGGCAATGTAGGATGGAGAAAAGCACCGCAGGTTGGTCAGCATGGGGAGGTAAGGGAACATGCAGTGGCAATGTAGGATAGGTTTCTGAAAAACATTGCGGGGTGGTGCGCATTGTATGGGTGTGTATCATTACATTCACTAGTAGGAGTGAGAAAAACATCACGGGGTTGTGCGCATTGTATGGGTGTGTAACATTACATTCACTAGTAGGAGTGAGATAAACATCACGGGGTGGTGTGAATCGTAGGGTCTGAATTAGGATAGGCAGTGAGTGGCAATGTAGGTTGGAGGAAAGCACTGCAGGGTGGTCAGCATGGGGAGGTCAGGGAACACTCAGTGGCAATGTAGGATAGGTTTCTGAAAAACATCGCGGGGTGGTGCGCATTGTATGGGTGTGTAACATTACATTCATTAGTAGGAGTGAGAAAAACATCACGGGGTGGTGTGAATCGGAGGGTCTGAATTAGTATAGGCAGTGAGTGGCAACGTAGGATGGGGAAAAGCACCACGGGGTGGTCAGCATGGGGAGGTCAGGGAACATGTAGTGGCAATGTAGGATAGGTTTCTGAAAAACATCGCGGGGTGGTGTGCAATGTATGGGTGTGTAACATTACATTCACTAGTAGGAGTGAGAAAAACATCACGGGGTTGTGTGAATCGGAGGGTCTGAATTACGATAGGCATTGAGTGGCAATGTAGGATGGAGAAAAGCACCGCGGGGTGATCAGCATGGGGAGGTCAGGGAACATGCAGTGGCAATGTAGGATAGGTTTCTAAAAAACATCGCGGGGTGGTGCGCATTGTATGGGTGTGTAACATTACATTCACTATTAGGAGAGAGAAAAACATCACAGGGTGGTGCGCATTGTATGGGTGTGTAACATTACATTCACTAGTAGGAGTGAGAAAAACATCACGTGGTGGTGTGAATCGGAGAGTCTGAATTAGGATAGGAAGTGAGTGGCAATGTAGGATGGAGAAAAGCACCGCGTGGTGGCCAGCATGGGGAGGTCAGGGAACATGCAATGGCAATGTAGGATAGGTTTCTGAAAAACATCGCAGGGAGGTGTGCAATGTATGGGTGTGTAACATTACATTCACTAGTAGGAGTGAGAAAAACATCACGGGGTTGTGTGAATCGGAGGGGGTGAATTACGTTAGGCATTGAGTGGCAATGTAGGATGGAGAAAAGCACCGCGGGGTGGTCAGCATCGGGAGGTCAGGGAACATGCAGTGGCAATGTAGGATAGGTTTCTGAAAAACATTGCAAGGTGGTGCGCATTGTGTGGGTGTGTAACATTACATTCACTCGTAGGAGTGAGAAAAACATCACGGGGTGGTGTGAATCGGACGGTCTGAATTAGGATAGGCAGTGAGTGGCAATGTAGGATGGAGAAAAGCACCGCGGGGTGCTCAGCATGGTGAGGTCAGGGAACATGCAGTGGCAATGTAGGATAGGTTTCTGAAAAACATCGCCGAGTGGTACGCATTGTATGGGTGTGTAACATTACATTCACTAGTAGGAGTGAGAAAAACATCACAGAGTGATGTGAGTCCGAGGTTCTGAATTAGGATAGGCATTGAGTGGCAATGTAGGATGGAGAAAAGCACCGCGGGGTGGTCAGCATGGGGAGGTCAGGGAAAATGCAGTGGCAATGTAGGATAAGTTTCTGAAAAACATCGCGGGGTGTGGGCATTGTATGGTTGTGTAACATTACATTCACTAGTAGGAGTGAGAAAAACATCACAGGGTGGTGCGCATTGTATGGGTGTGTAACATTACATTCACTAGTAGGAGTGAGAAAAACATCACGGGTTGGTGTGAATCGGAGGTCTGAATTGGGATAGGCAGTGAGTGGCAATGTAGGATGGGAAAAGCACCACGGCGTGGTCATCATGGGGAGGTCAGGGAACATGCAGTGGCAATGTAGGATAGGTTTCTGAAAAACATTGCGGGGTGGTGGGCATTGTATGGGTGTTTAACATTACATTCACTAGTAGGAGTGAGAAAAACATCACATGGTGGTGCGCATTGTATGGGTGTGTAACATTACATTCACTAGTAGGAGTGAGAAAAACATCACGGGGTGGTGTGAATCGGAGGGTCTGAATTAGGATAGGCAGTGAGTGACAATGTAGGTTGAAGAAAACCACTGCGTGTTTCTAAGCAAGGGGAGGTCAGGGAACATGCAGTAGCAATGTAGGATAGTTTTCTGAAAAACATGGCAGAGTGGTGCGCATTGCACGGGTGTGTAACATTACATTCACTAGTAGGAGTGAGAAAAACGTCACGGGGTGGTGTGAATCGGAGGGTCTGAATTAGGATAGGCAGTGAGTGGCAATGTAGGATGGAGAAAAGCACCGCGGGGTGGTCAGCATGGGTATCTCAGGTAACAGGCAGTGGCAATGTAGGATAGGTTTCTGAAAAACATCGCGGGGTGGTGCGCATTGTATGGGTGTGTAACATTACATTCACTAGTAGGAGTGAGAAAAACATCGTGGGGTGGTGCGCTTTGTATGGGTGTGTAACATTACATTCACTAGTAGGAGTGAGAAAAACATCACGGTGTGGTGTGAATCGGAGGGTCTGATTTAGGATCGGCAGTGATTGGCAATGTAGGATGGAGAAAAGCACTGCGGGGTGGTCAGCATGTGGAGGTCAGGGAACATGCAGTGGCAATGTAGGATAGATTTCTGAAAAACATCGCGGGATGGTGCGCATTGTATGGGCGAGTAACATTACATTCACTAGTAGGAGTGAGAAAAATATCACGGGGTGGTGTGAATCGGAGGGTCTGAATTAGGATAGGCAGTGAGTGGCAATGCAGGATGGGGAAAAGCACCGCGGGGTGGTCAGCATGGGGAGGTCAGGGAACATGCAGTGGCAATGTAGGATAGGTTTCTGAAAAACATCGCGGGGTGGTGCGCAATGTATGGGTGTGTAACATTACATTCACTAGTAGGAGTGAGAAAAACATCAAGGGGTTGTGTGAATCGGAGGGTCTGAATTAGGATAGGCATTGAGTGGCAATGTAGGATGGAGAAAAGCACCGCGGGGTGGTCAGCATGGGAAGGTCGGGGAACATTCAGTGGCAATGTCGGATAGGTTTCTGAAAAACATCGCGGGGTGGTGCGCATTGTATGGGTGTGTAACATTACATTCACTAGTAGGAGTGAGAAAAACATCGTGGAGTGGTGCGCTTTGTATGGGTGTGTAACATTACATTCACTAGTAGGAGTGAAAAAAACATCACGGGGTGGTGTGTATCAGAGAGTCTGAATTAGAATAGGTAGTAAGTGGCAATGTAGGAAGGAGAAAAGCACCGCATGGTGGTGAGCATGGGGAGGTCAAGAACATGCTGTGGCAATGTAGGATAGGTTTCTGAAAAACATCGCGGGGTGATGCGCATTGTATGGGTGTGTAACATTACATTCACTAGTAGGAGTAAGAAAAACATCGCGGGGTGGTGTGATTCGTAGGGTCTGAATTAGGATAGGCAGTGAGTGACAATGTAGGTTGGAGGAAAGCACCGTGGGGTGGTCATCATGGGGAGGTCAGGGAACATGCAGTGGCAATGTAGGATGGGTTTCTGAAAAACTTCGCGAGGCACTGCGCATTGTATGGGTGTGTAACAATACATTCACTAGTACGAGTGTGAAAACATAACGGGGTGGTGTGAATCGGATGGTCTGAATTAGATAGGCCGTGAGTGGCAATGTAGGATGGAGAAAAGCACCGCAGGTTAGTCAGCATGGGGAGGTAAGGGAACATGCAGTGGCAATGTAGGATAGGTTTCTGAAAAACATTGCGGGGTGGTGCGCATTGTATGGGTGTGTAACATTACATTCACTAGTAGGAGTGAGAAAAACATCACGGGGTTGTGCGCATTGTACGGGTGTGTAACATTACATTCACTAGTAGGAGTGAGAAAAACATCACGGGGTGGTGTGAATCGTAGGGTCTGAATTAGGACAGGCAGTGAGTGGCAATGTAGGTTGGAGAAAAGCACCGTGTGGTGGTCAGCATGGGAAGGTCAGGGAACATGCAGTGGCAACGTAGGATAGGTTTCTGAAAAACATCGCGTGGTGGTGCGCATTGTATGGGTGTGTAACATTACATTCACTAGTAGGAGTGAGAAAAACATCGTGGGGTGGTGCGCATTGTATGGGTGTGTAACATTACATTCACTAGTACGAGTGAGAAAAACATCACGGGTTGGTGTGAATCGGAGGGTCTGAATTAGGATAGGCAGTGAGTGGCAATGTAGGAAGGAGAAAAGCACCGCGTGGTGGTGAGCATGGGGAGGTCAATGAACATGCTGTGACAATGTAGGATAGGTTTCTGAAAAACATCGCGGGGTGGTGCGCATTGTATGGGTGTGTAACATTACATTCACTAGTAGGAGTGAGAAAAACATCACGGGGTGGTGTGAATCGGAGGGTCTGAATTAGGATAGGCAGTGAGTGGCAATGTAGGATGGAGAAATGCACCACGGGATGGTCAGCATGGAGAGGTCAGGGAACATGCAGTGGCAATGTAGGATAGGTTTCTGAAAAACATCGCCGGTGGTGCGCATTGTTTGGGTGTGTAACATTACATTCACTAGTAGGAGTGAGAAAAACATCACGGGGTGGTGTGAATCGGAGGGTCTGAATTAGGATAGGCAGTGAGTGGCAATGTAGGATGGGGAAAAGCACCACGGGGTGATCAGCATGGGGAGGTCAGGGAACATGCAGTGGCAATGTAGGATAGGTTTCTGAAAAACATCGCGGGGTGGTGTGCAATGTATGGGTGTGTAACATTACATTCACTAGTAGGAGTGAGAAAAACATCACGGGGTTGTGTGAATCGGAGGGTCTGAATTACGTTAGGCATTGAGTGGCAATGTAGGATGGAGAAAAGCACCGCGGGGTGGTCAGCATCGGGAGGTCAGGGAACATGCAGTGGCAATGTAGGATAGGTTTCTGAAAAACTTCGCGAGGCACTGCGCATTGTATGGGTGTGTAACAATACATTCACTAGTACGAGTGTGAAAACATAACGGGGTGGTGTGAATCGGATGGTCTGAATTAGATAGGCCGTGAGTGGCAATGTAGGATGGAGAAAAGCACCGCAGGTTAGTCAGCATGGGGAGGTAAGGGAACATGCAGTGGCAATGTAGGATAGGTTTCTGAAAAACATTGCGGGGTGGTGCGCATTGTATGGGTGTGTAACATTACATTCACTAGTAGGAGTGAGAAAAACATCACGGGGTTGTGCGCATTGTACGGGTTTGTAACATTACATTCACTAGTAGGAGTGAGAAAAACATCACGGGGTGGTGTGAATCGTAGGGTCTGAATTAGGACAGGCAGTGAGTGGCAATGTAGGTTGGAGAAAAGCACCGTGTGGTGGTCAGCATGGGGAGGTCAGGGAACATGCAGTGGCAACGTAGGATAGGTTTCTGAAAAACATCGCGGGGTGGTGCGCATTGTATGGGTGTGTAACATTACATTCACTAGTAGGAGTGAGAAAAACATCGTGGGGTGGTGCGCATTGTATGGGTTTGTAACATTACATTCACTAGTACGAGTGAGAAAAACATCACGGGGTGGTGTGAATCGGAGGGTCTGAATTAGGATAGGCAGTGAGTGGCAATGTAGGAAGGAGAAAAGCACCGCGTGGTGGTGAGCATGGGGAGGTCAAGGAACATGCTGTGACAATGTAGGATAGGTTTCTGAAAAACATCGCGGGGTGGTGCGCATTGTATGGGTGTGTAACATTACATTCACTAGTAGGAGTGAGAAAAACATCACGGGGTGGTGTGAATCGGAGGGTCTGAATTAGGATAGGCAGTGAGTGGCAATGTAGGATGGAGAAAAGCACCACGGGATGGTCAGCATGGAGAGGTCAGGGAACATGCAGTGGCAATGTAGGATAGGTTTCTGAAAAACATCGCCGGTGGTGCGCATTGTTTGGGTGTGTAACATTACATTCACTAGTAGGAGTGAGAAAAACATCACGGGGTGGTGGGCATTGTATGGGTGTGTAACATTACATTCACTAGTAGGAGTGAGAAAAACATCACGTGGTGGTGTGAATCGGAGAGTCTGAATTAGGATAGGAAGTGAGTGTCAATGTAGGATGGAGAAAAGCACCGCGTGGTGGTCAGCATGGGGAGGTCAGGGAACATGCAGTCGCAATGTAGGATAAGTTTCTGAAAAACATTGCAGGGAGGTGTGCAATGTATGGGTGTGTAACATTACATTCACTAGTAAGAGTGAGAAAATCATCACGGGGTGGGGTGAATCTGAGGGTGTGAATTACGTTAGGCATTGAGTGGCAATTTAGGATGGAGAAAAGCACCGCGGGGTGGTCAGCATCGGGAGGTCAGGGAACATGCAGTGGCAATGTAGGATAGGTTTCTGAAAAACATTGCGAGGTGGTGCACTTTGTATGGGTGTGTAACATTAAATTCACTCGTAGGAGGGAGAAAAACATCACGGGGTGGTGTGAATCGGAGGGTCTGAATTAGGATAGGCAGTGAGTGGCAATGTAGGATGGAGAAAAGCACCGCGGGGTGCTCAGCATGGTGAAGTCAGGGAACATGCAGTGGCAATATAGGATAGGTTTCTGAAAAACATCGCCGAGTGGTGCGCATTGTATGGGTGTGTAACATTACATTCACTAGTAGGAGTGAGAAAAACATCACAGAGTGGTGTGAATCCGAGGTTCTGAATTAGGATAGGCATTGAGTGGCAATGCAGGATGGGGAAAAGCACCGCGGGGTGGTCAGCATGGGGAGGTCAGGAAACATGCAGTGGCAATGTAGGATAGGTTTCTGAAAAACATCGCGGGGTGGTGCGCAATGTATGGGTGTGTAACATTACATTCACTAGTAGGAGTCTGAAAAACATCAAGGGGTTGTGTGAATCGGAGGGTCCCAATTAGGATAGGCATTGAGTGGCAATGTAGGATGGAGAAAAGCACCGCGGGGTGGTCAGCATCGGGAGGTCAGGGAACATGCAGTGGCAATGTAGGATAGGTTTCTGAAAAACATTGCGAGCTGGTGCACATTGTATGGGTGTGTAACATTACATTCACTCGTAGGAGTGAGAAAAACATCACGGGGTGGTGTGAATCGGACGGTCTGAATTAGGATAGGCAGTGAGTGGCAATGTAGGATGGAGAAAAGCACCGCGGGGTGCTCAGCATGGTGAGGTCAGGGAACATGCAGTGGCAATGTATGATAGGTTTCTGAAAAACATCGCCGAGTGGTACACATTGTATGGGTGTGTAACATTACATTCACTAGTAGGAGTGAGAAAAACATCACAGAGTGGTGTGAATCCGAGATTCTGAATTAGGATAGGCATTGAGTGGCAATGTAGGATGGAGAAAAGCACCGCGGGGTGGTCAGCATGGGGAGCTCAGGGAAAATGCAGTGGCAATGTAGGATAAGTTTCTGAAAAACATCGCGGGGTGTGGGCATTGTATGGTTGTGTAACATTACATTCACTAGTAGGACTGAGAAAAACATCACAGGGTGGTGTGCATTGTATGGGTGTGTAACATTACATTCACTAGTAGGAGTGAGAAAAACATCACGGGGTGGTGTGAATCGGAGGGTCTGAATTAGGATAGGCAGTGAGTGGCAATGCAGGATGGGGAAAAGCACCGCGGGGTGGTCAGCATGGTAAGGTCAGGGAACATGCAGTGGCAATGTCGGATAGGTTTCTGAAAAACATCGCGGGGTGGTGCGCATTGTATGGGTGTGTAAAATTACATTCACTAGTAGGAGTGAGAAAAACATCACGTGGTGGTGCGCATTGTATGGGTGTGTAACATTACATTCACTAGTAGGAGTGAGAAAAACATCACGGGGTGGTGTGTATCGGAGAGTCTGAATTAGGATAGGTAGTAAGCGGCAATATAGGAAGGAGAAAAGCACCGCGGGGTGGTCAGCATGGGGAGGTCAAGGAACATGCTGTGGCAATGTAGGATAGGTTTCTGAAAAACATCGCGGGGTGGTGCGCATTGTATGGGTGTGTAACATTACATTCACTAGTAGGAGTGAGAAAAACATCACGGGGTGGTGTGAATCGGAGGGTCTGAATTAGGATAGGCAGTGAGTGGCAATGTAGGATGGGGAAAAGCACCGCGGGGTGGCCAGCATGGGGATGTCAGGGAACATGCAGTGGCAATGTAGGATAGGTTTCTGAAAAACTTCGCGGGGCAGTGCGCATTGTATGGGTGTGTAACAATACATTCACTAGTACCAGTGTGAAAACATAACGGGGTGGTGTGAATCGGAGGGTCTGAATTAGATAGGCCATGAGTGGCAATGTAGGATGGAGAAAAGCACCGCAGGTTGGTCAGCATGGGGATGTAAGGGAACATGCAGTGGCAATGTAGGATAGGTTTCTGAAAAACATTGCGGGGTGGTGCGCATTGTATGGGTGTGTATCATTACATTCACTAGTAGGAGTGAGAAAAACTTCACGGGGTTGTGCGCATTCTATGGGTGTGTAACATTACATTCACTAGTAGGAGTGAGATAAACATCACGGGGTGGTGTGAATCGTAGGGTCTGAATTAGGATAGGCAGTGAGTGGCAATGTAGGTTGGAGGAAAGCACTGCAGGGTGGTCAGCATGGGGAGGTCAGGGAACACTCAGTGGCAATGTAGGATAGGTTTCTGAAAAACATCGCGGGGTGGTGCGCATTGTATGGGTGTGTAACATTACATTCACTAGTAGGAGTGAGAAAAACATCACGGGGTGGTGTGAATCGGAGGGTCTGAATTAGTATAGGCAGTGAGTGGCAACGTAGGATGGGGAAAAGCACCACGGGGTGATCAGCATGGGGAGGTCAGGGAACATGTAGTGGCAATGTAGGATAGGTTTCTGAAAAACATCGCGGGGTGGTGTGCAATGTATGGGTGTGTAACATTACATTCACTAGTAGGAGTGAGAAAAACATCACGGGGTTGTGTGAATCGGAGGGTCTGAATTACGATAGGCATTGAGTGGCAATGTAGGATGGAGAAAAGCACCGCGGGATGATCAGCATGGGGAGGTCAGGGAACATGCAGTGGCAATGTAGGATAGGTTTCTTAAAAACATCGCGGGGTGGTGCGCATCGTATGGGTGTGTAACATTACATTCACTAGTAGGAGTGAGAAAAACATCACGGGGTGGGGTGAATCTGAGGGTGTGAATTACGTTAGGCATTGAGTGGCAATTTAGGATGGAGAAAAGCACCGCGGGGTGGTCAGCATCGGGAGGTCAGGGAACATGCAGTGGCAATGTAGGATAGGTTTCTGAAAAACATTGCGAGGTTTTGCACTTTGTATGTGTGTGTAACATTAAATTCACTCGTAGGAGGGAGAAAAACATCACGGGGTGGTGTGAATCGGAGGGTCTGAATTAGGATAGGCAGTGAGTGGCAATGTAGGATGGAGAAAAGCACTGCAGGGTGGTCAGCATGGGGAGGTCAGGGAACACGCAGTGGCAAGGTAGGATAGGTTTCTGAAAAACATCGCAGGGTGGTGCTCATTGTATGGGTGTGTAACATTACATTCACTAGTAGGAGAGAGAAAAACATCACGTTGTGGTGTGAATCGGACGGTCTGAATTAGGATAGGCAGTGAGTGGTAATGTAGGATGGAGAAAAGCACCGCGGGGTGGTCAGCATGGGGAGGTCAGGGAACATGCAGTGGTAATGTAGGATAGGTTTCTGAAAAACATCGCCTGGTGGTGCGCATTGTATGGGTGTGTAACATTACATTCACGAGTAGGAGTGAGAAAAACATCACGGGGTGGTGTGAATCGTAGGGTCTGAATTAGGATAGGCAGTGAGTGGCAATGTAGGTTGGAGAAAAGCACCGTGTGGTGGTCAGCATGTGGAGGTCAGGGAACATGCAGTGGCAACGTAGGATAGGTTTCTGAAAAACATCGTGGGGTGGTGCGCATTGTATGGGTGTGTAACATTACATTCACTAGTAGGAGTGAGAAAAACATCGTGGAGTGGTGCGCTTTGTATGGGTGTGTAACATTATATTCACTAGTAGGAGTGAGAAAAACATCACGGGGTGGTGTGTATCGGAGAGTCTGAATTAGGATAGGTAGTAAGTGGCAATGTAGGAAGGAGAAAAGCACCGCATGGTGGTGAGCATGGGGAGGTCAAGGAACATGCTGTGGCAATGTAGGATAGGTTACTGAAAAACATCGCGGGGTGGTGCGCATTGTATGGGTGTGTAACATTACATTCACTAGTAGGAGTGAGAAAAACATCGCGGGGTGGTGTGATTCGTAGGGTCTGAATTAGGATAGGCAGTGAGTGACAATGTAGGTTGGAGGAAAGCACCGCGGGGTGGTCAGCATGGGGAGGTCAGGGAACATGCAGTGGCAATGTAGGATAGGTTTCTGAAAAACTTCGCGAGGCAGTGCGCATTGTATGGGTGTGTAACAATACATTCACTAGTACGAGTGTGAAAACATAACGGGGTGGTGTGAATCGGAGGGTCCGAATTAGATAGGCCGTGAGTGGCAATGTAGGATGGAGAAAAGCACCGCAGGTTAGTCAGCATGGGGAGGTAAGGCAACATGCAGTGGCAAGGTAGGATAGGTTTCTGAAAAACATTGCGGGGTGGTGCGCATTGTATGGGTGTGTAACATTACATTCACTAGTAGGAGTGAGAAAAACATCACGGGGTTGTGCGCATTGTATGGGTGTGTAACACTACATTCACTAGTAGGAGTGAGAAAAACATCACGGGGTGGTGTGAATCGTAGGGTCTGAATTAGGATACGCAGTGAGTGGCAATGTAGGTTGGAGAAAAGCACCGTGTGGTGGTCAGCATGGGGAGGTCAGGGAACATGCAGTGGCAACGTAGGATAGGTTTCTGAAAAACATCGTGGGGTGGTGAGCATTGTATGGGTGTGTAACATTACATTCACTAGTAGGAGTGAGAAAAACATCGCGGGGTGGTGCGCATTGTTTGGGTGTGTAACATTACATTCACTAGTAGGAGTGAGAAAAACATCACGTGGTGGTGTGAATCGGAGAGTCTGAATTAGGATAGGAAGTGAGTGGCAATGTAGGATGGAGAAAAGCACCGCGTGGTGGCCAGCATGGGGAGGTCAGGGAACATGCAGTGGCAATGTAGGATAGGTTTCTGAAAAACATCGCAGGGAGGTGTGCAATGAATGGGTGTGTAACATTACATTCACTAGTAGGAGTGAGAAAAACATCACGGGGTTGTGTGAATCGGAGGGTGTGAATTACGTTAGGCATTGAGTGGCAATGTAGGATGGAGAAAAGCACCGCGGGGTGGTCAGCATCGGGAGGTCAGGGAACATGCAGTGGCAATGTAGGATAGGTTTCTGAAAAATATTGCGAGGTGGTGCGCATTGTGTGGGTGTGTAACATTACATTCACTCGTAGGAGTGAGAAAAACATCACGGGTTGGTGTGAATTGGACGGTCTGATTTAGGATAGGCAGTGAGTGGCAATGTAGGATGGAGAAAAGCACCGCGGGGTGCTCAGCATGGTGAGGTCAGGGAACATGCAGTGGCAATGTAGGATAGGTTTCTGAAAAACATCGCCGAGTGGTACGCATTGTATGGGTGTGTAACATTACATTCACTAGTAGGAGTGAGAAAAACTTCACAGAGTGGTGTGAATCCAAGGTTCTGAATTAGGATAGGCATTGAGTGGCAATGTAGGATGGAGAAAAGCACCGCGGGGTGGTCAGCATGGGGAGGTCAGGGAAAATGCAGTGGCAATGTAGGATAAGTTTCTGAAAAACATCGCGGTGTGTGGGCATTGTATGGTTGTGTAACATTACATTCACTAGTAGGAGGGAGAAAAACATCACAGGGTGGTGCGCATTGTATGGGTGTGTAACATTACATTCACTAGTAGGAGTGAGAAAAACATCACGGGTTGGTGTGAATCGGAGGTCTGAATTGGGATAGGCAGTGAGTGGCAATGTAGGATGGGGAAAAGCACCGCGGCGTGGTCATCATGGGGAGGTCAGGGAACATGCAGTGGCAATGTAGGATAGGTTTCTGAAAAACATCGCGGGGTGGTGGGCATTGTATGGGTGTTTAACATTACATTCACTAGTAGGAGTGAGAAAAACATCACATGGTGGTGCGCATTGTATGGGTGTGTAACATTACATTCACTAGTAGGAGTAAGAAAAACATCACGGGGTGGTGTGAATCGGAGGTTCTGAATTAGGATAGGCAGTGAGTGACAATGTAAGTTGAAGAAAACCACCGCGTGTTTCTAAGCATAGGGAGGTCAGGGAACATGCAGTAGCAATGTAGGATAGTTTTCTGAAAAACATGGCAGAGTGGTGCGCATTGCACGGGTGTGTAACATTACATTCACTAGTAGGAGTGAGAAAAACATCACGGGGTGGTGTGAATCGGAGGGTCTGAATTAGGATCGGCAGTGATTGGCAATGTAGGATGGAGAAAAGCACTGCGGGGTGGTCAGCATGTGGAGGTCAGGGAACATGCAGTGGCAATGTAGCATAGATTTCTGAAAAACATCGCGGGGTGGTGCGCATTGTATGGGCGAGTAACATTACATTCACTAGTAGGAGTGAGAAAAATATCACGGGGTAGTGTGAATCGGAGGGTCTGAATTAGGATAGGCAGTGAGTGGCAATGCAGGATGGAGAAAAGCACCGCGAGGTGGTCAGCATGGGGAGGTCAGGGAACATGAAGTGGCAATGTAGGATAGGTTTCTGAAAAACATCGCGGGGTGGTGCGCATTGTATGGGTGTGTAACATTACATTCACTAGTAGGAGTGAGAAAAACATCGTGGAGTGGTGCGCTTTGTATGGGTGTGTAACATTACATTCACTAGTAGGAGTGAGAAAAACATCACGGGGTGGTGTGTATCAGAGAGTCTGAATTAGGATAGGTAGTAAGTGGCAATGTAGGAAGGAGAAAAGCACCGCATGGTTGTGAGCATGGGGAGGTCAAGGAACATGCTGTGGCAATGTAGGATAGGTTTCTGAAAAACATCGCGGGGTGGTGCGCATTGTATGGGTGTGTAACATTACATTCACTAGTAGGAGTGAGAAAAACATCACGGGGTTGTGCGCATTGTATGGGTGTGTAACATTACATTCACTAGTAGGAGTGAGAAAAACATCACGGGGTGGTGGGAATAGTAGGGTCTGAATTAGGATAGGCAGTGAGTGGCAATGTAGGTTGGAGAAATGCACCGTGTGGTGGTCAGCATGGGGAGGTCAAGGAACATGCTGTGGCAATGTAGGATAGGTTTCTGAAAAACATCGCGGGGTGGTGCGCATTGTATCGGTGTGTAACATTACATTCACTAGTAGGAGTGAGAAAAACATCGTGTTGTGGTGCGCATTGTATGGGTGTGTAACATTACATTCACTAGTACGAGTGAGAAAAAAATCACGGGGTGGTGTGAATCGGAGGGTCTGAATTAGGATAGGCAGTGAGTGGCAATGTAGGATGGAGAAAAGCACCACGGGATGGGCAGCATGGGGAGGTCAGGGAACATGCAGTGGCAATGTAGGATAGGTTTCTGAAAAATATCGCGGGTGGTGCGCATTGTTTGGGTGTGTAACATTACATTCACTAGTAGGAGTGAGAAAAACATCACGGGGTTGTGTGAATCGGAGGGTGTGAATTACGTTAGGCATTGAGTGGCAATGTAGGATGGGGAAAAGCACCGCGGGGTGGTCAGCATCGGGAGGTCAGGGAACATGCAGTGGCAATGTACGATAGGTTTCTAAAAAATATTGCGAAGTGGTGCGCATTGTGTGGGTGTGTAACATTACATTCACTCGTAGGAGTGAGAAAAACATCACGGGTTGGTGTGAATCGGACGGTCTGAATTAGGATAGACAGTGAGTGGCAATGTAGGATGGAGAAAAGCACCGCGGGGTGCTCAGCATGGTGAGGTCAGGGAACATGCAGTGGCAATGTAGGATAGGTTTCTGAAAAACATCGCCGAGTGGTACGCATTGTATGGGTGTGTAACATTACATTCACTAGTAGGAGTGAGAAAAACTTCACAGAGTGGTGTGAATCTAAGGTTCTGAATTAGGATAGGCATTGAGTGGCAATGTAGGATGGAGAAAAGCACCGCGGGGTGGTCAGCATGGGGAGGTCAGGGAAAATGCAGTGGCAATGTAGGATAAGTTTCTGAAAAACATCGCGGGGTGTGGGCATTGTATGGTTGTGTAACATTACATTCACTAGTAGGAGTGAGAAAAACATCACAGGGTGGTGTGCATTGCATGGGTGTGTAACATTACATTCACTAGTAGGAGTGAGAAAAACATCACGGGGTTGTGTGAATCGGAGGGTGTGAATTACGTTAGGCATTGAGTGGCAATGTAGGATGGAGAAAAGCACCGTGTGGTGGTCAGCATGGGGAGGTCAGGGAACATGCAGTGGCAACGTAGGATAGGTTTCTGAAAAACATCGCGGGGTGGTGAGCATTGTATGGGTTTGTAACATTACATTCACTAGTAGGAGTGAGAAAAACATCGTGGGGTGGTGCGCATTGTATGGGTGTGTAACATTACATTCACTAGTAGGAGTGAGAAAAACATCACGGGGTGGTGTGAATCGGAGGGTCTGAATTGGGATCGGCAGTGATTGGCAATGTAGGATGGAGAAAAGCACTGCGGGGTGGTCAGCATGTGGAGGTCAGGGAACATGCAGTGGCAATGTAGGATAGATTTCTGAAAAACATCGCGGGGTGGTGCGCATTGTATGGGCGAGTAACATTACATTCACTAGTAGGAGTGAGAAAAACATCGTGGAGTGGTGCGCTTTGTATGGGTGTGTAACATTACATTCACTAGTAGGAGTGAGAAAAACATCACGGGGTGGTGGGTATCGGAGAGTCTGAATTCGGATAGGTAGTAAGTGGCAATGTAGGAAGGAGAAAAGCAACGCATGGTGGTGAGCATGGGGAGGTCAAGGAACATGCTGTGGCAATGTAGGATAGGTTTCTGAAAAACATCGCGGGGTGGTGCGCATTGTATGGGTGTGTAACATTACATTCACTAGTAGGAGTGAGAAAAACATCGCGGGGTGGTGTGATTCGTAGGGTCTGAATTAGGATAGGCAGTGAGTGACAATGTAGGTTGGAGGAAAGCACCGCGGGGTGGTCAGCATGGGGAGGTCAGGGAACATGCAGTGGCAATGTAGGATAGGTTTCTGAAAAACTTCGCGGGGCAGTGCGCATTGTATGGGTGTGTAACAATACATTCACTAGTACGAGTGTGAAAACATAACGGGGTGGTGTGAATCGGAGGGTCTGAATTAGATAGGCCGTGAGTGGCAATGTAGGATGGAGAAAAGCACCGCAGGTTAGTCAGCATGGGGAGGTAAGGGAACATGCAGGGGCAAGGTAGGATAGGTTTCTGAAAAACATTGCGGGGTAGTGCGCATTGTATGGGTGTGTAACATTACATTCACTAGTAGGAGTGAGAAAAATATCACGGGGTTGTGCGCATTGTATGGGTGTGTAACACTACATTCACTAGTAGGAGTGAGAAAAACATCACGGGGTGGTGCGCATTGTATGGGTGTGTAACATTACATTCATTAGTACGAGTGAGAAAAACATCACGGGGTGGTGTGAATCGGAGGGTCTGAATTAGGATAGGCAGTGAGTGGCAATGTAGGAAGGAGAAAAGCACCGCGTGGTGGTGAGCATGGGGAGGTCAAGGAACATGCTGTGACAATGTAGGATAGGTTTCTGAAAAACATCGCGGGCTGGTGCGCATTGTATGGGTGTGTAACATTACATTCACTAGTACGAGTGAGAAAAACATCGCGGGGTGGTGTGATTCGTAGTGTCTGAATTAGGATAGGCAGTGAGTGACAATGTAGGTTGGATTAAAGCACCGCGGGGTGGTCAGCATGGGGAGGTCAGGGAACATGCAGTGGCAATGTAGGATAGGTTTCTGAAAAACTTCGCGGGGAAGTGCGCATTGTATGGGTGTGTAACAATACATTCACTAGTATGAGTGTGAAAACATAACGGGGTGGTGTGAATCGGAGGGTCTGAATTAGATAGGCCGTGAGTGACAATGTAGGATGGAGAAAAGCTCCGCAGGTTAGTCAGCATGGGGAGGTAAGGGAACATGCAGTGGCAATGTAGGATAGGTTTCTGAAAAACATTGCGGGGTGGTGCGCATTGTATGGGTGTGTAACATTACATTCACTAGTAGGAGTGAGAAAAACATCACGGGGTTGTGCGCATTGTATGGGTGTGTAACATTACATTCACTAGTAGGAGTGAGAAAAACATCACGGGGTGGTGTGAATAGTAGGGTCTGAATTAGGATAGGCAGTGAGTGGCAATGTAGGTTGGAGAAAAGCACCGTGTGGTGGTCAGCATGGGGAGGTCAGGGAACATGCAGTGGCAACGTAGGAGAGGTTTCTGAAAAACATCGCGGGGTGGTGCGCATTGTATCGGTGTGTAACATTACATTCACTAGTAGGAGTGAGAAAAACATCGTGGGGTGGTGCGCATTGTATGGGTGTGTAACATTACATTCACTAGTACGAGTGAGAAAAACATCACGGGGTGGTGTGAATCGGATGGTTTCAATTAGGATAGGCAGTGAGTGGCAATGTAGGATGGAGAAAAGCACCACGGGATGGGCAGCATGGGGAGGTCAGGGAACATGCAGTGGCAATGTAGGATAGGTTTCTGAAAAACATCGCGGGTGGTGCGCATTGTTTGGGTGTGTAACATTACATTCACTAGTAGGAGTGAGAAAAACATCACGGGGTTGTGTGAATCGGAGGGTGTGAATTACGTTAGGCATTGAGTGGCAATGTAGGATGGGGAAAATCACCGCGGGGTGGTCAGCATCGGGAGCTCAGGGAACATGCAGTGGCAATGTACGATAGGTTTCTGAAAAATATTGCGAGGTGGTGCGCATTGTGTGGGTGTGTAACATTACATTCACTCATAGGAGTGAGAAAAACATCACGGGTTGGTGTGAATCGGACGGTCTGAATTAGTATAGACAGTGAGTGGCAATGTAGGATGGAGAAAAGCACCGCGGGGTGCTCAGCATGGTGAGGTCAGGGAACATGCAGTGGCAATGTAGGATAGGTTTCTGAAAAACATCGCCGAGTGGTACGCATTGTATGGGTGTGTAACATTACATTCACTAGTAGGAGTGAGAAAAACTTCACAGAGTGGTGTGAATCTAAGGTTCTGAATTAGGATAGGCATTGAGTGGCAATGTAGGATGGAGAAAAGCACCGCGGGGTGGTCAGCATGGGGAGGTCAGGGAAAATGCAGTGGCAATGTAGGATAAGTTTCTGAAAAACATCGCGGGGTGTGGGCATTGTATGGTTGTGTAACATTACATTCACTAGTAGGAGTGAGAAAAACATCACAGGGTGGTGCGCATTGCATGGGTGTGTAACATTACATTCACTAGTAGGAGTGAGAAAAACATCACGGGTTGGTGTGAATCGGAGGTCTGAATTGGGATAGGCAGTGAGTGGCAATGTAGGATGGGGAAAAGCACCGCGGCGTGGTCATCATGGGGAGGTCAGGGAACATGCAGTGGCAATGTAGGATAGGTTTCTGAAAAACATCGCGGGGTGGTGGGCATTGTATGGGTGTTTAACATTACATTCACTAGTAGGAGTGAGAAAAACATCACATGGTGGTGCGCATTGTATGGGTGTGTAACATTACATTCACTAGTAGGAGTGAGAAAAACATCACGGGGTGGTGTGAATCGGAGGGTCTGAATTAGGATAGGCAGTGAGTGACAAAGTAGGTTGAAGAAAACCACCGCGTGTTTCTAAGCATAGGGAGGTCAGGGAACATGCAGTAGCAATGTAGGATAGTTTTCTGAAAAACATGGCAGAGTGGTGCGCATTGCACGGGTGTGTAACATTACATTCACTAGTAGGAGTGAGAAAAACATCACGGGGTGGTGTGAATCGGAGGGTCTGAATTAGGATCGGCAGTGATTGGCAATGTAGGATGGAGAAAAGCACTGCGGGGTGGTCAGCATGTGGAGGTCAGGGAACATGCAGTGGCAATGTAGGATAGATTTCTGAAAAACATCGCGGGGTGGTGCGCATTGTATGGGCGAGTAACATTACATTCACTAGTAGGAGTGAGAAAAACATCGTGGAGTGGTGCGCTTTGTATGGGTGTGTAACATTACATCCACTAGTAGGAGTGAGAAAAACATCACGGGGTGGTGGGTATCGGAGAGTCTGAATTCGGATAGGTAGTAAGTGGCAATGTAGGAAGGAGAAAAGCAACGCATGGTGGTGAGCATGGGGAAGTCAAGGAACATGCTGTGGCAATGTAGGATAGGTTTCTGAAAAACATCGCGGGGTGGTGCGCATTGTATGGGTGTGTAACATTACATTCACTAGTAGGAGTGAGAAAAACATCGCGGGGTGGTGTGATTCGTAGGGTCTGAATTAGGATAGGCAGTGAGTGACAATGTAGGTTGGAGGAAAGCACCGCGGGGTGGTCAGCATGGGGAGGTCAGGGAACATGCAGTGGCAATGTAGGATAGGTTTCTGAAAAACTTCGCGGGGCAGTGCGCATTGTATGGGTGTGTAACAATACATTCACTAGTACGAGTGTGAAAACATAACGGGGTGGTGTGAATCGGAGGGTCTGAATTAGATAGGCCGTGAGTGGCAATGTAGGATGGAGAAAAGCACCGCAGGTTAGTCAGCATGGGGAGGTAAGGGAACATGCAGGGGCAAGGTAGGATAGGTTTCTGAAAAACATTGCGGGGTAGTGCGCATTGTATGGGTGTGTAACATTACATTCACTAGTAGGAGTGAGAAAAATATCACGGGGTTGTGCGCATTGTATGGGTGTGTAACACTACATTCACTAGTAGGAGTGAGAAAAACATCACGGGGTGGTGTGAATAGTAGGGTCTGAATTAGGATAGGCAGTGAGTGGCAATGTACGTTGGAGAAAAGCACCGTGTGGTGGTCAGCATGGGGAGGTCAGGGAACATGCAGTGGCAACGTAGGATAGGTTTCTGAAAAACATCGCGGGGTGGTGCGCATTGTATGGGTTTGTAACATTACATTCACTAGTAGGAGTGAGAAAAACATCGTGGGGTGGTGCGCATTGTATGGGTGTGTAACATTACATTCATTAGTACGAGTGAGAAAAACATCACGGGGTGGTGTGAATCGGAGGGTCTGAATTAGGATAGGCAGTGAGTGGCAATGTAGGAAGGAGAAAAGCACCGCGTGGTGGTGAGCATGGGGAGGTCAAGGAACATGCTGTGACAATGTAGGATAGGTTTCTGAAAAACATCGCGGGCTGGTGCGCATTGTATGGGTGTGTAACATTACATTCACTAGTACGAGTGAGAAAAACATCGGGGGTGGTGTGATTCGTAGTGTCTGAATTAGGATAGGCAGTGAGTGACAATGTAGGTTGGATTAAAGCACCGCGGGGTGGTCAGCATGGGGAGGTCAGGGAACATGCAGTGGCAATGTAGGATAGGTTTCTGAAAAACTTCGCGGGGAAGTGCGCATTGTATGGGTGTGTAACAATACATTCACTAGTACGAGTGTGAAAACATAACGGGGTGGTGTGAATCGGAGTGTCTGAATTAGATAGGCCGTGAGTGACAATGTAGGATGGAGAAAAGCACCGCAGGTTAGTCAGCAAGGGGAGGTAAGGGAACATGCAGTGGCAATGTAGGATAGGTTTCTGAAAAACATTGCGGGGTGGTGCGCATTGTATGGGTGTGTAACATTACATTCACTAGTAGGAGTGAGAAAAACATCACGGGGTTGTGCGCATTGTATGGGTGTGTAACATTACATTCACTAGTAGGAGTGAGAAAAACATCACGGGGTGGTGTGAATAGTAGGGTCTGAATTAGGATAGGCAGTGAGTGGCAATGTAGGTTGGAGAAAAGCACCGTGTGGTGGTCAGCATGGGGAGGTCAGGGAACATGCAGTGGCAACGTAGGAGAGGTTTCTGAAAAACATCGCGGGGTGGTGCGCATTGTATCGGTGTGTAACATTACATTCACTAGTAGGAGTGAGAAAAACATCGTGGGGTGGTGCGCATTGTATGGGTGTGTAACATTACATTCACTAGTACGAGTGAGAAAAACATCACGGGGTGGTGTGAATCGGAGGGTCTCAATTAGGATAGGCAGTGAGTGGCAATGTAGGATGGAGAAAAGCACCACGGGATGGGCAGCATGGGGAGGTCAGGGAACATGCAGTGGCAATGTAGGATAGGTTTCTGAAAAACATCGCGGGTGGTGCGCATTGTTTGGGTGTGTAACATTACATTCACTAGTAGGAGTGAGAAAAACATCACGGGGTTGTGTGAATCGGAGGGTGTGAATTACGTTAGGCATTGAGTGGCAATGTAGGATGGAGAAAAGCACTGCGGTGTGATCAGCATCGGGAGGTCAGGGAACATGCAGTGGCAATGTACGATAGGTTTCTGAAAAATATTGCGAGGTGGTGCGCATTGTGTGGGTGTGTAACGTTACATTCACTAGTACGAGTGAGAAAAACATCACGGGGTGCTGTGAATTGGAGCGTCTGAATTAGGATAGGCAGTGAGTGGCAATGTAGGAAGGAGAAAAGCACCGCGTGGTGGTGAGCATGGGGAGGTCAAGGAACATGCTGTGACAATGTAGGATAGGTTTCTGAAAAACATCGCGGGGTGGTGCGCATTGTATGGGTGTGTAACATTACATTCACTAGTAGGAGTGAGAAAAACATCGCGGGGTGGTGTGATTCGTAGTGTCTGAATTAGGATAGGCAGTGAGTGACAATGTAGGTTGGATTAAAGCACCGCGGGGTGGTCAGCATGGGGAGGTCAGGGAACATGCAGTGGCAATGTAGGATAGGTTTCTGAAAAACTTCGCGGGGAAGTGCGCATTGTATGGGTGTGTAACAATACATTCACTAGTACGAGTGTGAAAACATCACGGGGTGGTGTGAATCGGAGGGTCTGAATTAGATAGGCCGTGAGTGGCAATGTAGGATGGAGAAAAGCACCGCAGGTTAGTCAGCATGGGGAGGTAAGGGAACATGCAGTGGCAATGTAGGATAGGTTTCTGAAAAACATTGCGGGGTGGTGCGCATTGTATGGGTGTGTAACATTACATTCACTAGTAGGAGTGAGAAAAACATCACGGGGTTGTGCGCATTGTATGGGTGAGTAACATTACATTCACTAGTAGGAGTGAGAAAAACATCACGGGGTTGTGCGCATTGTATGGGTGTGTAACATTACATTCACTAGTACGAGTGAGAAAAACATCACGGGGTGGTGTGAATCGGAGGGTCTGAATTAGGATAGGCAGTGAGTGGCAATGTAGGATGGAGAAAAGCACCACGGGATGGGCAGCATGGGGAGGTCAGGGAACATGCAGTGGCAATGTAGGATAGGTTTCTGAAAAACATCGCGGGTGGTGCGCATTGTTTGGGTGTGTAACATTACATTCACTAGTAGGAGTGAGAAATACATCACGGGGTGGTGTGAATCGGAGGGTCTGAATTAGGATAGGCAGTGAGTGGCAATGTAGGATGGGGAAAAGCACCACGGGGTGGTCAGCATGGGGAGGTCAGGGAACATGCAGTGGCAATGTAGGATAGGTTTCTGAAAAACATCGCGGGGTGGTGTGCAATGTATGGGTGTGTAACATTACATTCACTAGTAGGAGTGAGAAAAACATCACGGGGTTGTGTGAATCGGAGTGTCTGAATTACGATAGGCATTGAGTGGCAATGTAGGATGGAGAAAAGCACCGCGGGGTGATCAGCATGGGGAGGTCAGGGAACATGCAGTGGCAATGTAGGATAGGTTTCTGAAAAACATCGCGGGGTGGTGCGCATTGTATGGGTTTGTAACATTACATTCACTAGTAGGAGTGAGAAAAACATCACAGGGTGGTGCGCATTGTATGGGTGTGTAACATTACATTCACTAGTAGGAGTGAGAAAAACATCACGTGGTGGTGTGAATCGGAGAGTCTGAATTAGGATAGGAAGTGAGTGGCAATGTAGGATGGAGAAAAGCACCGCGTGGTGGTCAGTATGGGGAGGTCAGGGAACATGCAGTCGCAATGTAGGATAGGTTTCTGAAAAACATTGCAGGGAGGTGTGCAATGTATGGGTGTGTAACATTACATTCACTAGTAGGAGTTAGAAAAACATCACGGGGTTATGTGAATCGGAGGGTGTGAATTACGTTAGGCATTGAGTGGCAATTTAGGATGGAGAAAAGCACCGCGGGGTGGTCAGCATCGGGAGGTCAGGGAACATGCAGTGGCGATGTAGGATAGGTTTCTGAAAAACATTGTGAGGTGGTGCGCTTTGTATGGTTGTGTACCATTAAATTCACTCGTAGGAGTGAGAAAAACATCACGGGGTGGTGTGAATCGGAGGGTCTGAATTAGGATAGGCATTGAGTGGCAATGTAGGATGGAGAAAAGCACCGCGGGGTGGTCAGCATGGGGAGGTCAGGGAACATGCAGTGGCAATGTAGGATAATTTTCTGAAAAACATCGCCGGGTGGTGGGCATTATATGGTTGTGTAACATTACTTTCAATAGTAGGAGTGAGAAAAACATCACAGGTTGGTGCGCATGGTATGGGTGCGTAACATTACATTCACTAGTAGGAGTGAGAAAAACATCACGGGTTGGTGTGAATCGGAGGCTCTGAATTGGGATAGGCAGTGAGTGGCAATGTAGGATGGGGAAAAGCACCGCGGCGTGGTCATCATGGGGAGGTCAGGGAACATGCAGTGGCATTGTAGGATAGGTTTCTGAAAAACATCGCGGGGTGGTGGGCATTGTATGGGTGTGTAACATTACATTCACTAGTAGGAGTGAGAAAAACATCACAGGGTGGTGCGCATTGAATGGGTGTGTAACATTACATTCACTAGTAGGTGTGAGAAAAACATCACGGGGTGGTGTGAATCGTAGGGTCTGAATTAGGATAGGCAGTGAGTAACAATGGAGGTTGAAGAAAACCACCGCGTGGTTCTAAGCATGGGGAGGTCAGGGAACATGCAGTACCAATGTAGGATAGTTTTCTGAAAAACATGGCAGAGTGGTGCGCATTGTACGGGTGTGTAACATTACATTCACTAGTAGGAGTGAGAAAAACTTCACGGGGTGGTGTGAATCGGAGGGTCTGAATTAGGATCGGCAGTGATTGGCAATGTAGGATGGAGAAAAGCACTGCGGGGTGGTCAGCATGTGGAGGTCAGGGAACATGCAGTGGCAATGTAGGATAGATTTCTGAAAAACATCGCGGGGTGGTGCGCATTGTATGGGTGAGTAACATTACATTCACTAGTAGGAATGAGAAAAATATCACGGGGTGGTGTGAATCGGAGGGTCTGAATTAGGATAGGCAGTGAGTGGCAATGCAGGATGGGGAAAAGCACCGCGGGGTGGTCAGCATGGGGAGGTCAGGGAACATGCAGTGGCAATGTAGGATAGGTTTCTGAAAAACATCGCGGGGTGGTGCGCATTGTATGGGTGTGTAACATTACATTCACTAGTAGGAGTGAGAAAAACATCGTGGGGTGGTGCGCATTGTATGGGTGTGTAACATTACATTCACTCGTACGAGTGAGAAAAACATCACGGGATGGTGTGAATCGGAGGGTCTGAATTAGGATAGGCAGTGAGTGGCAATGTAGGATGGAGAAAAGCACTACGGGATGGTCAGCATAGGGAGGTCAGGGAACATGCAGTGGCAATGTAGGATAGGTTTCTGAAAAACATCGCGGGTGGTGCGCATTGTTTGGGTGTGTAACATTACATTCACTAGTAGGAGTGAGAAAAACATCATGGGGTGGTGTGAATAGGAGGGTCTGAATTAGGATAGGCAGTGAGTGGCAATGTAGGATGGGGAAAAGCACCACGGGGTGGTCAGCATGGGAAGGTCAGGGAACATGCAGTGGCAATGTAGGATAGGTTTCTGAAAAACATCGCGGTGTGGTGTGCAATGTATGGGTGTGTAACATTACATTCACTAGTAGGAGTGAGAAAAACATCACGGGTTTGTGTGAATCGGAGGGGCTGAATTACGATAGGCATTGAGTGGCAATGTAGGATGGAGAAAAGCACCGCGGGCAGATCAGCATGGGGAGGTCAGGGAACATGCAGTGGCAATGTAGGATAGGTTTCTGAAAAACATCGCGGGGTTGTGCGCATTGTATGGGTGTGTAACATTACATTCACTAGTAGGAGTGAGAAAAACATCACGGGGTGGTGTGCATTGTATGGGTGTGTAACATTACATTCCCTAGTAGGAGTGAGAAAAACATCACGGGGTGGTGTGCATTGTATGGGTGTGTAACATTACATTCACTAGTAGGAGTGAGAAAAACATCACGTGGTGGTGTGAATCGGAGAGTCTGAATTAGGATAGGAAGTGAGTGGCAATGTAGGATGGAGAAAAGCACCGCGTGGTGGTCAGCATGGGGAGGTCAGGGAACATGCAGTCGCAATGTAGGATAGGTTTCTGAAAAACATTGCAGGGAGGTGTGCAATGTATGTGTGTATAACATTACATTCACTAGTAGGAGTGAGAAAAACATCACGGGGTTGTGTGAATCGGAGGGTGTGAATTACGTTAGGCATTGAGTGGCAATTTAGGATGGAGAAAAGCACCGCGGGGTGGTCAGCATCGGGAGGTCAGGGAACATGCAGTGGCGATGTAGGATATGTTTCTGAAAAACATTGCGAGGTGGTGCGCTTTGTATGGGTGTGTAACATTAAATTCACTCGTAGGAGTGAGAAAAACATCACGGGGTGGTGTGAATCGGAGGGTCTGAATTAGGATAGGCAGTGAGTGGCAATGTAGGATGGAGAAAGCACCGCGGGTTGCTCAGCATGGTGAGGTCAGGGAACATGCAGTGGCAATGTAGGATAGGTTTCTGAAAAACATCGCCGAGTGGTGCGCATTGTATGGGTGTGTAACATTACATTCAGTAGTAGGAGTGAGAAAAACATCACAGAGTGGTGTGAATCCGAGGTTCTGAATTAGGATAGGCATTGAGTGGCAATGTAGGATGGAGAAAAGCACCGCGGGGTGGTCAGCATGGGGAGGTCAGGGAACATGCAGTGGCAATGTAGGATAAGTTTCTGAAAAACATCGCCGGGTGGTGGGCATTGTATGGTTGTGTAACATTACATTCACTAGTAGGAGTGAGAAAAACATCACAGGTTGGTGCGCATGGTATGGGTGCGTAACATTACATTCACTAGTAGGAGTGAGAAAAACATCACGGGGTGGTGTGAATCGGAGGCTCTGAATTGGGATAGGCAGTGAGTGGCAATGTAGGATGGGGAAAAGCACCGCGGCGTGGTCATCATGGGGAGGTCAGGGAACATGCAGTGGCAATGTAGGATAGGTTTCTGAAAAACATCGCGGGGTGGTGGGCATTGTATGGGTGTGTAACATTACATTCACTAGTAGGAGTGAGAAAAACATCACAGGGTGGTGCGCATTGTATGGGTGTGTAACATTACATTCACTAGTAGGAGTGAGAAAAACATCACGGGGTGGTGTGAATCGTAGGGTCTAAATTAGGATAGGCAGTGAGTAACAATGTAGGTTGAAGAAATCCACCGCGTGGTTCTAAGCAGGGGGAGGTCAGGGAACATGCAGTACCAATGTAGGATAGTTTTCTGAAAAACATGGCAGGGTGGTGCGCATTGTACGGGTGTGTAACATTACATTCACTAGTAGGAGTGAGAAAAACAATACGGGGTGGTGTGAATCGGAGGGTCTGAATTAGGATAGGCAGTGAGTGGCAATGTAGGATGGAGAAAAGCCCCGCGGGGTGGTCAGCATGGGTAGGTCAGGTAACATGCAGTGGCAATGTAGGATAGGTTTCTGAAAAACGTCGCGGGGTGGTGCGCATTGTATGGGTGTGTAACATTACATTCACTAGTAGGAGTGAGAAAAACATCGTGGGGTGGTGCGCTTTGTATGGGTGTGTAACATTACATTCACTAGTAGGAGTGAGAAAAACATCAAGGGGTTGTGTGAATCGGAGGGTCTGAATTAGGATCGGCAGTGATTGGCAATGTAGGATGGAGAAAAGAACTGCGGGGTGGTCAGCATGTGGAGGTCAGGGAACATGCAGTGGCAATGTAGGATAGATTTCTGAAAAACATCGCGGGGTGGTGCGCATTGTATGGGTGAGTAACATTACATTCACTAGTAGGAGTGAGAAAAATATCACGGGCTGGTGTGAATCGGAGGGTCTGAATTAGGATAGGCAGTGAGTGGCAATGCAGGATGGGGAAAAGCACCGCGGGGTGGTCAGCATGGGGAGGTCAGGGAACATGCAGTGGCAATGTAGGATAGGTTTCTGAAAAACATCGCGGGGTGGTGCGCAATGTATGGGTGTGTAACATTACATTCACTAGTAGGAGTGAGAAAAACATCAAGGGGTTGTGTGAATCGGAGGGTCTGAATTAGGATAGGCATTGAGTGGCAATGTAGGATGGAGAAAAGCACCGCGGGGTGGTCAGCATGGGAAGGTCAGGGAACATGCAGTGGCAATGTCGGATAGGTTTCTGAAAAACATCGCGGGGTGGTGCGCATTGTATGGGTGTGTAACATTACATTCACTAGTAGGAGTGAGAAAAACATCGTGGAGTGGTGCGCTTTGTATGGGTGTGTAACATTACATTCACTAGTAGGAGTGAGAAAAACATCACGGGGTGGTGTGAATCGGAGGGTCTGAATTTTGATAGGCAGTGAGTGGCAATGTAGGATGGGGAAAAGCACCGCGGCGTGGTCATCATGGGGAGGTCAGGGAACATGAAGTGGCAATGTAGGATAGGTTTCTGAAAAACATCGCGGGGTGGTGGGCATTGTATGGCTGTGTAACATTACATTCACTAGTAGGAGTGAGAAAAACATCACAGGGTGGTGCGCATTGTATGGGTGTGTAACATTACATTCACTAGAAGGAGTGAGAAAAACATCACGGGGTGGTGAGATTCGTAGGGTCAGAATTAGGATAGGCAGTGAGTGACAATATAGGTTGAAGAAAACCACCGCGTGGTTCTAAGCATGGGGAGGTCAGGGAACATGCAGTGGCAATGTAGGATAGTTTTCTGAAAAACATGGCAGAGTGGTGCGCATTGTACGGGTGTGTAACATTACATTGACTAGTAGGAGTGAGAAAAACATCACGGGGTGGTGTGCATTGTATGGGTGTGTAACATTACATTCACTAGTAGGAGTGAGAAAAACATCACGTGGTGGTGTGAATCGGAGAGTCCTAATTAGGATAGCAAGTGAGTGGCAATGTAGGATGGAGAAAAGCTCCCCGGGGTGGTCAGCATGGGGAGGTCAGGGAACATGCAGTGGCAATGTAGGATAGGTTCTGAAAAACATCCGGGGATGGTGCGCATTGTATGGGTGTGTAACATTACATTCACTAGTAGGAGTGAGAAAAACATCACGGGGCTGTGTGAATCGTAGGGTCTGAATTAGCATAGGCAGTAAGTGGCAATGTAGGATGGAGAAAAGCACCGTGTGGTGGTCAGCATGGGGAGGTCAAGGAACATGCAGTGGCAATGTAGGATAGGTTTCTGAAAAACATCGCGGGGAGGTGTGCAATGTATGGGTGTGTAACATTACATTCACTAGTAGGAGTGAGAAAAACATCACGGGGTTGTGTGAATCAGAGGGTGTGAATTACGATAGGCATTGAGTGGCAATGTAGGATGGAGAAAAGCACCGCGGGGTGGTCAGCATCGGGAGGTCAGGGAACATGCAGTGGCAATGTAGGATAGGTTTCTGAAAAACATTGCGAGGTGGTGCGCATTGTATGGGTGTGTAACATTACATTCACTCGTAGGAGTGAGAAAAAGATCACGGGGTGGTGTGAATCGGAGGGTCTGAATTAGGATAGGCAGTGAGTGGCAATGTAGGATGGAGAAAAGCACCGCGGGGTGCTCAGCATGGTGAGGTCAGGGAACATGCAGTTGCAATGTAGGATAGGTTTCTGAAAAACATCGCCGAGTGGTGCGCATTGTATGGGTGTGTAACATTACATTCACTAGTAGGAGTGAGAAAAACATCACAGAGTGGTGTGAATCCGAGGTTCTGAATTAGGATAGGCATTGAGTGGCAATGTAGGATGGAGAAAAGCACGGCGGAGTGCTCAGCATGTGGAGGTCAGGAAACATGCAGTGGCAATGTAGGATAGGTTTCTGAAAAACATCGCGGGGTGGTGGGCATTGTATGGGTGTGTAACATTACATTCACTAGTAGGAGTGAGAAAAACATCACAGGGTGGTGCGCATTGTATGGGTGTGTAACATTACATTCACTAGTAGGAGTGAGAAAAACATCACGGGGTGGTGTGAATCGGAGGGTCTGAATTGGGATAGGCAGTGAGTGGCAATGTAGGATGGGGAAAAGCACAGCGGCGTGGTCATCATGGGGAGGTCAGGGAACATGAAGTGGCAATGTAGGATAGGTTTCTGAAAAACATCGCGGGGTGGTGGGCATTGTATGGCTGTGTAACATTACATTCACAAGTACGAGTGAGAAAAACATCCCAGGGTGGTGCGCATTGTATGGGTGTGTAACATTACATTCACTAGAAGGAGTGAGAAAAACATCACGGGGTGGTGAGATTCGTAGTGTCAGAATTAGGATAGGCAGTGAGTGACAATATAGGTTGAAGAAAACCACCGCGTGGTTCTAAGCATGGGGAGGTCAGTGATCATGCAGTGGCAATGTAGGATAGTTTTCTGAAAAACATGGCAGAGTGGTGCGCATTGTACGGGTGTGTAACATTACATTCACTAGTTGGAGTGAGAAAAACATCACGGGGTGGTGTGCATTGTATGGGTGTGTAACATTACATTCACTAGTAGGAGTGAGAAAAACATCACGTGGTGGTGTGAATCGGAGAGTCTGAATTAGGATAGCAAGTGAGTGGCAATGTAGGATGGAGAAAAGCTCACCGGGGTGGTCAGCATGGGGAGGTCAGGGAACATGCAGTGGCAATGTAGGATAGGTTCTGAAAAACATCCGGGGATGGTGCGCATTGTATGGGTGTGTAACATTACATTCACTAGTAGGAGTGAGAAAAACATCACGGGGTTGTGTGAATCGTAGGGTCTGAATTAGCATAGGCAGTAAGTGGCAATGTAGGATGGAGAAAAGCACCGTGTGGTGGTCAGCATGGGGAGGTCAAGGAACATGCAGTGGCAATGTAAGATAGGTTTCTGAAAAACATCGCTGGTGGTGCGCATTGTTTGGGTGTGTAACATTACATTCACTAGTAGGAGTGAGAAAAACATCACGGGGTGGTGTGAATCGGAGGGTCTGAATTAGGATAGGCAGTGAGTGTCAATGTAGGATGGGGAAAAGCATCACGGGGTCGTCAGCATCTGGAGGTCAGGGAACATGCAGTGGCAATGTAGGATAGGTTTCTGAAAAACATCGCCGAGTGGTGCGCATTGTATGGGTGTGTAACATTACATTCACTAGTAGGAGTGAGAAAAACATCACAGAGTGGTGTGAATCCGAGGTTCTGAATTAGGATAGGCATTGAGTGGCAATGTAGGATGGAGAAAAGCACCGCGGAGTGCTCAGCATGGGGAGGTCAGGAAACATGCAGTGGCAATGTAGGATAGGTTTCTGAAAAACATCGCGGGGTGGTGGGCATTGTATGGGTGTGTAACATTATATTCACTAGTAGGAGTGAGAAAAACATCACAGGGTGGTGCGCATTGTATGGGTGTGTAATATTACATTCACTAGTAGGAGTGAGAAAAACATCACGGGGTGGTGTGAATCGGAGGGTCTGAATTGGGATAGGCAGTGAGTGGCAATGTAGGATGGGGAAAAGCACAGCGGCGTGGTCATCATGGGGAGGTCAGGGAACATGAAGTGGCAATGTAGGATAGGTTTCTGAAAAACATCGCGGGGTGGTGGGCATTGTATGGCTGTGTAACATTACATTCACTAGTACGAGTGAGAAAAACATCACAGGGTGGTGCGCATTGTATGGGTGTGTAACATTACATTCACTAGAAGGAGTGAGAAAAACATCACGGGGTGGTGAGATTCGTAGGGTCAGAATTAGGATAGGCAGTGAGTGACAATATAGGTTGAAGAAAACCACCGCATGGTTCTAAGCATGGGGAGGTCAGGGAACATGCAGTGGCAATGTAGGATAGGTTTCTGAAAAACATGGCAGAGTGGTGCGCATTGTACGGGTGTGTAACATTACATTCACTAGTAGGAGTGAGAAAAACATCACGGGGTGGTGTGCATTGTATGGGTGTGTAACATTACATTCACTCGTAGGAGTGAGAAAAAGATCACGGGGTGGTGTGAATCGGAGGGTCTGAATTAGGATAGGCAGTGAGTGGCAATGTAGGATGGAGAAAAGCACCGCGGGGTGCTCAGCATGGTGTGGTCAGGGAACATGCAGTTGCAATGTAGGATAGGTTTCTGAAAAACATCGCCGAGTGGTGCGCATTGTATGGGTGTGTAACATTACATTCACTAGTAGGAGTGAGAAAAACATCACAGAGTGGTGTGAATCCGAGGTTCTGAATTAGGATAGGCATTGAGTGGCAATGTAGGATGGAGAAAAGCACGGCGGAGTGCTCAGCATGTGGAGGTCAGGAAACATGCAGTGGCAATGTAGGATAGGTTTCTGAAAAACATCGCGGGGTGGTGGGCATTGTATGGGTGTGTAACATTACATTCACTAGTAGGAGTGAGAAAAACATCACAGGGTGGTGCGCATTGTATGGGTGTGTAACATTACATTCACTAGTAGGAGTGAGAAAAACATCACGGGGTGGTGTGAATCGGAGGGTCTGAATTGGGATAGGCAGTGAGTGGCAATGTAGGATGGGGAAAAGCACAGCGGCGTGGTCATCATGGGGAGGTCAGGGAACATGAAGTGGCAATGTAGGATAGGTTTCTGAAAAACATCGCGGGGTGGTGGGCATTGTATGGCTGTGTAACATTACATTCACAAGTACGAGTGAGAAAAACATCACAGGGTGGTGCGCATTGTATGGGTGTGTAACATTACATTCACTAGAAGGAGTGAGAAAAACATCACGGGGTGGTGAGATTCGTAGGGTCAGAATTAGGATAGGCAGTGAGTGACAATATAGGTTGAAGAAAACCACCGCGTTGTTCTAAGCATGGGGAGGTCAGTGATCATGCAGTGGCAATGTAGGATAGTTTTCTGAAAAACATGGCAGAGTGGTGCGCATTGTACGGGTGTGTAACATTACATTCACTAGTAGGAGTGAGAAAAACATCACGGGGTGGTGTGCATTGTATGGGTGTGTAACATTACATTCACTAGTAGGAGTGAGAAAAACATCACGTGGTGGTGTGAATCGGAGAGTCTGAATTAGGATAGCAAGTGAGTGGCAATGTAGGATGGAGAAAAGCTCCCCGGGGTGGTCAGCATGGGGAGGTCAGGGAACATGCAGTGGCAATGTAGGATAGATTCTGAAAAACATCCGGGGATGGTGCGCATTGTATGGGTGTGTAACATTACATTCACTAGTAGGAGTGAGAAAAACATCACGGGGTTGTGTGTATCATAGGGTCTGAATTAGCATAGGCAGTAAGTGGCAATGTAGGATGGAGAAAAGCACCGTGTGGTGGTCAGCATGGGGAGGTCAAGGAACATGCAGTGGCAATGTAAGATAGGTTTCTGAAAAACATCGCTGGTGGTGCGCATTGTTTGGGTGTGTAACATTACATTCACTAGTAGGAGTGAGAAAAACATCACGGGGTGGTGTGAATCGGAGGGTCTGAATTAGGATAGGCAGTGAGTGTCAATGTAGGATGGGGAAAAGCATCACAGGGTCGTCAGCATCTGGAGGTCAGGGAACATGCAGTGGCAATGTAGGATAGGTTTCTGAAAAACATCGCCGAGTGGTGCGCATTGTATGGGTGTGTAACATTACATTCACTAGTAGGAGTGAGAAAAACATCACAGAGTGGTGTGAATCCGAGGTTCTGAATTAGGATAGGCATTGAGTGGCAATGTAGGATGGAGAAAAGCACCGCGGAGTGCTCAGCATGGGGAGGTCAGGAAACATGCAGTGGCAATGTAGGATAGGTTTCTGAAAAACATCGCGGGGTGGTGGGCATTGTATGGGTGTGTAACATTATATTCACTAGTAGGAGTGAGAAAAACATCACAGGGTGGTGCGCATTGTATGGGTGTGTAATATTACATTCACTAGTAGGAGTGAGAAAAACATCACGGGGTGGTGTGAATCGGAGGGTCTGAATTGGGATAGGCAGTGAGTGGCAATGTAGGATGGGGAAAAGCACAGCGGCGTGGTCATCATGGGGAGGTCAGGGAACATGAAGTGGCAATGTAGGATAGGTTTCTGAAAAACATCGCGGGGTGGTGGGCATTGTACGGGTGTGTAACATTACATTCACTAGTACGAGTGAGAAAAACATCACAGGGTGGTGCGCATTGTATGGGTGTGTAACATTACATTCACTAGAAGGAGTGAGAAAAACATCACGGGGTGGTGAGATTCGTAGGGTCAGAATTAGGATAGGCAGTGAGTGACAATATAGGTTGAAGAAAACCACCGCGTGGTTCTAAGCATGGGGAGGTCAGGGAACATGCAGTGGCAATGTAGGATAGTTTTCTGAAAAACATGGCAGAGTGGTGCGCATTGTACGGGTGTGTAACATTACATTCACTAGTAGGAGTGAGAAAAACATCACGGGGTGGTGTGCATTGTATGGGTGTGTAACATTACATTCACTCGTAGGAGTGAGAAAAAGATCACGGGGTGGTGTGAATCGGAGGGTCTGAATTAGGATAGGCAGTGAGTGGCAATGTAGGATGGAGAAAAGCACCGCGGGGTGCTCAGCATGGTGTGGTCAGGGAACATGCAGTTGCAATGTAGGATAGGTTTCTGAAAAACATCGCCGAGTGGTGCGCATTGTATGGGTGTGTAACATTACATTCACTAGTAGGAGTGAGAAAAACATCACAGAGTGGTGTGAATCCGAGGTTCTGAATTAGGATAGGCATTGAGTGGCAATGTAGGATGGAGAAAAGCACCGCGGAGTGCTCAGCATGGGGAGGTCAGGAAACATGCAGTGGCAATGTAGGATAGGTTTCTGAAAAACATCGCGGGGTGGTGGGCATTGTATGGGTGTGTAACATTATATTCACTAGTAGGAGTGAGAAAAACATCACAGGGTGGTGCGCATTGTATGGGTGTGTAACATTACATTCACTAGTAGGAGTGAGAAAAACATCACGGGGTGGTGTGAATCGGAGGGTCTGAATTGGGATAGGCAGTGAGTGGCAATGTAGGATGGGGAAAAGCACAGCGGCGTGGTCATCATGGGGAGGTCAGGGAACATGAAGTGGCAATGTAGGATGGGTTTCTGAAAAACATCGCGGGGTGGTGGGCATTGAATGGCTGTGTAACATTACATTCACAAGTACGAGTGAGAAAAACATCACAGGGTGGTGCGCATTGTATGGGTGTGTAACATTACATTCACTAGAAGGAGTGAGAAAAACATCACGGGGTGGTGAGATTCGTAGGGTCAGAATTAGGATAGGCAGTGAGTGACAATATAGGTTGAAGAAAACCACCGCGTGGTTCTAAGCATGGGGAGGTCAGTGATCATGCAGTGGCAATGTAGGATAGTTTTCTGAAAAACATGGCAGAGTGGTGCGCATTGTACGGGTGTGTAACATTACATTCACTAGTAGGAGTGAGAAAAACATCACGGGCTGGTGTGCATTGTATGGGTGTGTAACATTACATTCACTAGTAGGAGTGAGAAAAACATCACGTGGTGGTGTGAATCGGAGAGTCTGAATTAGGATAGCAAGTGAGTGGCAATGTAGGATGGAGAAAAGCTCCCCGGGGTGGTCAGCATGGGGAGGTCAGGGAACATGCAGTGGCAATGTAGGATAGGTTCTGAAAAACATCCGGGGATGGTGCGCATTGTATGGGTGTGTAACATTACATTCACTAGTAGGAGTGAGAAAAACATCACGGGGTTGTGTGAATCGTAGGGTCTGAATTAGCATAGGCAGTAAGTGGCAATGTAGGATGGAGAAAAGCACCGTGTGGTGGTCAGCATGGGGAGGTCAAGGAACATGCAGTGGCAATGTAAGATAGGTTTCTGAAAAACATCGCTGGTGGTGCGCATTGTTTGGGTGTGTAACATTACATTCACTAGTAGGAGTGAGAAAAACATCACGGGGTGGTGTGAATCGGAGGGTCTGAATTAGGATAGGCAGTGAGTGTCAATGTAGGATGGGGAAAAGCATCACGGGGTCGTCAGCATCTGGAGGTCAGGGAACATGCAGTGGCAATGTAGGATAGGTTTCTGAAAAACATCGCCGAGTGGTGCGCATTGTATGGGTGTGTAACATTACATTCACTAGTAGGAGTGAGAAAAACATCACAGAGTGGTGTGAATCCGAGGTTCTGAATTAGGATAAGCATTGAGTGGCAATGTAGGATGGAGAAAAGCACCGCGGAGTGCTCAGCATGGGGAGGTCAGGAAACATGCAGTGGCAATGTAGGATAGGTTTCTGAAAAACATCGCGGGGTGGTGGGCATTGTATGGGTGTGTAACATTATATTCACTAGTAGGAGTGAGAAAAACATCACAGGGTGGTGCGCATTGTATGGGTGTGTAATATTACATTCACTAGTAGGAGTGAGAAAAACATCACGGGGTGGTGTGAATCGGAGGGTCTGAATTGGGATAGGCAGTGAGTGGCAATGTAGGATGGGGAAAAGCACAGCGGCGTGGTCATCATGGGGAGGTCAGGGAACATGAAGTGGCAATGTAGGATAGGTTTCTGAAAAACATCGCGGGGTGGTGGGCATTGTATGGCTGTGTAACATTACATTCACTAGTACGAGTGAGAAAAACATCACAGGGTGGTGCGCATTGTATGGGTGTGTAACATTACATTCACTAGAAGGAGTGAGAAAAACATCACGGGGTGGTGAGATTCGTAGGGTCAGAATTAGGATAGGTAGTGAGTGACAATATAGGTTGAAGAAAACCACCGCGTGGTTCTAAGCATGGGGAGGTCAGGGAACATGCAGTGGCAATGTAGGATAGTTTTCTGAAAAACATGGCAGAGTGGTGCGCATTGTACGGGTGTGTAACATTACATTCACTCGTAGGAGTGAGAAAAAGATCACGGGGTGGTGTGAATCGGAGGGTCTGAATTAGGATAGGCAGTGAGTGGCAATGTAGGATGGAGAAAAGCACCGCGGAGTGCTCAGCATGGTGAGGTCAGGGAACATGCAGTTGCAATGTAGGATAGGTTTCTGAAAAACATCGCCGAGTGGTGCGCATTGTATGGGTGTGTAACATTACATTCACTAGTAGGAGTGAGAAAAACATCACAGAGTGGTGTGAGTCCGAGGTTCTGAATTAGGATAGGCATTGAGTGGCAATGTAGGATGGAGAAAAGCACCGCGGAGTGCTCAGCATCGGGAGGTCAGGAAACATGCAGTGGCAATGTAGGATAGGTTTCTGAAAAACATCGCGGGGTGGTGGGCATTGTATGGGTGTGTAACATTATATTCACTAGTAGGAGTGAGAAAAACATCACAGGGTGGTGCGCATTGTATGGGTGTGTAACATTACATTCACTAGTAGGAGTGAGAAAAACATCACGGGGTGGTGTGAATCGGAGGGTCTGAATTGGGATAGGCAGTGAGTGGCAATGTAGGATGGGGAAAAGCACAGCGGCGTGGTCATCATGGGGAGGTCAGGGAACATGAAGTGGCAATGTAGGATAGGTTTCTGAAAAACATCGCGGGGTGGTGGGCATTGTATGGCTGTGTAACATTACATTCTCTAGTACGAGTGAGAAAAAGATCACAGGGTGGTGCGCATTGTATGGGTGTGTAACATTACATTCACTAGAAGGAGTGAGAAAAACATCACGGGGTGGTGAGATTCGTAGGGTCAGAATTAGGATAGGCAGTGAGTGACAATATAGGTTGAAGAAAACCACCGCGTGGTTCTAAGCATGGGGAGGTCAGGGAACATGCAGTGGCAATGTAGGATAGTTTTCTGAAAAACATGGCAGAGTGGTGCGCATTGTACGGGTGTGTAACATTACATTCACTAGTAGGAGTGAGAAAAACATCACGGGGTGGTGTGCATTGTATGGGTGTGTAACATTACATTCACTAGTAGGAGTGAGAAAAACATCACGTGGTGGTGTGAATCGGAGAGTCTGAATTAGGATAGCAAGTGAGTGGCAATGTAGGATGGAGAAAAGCTCCCCGGGGTGGTCAGCATGGGGAGGTCAGGGAACATGCAGTGGCAATGTAGGATAGGTTCTGAAAAACATCCGGGGATGGTACGCATTGTATGGGTGTGTAACATTACATTCACTAGTAGGAGTGAGAAAAACATCACGGGGTTGTGTGAATCGTAGGGTCTGAATTAGCATAGGCAGTAAGTGGCAATGTAGGATGGAGAAAAGCACCGTGTGGTGGTCAGCATGGGGAGGTCAAGGAACATGCAGTGGCAATGTAAGATAGGTTTCTGAAAAACATCGCTGGTGGTGCGCATTGTTTGGGTGTGTAACATTACATTCACTAGTAGGAGTGAGAAAAACATCACGGGGTGGTGTGAATCGGAGGGTCTGAATTAGGATAGGCAGTGAGTGGCAATGTAGGATGGGGAAAAGCACCACGGGGTGGTCAGCATGGGGAGGTCAGGGAACATGCAGTGGCAATGTAGGATAGGTTTCTGAAAAACATCGCGGTGTGGTGTGCAATGTATGGGTGTGTAACATTACATTCACTAGTAGGAGTGAGAAAAACATCACGGGTTTGTGTGAATAGGAGGGTCTGAACTACGATAGGCATTGAGTGGCAATGTAGGATGGAGAAAAGCACCGCGGTGAGATCAGCATGGGGAGGTCAGGGAACATGCAGTGGCAATGTAGGATAGGTTTCTGAAAAACATTGCGGGGTGGTGCGCATTGTATGGGTGTGTAACATTACATTCACTAGTAGGAGTGAGAAAAACATCACGGTGTGGTGTGCATTGTTTGGGTGTGTAACATTACATTCACTAGTAGGAGTGAGAAAAACATCACGTGGTGGTGTGAATCGGAGAGTCTGAATTAGGATAGGAAGTGAGTGGCAATGTAGGATGGAGAAAAGCACACCGGGGTGGTCAGCATGGGGAGGTCAGGGAACATGCAGTGGCAATGTAGGATAGGTTCTGAAAAACATCCGGGGGTGGTGCGCATTGTATGGGTGTGTAACATTACATTCACTAGTAGGAGTGAGAAAAACATCACGGGGTTGTGTGAATCGTAGGGTCTGAATTAGCATAGGCAATAAGTGGCAATGTAGGATGGAGAAAAGCACCGTGTGGTGGTCAGCATGAGGAGGCCAAGGAACATGCAGTGGCAATGTAAGATAGGTTTCTGAAAAACATCGCTGGTGGTGCGCATTGTTTGGGTGTGTAACATTACATTCACTAGTAGGAGTGAGAAAAACATCACGGGGTGGTGTGAATCGGAGGGTCTGAATTAGGATAGGCAGTGAGTGGCAATGTAGGATGGAGAAAAGCACCACGGGGTTTTCAGCATGGGTAGGTCAGGTAACATGCAGTGGCAATGTAGGATAGGTTTCTGAAAAACATCGCGGGGTGGTGCGCATTGTATGGGTGTGTAACATTACATTCACTAGAAGTAGTGAGAAAAACATCGTGGGGTGGTGCGCATTGTATGGGTGTGTAACATTACATTCACTAGTAGGAGTGAGAAAAACATAACGGGGTGGTGTGAATCGGAGCGTCTGTATTAGGATCGGCAGTGATTGGCAATGTAGGATGGAGAAAAGCACTGCGGGGTGGTCAGCATGGGGAGGTCAGGGAACATGCAGTGTCAATGTAAGATAGGTTTCTGAAAAACATCGCGGGGTGGTGTGCATTGTATGGTGGAGTAACATTACATTCACTAGTAGGAGTGAGAAAAACATCAAAGGGTGGTGCGCATTGTATGGGTGAGTAACATTACATTCACTAGTAGGAGTGAGAAAAACATCACGGGGTGGTGTGAATCGTAGGGTCTGAATTAGGATAGGCAGTGAGTGACAATGTAGGTTGGAGAAAAGCACCGCGGGGTGCTCAACATGGGGAGGTCAGGGAACATGCAGTGGCAATGTAGGATAGGTTTCTGAAAAACATCGCGGGGTGGTGCGCATTGTACGGGTGTGTAACATTACATTCACTAGTAGGAGTGAGAAAAACATCACGGGGTAGTGTGAATCGGATGGTCTGAATTAGGATAGGCAGTGAGGGGCAATGTAGGATGGGGAATAGCACCGCGGGGAGGTCAGCATGGGGAGGTCAGGGAACATGCAGTGGCAATGCAGGATAGGTTTCTGAAAAACATCGCGGGGTGGTGCGCATTGTATGGGTGTGTAACATTACATTCACTAGTAGGAGTGAGAAAAACATCGTGGGGTGGTGCGCTTTGTATGAGTGTGTAACATGACATTCACTAGTAGGAGTGAGAAAAACATCACGGGGTGGTGTGAATCGGAGGGTCTGAATTAGGATAGGCAGTGAGTGGCAATGTAGGATGGAGAAAAGCACCGCGGGGTGGTCAGCATGGGGAGGTCAGGGAACATGCAGTGGCAATGTAGGATAGGTTTCTGAAAAGCATCGCGGGGTGGTGCGCATTTTATGGGTGAGTAACATTACATTAACTAGTATGAGTGAGAAAAACATCACGGGGTGGTGTGAATAGGAGGGTCTGAATTAGGATAGGCAGTGAGTGGCAATGTAGGATGGTGAAAAGCACCGCGGGGTGGTCAGCATGGGGAGGTCAGGGAAAATGCAGTGGCAATGTAGGATAGGTTTCTGAAAAACATCGCGGGGTGGTGCGCATTGTATGGGTGTGTAACATTACATTCACTAGTAGGAGTGAGAAAAACATCACGGGGTGGTGCGCATTGTATGGGTGTGTAACATTACATTCACTAGTAAGAGTGAGAAAAACATCACGGGGTGATGTGAATCGGAGAGTCTGAATTTGGATAGGAAGTAAGTGGCAATGTAGGAAGGAGAAAATCACCGCGTGGTGGTTAGCATTGGGAGGTCAGGGAAAATGCAGTGACAATGTAGGATAGGTTTCTGAAAAACATAGCGTGGTTGTGCGCATTGTATGGGTGTGTAACAAAACATTCACTAGTAGGAGTGATAAAAGCATCACGTTGTGGTGTGAATCGGAGTGTCTGAATTAGTATAGGCAGTGAGTGGCAATGTAGGATGAAGAAAAGCACCGCGGGGTGGTCAGCATGGGGAGGTAAGGGAACATGCAGTGGCAATGTAGGATAGGTTTCTGAAAAACATCGCCGGGTGTTGCGCATTGTACGGGTGTGTAACATTACATTCACTAGTAGGAGTGAGAAAAACATCACGGGGTGGTGCGCATTGTATGGGTGTGTAACATTACATTCCTAGTAGGATTGAGAAAAACATCACGTTGTGGTGTGAATCGGAGGGACTGAATTAGGATAGGCAGTGAGTGGCAATGTAGGATGGAGAAAAGCACCACCGGGTAGTCAGCATGGGGAGGTCAGGTAACATGCAGTGGCAATGTAGGATAGGTTTCTGAAAAACATCGCGGGTGGTGCGCATTGTATGGGTGTGTAACATTACATTCACTAGTAGGAGTGAGAAAAACATCACGGGGTGGTGTGAATAGGAGGGTCTGAATTAGAATAGGCAGTGAGTGGCAATGTAGGATGGGGAAAAGCACCGTGGGGTGGTCAGCATGGGGAGGTCACGGAACATGCAGTGCCAATGTAGGATAGGTTTCTGAAAAACATCGCGGGGTGGTGCGCATTGTATGGGTGTGTAACATTACATTCACTAGTAGGAGTGAGAGAAACATCACAGGGTGGTGCGCATTGTATGGGTGTGTATCAATACCTTCACTAGTACTAGTGAGAAAAACATAACGGGGTGGTGTGAATCGGAGGGTCTGAAGTAGATAGGCAGTGAGTGGCAATGTAGGATGGAGAAAAGCACCGCGGGGTCGTCAGCATTGGGAGGTCAGGGAACATGCAGTGGCAATGTAGGATAGGTTTCTGAAAAACATCACGGGGTGGTGCGCATTGTATGGGTGAGTAACATTACATTCACTAGTAGGAGTGAGAAAAACATCACAGGGTGGTGCGCATTGTATGGGTGTGTAACATTACATTCACTAGTAGGAGTGAGAAAAACATCACGGGGTGGTGTGAATCGTAGGGTCTGAATTAGGATAGGCAGTGAGTGACAATGTAGGTTGGAGAAAAGCACCGCGGGGTGCTCAGCATGGTGAGGTCAGGGAACATGCAGTTGCAATGTAGGATAGGTTTCTGAAAAACATCGCCGAGTGGTGCGCATTGTATGGGTGTGTAACATTACATTCACTAGTAGGAGTGAGAAAAACATCACAGAGTGGTGTGAATCCGAGGTTCTGAATTAGGATAGGCATTGAGTGGCAATGTAGGATGGAGAAAAGCTCCCCGGGGTGGTCAGCATGGGGAGGTCAGGGAACATGCAGTGGCAATGTAGGATAGGTTCTGAAAAACATCCGGGGATGGTGCGCATTGTATGGGTGTGTAACATTACATTCACTAGTAGGAGTGAGAAAAACATCACGGGGTTGTGTGAATCGTAGGGTCTGAATTAGCATAGGCAGTAAGTGGCAATGTAGGATGGAGAAAAGCACCGTGTGGTGGTCAGCATGGGGAGGTCAAGGAACATGCAGTGGCAATGTAAGATAGCTTTCTGAAAAACATCGCTGGTGGTGCGCATTGTTTGGGTGTGTAACATTACATTCACTAGTAGGAGTGAGAAAAACATCACGGGGTGGTGTGAATCGGAGGGTCTGAATTAGGATAGGCAGTGAGTGGCAATGTAGGATGGGGAAAAGCACCACGGGGTGGTCAGCATGGGGAGGTCAGGGAACATGCAGTGGCAATGTAGGATAGGTTTCTGAAAAACATCGCGGTGTGGTGTGCAATGTATGGGTGTGTAACATTACATTCACTAGTAGGAGTGAGAAAAACATCACGGGTTTGTGTGAATAGGAGGGTCTGAACTACGATAGGCATTGAGTGGCAATGTAGGATGGAGAAAAGCACCGCGGTGAGATCAGCATGGGGAGGTCAGGGAACATGCAGTGGCAATGTAGGATAGGTTTCTGAAAAACATTGCGGGGTGGTGCGCATTGTATGGGTGTGTAACATTACATTCACTAGTAGGAGTGAGAAAAACATCACGGTGTGGTGTGCATTGTTTGGGTGTGTAACATTACATTCACTAGTAGGAGTGAGAAAAACATCACGTGGTGGTGTGAATCGGAGAGTCTGAATTAGGATAGGAAGTGAGTGGCAATGTAGGATGGAGAAAAGCACACCGGGGTGGTCAGCATGGGGAGGTCAGGGAACATGCAGTGGCAATGCAGGATAGGTTCTGAAAAACATCCGGGGGTGGTGCGCATTGTATGGGTGTGTAACATTACATTCACTAGTAGGAGTGAGAAAAACATCACGGGGTTGTGTGAATCGTAGGGTCTGAATTAGCATAGGCAGTAAGTGGCAATGTAGGATGGAGAAAAGCACCGTGTGGTGATCAGCATGGGGAGGTCAAGGAACATGCAGTGGCAATGTAAGATAGTTTTCTGAAAAACATCGCTGGTGGTGCGCATTGTTTGGGTGTGTAACATTACATTCACTAGAAGGAGTGAGAAAAACATCACGGGGTGGTGAGAATCGTAGGGTCAGAATTAGGATAGGCAGTGAGTGACAATATAGGTTGAAGAAAACCACCGCGTGGTTCTAAGCATGGGGAGGTCAGGGAACATGCAGTGGCAATGTAAGATAGGTTTCTGAAAAACATCGCTGGTGGTGCGCATTGTTTGGGTGTGTAACATTACATTCACTAGTAGGAGTGAGAAAAACATCACGGGGTGGTGTGAATCGGAGGGTCTGAATTAGGATAGGCATTGAGTGGCAATGTAGGATGGGGAAAAGCACCACGGGGTGGTCAGCATGGGGAGGTCAGGGAACATGCAGTGGCAATGTAGGATAGGTTTCTGAAAAACATCGCGGTGTGGTGTGCAATGTATGGGTGTGTAACATTACATTCACTAGTAGGAGTGAGAAAAACATCACGGGTTTGTGTGAATAGGAGGGTCTGAACTACGATAGGCATTGAGTGGCAATGTAGAATGGAGAAAAGCACCGCGGTGAGATCAGCATGGGGAGGTCAGGGAACATGCAGTGGCAATGTAGGATAGGTTTCTGAAAAACATTGCGGGGTGGTGCGCATTGTATGGGTGTGTAACATTACATTCACTAGTAGGAGTGAGAAAAACATCACGGTGTGGTGTGCATTGTTTGGGTGTGTAACATTACATTCACTAGTAGGAGTGAGAAAAACATCATGGGGTTGTGTGAATCAGAGGGTGTGAATTACGATAGGCATTGAGTGGCAATGTAGGATGGAGAAAAGCACCGCGGGGTGGTCAGCATCGGGATGTCAGGGAACATGCAGTGGCAATGTAGGATAGGTTTCTGAAAAACATTGCGAGGTGGTGCGCATTGTATGGGTGTGTAACATTACATTCACTCGTAGGAGTGAGAAAAACATCACGGGGTGGTGTGAATCGGAGGGTCTGAATTAGGATAGGCAGTGAGTGGCAATGTAGGATGGAGAAAAGCACCGAGGGGTGCTCAGCATGGTGAGGTCAGGGAACATGCAGTGGCAATGTAGGATAGGTTTCTGAAAAACATCGCCGAGTGGTGCGCATTGTATGGGTGTGTAACATTACATTCACTAGTAGGAGTGAGAAAAACATCACAGAGTGGTGTGAATCTGAGGTTCTGAATTAGGATAGGCATTGAGTGGCAATGTAGGATGGAGAAAAGCACCGCGGGGTGGTCAGCATGGGGAGGTCAGGGAACATGCAGTGGCAATGTAGGATAGGTTTCTGAAAAACATCGCGGGGTGGTGGGCATTGTATGGGTGTGTAACATTATATTCACTAGTAGGAGTGAGAAAAACATCACAGGGTGGTGCGCATTGTATGGGTGTGTAACATTACATTCACTAGTACGGGTGAGAAAAACATCACGGGGTGGTGTGAATCGGAGGGTCTGAATTGGGATAGGCAGTGAGTGGCAATGTAGGATGGGGAAAAGCACCGCGGCGTGGTCATCATGGGGAGGTCAGGGAACATGAAGTGGCAATGTAGGATAGGTTTCTGAAAAACATCGCGGGGTGGTGGGCATTGTATGGCTGTGTAACATTACATTCACTAGTAGGAGTGAGAAAAACATCACAGGGTGGTGCGCATTGTATGGGTGTGTAACATTACATTCACTAGAAGGAGTGAGAAAAACATCACGGGGTGGTGAGATTCGTAGGGTCTGAATTAGGATAGGCAGTGAGTGACAATATAGGTTGAAGAAAACCACCACGTGGTTCTAAGCATGGGGAGGTCAGGGAACATGCAGGGGCAATGTAGGATAGTTTTCTGAAAAACATGGCAGAGTGGTGAGCATTGTACGGGTGTGTAACATTACATTCACTAGTAGGAGTTCTAAAAACATCACGGGGTGGTGTGAATCGGACGGTCTGAATTAGGATAGGCAGTGAGTGGCAATGTAGGATGGAGAAAAGCACCACGGGGTGTTCAGCATGGGTAGGTCAGGTAACATGCAGTGGCAATGTAGGATAGGTTCCTGAAAAACATAGCGGGGTGGTGCGCATTGTATGGGTGTGTAACATTACATTCACTAGAAGGAGTGAGAAAAACATCGTGGGGTGGTGCGCTTTGTATGGGTGTGTAACATTACATTCACTAGTAGGAGTGAGAAAAACATAACGGGGTGGTGTGAATCGGAGGGTCTGTATTAGGATCAGCAGTGATTGGCAATGTAGGATGGAGAAAAGCACTGCGGGGTGGTCAGCATGGGGAGGTCAGGGAACATGCAGTGTCAATGTAAGATAGGTTTCTGAAAAACATCGCGGGGTGGTGTGCATTGTATGGTTGAGTAACATTACATTCACTAGTAGGAGTGAGAAAAACATCAAAGGGTGGTGCGCATTGTATGGGTGAGTAACATTACATTCACTAGTAGGAGTGAGAAAAACATCACGGGGTGGTGTGAATCGTAGCGTCTGAATTAGGATAGGCAGTGAGTGACAATGTAGGTTGGAGAAAAGCACCGCGGGGTGCTCAACATGGGGAGGTCAGGGAACATGCAGTGGCAATGTAGGATAGGTTTCTGAAAAACATGGCGGGTTGGTGCGCATTGTACGGGTGTGTAACATTACATTCACTAGTAGGAGTGAGAAAAACATCACGGGGTAGTGTGAATCGGATGGTCTGAATTAGGATAGGCAGTGAGGGGCAATGTAGGATGTGGAAAAGCACCGCGGGGAGGTCAGCATGGGGAGGTCAGGGAACATGCAGTGGCAATGCAGGATAGGTTTCTGAAAAACATCGCGGGGTGGTGCGCATTGTATGGGTGTGTAACATTACATTCACTAGTAGGAGTGAGAAAAACATCGTGGGGTGATGCGCTTTGTATGAGTGTGTAACATTACATTCACTAGTAGGAGTGAGAAAAACATCACGGGGTGGTGTGAATTGGAGGGTCTGAATTAGGATAGGCAGTGAGTGGCAATGTAGGATGGAGAAAAGCACCGCGGGGTGGTCAGCATGGGGAGGTCAGGGAACATGCAGTGGCAATGTAGGATAGGTTTCTGAAAAATATCGCGGGGTGGTGCGCATTTTATGGGTTAGTAACATTACATTAACTAGTATGAGTGAGAAAAACATCACGGGGTGGTGTGAATCGGAGGGTCTGAATTAGCATAGGCAGTGAGTGGCAATGTAGGATGGGGAAAAGAACCGCGGGGTGGTCAGCATGGGGAGGTCAGGGAAAATGCAGTGGCAATGTAGGATAGGTTTCTGAAAAACATCGCGGGGTGGTGCGCATTGTATGGGTGTGTAACATTACATTCACTAGTAGGAGTGAGAAAAACATCACGGGGTGGTGCGCATTGTATGGGTGTGTAACATTACATTCACTAGTAAGAGTGAGAAAAACATCACGGGGTGATGTGAATCGGAGAGTCTGAATTAGGATAGGAAGTAAGTGGCAATGTAGGAAGGAGAAAATCACCGCGTGGTGGTCAGCATTGGGAGGTCAGGGAAAATGCAGTGACAATGTAGGATAGGTTTCTGAAAAACATAGCGTGGTTGTGCGCATTGTATGGGTGTGTAACAAAACATTCACTAGTAGGAGTGATAAAAGCATCACGTTGTGGTGTGAATCGGAGTGTCTGAATTAGTATAGGCAGTGAGTGGCAATGTAGGATGAAGAAAAGCACCGCGGGGTGGTCAGCATGGGGAGGTAAGGGAACATGCAGTGGCAATGTAGGATAGGTTTCTGAAAAACATCGCCGGGTGTTGCGCATTGCACGGGTGTGTAACATTACATTCACTAGTAGGAGTGAGAAAAACATCACAGGGTGGTGCGCATTGTATGGGTGTGTAACATTACATTCCTAGTAGGATTGAGAAAAACATCACGTTGTGGTGTGAATCGGAGGGACTGAATTAGGATAGGCAGTGAGTGGCAATGTAGGATGGAGAAAAGCACCACGGGGTGGTCAGCATGGGGAGGTCAGGTAACATGCAGTGGCAATGTAGGATAGGTTTCTGAAAAACATCGCGGGGTGGTGCGCATTGTATGGGTGTGTAACATTACATTCACTGGTAGGAGGGAGAAAAACATCGTGGGGTGGTGCGCTTTGTATGGGTTTGTAACATTACATTCACTAGTAGGAGTGAGAAAAACATCATGGGGTGGTGTGAATCGGAGGTTCTGAACTAGGATAGGCAGTGAGTGGCAATGTAGGATGGAGAAAAGCACCGCGGTGTGGTCAGCATGGGAGGTCAGGGAACATGCAGTGTCAATGTAGGATAGGTTTCTGAAAAACATCGCGGGGTGGTGCGAATTGTATGGGTGAGTAACTTACATTCACTAGTAGGAGTGAGAAAAACATCACGGGGTGGTATGAATCGGAGGGTCTGAATTAGGCTAGGCAGTGAGTGGCAATGTAGGATGGGGAAAAGCACCGCGGGGTGGTCAGCATGGGGAGGTCAGGGAACATGCAGTGGCAATGTAGGATAGGTTTCTAAAAAACATCGCGGGGTGGTGCGCAATGTATGGATGTGTAACATTACATTCACTAGTAGGAGTGAGAAAAACATCACGGGGTGGTGTGAATAGGAGGGTCTGAATTAGGATAGGCATTGAGTGGCAATGTAGGATGGAGAAAAGCAACGCGGGGTGGTCAGCATGGGGAGGTCAGGGAACATGGAGTGGCAATGTAGGATAGGTTTCTGAAAAACATCGCGGGGTGGTGCGCATTGTATGGGTGTGTAACATTAAATTCACTAGTAGGAGTGAGAAAAACATCACAGGGTGCTGCGCATTGTATGGGTGTGTAACATTACATTCACTAGTAGGAGTGAGAAAAACATCACGGGGTGGTGTGAATCGGATGGTCTCAATTAGGATAGGCAGTGAGGGGCAATGTAGGAAGGGGAAAAGCACCGCGGGGAGGTCAGCATGCGGAGTTCAGGGAACATGCAGAAGCAATGTAGGATAGGTTTCTGAAAAATATCGCGGGGTGGTGCGCATTGTGTGGGTGTGTAACATTACATTCACTAGTAGGAGTGAGAAAAACATCACGGGGTGGTGTGAATCGTAGGATCTGAATTAGGATAGGCAGGGAGTGACAATGTAGGTTGGAGAAAAGCACCGCGGTGTGCTCAGCATGGGGAGGTAAGGGAACATGCAGTGGCAATGTAGGATAGGTTTCTGAAAAACATCGCGGGGTGGTGCGCATTGTACGGGTGTGTAACATTACATTCACTAGTAGGAGTGAGAAAAACATCACGGGGTGGTGTGAATCGGAGGGTCTGAATTAGGATAGGCAGTGAGTGGCAGTGTAGGTTGGAGAAAAGCACTGCGGGGTGGTCAGCATGTGGAGGTCATGTAACATGCAGTGGCAATGTAGGATAGGTTTCTGAAAAACATCGCGGGGTGGTGCGCATTGTGTGGGTGTGTAACATTACATTCACTAGTAGGAGTGAGAAAAACATCGTGGGGTGGTGCGCTTTTTATGGGCATGTAACATTACATTCACTAGTAGGAGTGAGAAAAACATCACGGTGTGGTGTCAATCGGAGTGTCTGAATTAGGATAGGCAGTAAGTGGCAATGTAGGATGGAGAAAAGACCCGCTTGCTGGTCAGCATTGGGAGGTCAAGGAACATACAGTGGCAATGTAGGATAGGTTTCTGCAAAACATCGCGCGGTGGTGCATACTGGATGGGTGTGTAACATTACATTCACTAGTAGGAGTGAGAGAAACATCATAGGGTGGTGTGCATTGTATGGGTGTGTAACATTACATTCACTAGTAGGAGTGAGAAAAACATCACAGGGTGGTGCGCATTGTATGGGTGTGTAACATTACATTCACTAGTAGGAGTGAGAAAAACATCACGGGGTGGTGTGAATCGGATGCTCTGAATTAGGATAGGCAGTGAGGGGCAATGTAGGATGGGGAAAAGCACCGCAGGGAGGTCAGCATGCGGAGATCAGGGAACATGCAGAGGCAATGTAGGATAGGTTTCTGAAAAACATCGCGGGGTGGTGCGCATTGTATGGGTGTGTAACATTACATTCACTAGTAGGAGTGAGAAAAACATCACGGGGTGGTGTGAATCATAGGGTCTGAATTAGGATAGGCAGTGAGTGACAATGTAGGTTGCAGAAAAGCACCGCGGGGTGCTCAGCATGGGGAGGTCAGGGAACATGCAGTGGCAATGTAGGATAGGTTTCTGAAAAACATCGCGGGTGGTGCGCATTGTATGGGTGTGTAACATTACATTCACTAGTGGGAGTGAGAAAAACATCACAGGGTGGTGCGCATTGTATGGGTGTGTAACATTACATTCACTAGTAGGAGTGAGAAAAACATCACGGGGTAGTGTGAATCGGATGGTCTGAATTAGGATAGGCAGTGAGGGGCAATGTAGGATGGGGAAAAGCACCGCGAGGAGGTCAGCATGGGGAGGTCAGGGAACATGCAGTGGCAATGCAGGATAGGTTTCTGAAAAACAACGCGGGGTGGTGCGAATTTTAATGGATGTGTAACATTACCTTCACTAGTAGGAGTGAGAAAAACATCACGGGGTGGTGTGAATCGTAGGGTCTCAATTAGGATAGGCAGTGAGTGACAATGTAGGTTGCAGAAAAGCACCGCGGGGTGCTCAGCATGGGGAGGTCAGGCAACATGCAGTGGCAATGTAGTATAGGTTTCTGTAAAACATTGCGGGGTGGTGCGCATTGTATGGGTGTGTAACATTACATTCACTAGTAGGAGTGAGAAAAACATCACGGGGTGGTGTGTATCGGAGGGTATGAATTAGGATAGGCAGTGAGTGGCAATGTAGGATGGAGAAAAGCACCGCGGGGTCGTCAGCATTGGGAGGTCAGGGAACATGCAGTGGCAATGTAGGATAGGTTTCTGAAAAACATCGCGGGGTGGTGGGCATTGTATGGCTGTGTAACATTACATTCACTAGTAGGAGTGAGAAAAACATCACAGGGTGGTGCGCATTGTATGGGTGTGTAACATTACATTCACTAGAAGGAGTGAGAAAAACATCACGGGGTGGTGAGATTCGTAGGGTCTGAATTAGGATAGGCAGTGAGTGACAATATAGGTTGAAGAAAACCACCACGTGGTTCTAAGCATGGGGAGGTCAGGGAACATGCAGGGGCAATGTAGGATAGTTTTCTGAAAAACATGGCAGAGTGGTGAGCATTGTACGGGTGTGTAACATTACATTCACTAGTAGGAGTTATAAAAACATCACGGGGTGGTGTGAATCGGAGGGTCTGAATTAGGATAGGCAGTGAGTGGCAATGTAGGATGGAGAAAAGCACCACGGGGTGTTCAGCATGGGTAGGTCAGGTAACATGCAGTGGCAATGTAGGATAGGTTTCTGAAAAACATCGCGGGGTGGTGCGCATTGTATGGGTGTGTAACATTACATTCACTAGAAGGAGTGAGAAAAACATCGTGGGGTGGTGCGCTTTGTATGGGTGTGTAACATTACATTCATTAGTAGGAGTGAGAAAAACATAACGGGGTGGTGTGAATCGGAGGGTCTGTATTAGGATCGGCAGTGATTGGCAATGTAGGATGGAGAAAAGCACTGCGGGGTGGTCAGCATGGGGAGGTCAGGGAACATGCAGTGTCAATGTAAGATAGGTTTCTGAAAAACATCGCGGGGTGGTGTGCATTGTATTGTTGAGTAACATTACATTCACAAGTAGGAGTGAGAAAAACATCAAAGGGTGGTGAGCATTGTATGGGTGAGTAACATTACATTCACTAGTAGGAGTGAGAAAAACATCACGGGGTGGTGTGAATCGTAGGGTCTGAATTAGGATAGGCAGTGAGTGACAATGTAGGTTGGAGAAAAGCACCGCGGGGTGCTCAACATGGGGAGGTCAGGGAACATGCAGTGGCAATGTAGGATAGGTTTCTGAAAAACATCGCGGGGTGGTGCGCATTGTACGGGTGTGTAACATTACATTCACTAGTAGGAGTGAGAAAAACATCACGGGGTAGTGTGAATCGGATGGTCTGAATTAGGATAGGCAGTGAGGGGCAATGTAGGATGGGGAAAAGCACCGCGGGGAGGTCAGCATGGGGAGGTCAGGGAACATGCAGTGGCAATGCAGGATAGGTTTCTAAAAAACATCGCGGGGTGGTGCGCTTTGTATGGGTGTGTAACATTACATTCACTAGTAGGAGTGAGAAAAACATCATGGGGTGGTGCGCTTTGTATGAGTGTGTAACATTACATTCACTAGTAGGAGTGAGAAAAACATCACGGGGTGGTGTGAATCGGAGGGTCTGAATTAGGATAGGCAGTGAGTGGCAATGTAGGATGGAGAAAAGCACCGCGGGGTGGTCAGCATGGGGAGGTCAGGGAACATGCAGTGGCAATGTAGGATAGGTTTCTGAAAAACATCGCGGGGTGGAGCGCATTTTATGGGTGAGTAACATTACATTAACTAGTATGAGTGAGAAAAACATCACGGGGTGGTGTGAATCGGAGGGTCTGAATTAGGATAGGCAGTGAGTGGCAATGTAGGATGGGGAAAAGCACCGCGGGGTGGTCAGCATGGGGAGGTCAGGGAAAATGCAGTGGCAATGTAGGATAGGTTTCTGAAAAACATCGCGGGGTGGTGCGCATTGTATGGGTGTGTAACATTACATTCACTAGTAGGAGTGAAAAAAACATCACGGGGTGGTGCGCATTGTATGGGTGTGTAACATTACATTCACTAGTAAGAGTGAGAAAAACATCACGGGGTGATGTGAATCGGAGAGCCTGAATTAGGATAGGAAGTAAGTGGCAATGTAGGAAGGAGAAAATCACCGCGTGGTGGTCAGCATTGGGAGGTCAGGGAAAATACAGTGACAATGTAGGATAGGTTTCTGAAAAACATAGCGTGGTTGTGCGCATTGTATGGGTGTGTAACAAAACATTCACTAGTAGGAGTGATAAAAGCATCACGTTGTGGTGTGAATCGGAGTGTCTGAATTAGTATAGGCAGTGAGTGGCAATGTAGGATGAAGAAAAGCACCGCGGGGTGGTCAGCATGGGGAGGTAAGGGAACATGCAGTGGCAATGTAGGATAGGTTTCTGAAAAACATCGCCGGGTGTTGCGCATTGTACGGGTGTGTAACATTACATTCACTAGTAGGAGTGAGAAAAACATCACAGGGTGGTGCGCATTGTATGGGTGTGTAACATTACATTCCTAGTAGGAGTGAGAAAAACATCACGGGGTAGTGTGAATCGGATGGTCTGAATTAGGATAGGCAGTGAGGGGCAATGTAGGATGGGGAAAAGCACCGCGAGGAGGTCAGCATGGGGAGGTCAGGGAACATGCAGTGGCAATGCAGGATAGGTTTCTGAAAAACATCGCGGGGTGGTGCGAATTTTAATGGGTGTGTAACATTACCTTCACTAGTAGGAGTGAGAAAAACATCACGGGGTGGTGTGAATCGTAGGGTCTCAATTAGGATAGGCAGTGAGTGACAATGTAGGTTGCAGAAAAGCACCGCGGGGTGCTCAGCATGGGGAGGTCAGGCAACATGCAGTGGCAATGTAGTATAGGTTTCTGTAAAACATTGCGGGGTGGTGCGCATTGTATGGGTGTGTAACATTACATTCACTAGTAGGAGTGAGAAAAACATCACGGGGTGGTGTGTATCGGAGGGTATGAATTAGGATAGGCAGTGAGTGGCAATGTAGGATGGAGAAAAGCACCGCGGGGTCGTCAGCATTGGGAGGTCAGGGAACATGCAGTGGCAATGTAGGATAGGTTTCTGAAAAACATCGCGGGGTGGTGGGCATTGTATGGCTGTGTAACATTACATTCACTAGTAGGAGTGAGAAAAACATCACAGGGTGGTGCGCATTGTATGGGTGTGTAACATTACATTCACTAGAAGGAGTGAGAAAAACATCACGGGGTGGTGAGATTCGTAGGGTCTGAATTAGGATAGGCAGTGAGTGACAATATAGGTTGAAGAAAACCACCACGTGGTTCTAAGCATGGGGAGGTCAGGGAACATGCAGGGGCAATGTAGGATAGTTTTCTGAAAAACATGGCAGAGTGGTGAGCATTATACGGGTGTGTAACATTACATTCACTAGTAGGAGTGAGAAAAACATCACGGGGTGGTGTGAATCGGATGGTCTCAATTAGGATAGGCAGTGAGGGGCAATGTAGGAAGGGGAAAAGCACCGCGGGGAGGTCAGCATGCGGAGTTCAGGGAACATGCAGAAGCAATGTAGGATAGGTTTCTGAAAAATATCGCGGGGTGGTGCGCATTGTGTGGGTGTGTAACATTACATTCACTAGTAGGAGTGAGAAAAACATCACGGGGTGGTGTGAATCGTAGGATCTGAATTAGGATAGGCAGGGAGTGACAATGTAGGTTGGAGAAAAGCACCGCGGTGTGCTCAGCATGGGGAGGTCAGGGAACATGCAGTGGCAATGTAGGATAGGTTTCTGAAAAACATCGCGGGGTGGTGCGCATTGTACGGGTGTGTAACATTACATTCACTAGTAGGAGTGAGAAAAACATCACGGGGTGGTGTGAATCGGAGGGTCTGAATTAGGATAGGCAGTGAGTGGCAGTGTAGGTTGGAGAAAAGCACTGCGGGGTGGTCAGCATGGGGAGGTCATGTAACATGCAGTGGCAATGTAGGATAGGTTTCTGAAAAACATCGCGGGGTGGTGCGCATTGTGTGGGTGTGTAACATTACATTCACTAGTAGGAGTGAGAAAAACATCGTGGGGTGGTGCGCTTTTTATGGGCATGTAACATTACATTCACTAGTAGGAGTGAGAAAAACATCACGGTGTGGTGTCAATCGGAGTGTCTGAATTAGGATAGGCAGTAAGTGGCAATGTAGGATGGAGAAAAGACCCGCTTGCTGGTCAGCATTGGGAGGTCAAGGAACATACAGTGGCAATGTAGGATAGGTTTCTGCAAAACATCGCGCGGTGGTGCATACTGGATGGGTGTGTAACATTACATTCACTAGTAGGAGTGAGAGAAACATCACAGGGTGGTGTGCATTGTATGGGTGTGTAACATTACATTCACTAGTAGGAGTGAGAAAAACATCACAGGGTGGTGCGCATTGTATGGGTGTGTAACATTACATTCACTAGTAGGAGTGAGAAAAACATCACGGGGTGGTGTGAATCGGATGCTCTGAATTAGGATAGGCAGTGAGGGGCAATGTAGGATGGGGAAAAGCACCGCAGGGAGGTCAGCATGCGGAGATCAGGGAACATGCAGAGGCAATGTAGGATAGGTTTCTGAAAAACATCGCGGGGTGGTGCGCATTGTATGGGTGTGTAACATTACATTCACTAGTAGGAGTGAGAAAAACATCACGGGGTGGTGTGAATCATAGGGTCTGAATTAGGATAGGCAGTGAGTGACAATGTAGGTTGCAGAAAAGCACCGCGGGGTGCTCAGCATGGGGAGGTCAGGGAACATGCAGTGGCAATGTAGGATAGGTTTCTGAAAAACATCGCGGGTGGTGCGCATTGTATGGGTGTGTAACATTACATTCACTAGTGGGAGTGAGAAAAACATCACAGGGTGGTGCGCATTGTATGGGTGTGTAACATTACATTCACTAGTAGGAGTGAGAAAAACATCACGGGGTAGTGTGAATCGGATGGTCTGAATTAGGATAGGCAGTGAGGGGCAATGTAGGATGGGGAAAAGCACCGCGAGGAGGTCAGCATGGGGAGGTCAGGGAACATGCAGTGGCAATGCAGGATAGGTTTCTGAAAAACAACGCGGGGTGGTGCGAATTTTAATGGATGTGTAACATTACCTTCACTAGTAGGAGTGAGAAAAACATCACGGGGTGGTGTGAATCGTAGGGTCTCAATTAGGATAGGCAGTGAGTGACAATGTAGGTTGCAGAAAAGCACCGCGGGGTGCTCAGCATGGGGAGGTCAGGCAACATGCAGTGGCAATGTAGTATAGGTTTCTGTAAAACATTGCGGGGTGGTGCGCATTGTATGGGTGTGTAACATTACATTCACTAGTAGGAGTGAGAAAAACATCACGGGGTGGTGTGTATCGGAGGGTATGAATTAGGATAGGCAGTGAGTGGCAATGTAGGATGGAGAAAAGCACCGCGGGGTCGTCAGCATTGGGAGGTCAGGGAACATGCAGTGGCAATGTAGGATAGGTTTCTGAAAAACATCGCGGGGTGGTGGGCATTGTATGGCTGTGTAACATTACATTCACTAGTAGGAGTGAGAAAAACATCACAGGGTGGTGCGCATTGTATGGGTGTGTAACATTACATTCACTAGAAGGAGTGAGAAAAACATCACGGGGTGGTGAGATTCGTAGGGTCTGAATTAGGATAGGCAGTGAGTGACAATATAGGTTGAAGAAAACCACCACGTGGTTCTAAGCATGGGGAGGTCAGGGAACATGCAGGGGCAATGTAGGATAGTTTTCTGAAAAACATGGCAGAGTGGTGAGCATTGTACGGGTGTGTAACATTACATTCACTAGTAGGAGTTATAAAAACATCACGGGGTGGTGTGAATCGGAGGGTCTGAATTAGGATAGGCAGTGAGTGGCAATGTAGGATGGAGAAAAGCACCACGGGGTGTTCAGCATGGGTAGGTCAGGTAACATGCAGTGGCAATGTAGGATAGGTTTCTGAAAAACATCGCGGGGTGGTGCGCATTGTATGGGTGTGTAACATTACATTCACTAGAAGGAGTGAGAAAAACATCGTGGGGTGGTGCGCTTTGTATGGGTGTGTAACATTACATTCATTAGTAGGAGTGAGAAAAACATAACGGGGTGGTGTGAATCGGAGGGTCTGTATTAGGATCGGCAGTGATTGGCAATGTAGGATGGAGAAAAGCACTGCGGGGTGGTCAGCATGGGGAGGTCAGGGAACATGCAGTGTCAATGTAAGATAGGTTTCTGAAAAACATCGCGGGGTGGTGTGCATTGTATTGTTGAGTAACATTACATTCACAAGTAGGAGTGAGAAAAACATCAAAGGGTGGTGCGCATTGTATGGGTGAGTAACATTACATTCACTAGTAGGAGTGAGAAAAACATCACGGGGTGGTGTGAATCGTAGGGTCTGAATTAGGATAGGCAGTGAGTGACAATGTAGGTTGGAGAAAAGCACCGCGGGGTGCTCAACATGGGGAGGTCAGGGAACATGCAGTGGCAATGTAGGATAGGTTTCTGAAAAACATCGCGGGGTGGTGCGCATTGTACGGGTGTGTAACATTACATTCACTAGTAGGAGTGAGAAAAACATCACGGGGTAGTGTGAATCGGATGGTCTGAATTAGGATAGGCAGTGAGGGGCAATGTAGGATGGGGAAAAGCACCGCGGGGAGGTCAGCATGGGGAGGTCAGGGAACATGCAGTGGCAATGCAGGATAGGTTTCTAAAAAACATCGCGGGGTGGTGCGCTTTGTATGGGTGTGTAACATTACATTCACTAGTAGGAGTGAGAAAAACATCATGGGGTGGTGCGCTTTGTATGAGTGTGTAACATTACATTCACTAGTAGGAGTGAGAAAAACATCACGGGGTGGTGTGAATCGGAGGGTCTGAATTAGGATAGGCAGTGAGTGGCAATGTAGGATGGAGAAAAGCACCGCGGGGTGGTCAGCATGGGGAGGTCAGGGAACATGCAGTGGCAATGTAGGATAGGTTTCTGAAAAACATCGCGGGGTGGTGCGCATTTTATGGGTGAGTAACATTACATTAACTAGTATGAGTGAGAAAAACATCACGGGGTGGTGTGAATCGGAGGGTCTGAATTAGGATAGGCAGTGAGTGGCAATGTAGGATGGGGAAAAGCACCGCGGGGTGGTCAGCATGGGGAGGTCAGGGAAAATGCAGTGGCAATGTAGGATAGGTTTCTGAAAAACATCGCGGGGTGGTGCGCATTGTATGGGTGTGTAACATTACATTCACTAGTAGGAGTGAAAAAAACATCACGGGGTGGTGCGCATTGTATGGGTGTGTAACATTACATTCACTAGTAAGAGTGAGAAAAACATCACGGGGTGATGTGAATCGGAGAGCCTGAATTAGGATAGGAAGTAAGTGGCAATGTAGGAAGGAGAAAATCACCGCGTGGTGGTCAGCATTGGGAGTTCAGGGAAAATACAGTGACAATGTAGGATAGGTTTCTGAAAAACATAGCGTGGTTGTGCGCATTGTATGGGTGTGTAACAAAACATTCACTAGTAGGAGTGATAAAAGCATCACGTTGTGGTGTGAATCGGAGTGTCTGAATTAGTATAGGCAGTGAGTGGCAATGTAGGATGAAGAAAAGCACCGCGGGGTGGTCAGCATGGGGAGGTAAGGGAACATGCAGTGGCAATGTAGGATAGGTTTCTGAAAAACATCGCCGGGTGTTGCGCATTGTACGGGTGTGTAACATTACATTCACTAGTAGGAGTGAGAAAAACATCACAGGGTGGTGCGCATTGTATGGGTGTGTAACATTACATTCCTAGTAGGAGTGAGAAAAACATCACGGGGTAGTGTGAATCGGATGGTCTGAATTAGGATAGGCAGTGAGGGGCAATGTAGGATGGGGAAAAGCACCGCGAGGAGGTCAGCATGGGGAGGTCAGGGAACATGCAGTGGCAATGCAGGATAGGTTTCTGAAAAACATCGCGGGGTGGTGCGAATTTTAATGGGTGTGTAACATTACCTTCACTAGTAGGAGTGAGAAAAACATCACGGGGTGGTGTGAATCGTAGGGTCTCAATTAGGATAGGCAGTGAGTGACAATGTAGGTTGCAGAAAAGCACCGCGGGGTGCTCAGCATGGGGAGGTCAGGCAACATGCAGTGGCAATGTAGTATAGGTTTCTGTAAAACATTGCGGGGTGGTGCGCATTGTATGGGTGTGTAACATTACATTCACTAGTAGGAGTGAGAAAAACATCACGGGGTGGTGTGTATCGGAGGGTATGAATTAGGATAGGCAGTGAGTGGCAATGTAGGATGGAGAAAAGCACCGCGGGGTCGTCAGCATTGGGAGGTCAGGGAACATGCAGTGGCAATGTAGGATAGGTTTCTGAAAAACATCGCGGGGTGGTGGGCATTGTATGGCTGTGTAACATTACATTCACTAGTAGGAGTGAGAAAAACATCACAGGGTGGTGCGCATTGTATGGGTGTGTAACATTACATTCACTAGAAGGAGTGAGAAAAACATCACGGGGTGGTGAGATTCGTAGGGTCTGAATTAGGATAGGCAGTGAGTGACAATATAGGTTGAAGAAAACCACCACGTGGTTCTAAGCATGGGGAGGTCAGGGAACATGCAGGGGCAATGTAGGATAGTTTTCTGAAAAACATGGCAGAGTGGTGAGCATTATACGGGTGTGTAACATTACATTCACTAGTAGGAGTTATAAAAACATCACGGGGTGGTGTGAATCGGAGGGTCTGAATTAGGATAGGCAGTGAGTGGCAATGTAGGATGGAGAAAAGCACCACGGGGTGTTCAGCATGGGTAGGTCAGGTAACATGCAGTGGCAATGTAGGATAGGTTTCTGAAAAACATCGCGGGGTGGTGCGCATTGTATGGGTGTGTAACATTACATTCACTAGAAGGAGTGAGAAAAACATCGTGGGGTGGTGCGCTTTGTATGGGTGTGTAACATTACATTCACTAGTAGGAGTGAGAAAAACATAACGGGGTGGTGTGAATCGGAGGGTCTGTATTAGGATCGGCAGTGATTGGCAATGTAGGATGGAGAAAAGCACTGCGGGGTGGTCAGCATGGGGAGGTCAGGGAACATGCAGTGTCAATGTAAGATAGGATTCTGAAAAACATCGCGGGGTGGTGTGCATTGTATTGTTGAGTAACATTACATTCACAAGTAGGAGTGAGAAAAACATCAAAGGGTGGTGCGCATTGTATGGGTGAGTAACATTACATTCACTAGTAGGAGTGAGAAAAACATCACGGGGTGGTGTGAATCGTAGGGTCTGAATTAGGATAGGCAGTGAGTGACAATGTAGGTTGGAGAAAAGCACCGCGGGGTGCTCAACATGGGGAGGTCAGGGAACATGCAGTGGCAATGTAGGATAGGTTTCTGAAAAACATCGCGGGGTGGTGCGCATTGTACGGGTGTGTAACATTACATTCACTAGTAGGAGTGAGAAAAACATCACGGGGTAGTGTGAATCGGATGGTCTGAATTAGGATAGGCAGTGAGGGGCAATGTAGGATGGGGAAAAGCACCGCGGGGAGGTCAGCATGGGGAGGTCAGGGAACATGCAGTGGCAATGCAGGATAGGTTTCTAAAAAACATCGCGGGGTGGTGCGCATTGTATGGGTGTGTAACATTACATTCACTAGTAGGAGTGAGAAAAACATCATGGGGTGGTGCGCTTTGTATGAGTGTGTAACATTACATTCACTAGTAGGAGTGAGAAAAACATCACGGGGTGGTGTGAATCGGAGGGTCTGAATTAGGATAGGCAGTGAGTGGCAATGTAGGATGGAGAAAAGCACCGCGGGGTGGTCAGCATGGGGAGGTCAGGGAACATGCAGTGGCAATGTAGGATAGGTTTCTGAAAAACATCGCGGGGTGGTGCGCATTTTATGGGTGAGTAACATTACATTAACTAGTATGAGTGAGAAAAACATCACGGGGTGGTGTGAATCGGAGGGTCTGAATTAGGATAGGCAGTGAGTGGCAATGTAGGATGGGGAAAAGCACCGCGGGGTGGTCAGCATGGGGAGGTCAGGGAAAATGCAGTGGCAATGTAGGATAGGTTTCTGAAAAACATCGCGGGGTGGTGCGCATTGTATGGGTGTGTAACATTACATTCACTAGTAGGAGTGAGAAAAACATCACGGGGTGGTGCGCATTGTATGGGTGTGTAACATTACATTCACTAGTAAGAGTGAGAAAAACATCACGGGGTGATGTGAATCGGAGAGCCTGAATTAGGATAGGAAGTAAGTGGCAATGTAGGAAGGAGAAAATCACCGCGTGGTGGTCAGCATTGGGAGGTCAGGGAAAATACAGTGACAATGTAGGATAGGTTTCTGAAAAACATAGCGTGGTTGTGCGCATTGTATGGGTGTGTAACAAAACATTCACTAGTAGGAGTGATAAAAGCATCACGTTGTGGTGTGAATCGGAGTGTCTGAATTAGTATAGGCAGTGAGTGGCAATGTAGGATGAAGAAAAGCACCGCGGGGTGGTCAGCATGGGGAGGTAAGGGAACATGCAGTGGCAATGTAGGATAGGTTTCTGAAAAACATCGCCGGGTGTTGCGCATTGTACGGGTGTGTAACATTACATTCACTAGTAGGAGTGAGAAAAACATCACAGGGTGGTGCGCATTGTATGGGTGTGTAACATTACATTCCTAGTAGGATTGAGAAAAACATCACGTTGTGGTGTGAATCGGAGGGACTGAATTAGGATAGGCAGTGAGTGGCAATGTAGGATGGAGAAAAGCACCACGGGGTGGTCAGCATGGGTAGGTCAGGTAACATGCAGTGGCAATGTAGGATAGGTTTCTGAAAAACATCGCGGGGTGGTGCGCATTGTATGGGTGTGTAACATTACATTCACTGGTAGGAGGGAGAAAAACATCGTGGGGTGGTGCGCTTTGTATGGGTTTGTAACATTACATTCACTAGTAGGAGTGAGAAAAACATCATGGGGTGGTGTGAATCGGAGGTTCTGAACTAGGATAGGCAGTGAGTGGCAATGTAGGATGGAGAAAAGCACCGCGGGGTGGTCAGCATGGGGAGGTCAGGGAACATGCAGTGTCAATGTAGGATAGGTTTCTGAAAAACATCGCGGGGTGGTGCGAATTGTATGGGTGAGTAACATTACATTCACTAGTAGGAGTGAGAAAAACATCACGGGGTGGTATGAATCGGAGGGTCTGAATTAGGCTAGGCAGTGAGTGGCAATGTAGGATGGGGAAAAGCACCGCGGGGTGGTCAGCATGGGGAGGTCAGGGAACATGCAGTGGCAATGTAGGATAGGTTTCTAAAAAACATCGCGGGGTGGTGCGCAATGTATGGATGTGTAACATTACATTCACTAGTAGGAGTGAGAAAAACATCACGGGGTGGTGTGAATCGGAGGGTCTGAATTAGGATAGGCATTGAGTGGCAATGTAGGATGGAGAAAAGCAACGCGGGGTGGTCAGCATGGGGAGGTCAGGGAACATGGAGTGGCAATGTAGGATAGGTTTCTGAAAAACATCGCGGGGTGGTGCGCATTGTATGGGTGTGTAACATTAAATTCACTAGTAGGAGTGAGAAAAACATCACAGGGTAGTGCGCATTGTATGGGTGTGTAACATTACATTCACTAGTAGGAGTGAGAAAAACATCACGGGGTATTGTGAATCGGAGGGTCTGAATTAGGATAGGCAGTGAGTGGCAATTTAGGATGGAGAAAAGCACCGCGGGGTAGTCAGCATTGGGAGGTCAGGGAACATGCATTGGCAATTTAGGATAGTTTTCTGAAAAACATCGCGGGGTGGTGGGCATTGTATGGGTGTGTAACATTACATTCACTAGTAGGAGTGAGAAAAACATCACAGGGTGCTGCGCATTGTATGGGTGTGTAACATTACATTCACTAGTAGGAGTGAGAAAAACATCACGGGGTGGTGTGAATCGGATGGTCTCAATTAGGATAGGCAGTGAGGGGCAATGTAGGAAGGGGAAAAGCACCGCGGGGAGGTCAGCATGCGGAGTTCAGGGAACATGCAGAAGCAATGTAGGATAGGTTTCTGAAAAATATCGCGGGGTGGTGCGCATTGTGTGGGTGTGTAACATTACATTCACTAGTAGGAGTGAGAAAAACATCACGGGGTGGTGTGAATCGTAGGATCTGAATTAGGATAGGAAGGGAGTGACAATGTAGGTTGGAGAAAAGCACCGCGGTGTGCTCAGCATGGGGAGGTCAGGGAACATGCAGTGGCAATGTAGGATAGGTTTCTGAAAAACATCGCGGGGTGGTGCGCATTGTACGGGTGTGTAACATTACATTCACTATTAGGAGTGAGAAAAACATCACGGGGTGGTGTGAATCGGAGGGTCTGAATTAGGATAGGCAGTGAGTGGCAGTGTAGGTTCGAGAAAAGCACTGCGGGGTGGTCAGCATGGGGAGGTCATGTAACATGCAGTGGCAATGTAGGATAGGTTTCTGAAAAACATCGCGGGGTGGTGCGCATTGTGTGGGTGTGTAACATTACATTCACTAGTAGGAGTGAGAAAAACATCGTGGGGTGGTGCGCTTTTTATGGGCGTGTAACATTACATTCACTAGTAGGAGTGAGAAAAACATCACGGTGTGGTGTCAATCGGAGTGTCTGAATTAGGATAGGCAGTAAGTGGCAATGAAGGATGGAGAAAAGCCCCGCTTGGTGGTCAGCATGGGGAGGTCAAGGAACATACAGTGGCAATGTAGGATAGGTTTCTGCAAAACATCGCGCGGTGGTGCACATTGGATGGGTGTGTAACATTACATTCACTAGTAGGAGTGAGAGAAACATCACAGGGTGGTGTGCATTGTATGGGTGTGTAACATTACATTCACTAGTAGGAGTGAGAAAAACATCACGGGGTGGTGTGAATCGTAGGGTCTCAATTAGGATAGGCAGTGAGTCACAATGTAGGTTGCAGAAAAGCACCGCGGGGTGCTCAGCATGGGGAGGTCAGGCAACATGCAGTGGCAATGTAGTATAGGTTTCTGTAAAACATTGCGGCGTGGTGCGCATTGTATGGGTGTGTAACATTACATTCACTAGTAGGAGTGAGAAAAACATCACGGGGTGGTGTGTATCGGAGGGTATGAATTAGGATAGGCAGTGAGTGGCAATGTAGGATGGAGAAAAGCACCGCGGGGTCGTCAGCATTGGGAGGTCAGGGAACATGCAGTGGCAATGTAGGATAGGTTTCTGAAAAACATCGCGGGGTGGTGGGCATTGTATGGCTGTGTAACATTACATTCACTAGTAGGAGTGAGAAAAACATCACAGGGTGGTGCGCATTGTATGGGTGTGTAACATTACATTCACTAGAAGGAGTGAGAAAAACATCACGGGGTGGTGAGATTCGTAGGGTCTGAATTAGGATAGGCAGTGAGTGACAATATAGGTTGAAGAAAACCACCACGTGGTTCTAAGCATGGGGAGGTCAGGGAACATGCAGGGGCAATGTAGGATAGTTTTCTGAAAAACATGGCAGAGTGGTGAGCATTGTACGGGTGTGTAACATTACATTCACTAGTAGGAGTTATAAAAACATCACGGGGTGGTGTGAATCGGAGGGTCTGAATTAGGATAGGCAGTGAGTGGCAATGTAGGATGGAGAAAAGCACCACGGGGTGTTCAGCATGGGTAGGTCAGGTAACATGCAGTGGCAATGTAGGATAGGTTTCTGAAAAACATCGCGGGGTGGTGCGCATTGTATGGGTGTGTAACATTACATTCACTAGAAGGAGTGAGAAAAACATCGTGGGGTGGTGCGCTTTGTATGGGTGTGTAACATTACATTCACTAGTAGGAGTGAGAAAAACATAACGGGGTGGTGTGAATCGGAGGGTCTGTATTAGGATCGGCAGTGATTGGCAATGTAGGATGGAGAAAAGCACTGCGGGGTGGTCAGCATGGGGAGGTCAGGGAACATGCAGTGTCAATGTAAGATAGGATTCTGAAAAACATCGCGGGGTGGTGTGCATTGTATTGTTGAGTAACATTACATTCACAAGTAGGAGTGAGAAAAACATCAAAGGGTGGTGCGCATTGTATGGGTGTGTAACATTACATTCACTAGTAAGAGTGAGAAAAACATCACGGGGTGATGTGAATCGGAGAGCCTGAATTAGGATAGGAAGTAAGTGGCAATGTAGGAAGGAGAAAATCACCGCGTGGTGGTCAGCATTGGGAGGTCAGGGAAAATACAGTGACAATGTAGGATAGGTTTCTGAAAAACATAGCGTGGTTGTGCGCATTTTATGGGTGTGTAACAAAACATTCACTAGTAGGAGTGATAAAAGCATCACGTTGTGGTGTGAATCGGAGTGTCTGAATTAGTATAGGCAGTGAGTGGCAATGTAGGATGAAGAAAAGCACCGCGGGGTGGTCAGCATGGGGAGGTAAGGGAACATGCAGTGGCAATGTAGGATAGGTTTCTGAAAAACATCGCCGGGTGTTGCGCATTGTACGGGTGTGTAACATTACATTCACTAGTAGGAGTGAGAAAAACATCACAGGGTGGTGCGCATTGTATGGGTGTGTAACATTACATTCCTAGTAGGATTGAGAAAAACATCACGTTGTGGTGTGAATCGGAGGGACTGAATTAGGATAGGCAGTGAGTGGCAATGTAGGATGGAGAAAAGCACCACGGGGTGGTCAGCATGGGTAGGTCAGGTAACATGCAGTGGCAATGTAGGATAGGTTTCTGAAAAACATCGCGGGGTTGTGCGCATTGTATGGGTGTGTAACATTACATTCACTGGTAGGAGGGAGAAAAACATCGTGGGGTGGTGCGCTTTGTATGGGTTTGTAACATTACATTCACTAGTAGGAGTGAGAAAAACATCATGGGGTGGTGTGAATCGGAGGTTCTGAACTAGGATAGGCAGTGAGTGGCAATGTAGGATGGAGAAAAGCACCGCGGGGTGGTCAGCATGGGGAGGTCAGGGAACATGCAGTGTCAATGTAGGATAGGTTTCTGAAAAACATCGCGGGGTGGTGCGAATTGTATGGGTGAGTAACATTACATTCACTAGTAGGAGTGAGAAAAACATCACGGGGTGGTATGAATCGGAGGGTCTGAATTAGGCTAGGCAGTGAGTGGCAATGTAGGATGGGGAAAAGCACCGCGGGGTGGTCAGCATGGGGAGGTCAGGGAACATGCAGTGGCAATGTAGGATAGGTTTCTAAAAAACATCGCGGGGTGGTGCGCAATGTATGGATGTGTAACATTACATTCACTAGTAGGAGTGAGAAAAACATCACGGGGTGGTGTGAATCGGAGGGTCTGAATTAGGATAGGCATTGAGTGGCAATGTAGGATGGAGAAAAGCAACGCAGGGTGGTCAGCATGGGGAGGTCAGGGAACATGGAGTGGCAATGTAGGATAGGTTTCTGAAAAACATCGCGGGGTGGTGCGCATTGTATGGGTGTGTAACATTAAATTCACTAGTAGGAGTGAGAAAAACATCACAGGGTAGTGCGCATTGTATGGGTGTGTAACATTACATTCACTAGTAGGAGTGAGAAAAACATCACGGGGTGGTGTGAATCGGAGGGTCTGAATTAGGATAGGCAGTGAGTGGCAATGTAGGATGGAGAAAAGCACCGCGGGGTAGTCAGCATTGGGAGGTCAGGGAACATGCATTGGCAATTTAGGATAGTTTTCTGAAAAACATCGCGGGGTGGTGGGCATTGTATGGGTGTGTAACATTACATTCACTAGTAGGAGTGAGAAAAACATCACAGGGTGCTGCGCATTGTATGGGTGTGTAACATTACATTCACTAGTAGGAGTGAGAAAAACATCACGGGGTGGTGTGAATCGGATGGTCTCAATTAGGATAGGCAGTGAGGGGCAATGTAGGAAGGGGAAAAGCACCGCGGGGAGGTCAGCATGCGGAGTTCAGGGAACATGCAGAAGCAATGTAGGATAGGTTTCTGAAAAATATCGCGGGGTGGTGCGCATTGTGTGGGTGTGTAACATTACATTCACTAGTAGGAGTGAGAAAAACATCACGGGGTGGTGTGAATCGTAGGATCTGAATTAGGATAGGCAGGGAGTGACAATGTAGGTTGGAGAAAAGCACCGCGGTGTGCTCAGCATGGGGAGGTCAGGGAACATGCAGTGGCAATGTAGGATAGGTTTCTGAAAAACATCGCGGGGTGGTGCGCATTGTACGGGTGTGTAACATTACATTCACTAGTAGGAGTGAGAAAAACATCACGGGGTGGTGTGAATCGGAGGGTCTGAATTAGGATAGGCAGTGAGTGGCAGTGTAGGTTCGAGAAAAGCACTGCGGGGTGGTCAGCATGGGGAGGTCATGTAACATGCAGTGGCAATGTAGGATAGGTTTCTGAAAAACATCGCGGGGTGGTGCGCATTGTGTGGGTGTGTAACATTACATTCACTAGTAGGAGTGAGAAAAACATCGTGGGGTGGTGCGCTTTTTATGGGCGTGTAACATTACATTCACTAGTAGGAGTGAGAAAAACATCACGGTGTGGTGTCAATCGGAGTGTCTGAATTAGGATAGCCAGTAAGTGGCAATGAAGGATGGAGAAAAGCCCCGCTTGGTGGTCAGCATGGGGAGGTCAAGGAACATACAGTGGCAATGTAGGATAGGTTTCTGCAAAACATCGCGCGGTGGTGCACATTGGATGGGTGTGTAACATTACATTCACTAGTAGGAGTGAGAGAAACATCACAGGGTGGTGTGCATTGTATGGGTGTGTAACATTACATTCACTAGTAGGAGTGAGAAAAACATCACAGGGTGGTGCGCATTGTATGGGTGTGTAACATTACATTCACTAGTAGGAGTGAGAAAAACATCACGGGGTGGTGTGAATCGGATGCTCTGAATTAGGATAGGCAGTGAGGGGCAATGTAGGATGGGGAAAAGCACCGCAGTGAGGTCAGTATGCGGAGATCAGGGAACATGCAGAGGCAATGTAGGATAGGTTTCTGAAAAACATCACGGGGTGGTGCGCATTGTATGGGTGTGTAACATTACATTCACTAGTAGGAGTGAGAAAAACATCACGGGGTGGTGTGAATCATAGGGTCTGAATTAGGATAGGCAGTGAGTGACAATGTAGGTTGCAGAAAAGCACCGCGGGGTGCTCAGCATGGGGAGGTCAGGGAACATGCAGTGGCAATGTAGGATAGGATTCTGAAAAACATCGCGGGTGGTGCGCATTGTATGGGTGTGTAACATTACATTCACTAGTGGGAGTGAGAAAAACATCACAGGGTGGTGCGCACTGTATGGGTGTGTAACATTACATTCACTAGTAGGAGTGAGAAAAACATCACGGGGTAGTGTGAATCGGATGGTCTGAATTAGCATAGGCAGTGAGGGGCAATGTAGGATGGGGAAAAGCACCGCGAGGAGGTCAGCATGGGGAGGTCAGGGAACATGCAGTGGCAATGCAGGATAGGTTTCTGAAAAACATCGCGGGGTGGTGCGCATTTTAATGGGTGTGTAACATTACCTTCACTAGTAGGAGTGAGAAAAACATCACGGGGTGCTGTGAATCGTAGGGTCTCAATTAGGATAGGCAGTGAGTGGCAATGTAGAATGGAGAAAAGCACCGCGGGGTGGTCAGCATGGGGAAGTGTGGGAACATGCAGTGGCAATGTAGGATAGGTTTCTGAAAAACATCGCGGGTGGTGCGCATTGTATGGGTGTGTAACATTACATTCACTAGTAGGAGTGAGAAAAACATCACGGGGTGGTGTGAATCGGAGGGTCTGAATTAGAATAGGCAGTGAGTGGCAATGTAGGATGGGGAAAAGCACCGTGGGGTGGTCAGCATGGGGAGGTCACGGAACATGCAGTGCCAATGTAGGATAGGTTTCTGAAAAACATCGCGGGGTGGTGCGCATTGTATGGGTGTGTAACATTACATTCACTAGTAGGAGTGAGAGAAACATCACAGGGTGGTGCGCATTGTATGGGTGTGTAACAATACCTTCACTAGTACTAGTGAGAAAAACATAACGGGGTGGTGTGAATCGGAGGGTCTGAAGTAGATAGGCAGTGAGTGGCAATGTAGGATGGGGAAAAGCACCGTGGGGTGGTCAGCATGGGGAGGTCAGGGAACATGCAGTGGCAATGCAGGATAGGTTTCTGAAAAACATCGCGGGGTGTTGCGCATTGTTCGGGTGTGTAACATTACATTCACTAGTAGGAGTGAGAAAAACATCACGGGGTGGTGTGAATCGTAGGGTCTGAATTAGGATAGGCAGTGAGCGGCAATGTAGAATGGGGAAAAGCACCGCGTGGTGGTCAGCATGGGGAGGTCTGGGAACATGCAGTGGCAACGTAGGATAGGTTTCTGAAAAACATCGCGGTGTGGTGCGCATTGTATGGGTGAGTAACATTACATTCACTAGTAGGAGTGAGAAAATCATCACGGGGTGTTATGAATCGGAGAGCCTGAATAAGATAGGCATTGAGTGGCAATGTAGAATGGAGAATATCATCGCGGGGTGGTCATCATGGGGAGGTCAGGGAACATGCAGTGGCAATGTAGGATAGGTTTCTGAAAAACATCGCGGGTGGTGCGCATCGTATCGGTGTGTAACATTACATTCACTAGTAGGAGTGAGAAAAACATCACGGGGTGGTGTGAATCGGAGGGTCTGAATTAGGATAGGCATTGATTGGCAATATAGGTTGGAGAAATTGCACCGCGGGGTGGTCAGCATGTGTAGGTCAGGGAAAATGCAGTGACAATATAGGATAGGTTTCTGAAAAACATAGCGGGGTTGTGCGCATTGTATGGGTGTGTAACAATACATTCACTAGTAGGAGTGAGAAAAACATAAAGGGGTGGTGTGAATCGGAGGGTCTGAATTAGATAGGCAGTGAGTGGCAATGTAGGATGGAGAAAAGCACCGCAGGGTGGTCAGCATGGGGAAGTCAAGGAACATGCAGTGGCAATGTAGGATAGGTTTCTGAAAAACATTGCGGGGTGTTGCGCATTATATGGGTGTGTAACATTACATTCACTAGTAGGAGTGAGAAAAACATCACGGGGTGGTGTGAATCGGAGGGTCTGAATTAGGATGGGCAGTGAGTGGCAATGTAGGATGGAGAAAAGCACCGCGGTGTCATCAGCAAGGGGAAGTCAGGGAACATGCAGTGGCAATGTAGGATAGGTTTCTGAAAAACATCGCGGGTGGTGTGCATTGTTTGGGTGTGTAACTTTACATTCACTACTAGGAGTGAGAAAAACATCACAGGGTGGTGCGCATTGTATGGGTGTGTAACATTACATTCACTAGTAGGAGTGAGAAAAACATCACGGGGTGGTGTGAATCGTAGGGTCTCAATTAGGATAGGCAGTGAGTGGCAATGTAGGATGGGGAAAAGCACCGTGGGGTGGTCAGCATGGGGAGGTCACGGAACATGCAGTGGCAATGTAGGATAGGTTTCTGAAAAACATCGCGGGTGGTGCGCATTGTATGGGTGTGTAACATTACATTCACTAGTAGGAGTGAGAAAAATATCACGGGGTGGTGTGAATCGGAGGGTCTGAATTAGGATAGGCAGTGAGTGGCAATGTAGGATGGGGAAAAGCACCGTGGGGTGGTCAGCATGGGGAGGTCACGGAACATGCAGTGACAATGTAGGATAGGTTTCTGAAAAACTTCGCGGGGTGGTGCGCATTGTATGGGTGTGTAACATTACATTCACTAGTAGGAGTGAGAAAAACATCACGGGGTGGTGTGAATCGTAGGGTCTGAATTAGGATAGGCAGTGAGTGGCAATGTAGAATGGAGAAAAGCACCGCGTGGTGGTCAGCATGGGGAGGTCTGGGAACATGCAGTGGCAACGTAGGATAGGTTTCTGAAAAACATCGCGGGGTGGTGCGCATTGTATGGGTGAGTAACATTGCATTCACTAGTAGGAGTGAGAAAAACATCACGGGGTGGTATGAATCGGAGGGCCTGAATAAGATAGGCATTGAGTGGCAATGTAGGATGGAGAATAGCATCGCGGGGTGGTCAGCATGGGGAGGTCAGGGAACATGCAATGTCAATGTAGGATAGGTTTCTGAAAAACATCGCGGGTGGTGCGCAGCGTATGGGTGTGTAACATTACATTCACTAGTAGGAGTGAGAAAAACATCACGGGGTGGTGTGAATCAGAGGGTCTGAATTAGGATAGGCAGTGAGTGGCAATGTAGGATGGGGAAAAGCACCGCGGGGTGGTCTGCATGGGGAGGTCAGGGAACATGCAGTGGCAATGTAGGATAGATTTCTGAAAAACATCGCGGGGTGGTGCGCAATGTATGGATGTGTAACACTACATTCACTAGTAGGAGTGAGAAAAACATCACGGGGTGGTGCGCATTGTATGGGTGTGTAACATTACATTCACTAGTAGGAGTGAGAAAAACATCACGGGGTGGTGTGAATCGGAGAGTCTGAATTAGGATAGGAAGTGAGTGGCAATGTAGGATGGAGAAAAGCACCGCGGGGTGGTCAGCATGGGGAGGTCAGGGAACATGCAGTGGCAATGTAGGATAGCTTTCTGAGAAACATCCGGGGGTGGTGCGAATTGTATGGGTGTGTAACATTAGATTCACTAGTAGGAGTGAGAAAAACATCACGGGATGGTGTGAATCGGAGTGTCTGAATTAGGATAGGCAGTAAGTGGCAATGTAGGATGGAGAAAAGCACCACGTGGTGGTCAGCATGGGGAGGTCAAGGAACATGCACTGGCAATGGAGGATAGGTTTCTGAAAAACATCGCGGTGTGGTGCGCATTGTATTGGTGTGTAACATTACATTCACTAGTAGGAGTGAGAGAAACATCACAGGGTGGTGCGCATTGTATGGGTGTGTAACATTACATTTACTAGTAGGAGTGAGAAAAACATCCCGGGGTGGTGTGAATCGTAGGGTCTGAATTAGGATAGACATTGAGTGGCAATATGGGATGGAGAAACGCACCGCGGGGTGGTCAGCATGTGTAGGTCAGGGAACATGCAGTGACAATGTAGGATAGGTTTCTGAAAAACATAGCGGGGTTGTGCGCATTGTATGGGTGTGTAACAATACATTCACTAGTAGGAGTGAGAAAAACATAACGGGGTGGTGTGAATCGGAGGGTCTGAATTAGATAGGCAGTGAGTGGCAATGTAGGATGGAGAAAAGCACAGCAGGGTGGTCAGCATGGGGAAGTCAGGGAACATGCAGTGGCAATGTAGGATAGGTTTCTGAAAAACATTGCTGGGTGGTGCGCATTGTATGGGTGTGTAATATTACATTCACTAGTAGCAGTGAGAAAAACATCACAGGGTGGTGCACATTGTATGGGTGTGTAACATTACATTCACTAGTAGGAGTGAGAAAAACATCACAGGGTGCTGCGCATTGTATGGGTGTGTAACATTACATTCACTAGTAGGAGTGAGAAAAACATCACGGGGTGGTGTGAATCGGATGGTCTCAATTAGGATAGGCAGTGAGGGGCAATGTAGGAAGGGGAAAAGCACCGCGGGGAGGTCAGCATGCGGAGTTCAGGGAACATGCAGAAGCAATGTAGGATAGGTTTCTGAAAAATATCGCGGGGTGGTGCGCATTGTGTGGGTGTGTAACATTACATTCACTAGTAGGAGTGAGAAAAACATCACGGGGTGGTGTGAATCGTAGGATCTGAATTAGGATAGGCAGGGAGTGACAATGTAGGTTGGAGAAAAGCACCGCGGTGTGCTCAGCATGGGGAGGTCAGGGAACATGCAGTGGCAATGTAGGATAGGTTTCTGAAAAACATCGCGGGGTGGTGCGCATTGTACGGGTGTGTAACATTACATTCACTAGTAGGAGTGAGAAAAACATCACGGGGTGGTGTGAATCGGAGGGTCTGAATTAGGATAGGCAGTGAGTGGCAGTGTAGGTTCGAGAAAAGCACTGCGGGGTGGTCAGCATGGGGAGGTCATGTAACATGCAGTGGCAATGTAGGATAGGTTTCTGAAAAACATCGCGGGGTGGTGCGCATTGTGTGGGTGTGTAACATTACATTCACTAGTAGGAGTGAGAAAAACATCGTGGGGTGGTGCGCTTTTTATGGGCGTGTAACATTACATTCACTAGTAGGAGTGAGAAAAACATCACGGTGTGGTGTCAATCGGAGTGTCTGAATTAGGATAGCCAGTAAGTGGCAATGAAGGATGGAGAAAAGCCCCGCTTGGTGGTCAGCATGGGGAGGTCAAGGAACATACAGTGGCAATGTAGGATAGGTTTCTGCAAAACATCGCGCGGTGGTGCACATTGGATGGGTGTGTAACATTACATTCACTAGTAGGAGTGAGAGAAACATCACAGGGTGGTGTGCATTGTATGGGTGTGTAACATTACATTCACTAGTAGGAGTGAGAAAAACATCACAGGGTGGTGCGCATTGTATGGGTGTGTAACATTACATTCACTAGTAGGAGTGAGAAAAACATCACGGGGTGGTGTGAATCGGATGCTCTGAATTAGGATAGGCAGTGAGGGGCAATGTAGGATGGGGAAAAGCACCGCAGTGAGGTCAGTATGCGGAGATCAGGGAACATGCAGAGGCAATGTAGGATAGGTTTCTGAAAAACATCGCGGGGTGGTGCGCATTGTATGGGTGTGTAACATTACATTCACTAGTAGGAGTGAGAAAAACATCACGGGGTGGTGTGAATCATAGGGTCTGAATTAGGATAGGCAGTGAGTGACAATGTAGGTTGCAGAAATCACCGCGGGGTGCTCAGCATGGGGAGGTCAGGGAACATGCAGTGGCAATGTAGGATAGGATTCTGAAAAACATCGCGGGTGGTGCGCATTGTATGGGTGTGTAACATTACATTCACTAGTGGGAGTGAGAAAAACATCACAGGGTGGTGCGCACTGTATGGGTGTGTAACATTACATTCACTAGTAGGAGTGAGAAAAACATCACGGGGTAGTGTGAATCGGATGGTCTGAATTAGCATAGGCAGTGAGGGGCAATGTAGGATGGGGAAAAGCACCGCGAGGAGGTCAGCATGGGGAGGTCAGGGAACATGCAGTGGCAATGCAGGATAGGTTTCTGAAAAACATCGCGGGGTGGTGCGCATTTTAATGGGTGTGTAACATTACCTTCACTAGTAGGAGTGAGAAAAACATCACGGGGTGCTGTGAATCGTAGGGTCTCAATTAGGATAGGCAGTGAGTGGCAATGTAGAATGGAGAAAAGCACCGCGGGGTGGTCAGCATGGGGAAGTGTGGGAACATGCAGTGGCAATGTAGGATAGGTTTCTGAAAAACATCGCGGGTCGTGCGCATTGTATGGGTGTGTAACATTACATTCACTAGTAGGAGTGAGAAAAACATCACGGGGTGGTGTGAATCGGAGGGTCTGAATTAGAATAGGCAGTGAGTGGCAATGTAGGATGGGGAAAAGCACCGTGGGGTGGTCAGCATGGGGAGGTCACGGAACATGCAGTGCCAATGTAGGATAGGTTTCTGAAAAACATCGCGGGGTGGTGCGCATTGTATGGGTGTGTAACATTACATTCACTAGTAGGAGTGAGAGAAACATCACAGGGTGGTGCGCATTGTATGGGTGTGTAACAATACCTTCACTAGTACTAGTGAGAAAAACATAACGGGGTGGTGTGAATCGGAGGGTCTGAAGTAGATAGGCAGTGAGTGGCAATGTAGGATGGGGAAAAGCACCGTGGGGTGGTCAGCATGGGGAGGTCAGGGAACATGCAGTGGCAATGCAGGATAGGTTTCTGAAAAACATCGCGGGGTGTTGCGCATTGTTCGGGTGTGTAACATTACATTCACTAGTAGGAGTGAGAAAAACATCACGGGGTGGTGTGAATCGTAGGGTCTGAATTAGGATAGGCAGTGAGCGGCAATGTAGAATGGGGAAAAGCACCGCGTGGTGGTCAGCATGGGGAGGTCTGGGAACATGCAGTGGCAACGTAGGATAGGTTTCTGAAAAACATCGCGGTGTGGTGCGCATTGTATGGGTGAGTAACATTACATTCACTAGTAGGAGTGAGAAAATCATCACGGGGTGTTATGAATCGGAGAGCCTGAATAAGATAGGCATTGAGTGGCAATGTAGAATGGAGAATATCATCGCGGGGTGCTCATCATGGGGAGGTCAGGGAACATGCAGTGGCAATGTAGGATAGGTTTCTGAAAAACATCGCGGGTGGTGCGCATCGTATCGGTGTGTAACATTACATTCACTAGTAGGAGTGAGAAAAACATCACGGGGTGGTGTGAATCGGAGGGTCTGAATTAGGATAGGCATTGATTGGCAATATAGGTTGGAGAAATTGCACCGCGGGGTGGTCAGCATGTGTAGGTCAGGGAAAATGCAGTGACAATATAGGATAGGTTTCTGAAAAACATAGCGGGGTTGTGCGCATTGTATGGGTGTGTAACAATACATTCACGAGTAGGAGTGAGAAAAACATAAAGGGGTGGTGTGAATCGGAGGGTCTGAATTAGATAGGCAGTGAGTGGCAATGTAGGATGGAGAAAAGCACCGCAGGGTGGTCAGCATGGGGAAGTCAAGGAACATGCAGTGGCAATGTAGGATAGGTTTCTGAAAAACATTGCGGGGTGTTGCGCATTATATGGGTGTGTAACATTACATTCACTAGTAGGAGTGAGAAAAACATCACGGGGTGGTGTGAATCGGAGGGTCTGAATTAGGATGGGCAGTGAGTGGCAATGTAGGATGGAGAAAAGCACCGCGGTGTCATCAGCAAGGGGAAGTCAGGGAACATGCAGTGGCAATGTAGGATAGGTTTCTGAAAAACATCGCGGGTGGTGTGCATTGTTTGGGTGTGTAACTTTACATTCACTACTAGGAGTGAGAAAAACATCACAGGGTGGTGCGCATTGTATGGGTGTGTAACATTACATTCACTAGTAGGAGTGAGAAAAACATCACGGGGTGGTGTGAATCGTAGGGTCTCAATTAGGATAGGCAGTGAGTGGCAATGTAGGATGGGGAAAAGCACCGTGGGGTGGTCAGCATGGGGAGGTCACGGAACATGCAGTGGCAATGTAGGATAGGTTTCTGAAAAACATCGCGGGTGGTGCGCATTGTATGGGTGTGTAACATTACATTCACTAGTAGGAGTGAGAAAAATATCACGGGGTGGTGTGAATCGGAGGGTCTGAATTAGGATAGGCAGTGAGTGGCAATGTAGGATGGGGAAAAGCACCGTGGGGTGGTCAGCATGGGGAGGTCACGGAACATGCAGTGACAATGTAGGATAGGTTTCTGAAAAACTTCGCGGGGTGGTGCGCATTGTATGGGTGTGTAACATTACATTCACTAGTAGGAGTGAGAAAAACATCACGGGGTGGTGTGAATCGTAGGGTCTGAATTAGGATAGGCAGTGAGTGGCAATGTAGAATGGAGAAAAGCACCGCGTGGTGGTCAGCATGGGGAGGTCTGGGAACATGCAGTGGCAACGTAGGATAGGTTTCTGAAAAACATCGCGGGGTGGTGCGCATTGTATGGGTGAGTAACATTGCATTCACTAGTAGGAGTGAGAAAAACATCACGGGGTGGTATGAATCGGAGGGCCTGAATAAGATAGGCATTGAGTGGCAATGTAGGATGGAGAATAGCATCGCGGGGTGGTCAGCATGGGGAGGTCAGGGAACATGCAATGTCAATGTAGGATAGGTTTCTGAAAAACATCGCGGGTGGTGCGCAGCGTATGGGTGTGTAACATTACATTCACTAGTAGGAGTGATAAAAACATCACGGGGTGGTGTGAATCAGAGGGTCTGAATTAGGATAGGCAGTGAGTGGCAATGTAGGATGGGGAAAAGCACCGCGGGGTGGTCTGCATGGGGAGGTCAGGGAACATGCAGTGGCAATGTAGGATAGATTTCTGAAAAACATCGCGGGGTGGTGCGCAATGTATGGATGTGTAACACTACATTCACTAGTAGGAGTGAGAAAAACATCACGGGGTGGTGCGCATTGTATGGGTGTGTAACATTACATTCACTAGTAGGAGTGAGAAAAACATCACGGGGTGGTGTGAATCGGAGAGTCTGAATTAGGATAGGAAGTGAGTGGCAATGTAGGATGGAGAAAAGCACCGCGGGGTGGTCAGCATGGGGAGGTCAGGGAACATGCAGTGGCAATGTAGGATAGCTTTCTGAGAAACATCCGGGGGTGGTGCGAATTGTATGGGTGTGTAACATTAGATTCACTAGTAGGAGTGAGAAAAACATCACGGGATGGTGTGAATCGGAGTGTCTGAATTAGGATAGGCAGTAAGTGGCAATGTAGGATGGAGAAAAGCACCACGTGGTGGTCAGCATGGGGAGGTCAAGGAACATGCACTGGCAATGGAGGATAGGTTTCTGAAAAACATCGCGGTGTGGTGCGCATTGTATTGGTGTGTAACATTACATTCACTAGTAGGAGTGAGAGAAACATCACAGGGTGGTGCGCATTGTATGGGTGTGTAACATTACATTTACTAGTAGGAGTGAGAAAAACATCCCGGGGTGGTGTGAATCGTAGGGTCTGAATTAGGATAGACATTGAGTGGCAATATGGGATGGAGAAACGCACCGCGGGGTGGTCAGCATGTGTAGGTCAGGGAACATGCAGTGACAATGTAGGATAGGTTTCTGAAAAACATAGCGGGGTTGTGCGCATTGTATGGGTGTGTAACAATACATTCACTAGTAGGAGTGAGAAAAACATAACGGGGTGGTGTGAATCGGAGGGTCTGAATTAGATAGGCAGTGAGTGGCAATGTAGGATGGAGAAAAGCACAGCAGGGTGGTCAGCATGGGGAAGTCAGGGAACATGCAGTGGCAATGTAGGATAGGTTTCTGAAAAACATTGCTGGGTGGTGCGCATTGTATGGGTGTGTAATATTACATTCACTAGTAGCAGTGAGAAAAACATCACAGGGTGGTGCACATTGTATGGGTGTGTAACATTACATTCACTAGTAGGAGTGAGAAAAACATCACGGGGTGGTGTGAATCGGATGGTCTGAATTAGGATAGGCAGTCAGGGGCAATGTAGGATGGGGAAAAGCACCGCGGGGAGGTCAGCATGCGGAGGTCAGGGAACATGCAGAGGCAATGTAGGATAGGTTTCTGAAAAACATCGCGGGGTGGTGTGCATTGTATGGGTGTGTAACATTACATTCCCTAGTAGGAGTGAGAAAAACATCACGGGGTGGTGTGAATCGTAGGGTCTGAATTAGGATAGGCATTGAGTGACAATGTAGGTTGGAGAAAAGCACAGCGGGGTGCTCAGCATGGGGAGGTCAGGGAACATGCAGTGGCAATGTAGGATAGGATTCTGAAAAACATCGCGTGGTGGTGCGCATTGTATGGGTGTGTAACATTACATTCTCTAGTAGGAGTGAGAAAACATCACGGGGTGGTATGAATCGGAGGGTCTCAATAAGATAGGCAGTGAGTGGCAATGTAGGATGGAGAATAGCATCGCGGGGAGTCAGCATGGGGAGGTCAGGGAATATGCAGTTGCAAAGTAGGATAGGTTTCTGAAAAACATCGCGGGTGGTGCGCAATGTATGGATGTGTAACATTACATTCACTAGTAGGAGTGAGAAAAACATCACGGGGTGGTGTGAATCAGAGGGTCTGAATTAGGATGGGCATTGAGTGGCAATGTAGGATGGAGAAAAGCAACGCGGGGTGGTCAGCATGGGGAGCTCAGGGAACATGCAGTAGCAATGTAGGATATGTTTCTGAAAAACATCGCGGGTGGTGCGCATTGTATGGGTGTGTAACATTACATTCACTAGTAGGAGTGAGAAAAACATCACAGGGTGTTGAGCATTGTATGGGTGTGTAACATTACATTCACTAGTAGGAGTGAGAAAAACATCACGGGGTGGTATGAATCGGAGGGCCTGAATAAGATAGGCATTGAGTGGCAATGTAGGATGGAGAATAGCATCGCGGGGTGGTCAGCATGGGGAGGTCAGGGAACATGCAGTGTCAATGTAGGATAGGTTTCTGAAAAACATCGCGGGTGGTGCGCAGCGTATGGGTGTGTAACATTACATTCACTAGTAGGAGTGAGAAAAACATCACGGGGTGGTGTGAATCAGAGGGTCTGAATTAGGATAGGCAGTGAGTGGCAATGTAGGATGGGGAAAAGCACCGCGGGGTGGTCTGCATGGGGAGGTCAGGGAACATGCAGTGGCAATGTAGGATAGATTTCTGAAAAACATCGCGGGGTGGTGCGCAATGTATGGATGTGTAACACTACATTCACTAGTAGGAGTGAGAAAAACATCACGGGGTGGTGCGCATTGTATGGGTGTGTAACATTACATTCACTAGTAGGAGTGAGAAAAACATCACGGGGTGGTGTGAATCGGAGAGTCTGAATTAGGATAGGAAGTGAGTGGCAATGTAGGATGGAGAAAAGCACCACGGGGTGGTCAGCATGGGGAGGTCAGGGAACATGCAGTGGCAATGTAGGATAGGTTTCTGAGAAACATCCGGGGGTGGTGCGAATTGTATGGGTGTGTAACATTAGATTCACTAGTAGGAGTGAGAAAAACATCACGGGATGGTGTGAATCGGAGTGTCTGAATTAGGATAGGCAGTAAGTGGCAATGTAGGATGGAGAAAAGCACCACGTGGTGGTCAGCATGGGGAGGTCAGGGAACATGCACTGGCAATGGAGGATAGGTTTCTGAAAAACATCGCGGTGTGGTGCGTATTGTATGGGTGTGTAACATTACATTCACTAGTAGGAGTGAGAGCAACATCACAGGGTGGTGCGCATTGTATGGGTGTGTAACATTACATTTACTAGTAGGAGTGAGAAAAACATCCCGGGGTGGTGTGAATCGTAGGGTCTGAATTAGGATAGACATTGAGTGGCAATATGGGATGGAGAAAAGCACCGCGGGGTGGTCAGCATGTGTAGGTCAGGGAACATGCAGTGACAATGTAGGATAGGTTTCTGAAAAACATAGCGGGGTTGTGCGCATTGTATGGGTGTGTAACAATACATTCACTAGTAGGAGTGAGAAAAACATAACGGGGTGGTGTGAATCGGAGGGTCTGAATTAGATAGGCAGTGAGTGGCAATGTAGGATGGAGAAAAGCACAGCAGGGTGGTCAGCATGGGGAAGTCAGGGAACATGCAGTGGCAATGTAGGATAGGTTTCTGAAAAACATTGCTGGGTGGTGCGCATTGTATGGGTGTGTAATATTACATTCACTAGTAGCAGTGAGAAAAACATCACAGGGTGGTGCACATTGTATGGGTGTGTAACATTACATTCACTAGTAGGAGTGAGAAAAACATCACGGGGTGGTGTGAATCGGATGGTCTGAATTAGGATAGGCAGTGAGGGGCAATGTAGGATGGGGAAAAGCACCGCGGGGAGGTCAGCATGCGGAAGTCAGGGAACATGCAGAGGCAATGTAGGATAGGTTTCTGAAAAACATCGCGGGGTGGTGTGCATTGTATGGGTGTGTAACATTACATTCCCTAGTAGGAGTGAGAAAAACATCACGGGGTGGTGTGAATCGTAGGGTCTGAATTAGGATAGGCATTGAGTGACAATGTAGGTTGGAGAAAAGCACAGCGGGGTGCTCAGCATGGGGAAGTCAGGGAACATGCAGTGGCAATGTAGGATAGGATTCTGAAAAACATCGCGGGGTGGTGCGCATTGTATGGGTGTGTAACATTACATTCTCTAGTAGGAGTGAGAAAACATCACGGGGTGGTATGAATCGGAGGGTCTCAATAAGATAGGCAGTGAGTGGCAATGTAGGATGGAGAATAGCATCGCGGGGTAGTCAGCATGGGGAGGTCAGGGAATATGCAGTTGCAAAGTAGGATAGGTTTCTGAAAAACATCGCGGGTGGTGCGCAATGTATGGATGTGTAACATTACATTCACTAGTAGGAGTGAGAAAAACATCACGGGGTGGTGTGAATCAGAGGGTCTGAATTAGGATGGGCATTGAGTGGCAATGTAGGATGGAGAAAAGCAACGTGGGGTGGTCAGCATGGGGAGCTCAGGGAACATGCAGTAGCAATGTAGGATATGTTTCTGAAAAACATCGCGGGTGGTGCGCATTGTATGGGTGTGTAACATTACATTCACTAGTAGGAGTGAGAAAAACATCACAGGGTGTTGAGCATTGTATGGGTGTGTAACATTACATTCACTAGTAGGAGTGAGAAAAACATCACGGGGTGGTGTGAATCGGAGAGTCTGAATTAGGATAGGAAGTGAGTGGCAATGTAGGATAGAGAAAAGCACCGCGGGGTGGTCAGCAACGGGAGGTCAGGCAACATGCAGTGGCAATGTAGGATAGTTTTCTGAAAAACATCCGGGGGTGGTGCGCATTGTATGGGTGTGTAACATTAGATTCACTAGTAGGAGTGAGAAAAACATCACGGGGTGGTGTGAATCGGAGGGTCTGAATTAGGATAGGCAGTGAGTGGCAATGTAGGATGGAGAAAAGCACCGCGGGGTGGTCAGCATGGGGAGGTCAGGGAACATGCAGTGGCAATGTAGGATAGGTTTCTGAAAAACAACGCGGGGTGGTGCGCAATGTATGGATGTGTAACATTACATTCACTAGTAGGAGCGAGAAAAACATCACAGGGTGGTGCGCATTGTATGGGTAAGTAACATTACATTCACTTGTTGGAGAGAGAAAAACATCACGGGGTAGTGTGAACCGGATGGTCTGAATTAGGATAGGCAGTGATGGGCAATGTAGGATGGGGAAAAGCACCGCGGGGAGGTCAGCATGGGGAGGTCAGGGAACATGCAGTGGCAATGCAGGTTAGGTTTTGAAAAACATCACGGGGTGGTGCGCATTGTATGGGTGTGTAACATTACATTCACTAGTAGGAGTGAGAAAAACATCACGGGGTGGTGTGAATCGTAGGGTCTGAATTAGGATAGGCAGTGAGTGACAATGTAGGTTGGAGAAAAGCACCGCGGGGTGCTCAGCATGGGGAGGTCAGGGAACATGCAGTGGCAATGTAGGATAGGTTTCTGAAAAACATCGCGTGGTGGTACGCATTGTACGGTTGTGTAACATTACATTCACTAGTAGGAGTGAGAAAAACATCGTGGGGTGGTGCGCTTTGTATGGGTGTGTAACATTACATTCACTTATAGGAGTGAGAAAAACATCACGGGGAGGTGTGAATCGGAGGGTCTGAATTAGGATAGGCAGTTAGTGGCAATGTAGGATGGAGAAAAGCACCGCGGTGTGGTCAGCATGGGGAGGTCAGGAAACATGCAGTGGCAATGTAGGATAGGTTTCTGAAAAACATCGCGGGGTGGTGCGCAATGTATGGATGTGTAACATTACATTCACTAGTAGGAGTGAGAAAAACATCACGGGGTGTTGTGAATCGGAGTGTCTGAATTAGGATAGGCATTGAGTGGCAATGTAGGATGGAGAAAAGCAACGCGGTGTGGTCAGGATGGGGAGGTCAAGGAACATGCAGTGGCAATGTAGGATAGGTTTCTGAAAAACATCGCTGGGTGGTGTGCATTGTATGTGTGTGTAACATTAAATTCATTATTAGGAGTGAGAAAAACATCACGGGGTGGTGCGCATTGTATGGTTGTGTAACATTACATTCACTAGGAGGAGTGAGAAAAACATCACGGGGTGGTGTGAATCGGAGAGTCTGAATTAGGATAGGAAGTGACTGGCAATGTAGGATGGAGAAGAGCACCGCGGGGTGGTCAGCATGGGGAGGTCAGGGAACATGCAGTGGCAATGTAGGATAGGTTTCTGAAAAACATCCGGGGGTGGTGCGCATTGTATGGGTGTGTAACATTAGATTCACTAGTAGGAGTGAGAAAAACATCACGGGGTGGTGTGAATCGGAGTGTCTGAATTAGGATAGGCAGTAAGTGGCAATGTAGGATGGAGAAAAGCCCCGCGTGGTGGTCAGCATGGGGAGGTCAAGGAACATGCAGTGGCAATGTAGGATAGGTTTCTGAAAAACATCGCGGGGTGGTGCGCATTGTATGGGTGTGTAACATTACATTCACTAGTAGGAGTGAGAGAATCATCACAGGGTGGTGCGCATTGTATGGGTGTGTAACATTACATTTACTAGTAGGAGTGTGAAAAACATCACGGGGTGGTGTGATCGTAGGGTCTGAATTAGGATAGGCATTGAGTGGCAATATAGGATGGAGAAAAGCACCGCGGGGTGGTCAGCATGTGTAGGTCAGGGAAAATGCAGTGACAATGTAGGATAGGTTTCTGAAAAACATAGCGGGGTTGTGCGCATGGTATGCTTGTGTAACAATACATTCACTAGTAGGAGTGAGAAAAACATAACGGGGTGGTGTGAATCGGAGGGTCTGAATTAGGTAGGCAGTGAGTGGCAATGTAGGATGGATAAAAGCACCGCGGGGTCGTCAGCATGGGGAGGTCAGGGAACATACAGTGGCAATGTAGGATAGGTTTCTGAAAAACATCACGGGGTGGTGCGCATTGTATGGGTGAGTAACATTACATTCACTAGTAGGAGTGAGAAAAACATCACAGGGTGGTGCGCATTGTATGGGTGTGTAACATTACATTCACTAGTAGGAGTGAGAAAAACATCACGGGGTGGTGTGAATCGGATGGTCTGAATTAGGATAGGCAGTGAGGGGCAATGTAGGATGGGGAAAAGCACCGCGGGGTGGTCAGCATGGGGAGGTCAGGGAACATGCAGTGGCAATGCAGGATAGGTTTCTGAAAAACATCGCGGGGTGGTGCGCATTGTATGGGTGTGTAACATTACATTCACTAGTAGGAGTGAGAAAAAACATCACGGCGTGGTGTGAATCGGAGGGTCTCAATTAGGATAGGCAGGGAGTGGCAATGTAGAATGGAGAAAAGCACCGCGGGGTGGTCAGCATGGCGAAGTCTGGGAACATGCAGTGGCAATGTAGGATAGGTTTCTGAAAAACATCGCGGGTGGTGCGCATTGTATGGGTGTGTAACATTACATTCACTAGTAGGAGTGAGAAAAACATCACGGGGTGGTGTGAATCGGAGGGTCTGAATTAGAATAGGCAGTGAGTGGCAATGTAGGATGGTGAAAAGCACCGTGGGGTGGTCAGCATGGGGAGGTCACGGAACATGCAGTGGCAATGAAGGATAGGTTTCTGAAAAACATCGCGGGGTGGTGCGCAATGTATGGATGTGTAACATTACATTCACTGGTAGGAGTGAGAAAAACATCACGGGGTGGTGTGAATCGGAGGGTCTGAATTAGGATAGGCATTGAGTGGCAATGTAGGATGGAGAAATGCAACGCGGGGTGGTCAGCATGGGGAGGTCAGGGAACATGCAGTGGCAATGTAGGATAGGTTTCTGAAAAACATCGCGGGGTGGTGCGCATTGTATGGGTGTGTAACATTAAATTCACTAGTCGGAGTGAGAAAAACATCACGGGGTGGTGCGCATTGCATGGGTGTGTAACATTGCATTCACTAGTCGGAGTGAGAAAATCATCACGGGGTGGTGTGAATCGGAGAGTCTGAATTAGGATAGGAAGTGAGTGGCAATATAGGATGGAGAAAAGCACCGCGGGGTGGTCAGCATGGGGAGGTCAGGGAACATGTAGTGGCAATGTAGGATAGGTTTCTGAAAAACATCCGGTGGTGGTGCGCATTGTATGGGTGTGTAACAATAGATTCACTAGTAGGAGTGAGAAAACCATCACGGGGTGGTGTGAATCGGAGTGTCTGTGTTAGGATAGGCAGTAAGTGTCAATGTAGGATGGAGAAAAGCACCGCGTGGTGGTCAGCATGGGCAGGTCAAGGAACATGCAGTGTGGCAATGTAGAATAGGTTTCTGAAAAACATCGCGGGGTGGTCCGCATTGTATGGGTGTGTAACATTACATTCACTAGTAGGAGTGAGAGAAACATCACAGGGTGGTGCGCATTGTATGGGTGTGTAACAATACATTCACTAGTACTAGTGAGAAAAACATAACGGGGTGGTGTGAATCGGATGGTCTGAATTAGGATAGGCAGTGAGGGGCAATGTAGGATGGGGAAAAGCACCGCGGGGAGGTCAGCATGGGGAGGTCAGGGAACATGCAGTGGCAATGCAGGATAGGTTTCTGAAAAACATCGCGGGGTGTTGCGCATTGTTCGGGTGTGTAACATTACATTCACTAGTAGGAGTGAGAAAAACATCACGGGGTGGTGTGAATCGTAGCGTCTGAATTAGGATAGGCAGTGAGTGGCAATGTAGAATGGAGAAAAGCACAGCGTGGTGGTCAGCATGGGGAGGACTGGGAACATGCAGTGGCAACGTAGGATAGGTTTCTGAAAAACATCGCGGGGTGGTGCGCATTGTATGGGTGAGTAACATTACATTCACTAGTAGGAGTGAGAAAAACATCACGGGGTGGTATGAATCGGAGGGCCTGAATAAGATAGGCATTGAGTGGCAATGTAGGATGGAGAATAGCATCAAGGGGTGGTCAGCATGGGGAAGTCTGGGAACATGCAGTGGCAATGTAGGATAGGTTTCAGAAAAACATCGCGGGTGGTGCGCATTTTATGGGTGTGTAACATTACATTCACTAGTAGGAGTGAGAAAAACATCACGGGGTGGTGTGAATCGCAGGGTCTGAATTAGGATAGGCAGTGAGTGGCAATGTAGGATGGAGAAAAGCAACGCGGGGTGGCCAGCATGGTGAGGTCAGGGAACATGCAGTGGCAATGTAGGATAGGTTTCTGAAAAACATCGCGGGGTGGTGCGCATTGTATGGGTGTGTAACATTAAATTCACTAGTCGAAGTGAGAAAAACATCACGGGGTGGTGCGCATTGTATCGGTGTGTAACATTACATTCACTAGTCGGAGTGAGAAAAACATCACGGGGTGGTGTGAATCGGACAGTCTGAATTAGGATAGGAAGTGAGTGGCAATATAGGATGGAGAAAAGCACCGCGGGGTGGTCAGCATGGGGAGGTCAGGGAACATGCAGTGGCAATGTAGGATAGGTTTCTGAAAAACATCCGGTGGTGGTGCGCATTGTATGGGTGTGTAACATCAGATTCACTAGTAGGAGTGAGAAAACCATCACGGGGTGGTGTGAATCGGAGTGTCTCAATTAGGATAGGCAGTAAGTGTCAATGTAGGATGGAGAAACACACCACGTGGTGGTCAGCATGGGCAGGTCAAGGAACATGCAGTGGCAATGTAGGATAGGTTTCTGAAAAACATCGCGGGGTGGTGCGCATTGTATGGGTGTGTAACATTACATTCACTAGTAGGAGTGAGAGAAACATCACAGGGTGGTGCGCATTGTATGGGTGTGTAACAATACCTTCACTAGTACTAGTGAGAAAAACATAACGGGGTGGTGTGAATCGGAGGGTCTGAAGTAGATAGGCAGTGAGTGGCAATGTAGGATGGAGAAAAGCACCGCCGGTTGGTCAGCATGGGGAAGTCATGGAACATGCAGTGGCAATGTAGGATAGGTTTCTGATAAACATTGCGGGGTGGTGCGCATTGTATGGGTGTGTAACATTACATTCACTAGTAGGAGTGAGAAAAACATCACGGGGTGGTGTGTATCGGAGGGTATGAATTAGGATAGGCAGTGAGTGGCAATGTAGGATGGAGAAAAGCACCGCGGGGTCGTCAGCATTGGGAGGTCAGGGAACATGCAGTGGCAATGTAGGATAGGTTTCTGAAAAACATCACGGGGTGGTGTGCATTGTATGGGTGAGTAACATTACATTCACTAGTAGGAGTGAGAAAAACATCACAGGGTGGTGCGCAATGTATGGGTGTGTAACATTACATTCACTAGTAGGAGTGGAAAAACATCACGGGGTGGTGTGAATCGGATGGTCTGAATTAGGATAGGCAGTGAGGGGCAATGTAGGATGGGGAAAAGCACCGCGGGGAGGTCAGCATGGGGTCAGGGAACATGCAGTGGCAATATAGGATAGGTTTCTGAAAAACATCGCGGGGTGTTGCGCATTGTTCGGGTGTGTAACATTACATTCACTAGTAGGAGTGAGAAAAACATCACGGGGTGGTGTGAATCGTAGGGTCTGAATTAGGATAGGCAGTGAGCGGCAATGTAGAATGGGGAAAAGCACCACGTGGTCGTCAGCATGGGGAGGTCTGGGAACATGCAGTGGCAACGTAGGATAGGTTTCTGAAAGACATCGCGGGGTGGTGCGCATTGTATGGGTGAGTAACATTACATTCACTAGTAGGAGTGAGAAAATCATCACGGGGTGTTATGAATCGGAGAGCCTGAATAAGATAGGCATTGAGTGGCAATGTAGAATGGAGAATATCATCGCGGGTTGGTCATCATGGGGACGTCAGGGAACATGCAGTGGCAATGTAGGATAGGTTTCTGAAAAACATCGCGGGTGGTGCGCATCGTATCGGTGTGTAACATTACATTCACTAGTAGGAGTGAGAAAAACATCACGGGGTGGTGTGAATCGGAGGGTCTGAATTAGGATAGGCATTGATTGGCAATATAGGTTGGAGAAATTGCACCGCGGGGTGGTCAGCATGTGTAGGTCAGGGAAAATGCAGTGACAATATAGGATAGGTTTCTGAAAAACATAGCGGGGTTGTGCGCATTGTATGGGTGTGTAACAATACATTCACTAGTAGGAGTGAGAAAAACATAACGGGGTGGTGTGAATCGGAGGGTCTGAATTAGATAGGCAGTGAGTGGCAATGTAGGATGGAGAAAAGCACCGCAGGGTGGTCAGCATGGGGAAGTCAAGGAACATGCAGTGGCAATGTAGGATAGGTTTCTGAAAAACATTGCGGGGTGTTGCGCATTATATGGGTGTGTAACATTACATTCACTAGTAGGAGTGAGAAAAACATCACGGGGTGGTGTGAATCGGAGGGTCTGAATTAGGATGGGCAGTGAGTGGCAATGTAGGATGGAGAAAAGCACCGCGGTGTCATCAGCAAGGGGAAGTCAGGGAACATGCAGTGGCAATGTAGGATAGGTTTCTGAAAAACATCGCGGGTGGTGTGCATTGTTTGGGTGTGTAACATTACATTCACTAGTAGGAGTGAGAAAAACATCACAGGGTGGTGCGCATTGTATGGGTGTGTAACATTACATTCACTAGTAGGAGTGAGAAAAACATCACGGGGTGGTGTGAATCGTAGGGTCTCAATTAGGATAGGCAGTGAGTGGCAATGTAGGATGGGGAAAAGCACCGTGGGGTGGTCAGCATGGGGAGGTCACGGAACATGCAGTGGCAATGTAGGATAGGTTTCTGAAAAACATCGCGGGTGATGCGCATTGTATGGGTGTGTAACATTACATTCACTAGTAGGAGAGAGAAAAATATCACGGGGTGGTGTGAATCGGAGGGTCTGAATTAGGATAGGCAGTGAGTGGCAATGTAGGATGGGGAAAAGCACCGTGGGGTGGTCAGCATGGGGAGGTCACGGAACATGCAGTGACAATGTAGGATAGGTTTCTGAAAAACTTCGCGGGGTGGTGCGCATTGTATGGGTGTGTAACATTACATTCACTAGTAGGAGTGAGAAAAACATCACGGGGTGGTGTGAATCGTAGGGTCTGAATTAGTATAGGCAGTGAGTGGCAATGTAGAATGGAGAAAAGCACCGCGTGGTGGTCAGCATGGGGAGGTCTGGGAACATGCAGTGGCAACGTAGGATAGGTTTCTGAAAAACATCGCGGGGTGGTGCGCATTGTATGGGTGAGTAACATTGCATTCCCTAGTAGGAGTGAGAAAAACATCACGGGGTGGTGTGAATCGTAGGGTCTGAATTAGGATAGGCATTGAGTGACAATGTAGGTTGGAGAAAAGCACAGCGGGGTGCTCAGCATGGGGAGGTCAGGGAACATGCAGTGTCAATGTAGGATAGGTTTCTGAAAAACATCGCGGTGTGGTGCGCATTGTATGGGTGTGTAACATTACATTCTCTAGTAGGAGTGAGAAAACATCACGGGGTGGTATGAATCGGAGGGTCTCAATAAGATAGGCAGTGAGTGGCAATGTAGGATGGAGAATAGCATCGCGGGGTAGTCAGCATGGGGAGGTCAGGGAATATGCAGTTGCAAAGTAGGATAGGTTTCTGAAAAACATCGCGGGTGGTGTGCAATGTATGGATGTGTAACATTACATTCACTAGTAGGAGTGAGAAAAACATCACGGGGTGGTGTGAATCAGAGGGTCTGAATTAGGATGGGCATTGAGTGGCAATGTAGGATGGAGAAAAGCAACGCGGGGTGGTCAGCATGGGGAGCTCAGGGAACATGCAGTAGCAATGTAGGATATGTTTCTGAAAAACATCGCGGGTGGTGCGCATTGTATGGGTGTGTAACATTACATTCACTAGTAGGAGTGAGAAAAACATCACAGGGTGTTGAGCATTGTATGGGTGTGTAACATTACATTCACTAGTAGGAGTGAGAAAAACATCACGGGGTGGTGTGAATCGGAGAGTCTGAATTAGGATAGGAAGTGAGTGGCAATGTAGGATGGAGAAAAGCACCGCGGGGTGGTCAGCAAGGGGAGGTCAGGGAACATGCAGTGACAATGTAGGATAGTTTTCTGAAAAACATCCGGGGGTGGTGCGCATTGTATGGGTGTGTAACATTAGATTCACTAGTAGGAGTGAGAAAAACATCACGGGGTGGTGTGAATCGGAGGGTCTGAATTAGGATAGGAAGTGAGTGGCAATGTAGGATGGAGAAAAGCACCGCGGGGTGGTCAGCATGGGGAGGTCAGGGAACATGCAGTGGCAATGTAGGATAGGTTTCTGAAAAACAACGCGGGGTGGTGCGCAATGTATGGATGTGTAACATTACATTCACTAGTAGGAGCGAGAAAAACATCACAGGGTGGTGCGCATTGTATGGGTATGTAACATTACATTCACTTGTTGGAGAGAGAAAAACATCACGGGGTAGTGTGAACCGGATGGTCTGAATTAGGATAGGCAGTGATGGGCAATGTAGGATGGGGAAAAGCACCGCGGGGAGGTCAGCATGGGGAGGTTAGGGAACATGCAGTGGCAATGCAGGATAGGTTTTGAAAAACATCGCGGGGTGGTGCGCATTGTATGGGTGTGTAACATTACATTCACTAGTAGGAGTGAGAAAAACATCACGGGGTGGTGTGAATCGTAGGGTCTGAATTAGGATAGGCAGTGAGTGACAATGTAGGTTGGAGAAAAGCACCGCGGGGTGCTCAGCATGGGGAGGTCAGGGAACATGCAGTGGCAATGTAGGATAGGTTTCTGAAAAACATCGCGTGGTGGTACGCATTGTACGGGTGTGTAACATTACATTCACTAGTAGGAGTGAGAAAAACATCGTGGGGTGGTGCGCTGTGTATGGGTGTGTAACATTACATTCACTTATAGGAGTGAGAAAAACATCACGGGGAGGTGTGAATCGGAGGGTCTGAATTAGGATAGGCAGTGAGTGGCAATGTAGGATGGAGAAAAGCACCGCGGTGTGGTCAGCATGGGGAGGTCAGGAAACATGCAGTGGCAATGTAGGATAGGTTTCTGAAAAACATCGCGGGGTGGTGCGCAATGTATGGATGTGTAACATTACATTCACTAGTAGGAGTGAGAAAAACATCACGGGGTGGTGTGAATCGGAGTGTCTGAATTAGGATAGGCATTGAGTGGCAATGTAGGATGGAGAAAAGCAACGCGGTGTGGTCAGGATGGGGAAGTCAAGGAACATGCAGTGGCAATGTAGGATAGGTTTCTGAAAAACATCGCAGGGTGGTGTGCATTGTATGTGTGTGTAACATTAAATTCATTATTAGGAGTGAGAAAAACATCACGGGGTGGTGCGCATTGTATGGGTGTGTAACATTACATTCACTAGGAGGAGTGAGAAAAACATCACGGGGTGGTGTGAATCGGAGAGTCTGAATTAGGATAGGAAGTGACTGGCAATGTAGGATGGAGAAAAGCACCGCGGGGTGGTCAGCATGGGGAGGTCAGGGAACATGCAGTGGCAATGTAGGATAGGTTTCTGAAAAACATCCGGGGGTGGTGCGCATTGTATGGGTGTGTAACATTAGATTCACTAGTAGGAGTGAGAAAAACATCACGGGGTGGTGTGAATCGGAGTGTCTGAATTAGGATAGGCAGTAAGTGGCAATGTAGAATGGAGAAAAGCCCCGCGTGGTGGTCAGCATGGGGAGGTCAAGGAACATGCAGTGGCAATGTAGGATAGGTTTCTGAAAAACATCGCGGGGTGGTGCGCATTGTATGGGTGTGTAACATTACATTCACTAGTAGGAGTGAGAGAAACATCACAGGGTGGTGCGCATTGTATGGGTGTGTAACATTACATTTACTAGTAGGAGTGTGAAAAACATCACGGGGTGGTGTGATCGTAGGGTCTGAATTAGGATAGGCATTGAGTGGCAATATAGGATGGAGAAGCACCGCGGGGTGGTCAGCATGTGTAGGTCAGGGAAAATGCAGTGACAATGTAGGATAGGTTTCTGAAAAACATAGCGGGGTTGTGCGCATGGTATGCTTGTGTAACAATACATTCACTAGTAGGAGTGAGAAAAACATAACGGGGTGGTGTGAATCGGAGGGTCTGAATTAGGTAGGCAGTGAGTGGCAATGTAGGATGGATAAAAGCACCGCGGGGTCGTCAGCATGGGGAGGTCAGGGAACATGCAGTGGCAATGTAGGATAGGTTTCTGAAAAACATCGCGGGTGGTGCGCATTGTATGGGTGTGTAACATTACATTCACTAGTAGGAGTGAGAAAAACATCACGGGGTAGTGAGAACCGGATAGTCTGAATTAGGATAGGCAGTGATGGGCAATGTAGGATGGGGAAAAGCACCGCGGGGAGGTCAGCATGGGGAGGTCAGGGAACATGCAGTGGCAATGCAGGATAGGTTTCTGAAAAACATCGCGGGGTGGTGCGCATTGTATGGGTGTGTAACATTACATTCACTAGTAGGAGTGAGAAAAACATCACGGGGTGGTGTGAAACGTAGGGTCTGAATTAGGATAGGCAGTGAGTGGCAATGTAGAATGGAGAAAAGCACCGCGTGGTGGTCAGCATAGGGAGGTCAGGGAACATGCAGTGGCAATGTAGGATAGGTTTCTGAAAAACATCGCGGGGTGGTGCGCATTGTATGGTTGAGTAACATTACATTCACTAGTAGGAGTGAGGAAAAACATCACGGGGTGGTATGAATCGGAGGGTCTGAATAAGATAGGCAGTGAGTGGCAATGTACGATGGAGAATAGCATCGCGGGGTGGTCAGCATGGGGAGGTCAGGGAACATGCAGTGGCAATGTAGGATAGGTTTCTGAAAAACATCGCTTGGGTGGTGCACAATGTATGGGTGTGTAACCTTAAATTCACTAGTAGGAGTGAGAAAAACATCACGGTGGGGTGCGCATTGTATGGGTGTGTAACATTACATTCACTAGTAGGAGTGAGAAAAACATCACGGGGTGGTGTGAATCGGAGAGTCTGTATTAGGATAGGAAGTGAGTGGCAATGTAGGATGGAGAAAAGCACCGCGGGGTGTTCAGCATGGGGAGGTCAGGGAACATGCAGTGGCAATGTAGGATAGGTTTCTGAAAAACATCCGGGGGTTGGGCGCATTGTATGGCTGTGTAACAATACATTCACTAGTAGGAGTGAGAAAAACATAACGGGGTGGTGTGAATCGGAGGGTCTGAATTAGATAGGCAGTGAGTGGCAATGTAGGATGGAGAAAAGCACCGCAGGGTGGTCAGCATGGGGAAGTCAGGGAACATGCAGTGGCAATATAGGATATGTTGCTGAAAAACATTGCGGGGTGGTGCGCATTGTATGGGTGTGTAACATTACATTCACTAGTAGGAGTGAGAAAAACATCACGGGGTGGTGTCAATCGGAGGGTCTGAATTAGGATAGGCATTGAGTGACAATGTAGGTTGGAGAAAAGCACCGCGGGGTGCTCAGCATGGGGAGGTCAGGGAACATGCAGTGGCAATGTAGGATAGGTTTCTGAAAAACATCGCGGGGTGGTACGCATTGTACGGGTGTGTAACATTACATTCACTAGTAGGAGTGAGAAAAACATCACGGGGTGGTGTGAATCGGAGGGTCTGAATTAGGATAGGCAGTGAGTGGCAATGTAGGATGGAGAAAAGCACCGCGGGGTGGTCAGCATGGCGAGGTCAGGGAACATGCAGTGGCAATTTAGGATAGGTTTCTGAAAAACATCGCGTGGTGGTGCGCAATGTATCGATGTGTAACATTACATTCACTAGTAGGAGTGAGAAAAACATCACGGGGTGGTGTGAATCGGAGGGTCTGAATTAGGATAGGCATTCAGTGGCAATGTAGGATGGAGAAAAGCAACGCGGGGTGGTCAGCATGGGGAGGTCAGGGAACATGCAGTGGCAATATAGGATAGGATTCTGAAAAACATCGCGGGGTAGTGCGCATTGTATGGGTGTGTAACATTAAATTCACTAGTAGGAGTGAGAAAAACATCGCGGGGTGGTGCGCATTGTATGGGTGTGTAACATTACATTCACTAGTAGGAGTGAGAAAAACATCACGGGGTGGTGTGAATCGGAGAGTCAAAATTAGGATAGGAAGTGAGTGGCAATGTAGGATGGAGAAAAGCACCTCGGGGTGTTCAGCATGGGGAGGTCAGGGAACATGCAGTGGCAATGTAGGATAGGTTTCTGAAAAACATCCGGGGGTGGTGCGCATTGTATGGGTGTGTAACATTAGATTCACTAGTAGGAGAGAGAAAAACATCACGGGGTGGTGTGAATCGTAGTGTCTCAATTAGTATAGGCAGTAAGTGGCAATGTAGGATGGAGAAAAGCACCGCAGGGTGGTCAGCATGGGGAAGTCAAGGAACATGCAGTGGCAATGTAGGATAGGTTTCTGAAAAACATCGCGGGGTGGTGCGCATTGTATGGGTGTGTAACACTACATTCACTAGTAGGAGTGAGAGAAACATCACAGGGTGGTGCGCATTGTATGGGTGTGTAACATTACATTTACTAGTAGGAGTGAGAAAAACATCACGGGTTGGTGTGAATCGTAGGGTCTGAATTAGGATAGGCATTGAGTGGCAATATAGGATGGAGAAAAGCACCGCGGTGTGGTCAGCATGTGTATGTCAGGGAACATGCAGTGACAATGTAGGATAGGTTTCTGAAAAACATAGCGGGGTTGTGCGCATTGTATGGGTGTGTAACAATACATTCACTAGTAGGAGTGAGAAAAACATAACGGGGTGGTGTGAATCGGAGGGTCTGAATTAGATAGGCTGTGAGTGGCAATGTAGGATGGAGAAAAGCACCGCAGGGTGGTCAGCATGGGGAGGTCAGGGAACATGCAGTGGCAATATAGGATAGGTTTCTGAAAAACATTGCGGGGTGGTGCGCATTGTATGGGTGTGTAACATTACATTCACTAGTAGGAGCGAGAAAAACATCACAGGGTGGTGCGCATTGTATGGGTATGTAACATTACATTCACTAGTAGGAGTGAGAAAAACATCAAGGGGTAGTGTGAACCGGATAGTCTGAATTAGGATAGGCAGTGATGGGCAATGTAGGATGGGGAAAAGCACCGCGGGGAGGTCAGCATGGGGAGGTCAGGGAACATGCAGTGGCAATGCAGGATAGGTTTCTGAAAAACATCGCGGGGTGGTGCGCATTGTATGGGTGTGTAACATTACATTCACTAGTAGGAGTGAGAAAAAGATCACGGTGTGGTGTGAATCGGAGGGTCTGAATTAGGATAGGCAGTGAGTGGCAATGTAGGATGGGGAAAAGCACCGTGGGGTGGTCAGCATGGGGAGGTCACGGAACATGCAGTGGCAATGTAGGATAGGTTTCTGAAAAATATCGCGGGGTGGTGCGCATTGTATGGGTGTGTAACATTAAATTCACTAGTAGGAGTGAGAAAAACATCACGGGGTGGTGCACATTGTATGGGTGTGTAACATTACATTCACTAGTAGGAGTGAGAAAAACATCACGGGGTGGTGTGAATCGTAAGGTCTGAATTAGGATAGGCAGTGAGTGGCAATGTAGAATGGAGAAAAGCACCGCGTGGTGGTCAGCATGGGGAGGTCTGGGAACATGCAGTGGCAACGTAGGATAGGTTTCTGAAAAACATCGCGGGGTGGTGCGCATTGTATGGGTGTGTAACATTACATTCACTAGTAGGAGTGAGAGAAACATCACAGGGTGGTGCGCATTGTATGGGTGTGTAACATTCCATTTACTAGTAGGAGTGAGAAAAACATCACGGGGTGGTGTGAATCGGAGGGTCTAAATTGGGATAGGCAGTGAGTGTTAATGTAGGATGAGGAAAAGCACCGCGGCGTGGTCAGAATTGGGAGGTCAGGGAACATGCAGTGGCAATGTAGGATAGGATTCTGAAAAACATCGCGGGTTGGTGCGCATTATATGGGTGTGTAACATTACATTCACTAGTAGAAGTGAGAAAAACATCGTGGGGTGGTGCGCTTTGTATGGGTGTGTAACATTACATTCACTAGTAGGAGTGAGAAAAACATCACGGGGTGGTGTGAATCGGGGAGTCTGAATTAGGATAGGAAGTGAGTGGCAATGTAGGATGGAGATAAGCACCGCGGGGTGGTCAGCATGGGGAGGTCAGGGAACATGCAGTGGCAATGTAGGATAGGTTTCTGAAAAACATCCGGGGGTGGTGCGCATTGTATGGGTGTGTAACATTCCATTTACTAGTAGGAGTGAGAAAAACATCACGGGGTTATATGAATCGTAGGGTGTGAATTAGGATAGGCATTGAGTGGCAATATAGGATGGAGAAAAGCACCGCGGGGTGGTCAGCATGTGTAGGTCAGGGAACATGCAGTGACAATGTAGGATAGGTTTCTGAAAAACATAGCGGGGTTGTGCGCATTGTATGGGTGTGTAACAATACATTCACTAGTAGGAGTGAGAAAAACATAACGGGGTGGTGTGAATTGGAGGGTATTAATTAGATAGGCAGTGAGTGGCAATGTAGGATGGAGAAAAGCACAGCAGGGTGGTCAGCATGGGGAAGTCAGGGAACATGCAGTGGCAATGTAGGATAGGTTTCTGAAAAACATTGCGGGGTGGTGCGCATTGTATGGGTGTGTAACATTACATTCACTAGTAGGAGTGACAAAAACATCACGGGGTGGTGTGAATCGGAGGGTATGAATTAGGATAGGCAGTGAGTGGCAATGTAGGATGGAGAAAAGCACCGCGGGGTCGTCAGCATTGGGAGGTCAGGGAACATGCAGTGGCAATGTAGGATAGGTTTCTGAAAAACATCGCGGGGTGGTGCGCATTGTATGGGTGTGTAACATTACATTCACTAGTAGGAGTGAGAAAAACATCACAGGGTGGTGCGCATTGTATGGGTGTGTAACATTACATTCACTAGTAGGAGTGAGAAAAATATCACGGGGTGGTGTGAATCGGATGGTCTGAATTAGGATAGGCAGTGAGGGGCAATGTAGGATGGGGAAAAGCACCGCAGGGAGGTCAGCATGCGGAGGTCAGGGAACAGGCAGAGGCAATGTAGGATAGGTTTCTGAAAAACATCGCGGGGTGGTGCGCATTGTATGGGTGGGTAACATTACATTCACTAGTAGGAGTGAGAAAAACATCACGGGGTGGTGTGAATCGTAGGGTCTGAATTAGGATAGGCAGTGAGTGACAATGTAGGTTGGAGAAAAGCACCGCGGGGTACTCAGCATGGGGAGGTCAGGGAACATGCAGTGGCAATGTAGGATAGGTTTATGAAAAACATCGCGGGGTGGTGCGCATTGTAAGGGTGTGTAACATTACATTCACTAGTAGGAGTGAGAAAAACATCATGGGGTGGTGTGAATCGGAGGGTCTGAATTAGGATAGCTAGTGAGTGGCCATGTAGGATGGAGAAAAGCACCGCGGTGTCATCAGCATGGGGAGGTCAGGGAACATGCAGTGGCAATGTAGGATAGGTTTCTGAAAAACATCGCGGGTGGTGCGCATTGTATGGGTGTGTAACATTACATTCACTAGTAGGAGTGAGAAAAAAATCACAGGGTGGTGCGCATTGTTTGGGTGTGTAACATTACATTCACTAGTAGGAGTGAGAAAAATATCACGAGGTGGTGTGAATCGGAGGGACTGAATTAGGATAGGCAGTGAGTGGCAATGTAGGATGGTGAAAAGCACCGTGGGGTGGTCAGCATGGGGAGGTCACGGAACATGCAGTGGCAATGTAGGATAGGTTTCTGAAAAACATCGCGGGGTGGTGCGCAATGTATGGATGTGTAACATTACATTCACTAGTAGGAGTGAGAAAAACATTACGGGGTGGTGTGAATCGGAGGGTCTGAATTAGGATAGGCATTGAGTGGCAATGTAGGATGGAGAAAAGCAACGCGGGGTGGTCAGCATGGGGAGGTCAGGGAACATGCAGTGGCAATATAGGATAGGTTTCTGAAAAACATCGCGGCGTGGTGCGCATTGTATGGGTGTGTAACATTAAATTCACTAGTAGGAGTGAGAAAAACATCACGGGGTGGTGCGCATTGTATGGGTGTGTAACATTCCATTTACTAGTAGGAGTGAGAAAAACATCACGGGGTGGTGTGAATCGTAGGGTGTGAATTAGGATAGGCATTGAGTGGCAATATAGGATGGAGAAAAGCACCGCGGGGTGGTCAGCATGTGTAGGTAAGGGAACATGCAGTGACAATGTAGGATAGGTTTCTGAAAAACATAGCCGGGTTGTGCGCATTGTATGGGTGTGTAACAATACATTCACTAGTAGGAGTGAGAAAAACATAACGGGGTGGTGTGAATCGGAGGGTCTGAATTAGATAGGCAGTGAGTGGCAATGTAGGATGGAGAAAAGCACCGCGGGGTCGTCAGCATTGGGACGTCAGGGAACATGCAGTGGCAATGTAGGATAGGTTTCTGAAAAACATCGCGGGGTGGTGCGCATTGTATGGGTGTGTAACATTACATTCACTAGTAGGAGTGAGAAAAACATCACAGGGTGGTGCGCATTGTATGGGTGTGTAAAATTACATTCACTAGTAGGAGTGAGAAAAACATCACGGGGTGGTGTGAATCGGATGGTCTGAGTTAGGATAGGCAGTGAGGGGCAATGTAGGATGGGGAAAAGCACCGCAGGGAGGTCAGCATGCGGAGGTCAGGGAACATGCAGAGGCAATGTAGGATAGGTTTCTGAAAAACATCGCGGGGTGGTGCGCATTGTATGGGTGTGTAACATTACATTCACTAGTAGGAATGAGAAAAACATCAGGGGTGGTGTGAATCGTAGGGTCTGAATTAGGATAGGCAGTGAGTGACAATGTAGGTTGGAGAAAAGCACCGCGAGGTGCTCAGCATGGGGAGGTCAGGGAACATGCAGTGGCAATGTAGGATAGGTTTCTGAAAAACATCGCGGGGTGGTGCGCATTGTAAGGGTGTGTAACATTATATTCACTAGTAGGAGTGAGAAAAACATCACGGGGTGGTATGAATCGGAGGGTCTGAATAAGATAGGCAGTGAGTGGCAATGTAGGATGGAGAATAGCATCGCGGGGTAGTCAGCATGGGGAGGTCAGGGAATATGCAGTGGCAATGTAGGATAGGTTTCTGAAAAACATCGCGGGTGGTGCGCATTGTATGGATGTGTAACATTACATTCATTAGTAGGGGTGAGAAAAACATCACGGGGTGGTGTGAATCGGAGGGTCTGAATTAGGATAGGCAGTGAGTGGCGATGTAGGATGGGGAAAAGCTCCGCGGGGTGGTCAGCATGGGGAGGTCAGGGAACATGCAGTGGCAATGTAGGATAGGTTTCTGAAAAACATCGCCCGGTGGTGCGCAATGTATGGATGTGTAACATTACATTCACTAGTAGGAGTGAGAAAAACATCACGGGGTGGTGTGAATCGGAGGATCTGAATTAGGATAGGCATTGAGTGGCAATGTAGGATGGAGAAATGCAACGCGGGGCGGTCAGCATGGGGAGGTCAGGGAACATGCAGTGGCAATGTAGGATAGGTTTCTGAAAAACATCGCGGGTGGTGTGCATTGTATGGGTGTGTAACATTACATTCACTAGTAGGAGTGAGAAAAACATCACGGGGTGGTGAGCATTTTATGGGTGTGTAACATTACATTCACTAGTAGGAGTGAGAAAAACATCACGGGGTGGTGTGAATCGGGGAGTCTGAATTAGGATAGGAAGTGAGTGGCAATGTAGGATGGAGATAAGCACCGCGGGGTGGTCAGCATGGGGAGGTCAGGGAACATGCAGTGGCAATGTAGGATAGGTTTCTGAAAAACATCCGGGGGTGGTGCGCATTGTATGGGTGTGTAACATTCCATTTACTAGTAGGAGTGAGAAAAACATCACGGGGTTATATGAATCGTAGGGTGTGAATTAGGATAGGCATTGAGTGGCAATATAGGATGGAGAAAAGCACCGCGGGGTGGTCAGCATGTGTAGGTCAGGGAACATGCAGTGACAATGTAGGATAGGTTTCTGAAAAACATAGCGGGGTTGTGCGCATTGTATGGGTGTGTAACAATACATTCACTAGTAGGAGTGAGAAAAACATAACGGGGTGGTGTGAATTGGAGGGTATTAATTAGATAGGCAGTGAGTGGCAATGTAGGATGGAGAAAAGCACAGCAGGGTGGTCAGCATGGGGAAGTCAGGGAACATGCAGTGGCAATGTAGGATAGGTTTCTGAAAAACATTGCGGGGTGGTGCGCATTGTATGGGTGTGTAACATTACATTCACTAGTAGGAGTGACAAAAACATCACGGGGTGGTGTGAATCGGAGCGTATGAATTAGGATAGGCAGTGAGTGGCAATGTAGGATGGAGAAAAGCACCGCGGGGTCGTCAGCATTGGGAGGTCAGGGAACATGCAGTGGCAATGTAGGATAGGTTTCTGAAAAACATCGCGGGGTGGTGCGCATTGTATGGGTGTGTAACATTACATTCACTAGTAGGAGTGAGAAAAACATCACAGGGTGGTGCGCATTGTATGGGTGTGTAACATTACATTCACTAGTAGGAGTGAGAAAAATATCACGGGGTGGTGTGAATCGGATGGTCTGAATTAGGATAGGCAGTGAGGGGCAATGTAGGATGGGGAAAAGCACCGCAGGGAGGTCAGCATGCGGAGGTCAGGGAACATGCAGAGGCAATGTAGGATAGGTTTCTGAAAAACATCGCGGGGTGGTGCGCATTGTATGGGTGGGTAACATTACATTCACTAGTAGGAGTGAGAAAAACATCACGGGGTGGTGTGAATCGTAGGGTCTGAATTAGGATAGGCAGTGAGTGACAATGTAGGTTGGAGAAAAGCACCGCGGGGTACTCAGCATGGGGAGGTCAGGGAACATGCAGTGGCAATGTAGGATAGGTTTATGAAAAACATCGCGGGGTGGTGCGCATTGTAAGGGTGTGTAACATTACATTCACTAGTAGGAGTGAGAAAAACATCATGGGGTGGTGTGAATCGGAGGGTCTGAATTAGGATAGGCAGTGAGTGGCCATGTAGGATGGAGAAAAGCACCGCGGTGTCATCAGCATGTGGAGGTCAGGGAACATGCAGTGGCAATGTAGGATAGGTTTCTGAAAAACATCGCGGGTGGTGCGCATTGTATGGGTGTGTAACATTACATTCACTAGTAGGAGTGAGAAAAAAATCACAGGGTGGTGCGCATTGTTTGGGTGTGTAACATTACATTCACTAGTAAGAGTGAGAAAAATATCACGAGGTGGTGTGAATCGGAGGGACTGAATTAGGATAGGCAGTGAGTGGCAATGTAGGATGGTGAAAAGCACCGTGGGGTGGTCAGCATGGGGAGGTCACGGAACATGCAGTGGCAATATAGGATAGGTTTCTGAAAAACATCGCGGGGTGGTGCGCAATGTATGGATGTGTAACATTACATTCACTAGTAGGAGTGAGAAAAACATTACGGGTGGTGTGAATCGGAGGGTCTGAATTAGGATAGGCATTGAGTGGCAATGTAGGATGGAGAAAAGCAACGCGGGGTGGTCAGCATGGGGAGGTCAGGGAACATGCAGTGGCAATATAGGATAGGTTTCTGAAAAACATCGCGGCGTGGTGCGCATTGTATGGGTGTGTAACATTAAATTCACTAGTAGGAGTGAGAAAAACATCACGGGGTGGTGCGCATTGTATGGGTGTGTAACATTACATTCACTAGTAGGAGTGAGAAAAACATCACGGGGTGGTGTGAATCATAAGATTTGAATTAGGATAGGCAGTGAGTGGCAATGTAGAATGGAGAAAAGCACCGCGTGGTGGTCAGCATGGGGAGGTCTGGGAACATGCAGTGGCAACGTAGGATAGGTTTCTGAAAAACATCGCGGGGTGGTGCGCATTGTATGGGTGTGTAACATTACATTCACTAGTAGGAGTGAGAGAAACATCACAGGGTGGTGCGCATTGTATGGGTGTGTAACATTCCATTTACTAGTAGGAGTGAGAAAAACATCACGGGGTGGTGTGAATCGTAGGGTGTGAATTAGGATAGGCATTGAGTGGCAATATAGGATGGAGAAAAGCACCGCGGGGTGGTCAGCATGTGTAGGTAAGGGAACATGCAGTGACAATGTAGGATAGGTTTCTGAAAAACATAGCGGGGTTGTGCGCATTGTATGGGTGTGTAACAATACATTCACTAGTAGGAGTGAGAAAAACATAACGGGGTGGTGTGAATCGGAGGGTCTGAATTAGATAGGCAGTGAGTGGCAATGTAGGATGCAGAAAAGCACCGCGGGGTCGTCAGCATTGGGAGGTCAGGGAACATGCAGTGGCAATGTAGGATAGGTTTCTGAAAAACATCGCGGGGTGGTGCGCATTGTATGGGTGTGTAACATTACATTCACTAGTAGGAGTGAGAAAAACATCACAGGGTGGTGCGCATTGTAAGGGTGTGTAACATTACATTCACTAGTAGGAGTGAGAAAAATATCACGGGGTGGTGTGAATCGGATGGTCTGAATTAGGATAGGCAGTGAGGGGCAATGTAGGATTGGGAAAAGCACCGCAGGGAGGTCAGCATGCGGAGGTCAGGGAACATGCAGAGGCAATGTAGGATAGGTTTCTGAAAAACATCGCGGGGTGGTGCGCATTGTATGGGTGTGTAACATTACATTCACTAGTAGGAGTGAGAAAAACATCACGGGGTGGTGTGAATCGTAGGGTCTGAATTAGGATAGGCAGTGAGTGACAATGTAGGTTGGAGAAAAGCACCGCGGTGTGCTCAGCATGGGGAGGTCAGGGAACATGCAGTGGCAATGTAGGATAGGTTTCTGAAAAACATCGCGGGGTGTTGCGCATTTTAAGGGTGTGTAACATTACATTCACTAGTAGGAGTGAGAAAAACATCACGGGGTGGTATGAATCGGAGGGTCTGAATAAGATAGGCAGTGAGTGGCAATGTAGGATGGAGAATAGCATCGCGGGGTAGTCAGCATGGGGAGGTCAGGGAATATGCAGTGACAATGTAGAATAGGTTTCTGAAAAACATCGCGGGTGGTGCGCATTGTATGGATGTGTAACATTACATTCACTAGTAGGGGTGAGAAAAACATCACGGGGTGGTGTGAATCGGAGGGTCTGAATTAGGATAGGCAGTGAGTGGCGATGTAGGATGGGGAAAAGCTCCGCGGGGTGGTCAGCTTGGGGAGGTCAGGGAAAATGCAGTGGCAATGTAGGATAGGTTTCTGAAAAACATCGCCCGGTGGTGCGCAATGTATGGATGTGTAACATTACATTCACTAGTAGGAGTGAGAAAAACATCACGGGGTGGTGTGAATCGGAGGGTCTGAATTAGGATAGGCATTGAGTGGCAATGTAGGATGGAGAAAAGCAACGCTGGGCGGTCAGCATGGGGAGGTCAGGGAACATGCAGTGGCAATGTAGCATAGGTTTCTGAAAATCATCGCGAGTGGTGCGCATTGTATGGGTGTGTAACATTACATTCACTAGTAGGAGTGAGAAAAACATCACGGGGTGGTGAGCATTGTATGGGTGTGTAACATTACATTCACTAGTAGGAGTGAGAAAAACATCACGGGGTGGTGTGAATCGGAGAGTCTGAATTAGGATAGGAAGTGAGTGGCAATGTAGGATGGAGAAAAGCACCGCGGGGTGGTCAGCATGGGGAGGTCAGGGAACATGCAGTGGCAATGTAGGATAGGTTTCTGAAAAACATCCGGGGGTGGTGCGCATTGTATGGGTGTGTACCTTTAGATTCACTAGTAGGAGTGAGAAAAACATCACGGGGTGGTGTGAATCGGAAGGTCTGAATTAGGATAGGCATTGAGTGGCAATGTAGGATGGAGAAAAGCAACGCGGGGTGGTCAGCATGGGGAGGTCAGGAAACATGCAGTGGCAATGTAGGATAGGTTTCTGAAAAACATCGCGGGGTGGTGCGCATTGTATGGGTGTGTAACATTAAATTCACTAGTAGGAGTGAGAAAAACATCACGGGGTGGTGCACATTGTATGGGTGTGTAACATTACATTCTCTAGTAGGAGTGAGAAAAACATCACGGGGTGGTGTGAATCGTAAGGTCTGAATTAGGATAGGCAGTGAGTGGCAATGTAGAATGGAGAAAAGCACCGCATGGTGGTCAGCATGTGTAGGTAAGGGAACATGCAGTGACAATGTAGGATAGGTTTCTGAAAAACATAGCGGGGTTGTGCGCATTGTATGGGTGTGTAACATTACATTCACTAGTAGGAGTGAGAAAAACATCACGGGGTGGTGTGAATCGTAGGGTCTCAATTAGGATAGGCAGTGTGTGGCAATGTAGAATGGAGAAAAGCACCGCGGGGTGGTCAGCATGGGGAAGTCTGGGAACATGCAGTGGCAATGTAGGATAGGTTTCTGAAAAACATCGCGGGTGGTGCGCATTGTATGCGTGTGTAACATTACATTCACTAGTAGGAGTGAGAAAAACATCACGGGGTGGTGTGAATCGGAGGGTCTGAATTAGGATAGGCAGTGAGTGGCAATGTAGGATGGGGAAAAGCACCGTGGGGTGGTCAGCATGGGGAGGTCACGGAACATGCAGTGGCAATGTAGGATAGGTTTCTGAAAAACATCGCGGGTGGTGCGCATTGTATGGGTGTGTAACATTACATTCACTAGTAGGAGTGAGAGAAACATCACAGGGTGGTGCGCATTGTATGGGTGTGTAACATTCCATTTACTAGTAGGAGTGAGAAAAACATCACGGGGTGGTGTGAATCGTAGGGTGTGAATTAGGATAGGCATTGAGTGGCAATATAGGATGGAGAAAAGCACCGCGGGGTGGTCAGCATGTGTAGGTAAAGGAACATGCAGTGACAATGTAGGATAGGTTTCTGAAAAACATAGCGGGGTTGTGCGCATTGTATGGGTGTGTAACAATACATTCACTAGTAGGAGTGAGAAAAACATAACGGGGTGGTGTGAATCGGAGGTTCTGAATTAGATAGGCAGTGAGTGGCAATGTAGGATGGAGAAAAGCACCGCGGGGTCGTCAGCATTGGGAGGTCAGGGAACATGCAGTGGCAATGTAGGATAGGTTTCTGAAAAACATCGCGGGGTGGTGCGCATTGTATGGGTGTGTAACATTACATTCACTAGTAGGAGTGAGAAAAACATCACAGGGTGGTGCGCATTGTATGGGTGTGTAAAATTACATTCACTAGTAGGAGTGAGAAAAACATCACGGGGTGGTGTGAATCGGATGGTCTGAATTAGGATAGGCAGTGAGGGGCAATGTAGGATGGGGAAAAGCACCGCAGGGAGGTCAGCATGCGGAGGTCAGGGAACATGCAGAGGCAATGTAGGATAGGTTTCTGAAAAACAGCGCAGGGTGGTGCGCATTGTATGGGTGTGTAACATTACATTCACTAGTAGGGGTGAGAAAAACATAACGGGGTGGTGTGAATCGGAGGGTCTGCATTAGGATAGGCAGTGAGTGGCGATGTAGGATGGGGAAAAGCTCCGCGGGGTGGTCAGCATGGGGAGGTCAGGGAAAATGCAGTGGCAATGTAGGATAGGTTTCTGAAAAACATCGCCCGGTGGTGCGCAATGTATGGATGTGTAACATTACATTCACTAGTAGGAGTGAGAAAAACATCACGGGGTGGTGTGAATCGGAGGGTCTGAATTAGGATAGGCATTGAGTGGCAATGTAGGATGGAGAAAAGCAACGCGGGGCGGTCAGCATGGGGAGGTCAGGGAACATGCAGTGGCAATGTAGCATAGGTTTCTGAAAAACATCGCGAGTGGTGCGCATTGTATGGGTGTGTAACATTACATTCACTAGTAGGAGTGAGAAAAACATCACGGGGTGGTGAGCATTGTATGGGTGTGTAACATTACATTCACTAGTAGGAGTGAGAAAAACATCACGGGGTGGTGTGAATCGGAGAGTCTGAATTAGGATAGGAAGTGAGTGGCAATGTAGGATGGAGAAAAGCACCGCGGGGTGGTCAGCATGGGGAGGTCAGGGAACATGCAGTGGCAATGTAGGATAGGTTTCTGAAAAACATCCGGGGGTGGTGCGCATTGTATGGGTGTGTACCTTTAGATTCACTAGTAGGAGTGAGAAAAACATCACGGGGTGGTGTGAATCGGAGGGTCTGAATAAGGATAGGCATTGAGTGGCAATGTAGGATGGAGATTAGCAACGCGGGGTGGTCAGCATGGGGAGGTCAGGAAACATGCAGTGGCAATGTAGGATAGCTTTCTGAAAAACATCGCGGGGTGGTGCGCATTGTATGGGTGTGTAACATTAAATTCACTAGTAGGAGTGAGAAAAACATCACGGGGTGGTGCACATTGTATGGGTGTGTAACATTACATTCACTAGTAGGAGTGAGAAAAACATCACGGGGTGGTGTGAATCGTAAGGTCTGAATTAGGATAGGCAGTGAGTGGCAATGTAGAATGGAGAAAAGCACCGCATGGTGGTCAGCATGGGGAGGTCTGGGAACATGCAGTGGCAACGTAGGATAGGGTTCTGAAAAACATCGCGGGGTGGTGCGCATTGTATGGGTGTGTAACATTACATTCACTAGTAGGAGTGAGAGAAACATCACAGGGTGGTGCGCATTGTATGGGTGTGTAACATTCAATTTACTAGTAGGAGTGAGAAAAACATCACGGGGTGGTGTGAATCGTAGGGTGTGAATTAGGATAGGCATTGAGTGGCAATATAGGATGGAGAAAAGCACCGCGGGGTGGTCAGCATGTGTAGGTAAGGGAACATGCAGTGACAATGTAGGATAGGTTTCTGAAAAACATAGCGGGGTTGTGCGCATTGTATGGGTGTGTAACAATACATTCACTAGTAGGAGTGAGAAAAACATAACGGGGTGGTGTGAATCGGAGGGTCTGAATTAGATAGGCAGTGAGTGGCAATGTAGGATGGAAAAAAGCACCGCGAGGTCGTCAGCATTGGGAGGTCAGGGAACATGCAGTGGTAATGTAGGATAGGTTTCTGAAAAACATCGCGGGGTGGTGCGCATTGTATGGGTGTGTAACATTACATTCACTAGTAGGAGTGAGAAAAACATCACAGGGTGGTGCGCATTGAATGGGTGTGTAAAATTACATTCAATAGTAGGAGTGAGAAAAACATCACAGGGTGGTGCGCATTGTATGGGTGTGTAAAATTACATTCACTAGTAGGAGTGAGAAAAACATCACGGGGTGGTGTGAATCGGAGGGTCTGAATTAGGATAGGCAGTGAGTGGCCATGTAGGATGGAGAAAAGCACCGCGGTGTCATCAGCATGGGGAGGTCAGGGAACATGCAGTGGCAATGTAGGATAGGTTTCTGAAAAACATCGGGGGTGGTGCGCATTGTATGGGTGTGTAACATTACATTCACTAGTAGGAGTGAGAAAAAAATCACAGGGTTGTGCGCATTGTTTGGGTGTGTAACATTACATTCACTAGTAGGAGTGAGAAAAACATCACGGGGTAGTGTGAATCGGATGGTCTGAATTAGGATAGGCAGTGAGGGGCAATGTAGGATGGGGAAAAGCACCGCGGGGAGGTCAGCATGGGGAGGTCATGGAACATGCAGTGGCAATGCAGGATAGGTTTCTGAAAAACATCGCGGGGTGGTGCGCATTGTATGGGTGTGTAACATTACATTCACTAGTAGAAGTGAGAAAAACATCACGGGGTGGTGTGAATCGTAGGGTCTCAATTAGGATAGGCAGTGTGTGGCAATGTAGAATGGAGAAAAGCACCGCGGGGTGGTCAGCATGGGGAAGTCTGGGAACATGCAGTGGCAATGTAGGATAGGTTTCTGAAAAACATCGCGGGTGGTGCGCATTGTATGCGTGTGTAACATTACATTCACTAGTAGGAGTGAGAAAAACATCACGGGGTGGTGTGAATCGGAGGGTCTGAATTAGGATAGGCAGTGAGTGGCAATGTAGGATGGGGAAAAGCACCGTGGGGTGGTCAGCGTGGGGAGGTCACGGAACATGCAGTGGCAATGTAGGATAGGTTTCTGAAAAACATCGCGGGTGGTGCGCATTGTATGGGTGTGTAACATTACATTCAATAGTAGGAGTGCGAAAAATATCACGAGGTGGTGTGAATCGGAGGGACTGAATTAGGATAGGCAGTGAGTGGCAATGTAGGATGGGGAAAAGCACCGTGGGGTGGTCAGCATGGGGAGGTCACGGAACATGCAGTGGCAACGTAGGATAGGTTTCTGAAAAACATCGCGGGGTGGTGCGCATTGTATGGGTGTGTAACATTACATTCACTAGTAGGAGTGAGAGAAACATCACAGGGTGGTGCGCATTGTATGGGTGTGTAACATTCCATTTACTAGTAGGAGTGAGAAAAACATCACGGGGTGGTTTGAATCGTAGGGTGTGAATTAGGATAGGCATTGAGTGGCAATATAGGATGGAGAAAAGCACCGCGGGGTGGTCAGCATGTGTAGGTAAAGGAACATGCAGTGACAATGTAGGATAGGTTTCTGAAAAACATAGCGGGGTTGTGCGCATTGTATGGGTGTGTAACAATACATTCACTAGTAGGAGTGAGAAAAACATAACGGGGTGGTGTGAATCGGAGGTTCTGAATTAGATAGGCAGTGAGTGGCAATGTAGGATGGAGAAAAGCACCGCGGGGTCGTCAGCATTGGGAGGTCAGGGAACATGCAGTGGCAATGTAGGATAGGTTTCTGAAAAACATCGCGGGGTGGTGCGCATTGTATGGGTGTGTAACATTACATTCACTAGTAGGAGTGAGAAAAACATAACGGGGTGGTGTGAATCGGAGGGTCTGAATTAGATAGGCAGTGAGTGGCAATGTAGGATGGAGAAAAGCACCGCGGGGTCGTCAGCATTGGGAGGTCAGGGAACATGCAGTGGCAATGTAGGATAGGTTTCTGAAAAACATCGCGGGGTGGTGCGCATTGTATGGGTGTGTAACATTACATTCACTAGTAGGAGTGAGAAAAACATCACAGGGTGGTGCGCATTGTATGGGTGTGTAAAATTACATTCACTAGTAGGAGTGAGAAAAACATCACGGGGTGGTGTGAATCGGATGGTCTGAATTAGGATAGGCAGTGAGGGGCAATGTAGGATGGGGAAAAGCACCGCAGGGAGGTCAGCATGCGGAGGTCAGGGAACATGCAGAGGCAATGTAGGATAGGTTTCTGAAAAACATCGCAGGGTGGTGCGCATTGTATGGGTGTGTAACATTACATTCACTAGTAGGAATTAGAAAAACATCACGGGGTGGTGTGAATCGTAGGGTCTGAATTAGGATAGGCAGTGAGTGACAATGTAGGTTGGAGAAAAGCACCGCGGGGTGCTCAGCATGGGGAGGTCAGGGAACATGCAGTGGCAATGTAGGATAGGTTTCTGAACAACATCGCGGGGTGGTGCGCATTGTAAGGGTGTGTAACATTACATTCACTAGTAGGAGTGAAAAAAACATCACGGGGTGGTATGAATCGGACGGTCTGAATAAGATAGGCAGTGAGTGGCAATGTAGGATGGAGAACAGCATCGCGGGGTAGTCAGCATGGGGAGGTCAGGGAATATGCAGTGGCAATGTAGGATAGGTTTCTGAAAAACATCGCGGGTGGTGCGCATTGTATGGATGTGTAACATTACATTCATTAGTAGGGGTGAGAAAAACATCACGGGGTGGTGTGAATCGGAGGGTCTGAAATAGGATAGGCAGTGAGTGGCGATGTAGGATGGGGAAAAGCTCCGCGGGGTGGTCAGCATGGGAAGGTCAGGGAACATGCAGTGGCAATGTAGGATAGGTTTCTGAAAAACATCGCCCGGTGGTGCGCAATGTATGGATGTGTAACATTACATTCACTAGTAGGAGTGAGAAAAACATCACGGGGTGGTGAGCATTGTATGGATGTGTAACATTACATTCACTAGTAGGAGTGAGAAAAACATCACGGGGTGGTGTGAATCGGAGAGTCTGAATTAGGATAGGAAGTGATTGGCAATGTAGGATAGAGATAAGCACCGCGGGGTGGTCAGCATGGGGAGGTCAGGGAACATGCAGTGGCAATGTAGGATAGGTTTCTGAAAAACATCCGGGGGTGGTGCGCATTGTATGGGTGTGTAACATTCCATTTACTAGTAGGAGTGAGAAAAACATCACGGGGTGATATGAATCGTAGGGTGTGAATTAGGATAGGCATTGAGTGGCAATATAGGATGGAGAAAAGCACCGCGGGGTGGTCAGCATGTGTAGGTCAGGGAACATGCAGTGACAATGTAGGATAGGTTTCTGAAAAACATAGCGGGGTTGTGCGCATTGTATGGGTGTGTAACAATACATTCACTAGTAGGAGTGAGAAAAACATAACGGGGTGGTGTGAATTGGAGGGTCTTAATTAGATAGGCAGTGAGTGGCAATGTAGGATGGAGAAAAGCACAGCAGGGTGGTCAGCATGGGGAAGTCAGGGAACATGCAGTGGCAATGTAGGATAGGTTTCTGAAAAACATTGCGGGGTGGTGCGCATTGTATGGGTGTGTAACATTACATTCACTAGTAGGAGTGAGAAAAACATCACGGGGTGGTGTGAATCGGAGGGTATGAATTAGGATAGGCAGTGAGTGGCAATGTAGGATGGAGAAAAGCACCGCGGGGTCGTCAGCATTGGGAGGTCAGGGAACATGCAGTGGCAATGTAGGATAGGTTTCTGAAAAACATCGCGGGGTGGTGCGCATTGTATGGGTGTGTAACATTACATTCACTAGTAGGAGTGAGAAAAACATCACAGGGTGGTGCGCATTGTATGGGTGTGTAACATTACATTCACTAGTAGGAGTGAGAAAAATATCACGGGGTGGTGTGAATCGGATGGTCTGAATTAGGATAGGCAGTGAGGGGCAATGTAGGATGGGGAAAAGCACCGCAGGGAGGTCAGCATGCGGAGGTCAGGTAACATGCAGAGGCAATGTAGGATAGGTTTCTGAAAAACATCGCGGGGTGGTGCGCATTGTATGGGTGGGTAACATTACATTCACTAGTAGGAGTGAGAAAAACATCACGGGGTGTGTGAATCGTAGGGTCTGAAATAGAATAGGCAGTGAGTGACAATGTAGGTTGGAGAAAAGCACCGTGGGGTGCTCAGCATGCGGAGGTCAGGGAACATGCAGAGGCAATGTAGGATAGTTTTCTGAAAAACATCGCGGGGTGGTGCGCATTGTATGGGTGTGTAACATTACATTCACTAGTAGGAGTGAGAAAAACATCACGGGGTGGTGTGAATCGTAGGGTCTGAATTAGGATAGGCAGTGAGTGACAATGTAGGTTGGAGAAAAGCACCGCGGGGTACTCAGCATGGGGAGGTCAGGGAACATGCAGTGGCAATGTAGGATAGGTTTCTGAAAAACATCGCGGTGTGGTGCGCATTGTAAGGGTGTGTAACATTACATTCACTAGTAGGAGTGAGAAAAACATCATGGGGTGGTGTGAATCGGAGGGTCTGAATTAGGATAGGCAGTGAGTGGCCATGTAGGATGGAGAAAAGCACCGCAGTGTCATCAGCATGGGGAGGTCAGGGAACATGCAGTGGCAATGTAGGATAGGTTTCTGAAAAACATCGCGGGTGGTGCGCATTGTATGGGTGTGTAACATTACATTCACTAGTAGGAGTGAGAAAAAATCACAGGGTGGTGCGCAATGTTTGGGTGTGTAACATTACATTCAATAGTAGGAGTGAGAAAAACATCACGGGGTAGTGTGAATCGGATGGTCTGAATTCGGATAGGCAGTGAGGGGCAATGTAGGATGGGGAAAAGCACCGCGGTGTCATCAGCATGGGGAGGTCAGGGAACATGCAGTGGCAATGTAGGATAGGTTTCTGAAAAGCATCGCGGGTGGTGCGCATTGTATGCGTGTGTAACATTACATTCACTAGTAGGAGTGAGAAAAACATCACGGGGTGGTGTGAATCGGAGGATCTGAATTAGGATAGGCAGTGAGTGGCAATATAGGATGGGGAAAAGCACCGTGGGGTGGTCAGCATGGGGAGTTCACGGAACATGCAGTGGCAATGTAGGATAGGTTTCTGAAAAACATCGCGGGTGGTGCGCATTGTATGGGTGTGTAACATTACATTCACTAGTAGGAGTGAGAAAAACATCACGGGGTGGTGTGAATCGTAAGGTCTGAATTAGGATAGGCAGTGAGGGGCAAAGTAGGATGGGGAAAAGCACCGTGGGGAGTTCAGCATGGGGAGGTCAGGGAACATGCAGTGGCAATGCAGGATAGGTTTCTGAAAAACATCGCGGGGTGGTGCGAATTGTATGGGTGTGTAACATTACATTCACTAGTAGGAGTGAGAAAAACATCACGGGGTGGTGTGAATCGTAGGGTCTGAATTAGGATAGGCAGTGAGTGGCAATGTAGAATGGAGAAAAGCACCGCGTGGTGGTCAGCATAGGGAGGTCAGGGAACATGCAGAGGCAATGTAGGATAGGTTTCTGAAAAAGATCGCGGGGTGGAGCGCATTGTATGGGTGTGTAACATTACATTCACTAGTAGGAGTGAGAAAAACATCACGGGGTGGTGTGAATCGTAGGGTCTGAATTAGGATAGGCAGTGAGTGACAATGTAGGTTGGAGAAAAGCACCGCGGGGTGCTCAGCATGGGGAGGTCAGGGAACATGCAGTGGCAATGTAGGATAGGTTTCTGAAAAACATCGCGGGGTGGTGCGCATTGTAAGGGTGTGTAACATTACATTCACTAGTAGGAGTGAGAAAAACATCACGGGGTGGTGAGCATTGTATGGGTGTGTAACATTACATTCACTTGTAGGAGTGAGAAAAACATCACGGGGTGGTGTGAATCGGAGAGTCTGAATTAGGATAGGAAGTGAGTGGCAATGTAGGATGGAGAAAAGCACCGCGGGGTGGTCAGCATGGGGAGGTCAGGGAACATGCAGTGGCAATGTAGGATAGGTTTCTGAAAAACATCCGGGGGTGGTGCGCATTGTATGGGTGTGTACCTTTAGATTCACTAGTAGGAGTGAGAAAAACATCACGGGGTGGTGTGAATCGGAGGGTCTGAATTAGGATAGGCAGTGAGTGGCAATGTAGGATGGAGAAAAGCACCGCGGGGTCGTCAGCATTGGGAGGTCAGGGAACATGCAGTGGCAATGTAGGATAGGTTTCTGAAAAACATCGCGGGGTGGTGGGCATTGTATGGGTGTGTAACATTACATTCACTTGAAGGAGTGAGAAAAACATCACAGGGTGGTGCGCATTGTATGGGTGTGTAACATTACATTCACTAGTTGGAGTGAGAAAAACATCACGGGGTGGTGTGAATCGGATTGTCTGAATTAGGATAGGCAGTGAGGGGCAATGTAGGATGGGGAAAAGCACCGCGGGGAGGTCAGCATGCGGAGGTCAGGGAACATGCAGAGGCAATGTAGGATAGGTTTCTGAAAAACATCGCGGTGTGGTGCGCATTGTATGGTTGTGTAACATTACATTCACTAGTAGGAGTGAGAAAAACATCACGGGGTGGTGTGAATCGTAGGGTCTGAATTAGGATAGGCAGTGAATGACAATGTAGGTTGGAGAAAAGCACCGCGGGGTGCTCAGCATGGGGAGGTCAAGGAACATGCAGTGGCAATGTAGCATAGGTTTCCGAAAAACATCGCGGGGTGGTACGCATTGTACGGGTGTGTAACATTGCATTCACTAGTAGGAGTGAGAAAAACATCACGGGGTGGTGTGAATCGGAGTGTCTGAAATAGGATAGGCAGTAAGTGGTAATGTAGGATGGAGAAAAGCACCACGTGGTGGTCAGCATGGGGAGGTCAAGGAACATGCAGTGGCAATGTAGGATAGGTTTCTGAAAAACATCGCGGGGTGGTGCGCATTGTATGGGTGTGTAACATTACATTCACTAGTAAGAGTGAGAGAAACATCACAGGGTGGTGCGCATTGTATGGGTGTGTAACATTCCATTTACTAGTAGGAGTGAGAAAAACATCACGGGGTGATGTGAATCGTAGGGTCTGAATTAGGATAGGCATTGAGTGGCAATATAGGATGGAGAAAAGCACCGCGGGGTGGTCAGCATGTGTAGGTCAGGGAACATGCAGAGGCAATGTAGGATAGGTTTCTGAAAAACATCGCGGGGTGGTGCGCATTGTATGGGTGGGTAACAATACAATCGCTAGTAGGAGTGAGAAAAACATATCGGGGTGGTGTGAATCGGAGGGTCTGAATTAGGATCGGCAGTGCGTGGCAATGTATGATGGAGAAAATCACCGCGGGGTCGTCAGCATTGGGAGGTCAGGGAACATGCAGTGGCAATGTAGGACAGGATTCTGAAAAACATCGCGGGGTGGTGGGCATTGTATGGGTGTGTAACATTACATTCACTAGTAGGAGTGAGAAAAACATCACAAGGTGGTGCGCATTGTATGGGTGTGTAACATTACATTCACTAGTAGGAATGAGAAAAACATCACGCGGTGGTGTGAATCGGATGGTCTGAATGAGGATAGGCAGTGAGGGGCAATGTAGGATGGGGAAAAGCACCGCAGGGAGGTCAGCATGCGGAGGTCAGGGAACATGCAGAGGCAATATAGGATAGGTTTCTGAAAAACATCGCGGGGTGGTGCGCATTGTATGGGAGGGTAACATTACATTCACTAGTAGGAGTGAGAAAAACATCACGGGGTGGTGTGAATCGTAGGGTCTGAAATAGGATAGGCAGTGAGTGACAATGTAGGATGGGGAAAAGCACCGCGGGGTGGTCAGCATGGGGAGGTCAGGGAACATGCAGTGGCAATGTAGGATAGGTTTCTGAAAAACATCGCGGGTGGTGCGCATTGTATGGGTGTTTAACATTACATTCACTAGTAGGAGTGAGAAAAACATCACGGGGTGGTGAGCATTGTATGAGTGTGTAACATTACATTCACTAGTAGGAGTGAGAAAAACATCACGGGGTGGTGTGAATCGGAGAGTCTGAATTAGGATAGGAAGTGTGTGGCAATGTAGGATGGAGAAAAGCACCGCGGGGTGGTCAGCATGGGGAGGTCAGGGAACATGCAGTGGCAATGTAGGATAGGTGTCTGAAAAACATCCGGGGGTGGTGCGCATTGTGTGGGTGTGTAACATTAGATTCACTAGTAGGAGTGAGAAAAACATCACGGGGTGGTGTGAATCGGAGGGTCTGAATTAGGATAGGCAGTGAGTGGCAATGTAGGATGGAGAATAGCACCGCGGGGTCGTCAGCATTGGGAGGTCAGGGAACATGCAGTGGCAATGTAGGATAGGTTTCTGAAAAACATCGCGGGGTGGTGGGCCTTGTATGGGTGTGTAACATTACATTCACTTGAGGGAGTGAGAAAAACATCACAGGGTGGTGCGCATTGTATGGGTGTGTAACATTACATTCACTAGTAGGAGTGAGAAAAACATCACAGGGTGGTGTGAATCGTAGGGTCTGAATTAGGATAGGCAGTGAATGACAATGTAGGTTGGAGAAAAGCACCGCGGGGTGCTCAGCATGGGGAGGTCAGGGAACATGCAGTGGCAATGTAGCATAGGTTTCTGAAAAACATCGCGGGGTGGTACGAATTGTATGGGTGTGTAACATTACATTCACTAGTAGGAGTGAGAAAAACATCACGGGGTGGTGTGAATCGGAGGGTCTGAATTAGGATAGGCAGTGAGTGGCAGTATAGGATGGAGAAAAGCACCGCGGGGTTGTCAGCATGGGGAGGTCAGGTAACATGCAATGGCAATGTAGGATAGGTTTCTGAAAAACATCACGGGGTGGTGCGCATTTTATGGGTGTGTGTTACATTACATTCACTAGTAGCAGTGAGAAAAACATCACGGGGTGGTGCGCATTGTATGGATGTGTGTTACATTACATTCACTACTGGGAGTGAGAAAAACATCACGGGGTGGTGCGCATTGTATGGGTGTGTGTTACATTACATTCACTAGTAGGAGTGAGAAAAACATCACGGGGTGGTGCGCATTGTATGGGTGTTTGTTACATTACATTCACTAGTAGGAGTGAGAAAAACATCACGGGGTGGTGCGCGTTGTATGGGTGTGTGTTACATTAGATTCACTAGTAGGAGTGAGAAAAACATCACGGGGTGGTGCGCATTGTATGGGTGTGTAACATTACATTCACTAGTAGGAGAGAGAAAAACATCGTGGGGTGGTGCGATTTGTATGGGTGTGTAACATTACATTCACTAGTAGGAGTGAGAAAAACATCACGGGGTGGTGTGAATCAGAGGGTCTGAACTAGGATAGGCAGTGAGTGGCAATGTAGGATGGAGAAAAGCACCGCGGGGTGGTCAGCATGGGGAGGTCAGGGAACATGCAGTGGCAATGTAGGATAGGTTTCTGAAAAACATCGCGGGGTGGTGCGCAATGTATGGATGTGTAACATTACATTCAGTAGTAGGAGTGAGAAAAACATCACGGGGTGGTGTGAATCGGAGGGTCTGAATTAGTATAGGCATTGTGTGGCAATGTAGGATGGAGAAAAGCAACGCGGGGTGGTCAGCATGGGGAGGTCAGGGAACATGCAGTGGCAATATAGGATAGGTTTCTGAAAAACATCGCGGGGTGGTGCGCATTGTATGGGTGTGTAACATTACATTCACTAGTAGGAGTGAGAAAAACATCACAGGGTGGTGCGCATTGTATGGGTGTGTAACATTACATTCACTAGTAGGAATGAGAAAAACATCACGCGGTGGTGTGAATCGGATTGTCTGAATTAAGATAGGCAGTGAGGGGCAATGTAGGATGGGGAAAAGCACCGCAGGGAGGTCAGCATGCGGAGGTCAGGGAACATGCAGAGGCAATGTAGGATAGGTTTCTGAAAAACATCGCGGGGTGGTGCGCATTGTATGGGTGGGTAACATTACATTCACTAGTAGGAGTGAGAAAAACATCACGGGGTGGTGTGAATCGTAGGGTCTGAAATAGGATAGGCAGTGAGTGACAATGTAGGATGGGGAAAAGCACCGCGGGGTGGTCAGCATGGGGAGGTCAGGGAACATGCAGTGGCAATGTAGGATAGGTTTCTGAAAAACATCGCGGGTGGTGCGCATTGTATGGGTGTTTAACATTACATTCACTAGTAGGAGTGAGAAAAACATCACGGGGTGGTGAGCATTGTATGAGTGTGTAACATTACATTCACTAGTAGGAGTGAGAAAAACATCACGGGGTGGTGTGAATCGGAGAGTCTGAATTAGGATAGGAAGTGAGTGGCAATGTAGGATGGAGAAAAGCACCGCGCGGTGGTCAGCATGGGGAGGTCAGGGAACATGCAGTGGCAATGTAGGATAGGTTTCTGAAAAACATCCGGGGGTGGTGCGCATTGTGTGGGTGTGTAACATTAGATTCACTAGTAGGAGTGAGAAAAACATCACGGGGTGGTGTGAATCGGAGGGTCTGAATTAGGATAGGCAGTGAGTGGCAATGTAGGATGGAGAAAAGCACCGCGGGGTCGTCAGCATTGGGAGGTCAGGGAACATGCAGTGGCAATGTAGGATAGGTTTCTGAAAAACATCGCGGGGTGGTGGGCATTGTATGGGTGTGTAACATTACATTCACTTGAGGGAGTGAGAAAAACATCACAGGGTGGTGCGCATTGTATGGGTGTGTAACATTACATTCACTAGTAGGAGTGAGAAAAACATCACGGGGTGGTGTGAATCTTAGGGTCTGAATTAGGATAGGCAGTGAATGACAATGTAGGTTGGAGAAAAGCACCGCGGGGTGCTCAGCATGGGGAGGTCAGGGAACATGCAGTGGCAATGTAGCATAGGTTTCTGAAAAACATCGCGGGGTGGTACGAATTGTACGGGTGTGTAACATTACATTCACTAGTAGGAGTGAGAAAAACATCACGAGGTGGTGTGAATCGGAGGGTCTGAATTAGGTTAGGCAGTGAGTGGCAGTATAGGATGGAGAAAAGCACCGCGGGGTTGTCAGCATGGGGAGGTCAGGTAACATGCATTGGCAATGTAGGATAGGTTTCTGAAAAACATCACGGGGTGGTGCGCATTTTATGGGTGTGTGTTACATTACATTCACTAGTAACAGTGAGAAAAACATCAAGGGGTGGTGCGCATTGTATGGGTGTGTGTTACATTACATTCACTAGTAGGAGTGAGAAAAACATCACGGGGTGGTGCGCATTGTATGGGTGTTTGTTACATTACATTCACTAGTAGGAGTGAGAAAAACATCACGGGGTGGTGCGCGTTGTATGGGTGTTTGTTACATTAGATTCACTAGTAGAAGTGAGAAAAACATCACGGGGTGGTGCGCATTGTATGGGTGTGTAACATTACATTCACTAGTAGGAGAGAGAAAAACATCGTGGGGTGGTGCGATTTGTATGGGTGTGTAACATTACATTCACTAGTAGGAGTGAGAAAAACATCACGGGGTGGTGTGAATCAGAGGGTCTGAACTAGGATAGGCAGTGAGTGGCAATGTAGGATGGAGAAAAGCACCGCGGGGTGGTCAGCATGGGGAGGTCAGGGAACATGCAGTGGCAATGTAGGATAGGTTTCTGAAAAACATCGCGGGGTGGTGCGCAATGTATGGATGTGTAACATTACATTCAGTAGTAGGAGTGAGAAAAACATCACGGGGTGGTGTGAATCGGAGGGTCTGAATTAGGATAGGCATTGAGTGGCAATGTAGGATGGAGAAAAGCAACGCGGGGTGGTCAGCATGGGGAGGTCAGGGAACATGCAGTGGCAATATAGGATAGGTTTCTGAAAAACGTCGCGGGGCGGTGCGCATTGTATGGGTGTGTAACATTAAATTCACTAGTAGGAGGGAGAAAAACATCACGGGGTGGTGCGCATTGTATGGCTGTGTAACATTACATTCACTAGGAGGAGTGAGAAAAACATCACGGGGTGGTGTGAATCGGAGAGTCTGAATTAGGATAGGAAGTGAGTGGCAATGTAGGATGGAGAAAAGCACCGCGGGGTGGTCAGCATGGGGAGGTCAGGGAACATGCAGTGGCAATGTAGGATAGGTTTCTGAAAAACATCCGGGGGTGGTACGCATTGCATGGGTGTGTAACATTACATTCACTAGTAGGAGTGAGAGAAACATCACGGGGTGGTGCGCATTGTATGGGTGTGTAACATTACATTTACTAGTAGGAGTGTGAAAAACATCACGGGGTGGTGTGAATCGTAGGGTCTGAATTAGGATAGGCATTGAGTGGCAATATAGGATGGAGAAAAGCTCCGCGGGTTGGTCAGCATGTGTAGGTCAGGGAAAATGCAGTGACAATGTAGGATAGTTTTCTGAAAGACATAGCGGCGTGTGCGCATGGTATCGGTGTGTAACAATACATTCACTAGTAGGAGTGAGAAAAACATAACGGGGTGGTGTGAATCGGAGGGTCTGAATTAGATAGGCAGTGAGTGGCAATGTAGGATGTAGAAAAGCACCGCGGGGTCGTCAGCATGGGGAGGTCAGGGAACATGCCGTGGCAATGTAGGATAGGTTTCTCAAAAACATCGCGGGTGGTGCGCATTGTATGGGTGTGTAACATTACATTCACTAGTAGGAGTGAGAAAAACATCACGGGTTAGTGTGAACCGGATGGTCTGAATTAGGATAGGCAGTGAGGGGCAAAGTAGGATGGGGAAAAGCACCGTGGGGAGTTCAGCATGGGGAGGTCAGGGAACATGCAGTGGCAATGCAGGATAGGTTTCTGAAAAACATCGCGGGGTGGTGCGAATTGTATGGGTGTGTAACATTACATTCACTAGTAGGAGTGAGAAAAACATCACGGGGTGGTGTGAATCGTAGGGTCTGAATTAGGATAGGCAGTGAGTGGCAATGTAGAATGGAGAAAAGCACCGCGTGGTGGTCAGCATAGGGAGGTCAGGGAACATGCAGTGGCAACGTAGGATAGGTTTCTGAAAAACATCACGGGGTGGTGCGCATTGTATGTGTGAGTAACATTACATTCACTAGTAGGAGGGAGAAAAACATCACGGGGTGGTATGAATCGGAGGGTTGAATAAGATAGGCTGTGAGTGGCAATGTAGGATGGAGAATAGCATCGCGGGGTGGTCAGCATGGGGAGGTCAGGGAACATGCAGTGGCAATGTAGGATAGGTTTCTGAAAAACATCGCGGGTGGTGCGCATTGTATGGGTGTGTAACATTACAATCACTAGTAGGAGTGAGAAAAACTTCACGGGGTGGTGTGAATCGGAGGGTCTGAATTAGGATAGGCAGTGAGTGGCAATGTAGGATGGGGAAAAGCACCGCGGGGTGGTCAGCATGGGGAGGTCAGGGAACATGCAGTGGCAATGTAGGATAGGTTTCTGAAAAACATCGCCCGGTGGTGCGCAATGTATGGATGTGTAACATTACATTCACTAGTAAGAGTGAGAAAAACATCACGGGGTGGTGAGCATTGTATGAGTGTGTAACATTACATTCACTAGTAGGAGTGAGAAAATCATCACGGGGTGGTGTGAATCGGAGAGTCTGAATTAGGATAGGAAGTGAGTGGCAATGTAGGATGGAGAAAAGCACCACGGGGTGGTCAGCATGGGGAGGTCAGGGAACATGCAGTGGCAATGTAGGATAGGTTTCTGAAAAACATCCGGGGGTGGGGCGCATTGTATGGGTGTGTAACATTACATTCACTAGTAGGAGTGAGAAAAACATCACGGGGTGGTGTGAATCGGAGGGTCTGAATTAGGATAGACAGGGAGTGGCAATGTAGGATGGAGAAAAGCACCGCGGGGTCGTCAGCATTGGGAGGTCAGGGAACATGCACTGGCAATGTAGGATAGGATTCTGAAAAACATCGCGGGGTGGTGGGCATTGTATGGGTGTGTAACATTACATTCACTTGAAGGAGTGAGAAAAACATCACAGGGTGGTGCGCATTGTATGGGTGTGTAACATTACATTCACTAGTAGGAGTGAGAAAAACATCACGGGGTGGTGTGAATCGGATTGTCTGAATTAGGATAGGCAGTGTGGGGCAATGTAGGATGGGGAAAAGCACCGCGGGGAGGTCAGCATGCGGAGGTCAGGGAACATGCAGAGGCAATGTAGGATAGGTTTCTGAAAAACATCGCGGGGTGGTGCGCATTGTATGGGTGTGTAACAATACATTCACTAGTAGGAGTGAGAAAAACATCACGGGGTGGTGTGAATCGTAGGGTCTGAATTAGGATAGGCAGTGAATGACAATGTAGGTTGGAGAAAAGCACCGCGGGGTGCTCAGCATGTGGAGGTCAGGGAACATGCAGTGGCAATGTAGCATAGGTTTCTGAAAAACATCGTGGGGTGGTACGCATTGTACGGGTGTGTAACATTACATTCACTAGTAGGAGTGAGAAAAACATCACGGGGTCGTGTGAATCGGAGGGTCTGAATTAGGATAGGCAGTGACTGGCAGTATAGGATGGAGAAAAGCACCGCGGTGTTGTCAGCATGGGGAGGTCAGGTAACATGCAGTGGCAATGTAGGATAGGTTTCTGAAAAACATCACGGGGTGGTGCGCATTTTATGGGTGTGCGTTACATTACATTCACTAGTAGCAGTGAGAAAAACATCACGGGGTGGTGCGCATTGTATGGGTGTGTGTTACATTACATTCACTAGTGGGAGTGAGAAAAACATCACGGGGTGGTGCGCATTGTATGGGTGTGTGTTTCATTACATTCACTAGTAGGAGTGAGAAAAACATCACGGGGTGGTGCGCATTGTATGGGTGTTTGTTACATTACATTCACTAGTAGGAGTGAGAAAAACATCACGGGGTGGTGCGCATTGTATGGGTGTGTAACATTACATTCACTAGTAGGAGAGAGAAAAACATCGTGGGGTGGTGCGATTTGTATGGGTGTGTAACATTACATTCACTAGTAGGAGTGAGAAAAACACCACGGGGTGGTGTGAATCGGAGGGTCTGAACTAGGATAGGCAGTGAGTGGCAATGTAGGATGGAGAAAAGCACCGCGGGGTGGTCAGCATGGGGAGGTCAGGGAACATGCAGTAGCAATGTAGGATAGGTTTCTGAAAAACATCGCGGGGTGGTGCGCAATGTATGGATGTGTAACATTAGATTCACTAGTAGGAGTGAGAAAAACATCACGGGGTGGTGTGAAACGGAGTGTCTGAATTAGGATAGGGAGTAAGTGGCAATGTAGGATGGAGAAAAGCACCGCGTGGTGGTCAGCATGGGGAGGTCAAGGAACATGCAGTGGCAATGTAGGATAGGTTTCTGAAAAACATCGCGGGGTGGTGCGCATTGTATGGGTGTGTAACATTACATTCATTAGTAGGAGTGAGAGAAACATCACAGGGTGGTGCGCATTGTATGGGTGTGTAACATTACATTTACTAGTAGGTGTGTGAAAAACATCACGGGGTGGTGCGCATTGTATGGGTGTGTAACATTACATTCACTAGTAGGAGTGAGAAAAACATCACGGGTTAGTGTGAACCGGATGGTCTGAATTAGGATAGGCAGTGAGTGGCAATGTAGGATGGGGAAAAGCACCGTGGGGAGTTCAGCATGGGGAGGTCAGGGAACATGCAGTGGCAATGCAGGATAGGTTTTTGAAAAACATCGCGGGGTGGTGCGAATTGTATGGGTGTGTAACATTACATTCACTAGTAGGAGTGAGAAAAACTTCACGGGGAGGTGTGAATCGGAGGGTCTGAATTAGGATAGGCAGTGAGTGGCAATGTAGGATGGGGAAAAGCACCGCGGAGTGGTCAGCATGGGGAGGTCAGGGAACATGCAGTGGCAATCTAGGATAGGTTTCTGAAAAACATCGCGGGGTGGTGCGCAATGTATGGATGTGTAACATTACATTCACTAGTAGGAGTGAGAAAAACATCACGGGGTGGTGTGAATCGGAGAGTCTAAATTAGGATAGGCATTGAGTGGCAATGTAGGATGGAGAAAAGCAACGCGGGGTGGTCAGCATGGGGAGTTTAGGGAACATGCAGTGGCAATGTAGGATAGGTTTCTGAAAAACATCGCGGGGTGGTGCACATTGTATGGGTGTGTAACCTTAAATTCACTAGTAGGAGTGAGAAAAACATCACGGGGTGGTGCGCATTGTATGGGTGTGTTACATTACATTCACTAGTAGGAGTGAGAAAAACATCATGGGGTGCTGTGAATCGGAGAGTCTGAATTAGGATAGGAAGTGAGTGGCAATCTAGGATGGAGAAAAGCACCGCGGGGTGGTCATCATGGGGAGGTCAGGGAACATGCAGTGGCAATGTAGGATAGGTTTCTGAAAAACATCCGGGGGTGGGGCGCATTGTATGGGTGTGTAACATTAGATTCACTAGTAGGAGTGAGAAAAACATCACGGAGTGGTGTGAATCGGAGTGTCTGAATTAGGATAGGCAGTAAGTGGCAATGTAGGATGGAGAAAAGCACCACGTGGTGGTCAGCATGGGGAGGTCAAGGAACATGCAGTGGCAATGTAGGATAGGTTTCTGAAAAACATCGCTGGGTGGTGCGCATTGTATGGGTGTGTAACATTACATTTACTAGTAGGAGTGAGAAAAACATCACGGGGTGGTGTGAATCATAGGGTCTGAATTAAGATAGGCATTGAGTGGCAATATAGGATGGAGAAAAGCAGCGCGGGGTGGTCAGCATGTGTAGGTCAGGGAACATGCAGTGACAATGTAGGATAGGTTTCTGAAAAACATAGCGGAGTTGTGCGCATTGTATGGGTGTGTAACAATACAATCGCTAGTAGGAGTGAGAAAAACATATCGGGGTGGTGTGAATCGGAGGGTCTGAATTAGGATCGGCAGTGCGTGGCAATGTATGATGGAGAAAATCACCGCGGGGTCGTCAGCATTGGGAGGTCAGGGAACATGCAGTGGCAATGTAGGACAGGATTCTGAAAAACATCGCGGGGTGGTGGGCATTGTATGGGTGTGTAACATTACATTCACTAGTAGGAGTGAGAAAAACATCACAGGGTGGTGCGCATTGTATGGGTGTGTAACATTACATTCACTAGTAGGAGTGAGAAAAACATCACGGGGTTGTGTGAATCGGATGGTCTGAATTAGGATAGGCAGTGAGGGGCAATGTAGGATGGGGAAAAGCACCGCAGGGAGGTCAGCATGCGGAGGTCAGGGACCATGCAGAGGCAATGTAGGTTAGGTTTCTGAAAAACATCGCGGGGTGGTGCGCATTGTATGGGTGTGTAACATTACATTCACTAGTAGGAGTGAGAAAAACATCACGGGGTGGTGTGAATCGGAGGGTCTGAATTAGGATAGGCATTGAGTGGCAATGTAGGATGGAGAAAAGCAACGCGGGGTGGTCAGCATGGGGAGGTCAGGGAACATGCAGTGGCAATATAGGATAGGTTTCTGAAAAACATCGCGGGGTGGTGCGCATTGTATGGGTGTGTAACATTAAATTCACTAGTAGGAGTGAGAGAAACATCACGGGGTGGTGCGCATTGTATGGGTGTGTAACATTACATTCACTAGTAGGAGTGAGAAAAACATCACGGGGTGGTGTGAATCGGAGAGTCTGAATTAGGATAGGAAGTGAGTGGCAATGTAGGATGGAGAAAAGCACCGCGGGGTGGTCAGCATGGGGAAGTCAGGGAACATGCAGTGGCAATATAGGATAGGTTTCTGAAAAACATTGCGGGGTGGTGCGCATGGTATGGGTGTGTAACATTAGATTCACTAGTAGGAGTGAGAAAAACATCACGGGGTGCTGTGAATCGGAGTGTCTGAATTAGGATAGGCAGTAAGAGGCAATGTAGGATGGAGAAAAGCACCGCGTGGTGGTCAGCATGAGGAGGTCAAGGAACATGTAGTGGCAATGTAGGATAGGTTTCTGAAAAACATCACTGGGTGGTGCGCATTGTATGGGTGTGTAACATTACATTCACTAGTAGGAGTGAGAGAAACATCACAGGGTGGTGCGCATTGTATGGGTGTGTAACATTACATTTACTAGTAGGAGTGAGAAAAACATCACGGGGTGGTGTGAATCCTAGGGTCTGAATTAGGATAGGCATTGAGTGGCAATATAGGATGGAGAAAAGCAGCGCGGGGTGGTCAGCATGTGTCGGTCAGGGAACATGCAGTGACAATGTAGGATAGGTTTCTGAAAAACATAGCGGGGTTGTGCGCATTGTATGGGTGTGTAACAATAAAATCGCTAGTAGGAGTGAGAAAAACATAACGGGGTGGTGTGAATCGGAGGGTCTGAATTAGATAGGCAGTGAGTGGCAATGTAGGATGGAGAAAAGCACCGCAGGGTGGTCAGCATGGGGATGTCAGGGAACATGCAGTGGCAATGTAGGATAGGTTTCTGAAAAACATTGCGCGGTGGTGCGCATTGTATGGGTGTGTAACATTACATTCACCTATAGGAGTGAGAAAAACATCACGGGGTGGTGTGAATCGGAGGTTCTGAATTAGGATCGGCAGTGAGTGGCAATGTAGGATGGAGAAAAGCACCGCGGGGTCGTCAGCATTGGGAGGTCAGGGAACATCCAATGGCAATGTAGGACAGGTTTCTGAAAAACATCGCGGGGTGGTGGGCATTGTATGGGTGTGTAACATTACATTCACTAGTAGGAGTGAGAAAAACATCACGGGGTGGTGTGAATCGTATGGTCTGAATTAGGATAGGCAGTGAGGGGTAATGTAGGATGGGGAAAAGCACCGCGGGGAGGTCAGCATGCGGAGGTCAGGGACCATGCAGAGGCAATGTAGGTTAGGTTTCTGAAAAACATCGCGGTGTGGTGCGCATTGTATGGGTGTGTAACCTTAAATTCACTAGTAGGAGTGAGAAAAACATCACGGGGTGGAGCGCATTGTATGGGTGTGTAACATTACATTCACTAGTAGGAGTGAGAAAAACATCACGGGGTGGTGTGAATCGGAGGGTCTGAATTAGGATAGGCATTGAGTGGCAATGTAGGATGGAGAAAAGCAACGCGGGGTTGTCAGCATGGGGAGGTCAGGGAACATGCAGTGGCAATATAGGATAGGTTTCTGAAAAACATCGCGGGGTGGTGCGCATTGTATGGGTGTGTAACATTAAATTCACTAGTAGGAGTGAAAAAACATCACGGGGTGGTGCGCATTGTATGGGTGTGTAACATTACATTCACTAGTAGGAGTGAGAAAAACATCACGGGGTGGTGTGAATCCGAGAGTCTGAATTAGGATAGGAAGTGAGTGGCAATGTAGGATGGAGAAAAGCACCGCGGGGTGGTCAGCATGGGGAGGTCAGGGAACATGCAGTGGCAATGTAGGATAGGTTTCTGAAAAACATCAGGGGGTGGGGCGCATTGTATGGGTGTGTAACATTAGATTCACTAGTAGGAGTGAGAAAAACATCACGGGGTGCTGTGAATCGGAGTGTCTGAATTAGGATAGGGAGTAAGAGGCAATGTAGGATGGAGAAAAGCACCGCGTGGTGGTCAGCATGGGGAGGTCAAGGAACATGTAGTGGCAATGTAGGATAGGTTTCTGAAAAACATCGCTGGGTAGTGCGCATTGTATGGGTGTGTAACATTACATTCACTAGTAGGAGTGAGAGAAACATCACAGGGTGGTGCGCATTGTATGGGTGTGTAACATTACATTTACTAGTAGGAGTGAGAAAAACATCACGGGGTGGTGTGAATCGTAGGGTCTGAATTAGGATAGGCATTGAGTGGCAATATAGGATAGAGAAAAGCAGAGCGGGGTGGTCAGCATGTGTCGGTCAGGGAACATGCAGTGACAATGTAGGATAGGTTTCTGAAAAACATAGCGGGGTTGTGCGCATTGTATGGGTGTGTAACAATAAAATCGCTAGTAGGAGTGAGAAAAACATAACGGGGTGGTGTGAATCGGAGGGTCTGAATTAGATAGGCAGTGAGTGGCAATGTAGGATGGAGAAAAGCACCGCAGGGTGGTCAGCCTGGGGAAGTCAGGGAAAATGCAGTGGCAATGTAGGATATGTTTCTGAAAAACATTGCGCGGTGGTGCGCATTGTATGGGTGTGTAACATTACATTCACTAGTAGGAGTGAGAAAAACATCACGGGGTGGTGTGAATCGGAGGGTCTGAATTAGGATCGGCAGTGAGTGGCAATGTAGGATGGAGAAAAGCACCGCGGGGTCGTCAGCATTGGGAGGTCAGGGATCATGCAGTGTCAATGTAGGACAGGTTTCTGAAAAACATCGCGGGGTGGTGGGCATTGTATGGGTGTGTAACATTACATTCACTAGTAGGAGTGAGAAAAACATAACAGGGTGGTGCGCATTGTATGGGTGTGTAACATTACATTCACTAGTAGGAGAGAGAAAAACATCACGGGGTGGTGTGAATCGTATGGTCTGAATTAGGATAGGCAGTGAGGGGTAATGTAGGATGGGGAAAAGCACCGCGGGGAGGTCAGCATGCGGAGGTCAGGGACCATGCAGAGGCAATGTAGGTTAGGTTTCTGAAAAACATCGCGGGGTGGTGCGCATTGTATGGGTGTGTAACATTACATTCACTAGTAGGAGTGAGAAAAACATCACGGGGTGGTGTGAATCGTACGGTCTGAATTAGGATAGGCAGTGAGTGACAATGTAGCTTGGAGAAAAGCACCGCGGGGTGCTCAGCATGGGGAAGTCAGGGAACATGCAGTGGCAATGTAGGATAGGTTTCTGAAAAACATCGCGGTGTGGTGCGCATTGTATGGGTGTGTAACATTACATTCACTAGTAGGAGTGAGAAAAACATCGTGGGGTGGTGCGCTTTGTATGGGTTTGTAACATTACATTCACTAGTAGGAGTGAGAAAAACATCACGGGGTGGTGTGAATCGGAGGGTCTGAATTAGGATAGGCATTGAGTGGCAATGTAGGATGGAGAAAAGCACCGCGGGGTGGTCAGCATGGGGAGGTCAGGGAACATGCAGTGGCAATGTAGGATAGGTTTCTGAAAAACATCGCGGGGTGGTGCGCAATGTATGGACGTGTAACATTACATTCACTAGTAGGAGTGAGAAAAAAATCACAGGGTCGTGTGAATCGGAGGGGCTGAATTAGGATAGGCATTGAGTGGCAATGTAGGATGGAGAAAAGCAACGCGGGGTGGTCAGCATGGGGAGGTCAGGGAACATGCAGTGGCAATATAGGATAGGTTTCTGAAAAACATCGGGGGTGGTGCGCATTTTATGGGTGTGTAACATTACATTCACTAGTAGGAGTGAGAGAAACATCACAGGGTGGTGCGCATTGTATGGGTGTGTAACATTACATTTACTAGTAGGAGTGAGAAAAACATCACGGGGTGGTGTGAATCGTAGGGTCTGAATTAGGATAGGCATTGAGTTGCAATATAGGATGGAGAAAAGCAGCGCGGGGTGGTCAGCATGTGTCGGTCAGGGAACATGCAGTGACAATGTAGGATAGGTTTCTGAAAAACATACCGGGGTTGTGCGCATTGTATGGGTGTGTAACAATATAATCGCTAGTAGGAGTGAGAAAAACATAATGGGGTGGTGTGAATCGGAGGGTCTGAATTAGATAGGCAGTGAGTGGCAATGTAGGATGGAGAAAAGCACCGCAGGCTGGTCAGCATGGGGAAGTCAGGGAACATGCAGTGGCAATGTAGGATAGGTTTCTGAAAAACATTGCGGGGTAGTGCGCATTGTATGGGTGTGTAACATTACATTCACTAGTAGGAGTGAGAAAAACATCACGGGGTGGTGTGAATCGGAGGGTCTGAATTAGGATCGGCAGTGAGTGGCAATGTAGGATGGAGAAAAGTACCGCGGGGTCGTCAGCATTGGGAGGTCAGGGAACATGCAGTGGCAATGTAGGATAGGTTTCTGAAAAACATCGCGGGGTGGTGGGCATTGTATGGGTGTGTAACATTACATTCACTAGTAGGACTGAGAAAAACATCACAGGGTGGTGCGCATTGTATGGGTGTGTAACATTACATTCACTAGTAGGAGTGAGAAAAACATCACGGGGTGGTGTGAATCGGATGGTCTGAATTAGGATAGGCAGTGAGGGGCAATGTAGGATGGGCAAAAGCACCGCGGGGAGGTCAGCATGCGGAGGTCAGGGACCATGCAGAGGCAATGTAGGATAGGTTTCTGAAAAACATCGCGGGGTGGTGCGCATTGTATGGGTGTGTAACATTACCTTCACTAGTAGGAGTGAGAAAAACATCACGGGGTGGTGTGAATCGTAGGGTCTGAATTAGGATAGGCAGTGAGTAACAATGTAGGTTGGAGAAAAGCACCCCAGGGTGCTCAGCATGGGGAGGTCAGGGAACATGCAGTGGCAATGTAGGATAGGTTTCTGAAAAACATCGCGGGGTGGTACGCATTGTACGGGTGTGTAACATTTCATTCACTAGTAGGAGTGAGAAAAACATCACGGGGTGGTGTGAATTGGAGGGTCTGAATTAGGATAGGCAGTGAGTGGCAGTTTAGGATGGAGAAAAGCACCGCGGGGTGGTCAGCATGGGGAGGTCAGGTAACATGCAGTGGCAATGTAGGATATGTTTCTGAAAAACATCCCGGGGTGGTGCGCAGTGTATCGGTGTGTAACATTACATTCACTAGTAGGAGTGAGAAAAACATCGTGGGGTGGTGCGCTTTGTATGGGTGTGTAACATTACATTCACTAGTAGGAGTGAGAAAAACATCACGGGGTGGTGTGAATCGGAGGGTCTGAATTAGGATAGGCAGTGAGTGGCAATGTAGGATGGAAAAAAGCACCGCGGGGTGGTCAGCATGGGGAGGTCAGGGAACATGCAGTGGCAATGTAGGATAGGTTTCTGAAAAACATCGCGGGGTGGTGCTCAATGTATGGATGTGTAACATCACATTCACTAGTAGGAGTGAGAAAAACATCACGCGGTGGTGTGAATCGGAGGGGCTGAATTAGGTTAGGCATTGAGTGGCAATGTAGGATGGAGAAAAGCAACGCGGGGTGGTCAGCATGGGGAGTTCAGGGAACATGCAGTGGCAATGTAGGATACGTTTCTGAAAAACATCCGGGGGTGGTGCGCATTGTATGCGTGTGTAACATTACATTCACTAGTAGGAGTGAGAGAAACATCACAGGGTGGTGCGCATTGTATGGGTGTGTAACATTACATTTACTAGTAGGAGTGAGAAAAACATCACGGGGTGGTGTGAATCGTAGGGTTTGAATTAGGATAGGCATTGAGTGGCAATATAGGATGGAGAAAAGCACCGCGGGGTGGTCAGCATGTTTAGGTCAGGGAACATGCAGTGACAATGTAGGATAGGTTTCTGAAAAACATAGCGGGGTTGTGCGCATTGTATGGGTGTGTAACAATACATTCACTAGTAGGAGTGAGAAAAACATAATGGGGTGGTGTGAATCGGAGGGTCTGAATTAGATAGGCAGTGAGTGGCAATGTAGGATGGAGAAAAGCACCGCAGGGTGGTCAGCATGGGGAAGTCAGGGAACATGCAGTGGCAATATAGGATAGGTTTCTGAAAAACATTGCGGGGTGGTGCGCATTGTATGGGTGTGTAACATTACATTCACTAGTAGGAGTGCGAAAAACATCACGGGGTGGTGTGAATCGGATGGTCTGAATTAGGATAGGCAGTGATGGGCAATGTAGGATGGGGAAAAGCACCGCAGGGTGGTCAGCATGGGGAGGTCAGGGAACATGCACTGGCAATGTACGATAGGTTTCTGAAAAACATCGCGGGGTGGTGCGCAATGTATAGATGTGTAACATTACATTCACTAGTAGGAGTGAGAAAAACATCACGGGGTGGTGTGAATCAGAGTGTCTGAATTAGGATAGGCAGTAAGTGGCAATGTAGGATGGAGAAAAGCCCCGCCTGGTGGTCAGCATGGGGAGGTCAAGGAACATGCAGTGGCAATGTAGGATAGGTTACTGAAATACATCGCGGGGTGGTGCGCATTGTATGGGTGTGTAACATTACATTCACTTGTAGGAGTGAGAAAAACATCACAGGGTGGTGCGCATTGCATGGGTGTGTAACATTACATTCACTAGTAGGAGTGAGAAAAACATCACAGGGTGGTGCGCATTGTATGGCTGTGTAACATTACATTCACTAGTAGGAGTGAGAAAAACATCACGGGGTGGTTTGAATCGGATGGTCTGAATTAGGATAGGCAGTGAGGGGCAATGTAGGATGGGGAACAGCATCGCGGGGAGGTCAGCATGCGGAGGTCAGGGAACATGCAGAGGCAATGTAGGATAGGTTTCTGAAAAACATCGCGGGGTGGTGCGCAATGTATGGATGTGTAACATTACATTCACTAGTAGGAGTGAGAAAAACATCACGGGGTGGTGTGAATCGGAGGGGCTGAATTAGGATAGGCATTGAGTGGCAATGTAGGATGGAGAAAAGCAACGCGGGGTGGTCAGCATGGGGAGGTCAGGGAACATGCTGTGGCATTGTAGGATACGTTTCTGAAAAACATCCGGGGGTGGTGCGCATTGTATGCGTGTGTAACATTACATTCACTAGTAGGAGTGAGAGAAACATCACAGGGTGGTGCCCATTGTATGGGTGTGTAGCATTCCATTTACTAGTAGGAGTGAGAAAAACATCACGGGGTGGTGTGAATCGTAGGATCTGAATTAGGATAGGCATTGAGTGGCAATATAGGATGGAGAAAAGCGCCGCGGGGTGGTCAGCATGTGTAGGTCAGGGAACATGCAGTGACAATGTAGGATAGGTTTCTGAAAAACATAGCGGGGTTGTGCGCATTGTATGGGTGTGTAACAATACATTCACTAGTAGGAGTGAGAAAAACATAATGGGGTGGTGTGAATCGGAGGGTCTGAATTAGATAGGCAGTGAGAGGCAATGTAGGATGGAGAAAAGCACCGCATGGTGGTCAGCATGGGAGGTCAGGGAACATGCAGAGGCAATGTAGGATAGGTTTCTGAAAAACATCGCGGGGTGGTGCACATTGTATGGGTTTGTAACTTAAATTCACTAGTAGGAGTGATTAAAACATCACGGGGTGGTGCGCATTGTATGGGTGTGTAACATTACATTCACTAGAAGGAGTGAGAAAAACATCACGGGGTGGTGTGAATCGGAGAGTCTGAATTAGGATAGGAAGTTAGTGGCAATGCAGGATGGAGAAAAGCACCGCGGGGTGGTCAGCATGGAGAGGTCAGGGAACATGCAGTGGCAATGTAGGATAGGTTTCTGAAAAACATCCGTGGGTGGTGCGCATTGTATGGGTGTGTAACATTAGATTCACTAGTAGGAGTGAGAAAAACATCACGGGGTGGTGTGAATCGGAGTGTCTGAATTAGGATAGCCAGTAAGTGGCAATGTAGGATGGAGAAAAGCACCGCGTGGTGGTCAGCATGGGGAGGTCAAGGAACATGCAGTGGCAATGTAGGATAGGTATCTGAAAAACATCGCGGGGTGGTGCGCATTGTATGGGTGTGTAACATTACATTCACTAGTAGGAGTGAGAGAAACATCACAGGGTGGTGCGCATTGTATGGGTGTGTAACATTACATTTACTAGTAGGAGTGAGAAAAACATCACGGGGTGTGTGAATCGTAGGGTCTGAATTAGGATAGGCATTGAGTGGCAATATAGGATGGAGAAAAGCAGCGCGGGGTGGTCAGCATGTGTAGGTCAGGGAACATGCAGTGACAATGTAGGATAGGTTTCTGAAAAACATAGCGGGGTTGTGCGCATTGTATGGGTGTGTAACAATACATTCACTAGTAGGAGTGAGAAAAACATAACGGGGTGGTGTGAATCGGAGTGTCTGAATTAGATAGGCAGTGAGTGGCAATGTAGGATGGAGAAAAGCACTGCAGGGTGGTCAGCATGGGGAAGTCAGGGAACATGCAGTGGCAATGGAGGATAGGTTTCTGAAAAACATTGCGGGTTGGTGCGCATTGTATGGGTGTGTAACATTACATTCACTAGTAGGAGTGAGAAAAACATCACGGGGTGGTGTGAATCGGAGGGTCTGAATTTGGATAGGCAGTGAGTGACAATGTAGGATGGAGAAAAGCACCGCGGGGTCGTCAGCATTGGGAGGTCAGGGAACATGCAGTGCCAATGTAGGATAGGTTTCTGAAAAACATCGCTGGGTGGTGGGCATTGCATGGGTGTGTAAGATTACATTCACTAGTAGGAGTGAGAAAAACATCACAGGGTGGTGCGCATTGTATGGGTGTGTAACATTACATTCATTAGTAGGAGTGAGAAAAACATCACGGGGTGGTGTGAATCGGATGGTCTGAATTAGGATAGGCAGTGAGGGGCAATGTAGGATGGGGAAAAGCACCGCGGGGAGGTCAGCATGCGGAGGTCAGGGAACATGCAGAGGCAATGTAGGATAGGTTTCTGAAAAACATCACGGGGTGGTGCACATTGTATGGGTGTGTAACATTACATTCACTAGTAGGGGTGAGAAAAACATCACGGGGTGGTGTGAATCGTAGGGTCTGAATTAGGATAGGCAGTGAGTGACAATGTAGGTTGGAGAAAAGCACCGCGGGGTGCTCAGCATGGGGAGGTCAGGGAACATGCAGTGGCAATGTAGGATAGGTTTCTGAAAAACATCGCGGGGTGGTACGCATTGTACGGGTGTGTAACATTACATTCACTAGTAGGAGTGAGAAAAACATCACGGGGTGGTGTGAATCGGAGGGTCTGAATTGGGATAGGCAGTGAGTGGCAGTGTAGGATGGAGAAAAGCACCGCGGGGTGGTCAGCATGGGGAGGTCAGGTAACATGCAGTGGCAATGTAGGATAGGTTTCTGAAAAACATCGCGGGGTGGTGCGCATTGTATGGGTGTGTAACATTACATTCACTAGTAGGAGTGAGAAAAACATCGTGGGGTGGTGCGCATTGTATGGGTGTGTAACATTACATTCACTAGTAGGAGTGAGAAAAACATCACGGGGTGGTGCGCATTGTATGGGTGTGTAACATTACATTCACTAGTAGGAGTGAGAAAAACATCACGGGGTGGTGTGAATCGGAGAGTCTGAATTAGGATAGGAAGTGAGTGGCAATGTAGGATGGAGAAAAGCACCGCGGGGTGGTCAGCATGGGGAGGTCAGGGAACATGCAGTGGCAATGTAGGATAGGTTTCTGAAAAACATCGCGGGGTGGTGCGCATTGTATGGGTGTGTAACAATACATTCACTAGTAGGAGTGAGAAAAACATAACGGGGTGGTGTGAATTGGAGGGTCTGAATTATATAGGCATTGAGTGGCAATGTAGGATGGAGAAAAGCACAACATGGTGGTCAGCATGGGAAGTCAGGGAACATGCATTGGCAATGTAGGATAGGTTTCTGAAAAATATTCCGGGGTGGTGCGCATTGTATGGGTGTGTACCACTACATTCACTAGTAGGAGTGAGAAAAACATCGAGGGGTTGTGCGCTTTGTATGGGTGTGTAACATTACATTCACTAGTAGGAGTGAGAAAAACATCACGGGGTGGTATGAATCGGAGGGTCTGAATAAGATAGGCAGTGAGTGGCAATGTAGGATGGAGAAAAGCACCGCGGGGTGGTCAGCATGGGGAGGTCAGGGAACATGCAGTGGCAATGTAGGATAGGTTTCTGAAAAACATCGCGGGGTGGTACGCATTGTACGGGTGTGTAACATTACATTCACTAGTAGGAGTGAGAAAAACATCACGGGGTGCTGTGAATTGGAGTGTCTGAATTAGGATAGGCAGTAAGTGGCAATGTAGGATGGAGAAAAGCACCGCGTGGTTGTCAGCATGGGAAGGTCAAGGAACATGTAGTGGCAATGTAGGATAGGTTTCTGAAAAACATCGCTGGGTGGTGCGCATTGTATGGGTGTGTAACATTACATTCACTAGTAGGAGTGAGAGAAACATCACAGGGTGGTGCGCATTGTATGGGTGTGTAGCATTACATTTACTAGTAGGAGTGAGAAAAACATCACGGGGTGGTGTGAATCGTAGGGTCTAAATTAGGATAGGCATTGAGTGGCAATATAGGATGGAGAAAAGCAGCGCGGGGTGGTCAGCATATGTCGGTCAGGGAACATGCAGTGACAATGTAGGATAGGTTTCTGAAAAACATAGCGGGGTTGTGCGCATTGTATGGGTGTGTAACAATACAATCGCTAGTAGGAGTGAGAAAAACATAACGGGGTGGTGTGAATCGGAGGGTCTGAATTAGGTAGGCCGTGAGTAGCAATGTAGGATGGAGAAAAGCACCGCAGGGTGGTCAGCATGGGGAAGTCAGGGAACATGCTGTGGCAATGTAGGATAGGTTTCTGAAAAACATTGCGGGGTGGTGCGCATTGTATGGGTGTGTAACATTACATTCACTAGTAGGAGTGAGAAAAACATCACGGGGTGGTGTGAATCGGAGGGTCTGAATTAGGATCGGCAGTGAGTGGCAATGTAGGATGGAGAAAAGCACCGCGGGGTCGTCAGCATTGGGAGGTCAGGGAACATGCAGTGGCAATGTAGGACAGATTTCTGAAAAACATCGCGGGGTGGAGGGCATTGTATGGGTGTGTAACATTACATTCACTAGTAGGAGTGAGAAAAACATCACAGGGTGGTGCGCATTGTATGGGTGTGTAACATTACATTCACTAGTAGGAGTGAGAAAAACATCACGGGGTGGTGTGAATCGTATGGTCTGAATTAGGATAGACAGTGAGAGGCAATGTAGGATGGGGAAAAGCACCGCGGGGATGTCAGCATGCGGAAGTCAGGGACCATGCAGAGGCAATGTAGGTTAGGTTTCTGAAAAACATCGCGGGGTGGTGCGCATTGTATGGGTGTGTAACATTACATTCACTAGTAGGAGTGAGAAAAACATCACGGGGTGGTGTGAATCGTAGGGTCTGAATTAGGATAGGCAGTGAGTGACAATGTAGCTTGGAGAAAAGCACCGCGGCGTGCTCAGCATGGGGAGGTCAGGGAACATGCAGTGGCAATGTAGGATAGGTTTCTGAAAAACATCGCGGTGTGGTGCGCATTGTATGGGTGTGTAACATTACATTCACTAGTAGGAGTGACAAAAACATCGTGGGGTGGTGCGCTTTTATGGGTTTGTAACATTACATTCACTAGTAGGAGTGAGAAAAACATCACGGGGTGGTGTGAATTGGAGGGTCTGAATTAGGATAGGCATTGAGTGGCAATGTAGGATGGAGAAAAGCACCACGGGGTGGTCAGCATGGGGAGGTCAGGGAACATGCAGTGGCAATGTAGGATAGGTTTCTGAAAAACATCGCGGGGTGGTGCGCAATGTATGGATGTGTAACATTACATTCACTAGTAGGAGTGAGAAAAACATCACGGGGTGGTGCGAATCGGAGGGTCTGAATTACATAGGCAGTGAGTGGCAATGTAGGATGGAGAAAAGCACCGCATGGTGGTCAGCATGGGGAAGTCAGGGAACATGAATTGGCAATGTAGGATAGGTTTCTGAAAAATATTCCGGGGTGGTGCGCATTGTATGGGTGTGTACCATTACATTCACTAGTAGGAGTGAGAAAAACGTCGTGGGGTGGTGCGCTTTGTATGGGTGTGTAACATTACATTCACTAGTAGGAGTGAGAAAAACATCACGGGGTGGTATGAATCGGAGGGTCTGAATAAGATAGGAAGTGAGTGGCAATGTAGGATGGATAATAGCAGCGCGGGGTGGTCAGCATGGGGAGGTCAGGGAACATGCAGTGGCAATGTAGGATAGGTTTCTGAAAAACATCGCGGGGTGGTACGCATTGTACGGGTGTGTAACATTACATTCACTAGTAGGAGTGAGAAAAACATCACAGGGTGGTGTGAATCGGAGGGTCTGAATTAGGATAGGCAGTGAGTGGCAGTGTAGGATGGAGAAAAGCACTGCGGGGTGGTCAGCATGGCGAGGTCAGGTAACATGCAGTGGCAATGTAGGATAGGTTTCTGAAAAACATCGCGGGGTGGTGCGCATTGTATGGGTGTGTAACATTACATTCACTAGTAGGAGAGAGAAAAACATCGTGGGGTGGTGCGCTTTGTATGGGTGTGTAACATTACATTCACTAGTAGGAGTGAGAAAAACATCACGGGGTGGTGTGAATTGGAGGGTCTGAATTAGAATAGGCAGTGAGTGGCAATGTAGGATGGAGAAAAGCCCCGCGTGGTGGTCAGCATGGGGAGGTCAAGGAATATGCAGTGGCAATGTAGGATAGGTTTCTGAAAAACATCGCGGGGTGGTGCGCATTGTATGGGTGTGTAACATTACATTCACTAGTAGGAGTGAGAGAAACATCACAGGGTGGTGCGCATTGTATGGATGTGTAACATTACATTTACTAGTAGGTGTGTGAAAAACATCACGGGGTGGTGTGAATCGTAGGGTCTGAATTAGGATAGGCATTGAGTGGCAATATAGGATGGAGAAAAGCACCGCGGGGTGGTCAGCATGTGTAGGTCAGGGAAAATGCAGTGACAATGTAGGATAGGTTTCTGAAAAACATAGCGGGGTTGTGCGCATGGTATTGGTGTGTAACAATACATTCACTAGTAGGAGTGAGAAAAACATAACGGGGTGGTGTGAATCGGAGGGTCTGAATTAGATAGGCAGTGAGTGGCAATGTAGGATGGAGAAAAGCACCGCGGGTTCGTCAGCATGGGGAGGTCAGGGAACATGCAGTGGCAATGTAGGATAGGTTTCTGAAAAACATCGCGGGTGGTGCGCATTGTATGGGTGTGTAACATTACATTCACTAGTAGGAGCGAGAAAAACATCACAGGGTGGTGCGCATTGTATGGGTATGTAACATTACATTCACTAGTAGGAGTGAGAAAAACATCACGGGGTAGTGTGAACCGGATGGTCTGAATTAGGATAGGCAGTGAGGGGCAATGTAGGATGGGGAAAAGCACCGCGGGGAGGTCAGCATGGGGAGGTCAGGGAACATGCAGTGGCAATGCAGGATAGGTTTCTGAAAAACATCGCGGGGTGGTGCGCATTGTATGGGTGAGTAACATTACATTCACTAGTAGGAGTGAGAAAAACATCACGGGGTGGTGTGAATCAGAGAGTCTGAATTAGGATAGGCAGTGAGTGGCAATGTAGGATGGGGAAAAGCACCGCGGGGTGGTCAGCATAGGGAGGTCAGGGAACATGCAGTGGCAATGTAGGATAGGTTTCTGAAAAACATCGCGGGGTGGTGCGCAATGTAAGGATGTGTAACATTACATTCACTAGTAGGAGTGAGAAAAACATCACGGGGTGGTGTGAATCGGAGGGTCTGAATTAGGATAGGCATTGAGTGGCAATGTAGGATGGAGAAAAGCAACGCGGGGTGGTCAGCATGGGGAGGTCAGGGAACATGCAGTGGCAATGTAGGATAGGTTTCTGAAAAACATTGCGGGGTGGTGCACATTGTATGGGTTTGTAACTTAAATTCACTAGTAGGAGTGAGAAAAACATCACGGGGTGGTGCGCATTGTATGGGTGTGTAACATTACATTCACTAGTAGAGTGAGAAAAACATCACGGGTGGTGTGAATCGGAGAGTCTGAATTAGGATAGGAAGTGAGTGGCAATGTAGGATGGAGAAAAGCACCGCGGGGTGGTCAGCATGGGGAGGTCAGGGAACATGCAGTGGCAATGTAGAATAGGTTTCTGAAAAACATCCGGGGGTGGTGCGCATTGTATGGGTGTGTAACATTAGATTCACTAGTAGGATTGAGAAAAACATCACGGGGTGGTGTGAATCGGAGTGTCTGAATTAGGATAGGCAGTAAGTGGCAATGTAGGATGGAGAAAAGCACCGCGTGGTGGTCAGCATGGGGAGGTCAAGGAACATGCAGTGGCAATGTAGGATAGGTTTCTGAAAAACATCGCGGGGTGGTGCGCATTGTATGGGTGTGTAACATTACATTCACTAGTAGGAGTGAGAGAAACATCACAGGGTGGTGGGCATTGTATGGGTGTGTAACATTACATTTACTAGTAGGAGTGAGAAAAACATCACGGGGTGGTGTGAATCGTAGGGTCGGAATTAGGATAGGCATTGAGTGGCAATATAGGATGGAGAAAAGCAGCATGGGGTCGTCAGCATGTGTAGGTCAGGGAACATGCAGTGACAATGTAGGATAGGTTTCTGAAAAACATAGTGGGGTTGTGCGCATTGTATGGGTGTGTAACAATACATTCACTAGTAGGAGTGAGAAAAACATAACGGGGTGGTGTGAATCGGAGTGTCTGAATTAGATAGGCAGTGAGTGGCAATGTAGGATGGAGAAAAGCACCGCAGGGTGGTCAGCATGGGGAAGTCAGGGAACAGGCAGTGCCAATGTAGGATAGGTTTCTGAAAAACATCGCTGGGTGGTGGGCATTGTATGGGTGTGTAACATTACATTCACTAGTAGGAGTGAGAAAAACATCACAGGGTGGTGCGCATTGTATGGGTGTGTAACATTACATTCATTAGTATGACTGAGAAAAACATCACGGGGTGGTGTGAATCAGAGGGTCTGAATTAGGATAGGCAGTGAGTGGCAATGTAGGATGGGGAAAAGCACCGCGGGGTGGTCAGCATGGGGAGGTCAGGAACATGCAGTGGCAATGTAGGATAGGTTTCTGAAAAACATCGCGGGGTGGTGCGCAATGTAAGATTGTGTAACATTACATTCACTAGTAGGAGTGAGAAAAACAACACGGGGTGGTGTGAATCGGAGGGTCTGAATTAGGATAGGCATTGAGTGGCAATGTAGGATGGAGAAAAGCAACGCGGGGTGGTCAGCATGGAGAGGTCAGGGAACATGCAGTGGCAATGTAGGATAGGTTTCTGAAAAACATCGCGGGGTGGTGCACATTGTATGGGTTTGTAACTTAAATTCACTAGTAGGAGTGAGAAAAACATCACGGGGTGGTGCGCATAGTATGGGTGTGTAACATTACATTCACTAGAAGGAGTGAGAAAAACATCACGGGGTGGTGTGAATCGGAGAGTCTGAATTAGGATAGGAAGTTAGTGGCAATGCAGGATGGAGAAAAGCACCGCGGGGTGGTCAGCATGGGGAGGTCAGGGAACATGCAGTGGCAATGTAGGATAGGTTTCTGAAAAACATCCGTGGGTGGTGCGCATTGTATGGGTGTGTAACATTAGATTCACTAGTAGGAGTGAGAAAAACATCACGGGGTGGTGTGAATCGGAGTGTCTGAATTAGGATAGGCAGTAAGTGGCAATGTAGGATGGAGAAAAGCACCGCGTGGTGGTCAGCATGGGGAGGTCAAGGAACATGCAGTGGCAATGTAGGATAGGTATCTGAAAAACATCGCGGGGTGGTGCGCATTGTATGGGTGTGTAACATTACATTCACTAGTAGGAGTGAGAGAAACATCACAGGGTGGTGCGCATTGTATGGGTGTGTAACATTACATTTACTAGTAGGAGTGAGAAAAACATCACGGGGTGGTGTGAATCGTAGGGTCTGAATTAGGATAGGCATTGAGTGGCAATATAGGATGGAGAAAAGCAGCGCGGGGTGGTCAGCATGTGTAGGTCAGGGAACATGCAGTGACAATGTAGGATAGGTTTCTGAAAAACATAGCGGGGTTGTGCGCATTGTATGGGTGTGTAACAATACATTCACTAGTAGGAGTGAGAAAAACATAACGGGGTGGTGTGAATCGGAGTGTCTGAATTAGATAGGCAGTGAGTGGCAATGTAGGATGGAGAAAAGCACTGCAGGGTGGTCAGCATGGGGAAGTCAGGGAACATGCAGTGGCAATGGAGGATAGGTTTCTGAAAAACATTGCGGGTTGGTGCGCATTGTATGGGTGTGTAACATTACATTCACTAGTAGGAGTGAGAAAAACATCACGGGGTTGTGTCAATCGGAGGGTCTGAATTAGGATAGGCAGTGAGTGACAATGTAGGATGGAGAAAAGCACCGCGGGGTCGTCAGCATTGGGAGGTCAGGGAACATGCAGTGCCAATGTAGGATAGGTTTCTGAAAAACATCGCTGGGTGGTGGGCATTGCATGGGTGTGTAAGATTACATTCACTAGTAGGAGTGAGAAAAACATCACAGAGTGGTGCGCATTGTATGGGTGTGTAACATTACATTCATTAGTAGGAGTGAGAAAAACATCACGGGGTGGTGTGAATCGGATGGTCTGAATTAGGATAGGCAGTGAGGGGCAATGTAGGATGGGGAAAAGCACCGCGGGGAGGTCAGCATGCGGAGGTCAGGGAACATGCAGAGGCAATGTAGGATAGGTTTCTGAAAAACATCACGGGCTGGTGCACATTGTATGGGTGTGTAACATTACATTCACTAGTAGGGGTGAGAAAAACATCACGGGGTGGTGTGAATCGTAGGGTCTGAATTAGGATAGGCAGTGAGTGACAATGTAGGTTGGAGAAAAGCACCGCGGGGTGCTCAGCATGGGGAGGTCAGGGAACATGCAGTGGCAATGTAGGATAGGTTTCTGAAAAACATCGCGGGGTGGTACGCATTGTACGGGTGTGTAACATTACATTCACTAGTAGGAGTGAGAAAAACATCACGGGGTGGTGTGAATCGGAGGGTCTGAATTGGGATAGGCAGTGAGTGGCAGTGTAGGATGGAGAAAAGCACCGCGGGGTGGTCAGCATGGGGAGGTCAGGTAACATGCAGTGGCAATGTAGGATAGGTTTCTGAAAAACATCGCGGGGTGGTGCGCATTGTATGGGTGTGTAACATTACATTCACTAGTAGGAGTGAGAAAAACATCGTGGGGTGGTGCGCATTGTATGGGTGTGTAACATTACATTCACTAGTAGGAGTGAGAAAAACATCACGGGGTGGTGCGCATTGTATGGGTGTGTAACATTACATTCACTAGTAGGAGTGAGAAAAACATCACGGGGTGGTGTGAATCGGAGAGTCTGAATTAGGATAGGAAGTGAGTGGCAATGTAGGATGGAGAAAAGCACCGCGGGGTGGTCAGCATGGGGAGGTCAGGGAACATGCAGTGGCAATGTAGGATAGGTTTCTGAAAAATATTCCGGGGTGGTGCGCATTGTATGGGTGTGTAACAATACATTCACTAGTAGGAGTGAGAAAAACATAACGGGGTGGTGTGAATCGGAGGGTCTGAATTATATAGGCATTGAGTGGCAATGTAGGATGGAGAAAAGCACAACATGGTGGTCAGCATGGGAAGTCAGGGAACATGCATTGGCAATGGAGGATAGTTTTCTGAAAAATATTCCGGGGTGGTGCGCATTGTATGGGTGTGTACCACTACATTCACTAGTAGGAGTGAGAAAAACATCGAGGGGTTGTGCGCTTTGTATGGGTGTGTAACATTACATTCACTAGTAGGAGTGAGAAAAACATCACGGGGTGGTATGAATCGGAGGGTCTGAATAAGATAGGCAGTGAGTGGCAATGTAGGATGGAGAATAGCATCGCGGGGTGGTCAGCATGGGGAGGTCAGGGAACATGCAGTGGCAATGTAGGATAGGTTTCTGAAAAACATCGCGGGGTGGTACGCATTGTACGGGTGTGTAACATTACATTCACTAGTAGGAGTGAGAAAAACATCACGGGGTGCTGTGAATCGGAGTGTCTGAATTAGGATAGGCAGTAAGTGGCAATGTAGGATGGAGAAAAGCACCGCGTGGTTGTCAGCATGGGGAGGTCAAGGAACATGTAGTGGCAATGTAGGATAGGTTTCTGAAAAACATCGCTGGGTGGTGCGCATTGTATGGGTGTGTAACATTACATTCACTAGTAGGAGTGAGAGAAACATCACAGGGTGGTGCGCATTGTATGGGTGTGTAACATTACATTTACTAGTAGGAGTGAGAAAAACATCACGGGGTGGTGTGAATCGTAGGGTCTAAATTAGGATAGGCATTGAGTGGCAATATAGGATGGAGAAAAGCAGCGCGGGGTGGTCAGCATATGTCGGTCAGGGAACATGCAGTGACAATGTAGGATAGGTTTCTGAAAAACATAGCGGGGTTGTGCGCATTGTATGGGTGTGTAACAATACAATCGCTAGTAGGAGTGAGAAAAACATAACGGGGTGGTGTGAATCGGAGGGTCTGAATTAGGTAGGCCGTGAGTGGCAATGTAGGATGGAGAAAAGCACCGCAGGGTGGTCAGCATGGGGAAGTCAGGGAACATGCTGTGGCAATGTAGGATAGGTTTCTGAAAAACATTGCGGGGTGGTGCGCATTGTATGGGTGTGTAACATTACATTCACTAGTAGGAGTGAGAAAAACATCACGGGGTGGTGTGAATCGGAGGGTCTGAATTAGGATCGGCAGTGAGTGGCAATGTAGGATGGAGAAAAGCACCGCGGGGTCGTCAGCATTGGGAGGTCAGGGAACATGCAGTGGCAATGTAGGACAGATTTCTGAAAAACATCGCGGGGTGGAGGGCATTGTATGGGTGTGTAACATTACATTCACTAGTAGGAGTGAGAAAAACATCACAGGGTGGTGCGCATTGTATGGGTGTGTAACATTACATTCACTAGTAGGAGTGAGAAAAACATCACGGGGTGGTGTGAATCGTATGGTCTGAATTAGGATAGACAGTGAGGGGCAATGTAGGATGGGGAAAAGCACCGCGGGGATGTCAGCATGCGGAAGTCAGGGACCATGCAGAGGCAATGTAGGTTAGGTTTCTGAAAAACATCGCGGGGTGGTGCGCATTGTATGGGTGTGTAACATTACATTCACTAGTAGGAGTGAGAAAAACATCACGGGGTGGTGTGAATCGTAGGGTCTGAATTAGGATAGGCAGTGAGTGACAATGTAGCTTGGAGAAAAGCACCGCGGCGTGCTCAGCATGGGGAGGTCAGGGAACATGCAGTGGCAATGTAGGATAGGTTTCTGAAAAACATCGCGGTGTGGTTCGCATTGTATGGGTGTGTAACATTACATTCACTAGTAGGAGTGACAAAAACATCGTGGGGTGGTGCGCTTTTATGGGTTTGTAACATTACATTCACTAGTAGGAGTGAGAAAAACATCACGGGGTGGTGTGAATCGGAGGGTCTGAATTAGGATAGGCATTGAGTGGCAATGTAGGATGGAGAAAAGCACCACGGGGTGGTCAGCATGGGGAGGTCAGGGAACATGCAGTGGCAATGTAGGATAGGTTTCTGAAAAACATCGCGGGGTGGTGCGCAATGTATGGATGTGTAACATTACATTCACTAGTAGGAGTGAGAAAAACATCACGGGGTGGTGTGAATCGGAGGGTCTGAATTAGGATAGGCATTGAGTGGCAATATAGGAGGGAGAAAAGCAACGCGGGGTGGTCAGCATGGGGAGGTCAGGGAACATGCAGTGGCAATATAGGATAGGTTTCTGAAAAACATAGCGGGGTTGTGCGCATTGTATGGGTGTGTAACAATACATTCACTAGTAGGAGTGAGAAAAACATAACGGGGTGGTGTGAATCGGAGTGTCTGAATTAGATAGGCAGTGAGTGGCAATGTAGGATGGAGAAAAGCACTGCAGGGTGGTCAGCATGGGGAAGTCAGGGAACATGCAGTGGCAATGGAGGATAGGTTTCTGAAAAACATTGCGGGTTGGTGCGCATTGTATGGGTGTGTAACATTACATTCACTAGTAGGAGTGAGAAAAACATCACGGGGTGGTGTGAATCGCAGGGTCTGAATTAGGATAGGCAGTGAGTGACAATGTAGGATGGAGAAAAGCACCGCGGGGTCGTCAGCATTGGGAGGTCAGGGAATATGCAGTGCCAATGTAGGATAGGTTTCTGAAAAACATCGCTGGGTGGTGGGCATTGCATGGGTGTGTAAGATTACATTCACTAGTAGGAGTGAGAAAAACATCACAGGGTGGTGCGCATTGTATGGGTGTGTAACATTACATTCATTAGTAGGAGTGAGAAAAACATCACGGGGTGGTGTGAATCGGATGGTCTGAATTAGGATAGGCAGTGAGGGGCAATGTAGGATGGGGAAAAGCACCGCGGGGAGGTCAGCATGCGGAGGTCAGGGAACATGCAGAGGCAATGTAGGATAGGTTTCTGAAAAACATCACGGGGTGGTGCACATTGTATGGGTGTGTAACATTACATTCACTAGTAGGGGTGAGAAAAACATCACGGGGTGGTGTTAATCGTAGGGTCTGAATTAGGATAGGCAGTGAGTGACAATGTAGGTTGGAGAAAAGCACCGCGGGGTGCTCAGCATGGGGAGGTCAGGTAACATGCAGTGGCAATGTAGGATAGGTTTCTGAAAAACATCGCGGGGTGGTGCGCATTGTATGGGTGTGTAACATTACATTCACTAGTAGGAGTGAGAAAAACATCGTGGGGTGGTGCGCATTGTATGGGTGTGTAACATTACATTCACTAGTAGGAGTGAGAAAAACATCACGGGGTGGTGCGCATTGTATGGGTGTGTAACATTACATTCACTAGTAGGAGTGAGAAAAACATCACGGGGTGGTGTGAATCGGAGAGTCTGAATTAGGATAGGAAGTGAGTGGCAATGTAGGATGGAGAAAAGCACCGCGGGGTGGTCAGCATGGGGAGGTCAGGGAACATGCAGTGGCAATGTAGGATAGGTTTCTGAAAAATATTCCGGGGTGGTGCGCATTGTATGGGTGTGTAACAATACATTCACTAGTAGGAGTGAGAAAAACATAACGGTGTGGTGTGAATCGGAGGGTCTGAATTATATAGGCATTGAGTGGCAATGTAGGATGGAGAAAAGCACAACATGGTGGTCAGCATGGGAAGTCAGGGAACATGCATTGGCAATGTAGGATAGGTTTCTGAAAAATATTCCGGGGTGGTGCGCATTGTATGGGTGTGTACCACTACATTCACTAGTAGGAGTGAGAAAAACATCGAGGGGTTGTGCGCTTTGTATGGGTGTGTAACATTACATTCACTAGTAGGAGTGAGAAAAACATCACGGGGTGGTATGAATCGGAGGGTCTGAATAAGATAGGCAGTGAGTGGCAATGTAGGATGGAGAATAGCATCGCGGGGTGGTCAGCATGGGGAGGTCAGGGAACATGCAGTGGCAATGTAGGATAGGTTTCTGAAAAACATCGCGGGGTGGTACGCATTGTACGGGTGTGTAACATTACATTCACTAGTAGGAGTGAGAAAAACATCACGGGGTGCTGTGAATCGGAGTGTCTGAATTAGGATAGGCAGTAAGTGGCAATGTAGGATGGAGAAAAGCACCGCGTGGTTGTCAGCATGGGGAGGTCAAGGAACATGTAGTGGCAATGTAGGATAGGTTTCTGAAAAACATCGCTGGGTGGTGCGCATTGTATGGGTGTGTAACATTACATTCACTAGTAGGAGTGAGAGAAACATCACAGGGTGGTGCGCATTGTATGGGTGTGTAACATTACATTTACTAGTAGGAGTGAGAAAAACATCACGGGGTGGTGTGAATCGTAGGGTCTAAATTAGGATAGGCATTGAGTGGCAATATAGGATGGAGAAAAGCAGCGCGGGGTGGTCAGCATATGTCGGTCAGGGAACATGCAGTGACAATGTAGGATAGGTTTCTGAAAAACATAGCGGGGTTGTGCGCATTGTATGGGTGTGTAACAATACAATCGCTAGTAGGAGTGAGAAAAACATAACGGGGTGGTGTGAATCGGAGGGTCTGAATTAGGTAGGCCGTGAGTGGCAATGTAGGATGGAGAAAAGCACCGCAGGGTGGTCAGCATGGGGAAGTCAGGGAACATGCTGTGGCAATGTAGGATAGGTTTCTGAAAAACATTGCGGGGTGGTGCGCATTGTATGGGTGTGTAACATTACATTCACTAGTAGGAGTGAGAAAAACATCACGGGGTGGTGTGAATCGGAGGGTCTGAATTAGGATCGGCAGTGAGTGGCAATGTAGGATGGAGAAAAGCACCGCGGGGTCGTCAGCATTGGGAGGTCAGGGAACATGCAGTGGCAATGTAGGACAGATTTCTGAAAAACATCGCGGGGTGGAGGGCATTGTATGGGTGTGTAACATTACATTCACTAGTAGGAGTGAGAAAAACATCACAGGGTGGTGCGCATTGTATGGGTGTGTAACATTACATTCACTAGTAGGAGTGAGAAAAACATCACGGGGTGGTGTGAATCGTATGGTCTGAATTAGGATAGACAGTGAGGGGCAATGTAGGATGGGGAAAAGCACCGCGGGGATGTCAGCTTGCGGAAGTCAGGGACCATGCAGAGGCAATGTAGGTTAGGTTTCTGAAAAACATCGCGGGGTGGTGCGCATTGTATGGGTGTGTAACATTACATTCACTAGTAGGAGTGAGAAAAACATCACGGGGTGGTGTGAATCGTAGGGTCTGAATTAGGATAGGCAGTGAGTGACAATGTAGCTTGGAGAAAAGCACCGCGGCGTGCTCAGCATGGGGAGGTCAGGGAACATGCAGTGGCAATGTAGGATAGGTTTCTGAAAAACATCGCGGTGTGGTTCGCATTGTATGGGTGTGTAACATTACATTCACTAGTAGGAGTGACAAAAACATCGTGGGGTGGTGCGCTTTTATGGGTTTGTAACATTACATTCACTAGTAGGAGTGAGAAAAACATCACGGGGTGGTGTGAATCGGAGGGTCTGAATTAGGATAGGCATTGAGTGGCAATGTAGGATGGAGAAAAGCACCACGGGGTGGTCAGCATGGGGAGGTCAGGGAACATGCAGTGGCAATGTAGGATAGGTTTCTGAAAAACATCGCGGGGTGGTGCGCAATGTATGGATGTGTAACATTACATTCACTAGTAGGAGTGAGAAAAACATCACGGGGTGGTGTGAATCGGAGGGTCTGAATTAGGATAGGCATTGAGTGGCAATATAGGAGGGAGAAAAGCAACGCGGGGTGGTCAGCATGGGGAGGTCAGGGAACATGCAGTGGCAATATAGGATAGGTTTCTGAAAAACATAGCGGGGTTGTGCGCATTGTATGGGTGTGTAACAATACATTCACTAGTAGGAGTGAGAAAAACATAACGGGGTGGTGTGAATCGGAGTGTCTGAATTAGATAGGCAGTGAGTGGCAATGTAGGATGGAGAAAAGCACTGCAGGGTGGTCAGCATGGGGAAGTCAGGGAACATGCAGTGGCAATGGAGGATAGGTTTCTGAAAAACATTGCGGGTTGGTGCGCATTGTATGGGTGTGTAACATTACATTCACTAGTAGGAGTGAGAAAAACATCACGGGGTGGTGTGAATCGCAGGGTCTGAATTAGGATAGGCAGTGAGTGACAATGTAGGATGGAGAAAAGCACCGCGGGGTCGTCAGCATTGGGAGGTCAGGGAATATGCAGTGCCAATGTAGGATAGGTTTCTGAAAAACATCGCTGGGTGGTGGGCATTGCATGGGTGTGTAAGATTACATTCACTAGTAGGAGTGAGAAAAACATCACAGGGTGGTGCGCATTGTATGGGTGTGTAACATTACATTCATTAGTAGGAGTGAGAAAAACATCACGGGGTGGTGTGAATCGGATGGTCTGAATTAGGATAGGCAGTGAGGGGCAATGTAGGATGGGGAAAAGCACCGCGGGGAGGTCAGCATGCGGAGGTCAGGGAACATGCAGAGGCAATGTAGGATAGGTTTCTGAAAAACATCACGGGGTGGTGCACATTGTATGGGTGTGTAACATTACATTCACTAGTAGGGGTGAGAAAAACATCACGGGGTGGTGTTAATCGTAGGGTCTGAATTAGGATAGGCAGTGAGTGACAATGTAGGTTGGAGAAAAGCACCGCGGGGTGCTCAGCATGGGGAGGTCAGGTAACATGCAGTGGCAATGTAGGATAGGTTTCTGAAAAACATCGCGGGGTGGTGCGCATTGTATGGGTGTGTAACATTACATTCACTAGTAGGAGTGAGAAAAACATCGTGGGGTGGTGCGCATTGTATGGGTGTGTAACATTACATTCACTAGTAGGAGTGAGAAAAACATCACGGGGTGGTGCGCATTGTATGGGTGTGTAACATTACATTCACTAGTAGGAGTGAGAAAAACATCACGGGGTGGTGTGAATCGGAGAGTCTGAATTAGGATAGGAAGTGAGTGGCAATGTAGGATGGAGAAAAGCACCGCGGGGTGGTCAGCATGGGGAGGTCAGGGAACATGCAGTGGCAATGTAGGATAGGTTTCTGAAAAATATTCCGGGGTGGTGCGCATTGTATGGGTGTGTAACAATACATTCACTAGTAGGAGTGAGAAAAACATAACGGTGTGGTGTGAATCGGAGGGTCTGAATTATATAGGCATTGAGTGGCAATGTAGGATGGAGAAAAGCACAACATGGTGGTCAGCATGGGAAGTCAGGGAACATGCATTGGCAATGTAGGATAGGTTTCTGAAAAATATTCCGGGGTGGTGCGCATTGTATGGGTGTGTACCACTACATTCACTAGTAGGAGTGAGAAAAACATCGAGGGGTTGTGCGCTTTGTATGGGTGTGTAACATTACATTCACTAGTAGGAGTGAGAAAAACATCACGGGGTGGTATGAATCGGAGGGTCTGAATAAGATAGGCAGTGAGTGGCAATGTAGGATGGAGAATAGCATCGCGGGGTGGTCAGCATGGGGAGGTCAGGGAACATGCAGTGGCAATGTAGGATAGGTTTCTGAAAAACATCGCGGGGTGGTACGCATTGTACGGGTGTGTAACATTACATTCACTAGTAGGAGTGAGAAAAACATCACGGGGTGCTGTGAATCGGAGTGTCTGAATTAGGATAGGCAGTAAGTGGCAATGTAGGATGGAGAAAAGCACCGCGTGGTTGTCAGCATGGGGAGGTCAAGGAACATGTAGTGGCAATGTAGGATAGGTTTCTGAAAAACATCGCTGGGTGGTGCGCATTGTATGGGTGTGTAACATTACATTCACTAGTAGGAGTGAGAGAAACATCACAGGGTGGTGCGCATTGTATGGGTGTGTAACATTACATTTACTAGTAGGAGTGAGAAAAACATCACGGGGTGGTGTGAATCGTAGGGTCTAAATTAGGATAGGCATTGAGTGGCAATATAGGATGGAGAAAAGCAGCGCGGGGTGGTCAGCAAATGTCGGTCAGGGAACATGCAGTGACAATGTAGGATAGGTTTCTGAAAAACATAGCGGGGTTGTGCGCATTGTATGGGTGTGTAACAATACAATCGCTAGTAGGAGTGAGAAAAACATAACGGGGTGGTGTGAATCGGAGGGTCTGAATTAGGTAGGCCGTGAGTGGCAATGTAGGATGGAGAAAAGCACCGCAGGGTGGTCAGCATGGGGAAGTCAGGGAACATGCTGTGGCAATGTAGGATAGGTTTCTGAAAAACATTGCGGGGTGGTGCGCATTGTATGGATGTGTAACATTACATTCACTAGTAGGAGTGAGAAAAACATCACGGGGTGGTGTGAATCGGAGGGTCTGAATTAGGATCGGCAGTGAGTGGCAATGTAGGATGGAGAAAAGCACCGCGGGGTCGTCAGCATTGGGAGGTCAGGGAACATGCAGTGGCAATATAGGACAGATTTCTGAAAAACATCGCGGGGTGGAGGGCATTGTATGGGTGTGTAACATTACATTCACTAGTAGGAGTGAGAAAAACATCACAGGGTGGTGCGTATTGTATGGGTGTGTAACATTACATTCACTAGTAGGAGTGAGAAAAACATCACGGGGTGGTGTGAATCGTATGGTCTGAATTAGGATAGACAGTGAGGGGCAATGTAGGATGGGGAAAAGCACCGCGGGGATGTCAGCATGCGGAAGTCAGGGACCATGCAGAGGCAATGTAGGTTAGGTTTCTGAAAAACATCGCGGGGTGGTGCGCATTGTATGGGTGTGTAACATTACATTCACTAGTAGGAGTGACAAAAACATCGTGGGGTGGTGCGCTTTTATGGGTTTGTAACATTACATTCACTAGTAGGAGTGAGAAAAACATCACGGGGTGGTGTGAATCGGAGGGTCTGAATTAGGATAGGCATTGAGTGGCAATGTAGGATGGAGAAAAGCACCACGGGGTGGTCAGCATGGGGAGGTCAGGGAACATGCACTGGCAATGTACGATAGGTTTCTGAAAAACATCGCGGGGTGGTGCGCAATGTATGGATGTGTAACATTACATTCACTAGTAGGAGTGAGAAAAACATCACGGGGTGGTGTGAATCGGAGGGTCTGAATTAGGATAGGCATTGAGTGGCAATATAGGATGGAGAAAAGCAACGCGTGGTGGTCAGCATGGGGAGGTCAGGGAACATGCAGTGGCAATATAGGATAGGTTTCTGAAAAACATCGCGGGGTGGTGCGCATTGTATGGGTGTGTAACATTAAATTCACTAGTAGGAGTGAGAAAAACATCACGGGGTGGTGCGCATTGTATGGGTGTGTAACATTACATTCACTAGTAGGAGTGAGAAAAACATCACGGGGTGGTGGGCATTGTATGGGTGTGTGTTACATTAGATTCACTAGGAGGAGTGAGAAAAACATCACGGGGTGGTGGGCATTGTATGGGTGTGTGTTACATTAGATTCACTAGTAGGAGTGAGAAAAACATCACGGTGTGGTGCGCATTGTATGGGTGTGTGTTACATTAGATTCACTAGTAGGAGTGAGAAAAACATCACGGGGTGGTGCGCATTGTATGGGTGTGAGTTACATTACATTCACTAGTAGGAGTGAGAAAAACATCACGGGGTGGTGCGCATTGTATGGGTGTGTGTTACATTACATTCACTAGTAGGAGTGAGAAAAACATCACGGGGTGGTGCGCATTGTATGGGTGTGTGTTACATTACATTCACTAGTAGGAGTGAGAAAAACATCACGGGGTGGTATGAATCGGAGGGTCTGAATAAGATAGGCAGTGAGTGGCAATGTAGGATGGATAATAGCATCGCGGGGTGGTCAGCATGGGGAGGTCAGGGAACATTCAGTGGCAATGTAGGATAGGTTTCTGAAAAACATCGCGGGGTGGTATGCATTGTACGGGTGTGTAACATTACATTCACTAGTAGGAGTGAGAAAAACATCACAGGGTGGTGTGAATCGGAGGATCTGAATTAGGATAGGCAGTGAGTGGCAGTGTAGGATGGAGAAAAGCACTGCGGGGTGGTCAGCATGGGGAGGTCAGGTAACATGCAGTGGCAATGTAGGATAGGTTTCTGAAAAACATCGCGGGGTGGTGCGCATTGTATGGGTGTGTAACATTACATTCACTAGTAGGAGAGAGAAAAACATCGTGGGGTGGTGCGCTTTATATGGGTGTGTAACATTACATTCACTAGTAGGAGTGAGAAAAACATCACGGGGTGGTGTGAATCGGAGGGTCTGAATTAGAATAGGCAGTGAGTGGCAATGTAGGATGGAGAAAAGCCCCGCGTGGTGGTCAGCATGGGGAGGTCAAGGAACATGCAGTGGCAATGTAGGATAGGTTTCTGAAAAACATCGCGGGGTGGTGCGCATTGTATGGGTGTGTAACATTACATTCACTAGTAGGAGTGAGAGAAACATCACAGGGTGGTGCGCATTGTATGGATGTGTAACATTACATTTACTAGTAGGTGTGTGAAAAACATCACGGGGTGGTGTGAATCGTAGGGTCTGAATTAGGATAGGCATTGAGTGGCAATATAGGATGGAGAAAAGCACCGCGGGGTGGTCAGCATGTGTAGGTCAGGGAAAATGCAGTGACAATGTAGGATAGGTTTCTGAAAAACATAGCGGGGTTGTGCGCATGGTATTGGTGTGTAACAATACATTCACTAGTAGGAGTGAGAAAAACATAACGGGGTGGTGTGAATCGGAGGGTCTGAATTAGATAGGCAGTGAGTGGCAATGTAGGATGGAGAAAAGCACCGCGGGTTCGTCAGCATGGGGAGGTCAGGGAACGTGCAGTGGCAATGTAGGATAGGTTTCTGAAAAACATCGCGGGTGGTGCGCATTGTATGGGTGTGTAACATTACATTCACTAGTAGGAGCGAGAAAAACATCACAGGGTGGTGCGCATTGTATGGGTATGTAACATTACATTCACTAGTAGGAGTGAGAAAAACATCACGGGGTAGTGTGAACCGGATGGTCTGAATTAGGATAGGCAGTGAGGGGCAATGTAGGATGGGGAAAAGCACCGCGGGGAGGTCAGCATGGGGAGGTCAGGGAACATGCAGTGGCAATGCAGGATAGGTTTCTGAAAAACATCGCGGGATGGTGCGCATTGTATGGGTGAGTAACATTACATTCACTAGTAGGAGTGAGAAAAACATCAGGGGGTGGTGTGAATCAGAGGGTCTGAATTAGGATAGGCAGTGAGTGGCAATGTAGGATGGGGAAAAGCACCGCGGGGTGGTCAGCATGGGGAGGTCAGGGAACATGCAGTGGCAATGTAGGATAGGTTTCTGAAAAACATCGCGGGGTGGTGCGCAATGTAAGGATGTGTAACATTAAATTCACTAGTAGGAGTGAGAAAAACATCACGGGGTGGTGTGAATCGGAGGGTCTGAATTAGGATAGGCATTGAGTGGCAATGTAGGATGGAGAAAAGCAACGCGGGGTGGTCAGCATGGGGAGGTCAGGTAACATGCAGTGGCAATGTAGGATAGGTTTCTGAAAAACATCGCGGGGTGGTGCACATTGTATGGGTTTGTAACTTAAATTCACTAGTAGGAGTGAGAAAAACATCACGGGGTGGTGCGCATTGTATGGGTGTGTAACATTACATTCACTAGTAGGTGTGAAAAAAACATCACGGGGTGGTGTGAATCGGAGAGTCTGAATTAGGATAGGAAGTGAGTGGCAATGTAGGATGGAGAAAAGCACCGCGGGGTGGTCAGCATGGGGAGGTCAGGGAACATGCAGTGGCAATGTAGAATAGGTTTCTGAAAAACATCCGGGGGTGGTGCGCATTGTATGGGTGTGTAACATTAGATTCACTAGTAGGAGTGAGAAAAACATCACGGGGTGGTGTGAATCGGAGTGTCTGAATTAGGATAGGCAGTAAGTGGCAATGTAGGATGGAGAAAAGCACCGCGTGGTGGTCAGCATGGGGAGGTCAAGGAACATGCAGTGGCAATGTAGGATAGGTTTCTGAAAAACATCGCGGGGTGGTGCGCATTGTATGGGTGTGTAACATTACATTCACTAGTAGGAGTGAGAGAAACATCACAGGGTGGTGCGCATTGTATGGGTGTGTATCATTACATTTACTAGTAGGAGTGAGAAAAACATCATGGGGTGGTGTGAATCGTAGGGTCTGAATTAGGATAGGCATTGAGTGGCAATATAGGATGGAGAAAAGCAGCACGGGGTGGTCAGCATGTGTAGGTCAGGGAACATGCAGTGACAATGTAGGATAGTTTTCTGAAAAACATAGTGGGGTTGTGCGCATTGTATGGGTGTGTAACAATACATTCACTAGTAGGAGTGAGAAAAACATAACGGGGTGGTGTGAATCGGAGTGTCTGAATTAGATAGGCAGTGAGTGGCAATGTAGGATGGAGAAAAGCACCGCAGGGTGGTCAGCATGGGGAAGTCAGGGAACATGCAGTGCCAATGTAGGATAGGTTTCTGAAAAACATCGCTGGGTGGTGCGCATTCTATGGGTGTGTAACATTACATTCATTAGTAGGAGTGAGAAAAACATCACGGGGTGGTGTGAATCAGAGGGTCTGAATTAGGATAGGCAGTGAGTGGCAATGTAGGATGGGGAAAAGCACCGCGCGGTGGTCAGCATGGGGAGGTCAGGGAACATGCAGTGGCAATGTAGGATAGGTTTCTGAAAAACATCGCGGGGTGGTGCGCAATGTAAGATTGTGTAACATTACATTCACTAGTAGGAGTGAGAAAAACATCACGGGGTGGTGTGAATCGGAGGGTCTGAATTAGGATAGGCATTGAGTGGCAATGTAGGATGGAGAAAAGCAACACGGGGTGGTCAGCATGGGGAGGTCAGGGAACATGAAGTGGCAATGTAGGATAGGTTTCTGAAAAACATCGCGGGGTGGTGCACATTGTATGGGTTTGTAACTTAAATTCACTAGTAGGAGTGAGAAATCATCACGGTGTGGTGCGCATTGTATGGGTGTGTAACATTACATTCACTAGTAGGAGTGAGAAAAACATCACGGGGTGGTGTGAATCGGAGTGTCTGAATTAGGATAGGAAGTGAGTGGCAATGTAGGATGGAGAAAAGCACCGCGGGGTGGTCAGCATGGGGAGGTCAGGGAACATGCAGTGGCAATGTAGGATAGGTTTCTGAAAAACATCCGTGGGTGGTGCGCATTGTATGGGTGTGTAACATTAGATTCACTAGTAGGAGTGAGAAAAACATCACGGGGTGGTGTGAATCGGAGTGTCTGAATTAGGATAGGCAGTAAGTGGCAATGTAGGATGGAGAAAAGCACCGCGTGGTGGTCAGCATGGGGAGGTCAAGGAACATGCAGTGGCAATGTAGGATAGGTATCTGAAAAACATCGCGGGGTGGTGCGCATTGTATGGGTGTGTAACATTACATTCACTAGTAGGAGTGAGAGAAACATCACAGGGTGGTGCGCATTGTACGGGTGTGTAACATTACATTTACTCGTAGGAGTGAGAAAAACATCACGGGGTGGTGTGAATCGTAGGGTCTGAATTAGGATAGGCATTGAGTGGCAATATAGGATGGAGAAAAGCAGCGCGTGGTGGTCAGCATGTGTAGGTCAGGGAACATGCAGTGACAATGTAGGATAGGTTTCTGAAAAACATAGCGGGGTTGTGCGCATTGTATGGGTGTGTAACAATACATTCACTAGTAGGAGTGACAAAAACATAACGGGGTGGTGTGAATCGGAGTGTCTGAATTAGATAGGCAGTGAGTGGCAGTGTAGGATGGAGAAAAGCACCGCGGGGTGGTCAGCATGGGGAGGTCAGGTAACATGCAGTGGCAATGTAGGATAGGTTTCTGAAAAACATCGCGGGGTGGTGCGCATTGTATGGGTGTGTAACATTACATTCACTAGTAGGAGTGAGAAAAACATCGTGGGGTGGTGCGCATTGTATGGGTGTGTAACATTACATTCACTAGTAGGAGTGAGAAAAACATAACGGGGTGGTGCGCATTGTATGGGTGTGTAACATTACATTCACTAGTAGGAGTGAGAAAAACATCACGGGGTGGTGTGAATCGGAGAGTCTGAATTAGGATAGGAAGTGAGTGGCAATGTAGGATGGAGAAAAGCACCGCGGGGTGGTCAGCATGGGGAGGTCAGGGAACATGCAGTGGCAATGTAGGATAGGTTTCTGAAAAATATTCCGGGGTGATGCTCATTGTATGGGTGTGTAACAATACATTCACTAGTAGGAGTGAGAAAAACATAACGGGGTGGTGTGAATCGGAGGGTCTGAATTATATAGGCATTGAGTGGCAATGTAGGATGGAGAAAAGCACCGCATGGTGGTCAGCATGGGGAAGTCAGGGAACATGCATTGGCAATGTAGGATAGGTTTCTGAAAAATATTCCGGGGTGGTGCGCATTGTATGGGTGTGTACCATTACATTCACTAGTAGGAGTGAGAAAAACATCGAGGGGTGGTGCGCTTTGTATGGGTGTGTAACATTACATTCACTAGTAGGAGTGAGAAAAACATCACGGGGTGGTATGAATCGGAGGGTCTGAATAAGATAGGCAGTGAGTGGCAATGTAGGATGGAGAATAGCATCGCGGGGTGGTCAGCATGGGGAGGTCAGGGAACATGCAGTGGCAATGTAGGATAGGTTTCTGAAAAACATCGCGGGGTGGTACGCATTGTACGGGTGTGTAACATTACATTCACTAGTAGGAGTGAGAAAAACATCACAGGGTGGTGTGAATCGGAGGGTCTTAATTAGGATAGGCAGTGAGTGGCAGTGTAGGATGGAGAAAAGCACTGCGGGGTGGTCAGCATGTGGAGGTCAGGTAACATGCAGTGGCAATGTAGGATAGGTTTCTGAAAAACATCGCGGGGTGGTGCGCATTGTATGGGTGTGTAACATTACATTCACCAGTAGGAGAGAGAAAAACATCGTGGGGTGGTGCGCTTTGTATGGGTGTGTAACATTACATTCACTAGTAGGAGTGAGAAAAACATCACGGGGTGGTGTGAATCGGAGGGTCTGAATTAGGATAGGCAGTGAGTGGCAATGTAGGATGGAGAAAAGCAACACGGGGTGGTCAGCATGGGGAGGTCAGGGAACATGCAGTGGCAATGTAGGATAGGTTTCTGAAAAACATCGCGGGGTGGTACGCATTGTATAGGTGTGTAACATTAAATTCACTAGTAGAAGTGAGAAAAACATCACGGGGTGGTGCGCATTGTATGGGTGTGTAACATTACATTCACTAGTAGGAGTGAGAAAAACATCACCGGGTGGTGTGAATCGGAGAGTCTGAATTAGGATAGGAAGTGAGTGGCAATGGAGGATGGAGAAAAGCACTGCGGGGCGGTCAGCATGGGGAGGTCAGGGAACATGCAGTGGCAATGTAGGATAGGTTTCTGAAAAACATCCGGGGGTGGTGCGCATTGTATGGCTGTGGAACTTTAGATTCACTAGTAGGAGTGAGAAAAACATCACGGGGTGGTGTGAATCGGAGTGTCTCAATTAGGATAGGCAGTAAGTGGCAATGTAGGATGGAGAAAAGCCCCGCGTGGTGGTCAGCATGGGGAGGTCAAGGAACATGCAGTGGCAATGTAGGATAGGTTTCTGAAAAACATCGCGGGGTGGTGTGCATTGTATGGGTGTGTAACATTACATTCACTAGTAGGAGTGAGAGAAACATCACAGGGTGGTGCGCATTGTATGGATGTGTAACATTACATTTACTAGTAGGTGTGTGAAAAACATCACGGGGTGGTGTGAATCGTAGGGTCTGAATTAGGATAGGCATTGAGTGGCAATATAGGATGGAGAAAAGCACCGCGGGGTGGTCAGCATGTGTAGGTCAGGGAAAATGCAGTGACAATGTAGGATAGGTTTCTGAAAAACATAGCGGGGTTGTGCGCATGGTATGGGTGTGTAACAATACATTCACTAGTAGGAGTGAGAAAAACATAACGGGGTGGTGTGAATCGGAGGGTCTGAATTAGATAGGCAGTGAGTGGCAATGTAGGATGGAGAAAAGCACCGCGGGTTCGTCAGCATGGGGAGGTCAGGGAACATGCAGTGGCAATGTAGGATAGGTTTCTGAAAAACATCGCGGGTGGTGCGCATTGTATGGGTGTGTAACATTACATTCACTAGTAGGAGCGAGAAAAAGATCACAGGGTGGTGCGCATTGTATGGGTATGTAACATTACATTCACTAGTAGGAGTGAGAAAAACATCACGGGGTAGTGTGAACCGGATGGTCTGAATTAGGATAGGCAGTGAGGGGCAATGTAGGATGGGGAAAAGCACCGCGGGGAGGTCAGCATGGGGAGGTCAGGGAACATGCAGTGGCAATGTAGGATAGGTTTCTGAAAAACATCGCGGGGTGGTGCGCAATGTAAGGATGTGTAACATTACATTCACTAGTAGGAGTGAGAAAAACATCACGGGGTGGTGTGAATCGGAGGGTCTGAATTAGGATAGGCATTGAGTGGCAATGTAGGATGGAGAAAAGCAACGCGGGGTGGTCAGCATGGGGAGGTCAGGGAACATGCAGTGGCAATGTAGGATAGGTTTCTGAAAAACATCGCGGGTGGTGCACATTGTATGGGTTTGTAACTTAAATTCACTAGTAGGAGTGAGAAAAACATCACGGGGTGGTGCGCATTGTATGGGTGTGTAACATTACATTCACTAGTAGGAGTGAGAAAAACATCACGGGGTGGTGTGAATCGGAGTGTCTGAATTAGGATAGGCAGTAAGTTGCAATGTAGGATGGAGAAAAGCACCGCGTGGTGGTCAGCATGGGGAGGTCAAGGAACATGCAGTGGCAATGTAGGATAGGTTTCTGAAAAACATCGCGGGTTGGTGCGCATTGTATGGGTGTGTAACATTACATTCACTAGTAGGAGTGAGAGAAACATCACAGGGTGGTGCGCATTGTATGGGTGTGTAACATTACATTTACTAGTAGGTGTGAGAAAAACATCACGGGGTGGTGTGAATCGTAGGGTCTGAATTAGGATAGGCATTGAGTGGCAATATAGGATGGAGAAAAGCAGCACGGTGTGGTCAGCATGTGTAGGTCAGGGAACATGCAGTGACAATGTAGGATAGATTTCTGAAAAACATAGTGGGGTTGTGCGCATTGTATGGGTGTGTAACAATACATTCACTAGTAGGAGCGAGAAAAACATAACGGGGTGGTGTGAATCGGAGTGTCTGAATTAGATAGGCAGTGAGTGGCAATGTAGGATGGAGAAAACCACCGCAGGGTGGTCAGCATGGGGAAGTCAGGGAACATGCAGTGCCAATGTAGGATAGGTTTCTGAAAAACATCGCTGGGTGGTGGGCATTGTATGGGTGTGTAACATTACATTCACTAGTAGGAGTGAGAAAAACATCACAGGGTGGTGCGCATTGTATGGGTGTGTAACATTACATTCATTAGTAGGAGTAAGAAAAACATCACGGGGTGGTGTGAATCGGATGGTCTGAATTAGGATAGGCAGTGAGGGGCAATGTAGGATGGGGAAAAGCACCGCGGGGAGGTCAGCATGCGGAGGTCAGGGAACATGCAGTGGCAATGCAGGATAGGTTTCTGAAAAACATCGCGGGGTGGTGCGCATTGTATGGGTGAGTAACATTACATTCACTAGTAGGAGTGAGAAAAACATCACGGGGTGGTGTGAATCAGAGGGTCTGAATTAGGATAGGCAGTGAGTGGCAATGTAGGATGGGGAAAAGCACCGCGGGGTGGTCAGCATGGGGAGGTCAGGGAACATGCAGTGGCAATGTAGGATAGGTTTCTGAAAAACATCGCGGGGTGGTGCGCAATGTAAGATTGTGTAACATTACATTCACTAGTAGGAGTGAGAAAAACATCACGGGGTGGTGTGAATCGGAGGGTCTGAATTAGGATAGGCATTGAGTTGCAATGTAGGATGGAGAAAAGCAACGCGGGGTGGTCAGCATGGGGAGGTCAGGGAACATGCAGTGGCAATGTAGGATAGGTTTCTGAAAAACATCGCGGGGTAGTGCACATTGTATGGGTTTGTAACTTAAATTCACTAGTAGGAGTGAGAAAAACATCACGGGGTGGTGCGCATTGTATGGGTGTGTAACATTACATTCACTAGTAGGAGTGAGAAAAACATCACAGGGTGGTGTGAATCGGAGAGTCTGAATTAGGATAGGAAGTGAGTGGCAATGTAGGATGGAGAAAAGCACTGCGGGGTGGTCAGCATGGGGAAGTCAGGGAACATGCAATGGCAATGTAGGATAGGTTTCTGAAAAACATCCGGGGGTGGTGCGCATTGTATGGGTGTGTAACATTAGATTCACTAGTATGAGTGAGAAAAACATCACGAGGTGGTGTGAATCGGAGTGTCTGAATTAGGATAGGCAGTAAGTGGCAATGTAGGATGGAGAAAAGCACCGCGTGGTGGTCAGCATGGGGATGTCAAGGAACATGCATTGGCAATGTAGGATAGGTTTCTGAAAAACATCGCGGGGTGGTGCGCATTGTATGGGTGTGTAACATTACATTCACTAGTAGGAGCGAGAAAAACATCACAGGGTGGTGCGCATTGTATGGGTATGTAACATTACATTCACTAGTAGGAGTGAGAAAAACATCACGGGGTAGTGTGAACCGGATGGTCTGAATTAGGATAGGCAGTGAGGGGCAATGTAGGATGGGGAAAAGCACCGCGGGGAGGTCAGCATGGGGAGGTCAGGGAACATGCAGTGGCAATGCAGGATAGGTTTCTGAAAAACATCGCGGGGTGGTGCGCATTGTATGGGTGAGTAACATTACATTCACTAGTAGGAGTGAGAAAAACATCACGGGGTGGTGTGAATCAGAGGGTCTGAATTAGGATAGGCAGTGAGTGGCAATGTAGGATGGGGAAAAGCACCGCGGGGTGATCAGCATGGGGAGGTCAGGGAACATGCAGTGGCAATGTAGGATAGGTTTCTGAAAAACATCGCGGGGTGGTGCGCAATGTAAGGATGTGTAACATTACATTCACTAGTAGGAGTGAGAAAAACATCACGGGGTGGTGTGAATCGGAGGGTCTGAATTAGGATAGGCATTGAGTGGCAATGTAGGATGGAGAAAAGCACCGCGGGGTGGTCAGCATGGGGAGGTCAGGGAACATGCAGTGGCAATGTAGGATAGGTTTCTGAAAAACATCGCGGGTGGTGCACATTGTATGGGTTTGTAACTTAAATTCACTAGTAGGAGTGAGAAAAACATCACGGGGTGGTGCGCATTGTATGGGTGTGTAACATTACATTCACTAGTAGGAGTGAGAAAAACATCACGGGGTGGTGTGAATCGGAGAGTCTGAATTAGGATAGGAAGTGTGTGGCAATGTAGGATGGAGAAAAGCACCGCGGGGTGGTCAGCATGGGGAGGTCAGGGAACATGCAGTGGCAATGTAGGATAGGTTTCTGAAAAACATCCGGGTGTGGTGCGCATTGTATGGGTGTGTAACATTAGTTTCACTAGTAGGAGTGAGAAAAACATCACGGGGTGGTGTGAATCGGAGTGTCTGAATTAGGATAGGCAGTAAGTGGCAATGTAGGATGGAAAAAAGCACCGCGTGGTGGTCAGCATGGGGAGGTCAAGGAACATGCAGTGGCAATGTAGGATAGGTTTCTGAAAAACATCGCGGGGTGGTGCGCATTCTATGGGTGTGTAACATTACATTCATTAGTAGGAGTGAGAAAAACATCACGGGGTGGTGTGAATCAGAGGGTCTGAATTAGGATAGGCAGTGAGTGGCAATGTAGGATGGGGAAAAGCACCGCGCGGTGGTCAGCATGGGGAGGTCAGGGAACATGCAGTGGCAATGTAGGATAGGTTTCTGAAAAACATCGCGGGGTGGTGCGCAATGTAAGATTGTGTAACATTACATTCACTAGTAGGAGTGAGAAAAACATCACGGGGTGGTGTGAATCGGAGGGTCTGAATTAGGATAGGCATTGAGTGGCAATGTAGGATGGAGAAAAGCAACGCGGGGTGGTCAGCATGGGGAGGTCAGGGAACATGCAGTGGCAATGTAGGATAGGTTTCTGAAAAACATCGCGGGGTGGTGCACATTGTATGGGTTTGTAACTTAAATTCACTAGTAGGAGTGAGAAATCATCACGGTGTGGTGCGCATTGTATGGGTGTGTAACATTACATTCACTAGTAGGAGTGAGAAAAACATCACGGGGTGGTGTGAATCGGAGTGTCTGAATTAGGATAGGAAGTGAGTGGCAATGTAGGATGGAGAAAAGCACCGCGGGGTGGTCAGCATGGGGAGGTCAGGGAACATGCAGTGGCAATGTAGGATAGGTTTCTGAAAAACATCCGTGGGTGGTGCGCATTGTATGGGTGTGTAACATTAGATTCACTAGTAGGAGTGAGAAAAACATCACGGGGTGGTGTGAATCGGAGTGTCTGAATTAGGATAGGCAGTAAGTGGCAATGTAGGATGGAGAAAAGCACCGCGTGGTGGTCAGCATGGGGAGGTCAAGGAACATGCAGTGGCAATGTAGGATAGGTATCTGAAAAACATCGCGGGGTGGTGCGCATTGTATGGGTGTGTAACATTACATTCACTAGTAGGAGTGAGAGAAACATCACAGGGTGGTGCGCATTGTACGGGTGTGTAACATTACATTTACTAGTAGGAGTGAGAAAAACATCACGGGGTGGTGTGAATCGTAGGGTCTGAATTAGGATAGGCATTGAGTGGCAATATAGGATGGAGAAAAGCAGCGCGTGGTGGTCAGCATGTGTAGGTCAGGGAACATGCAGTGACAATGTAGGATAGGTTTCTGAAAAACATAGCGGGGTTGTGCGCATTGTATGGGTGTGTAACAATACATTCACTAGTAGGAGTGACAAAAACATAACGGGGTGGTGTGAATCGGAGTGTCTGAATTAGATAGGCAGTGAGTGGCAGTGTAGGATGGAGAAAAGCACCGCGGGGTGGTCAGCATGGGGAGGTCAGGTAACATGCAGTGGCAATGTAGGATAGGTTTCTGAAAAACATCGCGGGGTGGTGCGCATTGTATGGGTGTGTAACATTACATTCACTAGTAGGAGTGAGAAAAACATCGTGGGGTGGTGCGCACTGTATGGGTGTGTAACATTACATTCACTAGTAGGAGTGAGAAAAACATCACGGGGTGGTGCGCATTGTATGGGTGTGTAACATTACATTCACTAGTAGGAGTGAGAAAAACATCACGGGGTGGTGTGAATCGGAGAGTCTGAATTAGGATAGGAAGTGAGTGGCAATGTAGGATGGAGAAAAGCACCGCGGGGTGGTCAGCATGGGGAGGTCAGGGAACATGCAGTGGCAATGTAGGATAGGTTTCTGAAAAATATTCCGGGGTGATGCTCATTGTATGGGTGTGTAACAATACATTCACTAGTAGGAGTGAGAAAAACATAACGGGGTGGTGTGAATCGGAGGGTCTGAATTATATAGGCATTGAGTGGCAATGTAGGATGGAGAAAAGCACCGCATGGTGGTCAGCATGGGGAAGTCAGGGAACATGCATTGGCAATGTAGGATAGGTTTCTGAAAAATATTCCGGGGTGGTGCGCATTGTATGGGTGTGTACCATTACATTCACTAGTAGGAGTGAGAAAAACATCGAGGGGTGGTGCGCTTTGTATGGGTGTGTAACATTACATTCACTAGTAGGAGTGAGAAAAACATCACGGGGTGGTATGAATCGGAGGGTCTGAATAAGATAGGCAGTGAGTGGCAATGTAGGATGGAGAATAGCATCGCGGGGTGGTCAGCATGGGGAGGTCAGGGAACATGCAGTGGCAATGTAGGATAGGTTTCTGAAAAACATCGCGGGGTGGTACGCATTGTACGGGTGTGTAACATTACATTCACTAGTAGGAGTGAGAAAAACATCACAGGGTGGTGTGAATCGGAGGGTCTTAATTAGGCTAGGCAGTGAGTGGCAGTGTAGGATGGAGAAAAGCACTGCGGGGTGGTCAGCATGTGGAGGTCAGGTAACATGCAGTGGCAATGTAGGATAGGTTTCTGAAAAACATCGCGGGGTGGTGCGCATTGTATGGGTGTGTAACATTACATTCACCAGTAGGAGAGAGAAAAACATCGTGGGGTGGTGCGCTTTGTATGGGTGTGTAACATTACATTCACTAGTAGGAGTGAGAAAAACATCACGGGGTGGTGTGAATCGGAGGTTCTGAATTAGGATAGGCAGTGAGTGGCAATGTAGGATGGAGAAAAGCAACACGGGGTGGTCAGCATGGGGAGGTCAGGGAACATGCAGTGGCAATGTAGGATAGGTTTCTGAAAAACATCGCGGGGTGGTGCGCATAGTATAGGTGTGTAACATTAAATTCACTAGTAGAAGTGAGAAAAACATCACGGGGTGGTGCGCATTGTATGGGTGTGTAACATTACATTCACTAGTAGGAGTGAGAAAAACATCACGGGGTGGTGTGAATCGGAGAGTCTGAATTAGGATAGGAAGTGAGTGGCAATGGAGGATGGAGAAAAGCACTGCGGGGCGGTCAGCATGGGGAGGTCAGGGAACATGCAGTGGCAATGTAGGATAGGTTTCTGAAAAACATCCGGGGGTGGTGCGCATTGTATGGCTGTGGAACTTTAGATTCACTAGTAGGAGTGAGAAAAACATCACGGGGTGGTGTGAATCGGAGTGTCTCAATTAGGATAGGCAGTAAGTGGCAATGTAGGATGGAGAAAAGCCCCGCGTGGTGGTCAGCATGGGGAGGTCAAGGAACATGCAGTGGCAATGTAGGATAGGTTTCTGAAAAACATCGCGGGGTGGTGTGCATTGTATGGGTGTGTAACATTACATTCACTAGTAGGAGTGAGAGAAACATCACAGGGTGGTGCGCATTGTATGGATGTGTAACATTACATTTACTAGTAGGTGTGTGAAAAACATCACGGGGTGGTGTGAATCGTAGGGTCTGAATTAGGATAGGCATTGAGTGGCAATATAGGATGGAGAAAAGCACCGCGGGGTGGTCAGCATGTGTAGGTCAGGGAAAATGCAGTGACAATGTAGGATAGGTTTCTGAAAAACATAGCGGGGTTGTGCGCATGGTATGGGTGTGTAACAATACATTCACTAGTAGGAGTGAGAAAAACATAACGGGGTGGTGTGAATCGGAGGGTCTGAATTAGATAGGCAGTGAGTGGCAATGTAGGATGGAGAAAAGCACCGCGGGTTCGTCAGCATGGGGAGGTCAGGGAACATGCAGTGGCAATGTAGGATAGGTTTCTGAAAAACATCGCGGGTGGTGCGCATTGTATGGGTGTGTAACATTACATTCACTAGTAGGAGCGAGAAAAACATCACAGGGTGGTGCGCATTGTATGGGTATGTAACATTACATTCACTAGTAGGAGTGAGAAAAACATCACGGGGTAGTGTGAACCGGATGGTCTGAATTAGGATAGGCAGTGAGGGGCAATGTAGGATGGGGAAAAGCACCGCGGGGAGGTCAGCATGCGGAGGTCAGGGAACATGCAGTGGCAATGCAGGATAGGTTTCTGAAAAACATCGCGGGGTGGTGCACATTGTATGGGTGAGTAACATTACATTCACTAGTAGGAGTGAGAAAAACATCACGGGGTGGTGTGAATCAGAGGGTCTGAATTAGGATAGGCAGTGAGTGGCAATGTAGGATGGGGAAAAGCACCGCGGGGTGATCCGCATGGGGAGGTCAGGGAACATGCAGTGGCAATGTAGGATAGGTTTCTGAAAAACATCGCGGGGTGGTGCGCAATGTAAGGATGTGTAACATTACATTCACTAGTAGGAGTGAGAAAAACATCACGGGGTGGTGTGAATCGGAGGGTCTGAATTAGGATAGGCATTGAGTGGCAATGTAGGATGGAGAAAAGCAACGCGGGGTGGTCAGCATGGGGAGGTCAGGGAACATGCAGTGGCAATGTAGGATAGGTTTCTGAAAAACATCGCGGGTGGTGCACATTGTATGGGTTTGTAACTTAAATTCACTAGTAGGAGTGAGAAAAACATCACGGGGTGGTGCGCATTGTATGGGTGTGTAACATTACATTCACTAGTAGGAGTGAGAAAAACATCACGGGGTGGTGTGAATCGGAGAGTCTGAATTAGGATAGGAAGTGTGTGGCAATGTAGGATGGAGAAAAGCACCGCGGGGTGGTCAGCATGGGGAGGTCAGGGAACATGCAGTGGCAATGTAGCATAGGTTTCTGAAAAACATCCGGGGGTGGTGCGCATTGTATGGGTGTGTAACATTAGATTCACTAGTAGGAGTGAGAAAAACATCACGGGGTGGTGTGAATCGGAGTGTCTGAATTAGGATGGGCAGTAAGTGGCAATGTAGGATGGAGAAAAGCACCGCGTGGTGGTCAGCATGGGGAGGTCAAGGAACATGCAGTGGCAATGTAGGATAGGTTTCTGAAAAACATCGCGGGGTGGTGCGCATTGTATGGGTGTGTAACATTACATTCACTAGTAGGAGTGAGAGAAACATCACAGGGTGGTGCGCATTGTATGGGTGTGTAACATTACATTTACTAGTAGGTGTGAGAAAAACATCACGGGGTGGTGTGAATCGTAGGGTCTGAATTAGGATAGGCATTGAGTGGCAATATAGGATGGAGAAAAGCAGCACGGTGTGGTCAGCATGTGTAGGTCAGGGAACATGCAGTGACAATGTAGGATAGATTTCTGAAAAACATAGTGGGGTTGTGCGCATTGTATGGGTGTGTAACAATACATTCACTAGTAGGAGCGAGAAAAACATAACGGGGTGGTGTGAATCGGAGTGTCTGAATTAGATAGGCAGTGAGTGGCAATGTAGGATGGAGAAAACCACCGCAGGGTGGTCAGCATGGGGAAGTCAGGGAACATGCAGTGCCAATGTAGGATAGGTTTCTGAAAAACATCGCTGGGTGGTGGGCATTGTATGGGTGTGTAACATTACATTCACTAGTAGGAGTGAGAAAAACATCACAGGGTGGTGCGCATTGTATGGGTGTGTAACATTACATTCATTAGTAGGAGTGAGAAAAACATCACGGGGTAGTGTGAACCGGATGGTCTGAATTAGGATAGGCAGTGAGGGGCAATGTAGGATGGGGAAAAGCACCGCGGGGAGGTCAGCATGCGGAGGTCAGGGAACATGCAGTGGCAATGCAGGATAGGTTTCTGAAAAACATCGCGGGGTGGTGCGCATTGTATGGGTGAGTAACATTACATTCACTAGTAGGAGTGAGAAAAACATCACGGGGTGGTGTGAATCAGAGGGTCTGAATTAGGATAGGCAGTGAGTGGCAATGTAGGATGGGGAAAAGCACCGCGGGGTGATCAGCATGGGGAGGTCAGGGAACATGCAGTGGCAATGTAGGATAGGTTTCTGAAAAACATCGCGGGGTGGTGCGCAATGTAAGGATGTGTAACATTACATTCACTAGTAGGAGTGAGAAAAACATCACGGGGTGGTGTGAATCGGAGGGTCTGAATTAGGATAGGCATTGAGTGGCAATGTAGGATGGAGAAAAGCACCGCGGGGTGGTCAGCATGGGGAGGTCAGGGAACATGCAGTGGCAATGTAGGATAGGTTTCTGAAAAACATCGCGGGTGGTGCACATTGTATGGGTTTGTAACTTAAATTCACTAGTAGGAGTGAGAAAAACATCACGGGGTGGTGCGCATTGTATGGGTGTGTAACATTACATTCACTAGTAGGAGTGAGAAAAACATCACGGGGTGGTGTGAATCGGAGAGTCTGAATTAGGATAGGAAGTGTGTGGCAATGTAGGATGGAGAAAAGCACCGCGGGGTGGTCAGCATGGGGAGGTCAGGGAACATGCAGTGGCAATGTAGGATAGGTTTCTGAAAAACATCCGGGTGTGGTGCGCATTGTATGGGTGTGTAACATTAGATTCACTAGTAGGAGTGAGAAAAACATCACGGGGTGGGGTGAATCGGAGTGTCTGAATTAGGATAGGCAGTAAGTGGCAATGTAGGATGGAAAAAAGCACCGCGTGGTGGTCAGCATGGGGAGGTCAAGGAACATGCAGTGGCAATGTAGGATAGGTTTCTGAAAAACATCGCGGGGTGGTGCGCATTGTATGGGTGTGTAACATTACATTCACTAGTAGGAGTGAGAGAAACATCACAGGGTGGTGCGCAGTGTATGGGTGTGTAACATTACATTTACTAGTAGGAGTGAGAAAAACATCACGGGGTGGTGTGAATCGTAGGGTCTGAATTAGGATAGGCATTGAGTGGCAATATAGGATGGAGAAAAGCAGCACGGTGTGGTCAGCATGTGTAGGTCAGGGAACATGCAGTGACAATGTAGGATAGATTTCTGAAAAACATAGTGGGGTTGTGCGCATTGTATGGGTGTGTAACAATACATTCACTAGTAGGAGCGAGAAAAACATAACGGGGTGGTGTGAATCGGAGTGTCTGAATTAGATAGGCAGTGAGTGGCAATGTAGGATGGAGAAAACCACCGCAGGGTGGTCAGCATGGGGAAGTCAGGGAACATGCAGTGCCAATGTAGGATAGGTTTCTGAAAAACATCGCTGGGTGGTGGGCATTGTATGGGTGTGTAACATTACATTCACTAGTAGGAGTGAGAAAAACATCACAGGGTGGTGCGCATTGTATGGGTGTGTAACATTACATTCATTAGTAGGAGTGAGAAAAACATCACGGGGTGGTGTGAATCGGATGGTCTAAATTAGGATAGGCAGTGAGGGGCAATGTAGGATGGGGAAAAGCACCGCGGGGAGGTCAGCATGCGGAGGTCAGGGAACATGCAGTGGCAATGCAGGATAGGTTTCTGAAAAACATCGCGGGGTGGTGCGCATTGTATGGGTGAGTAACATTACATTCACTAGTAGGAGTGAGAAAAACATCACAGGGTGGTGTGAATCAGAGGGTCTGAATTAGGATAGGCAGTGAGTGGCAATGTAGGATGGGGAAAAGCACCGCGGGGTGGTCAGCATGGGGAGGTCAGGGAACATGCAATGGCAATGTAGGATAGGTTTCTGAAAAACATCGCGGGGTGGTGCGCAATGTAAGATTGTGTAACATTACATTCACTAGTAGGAGTGAGAAAAACATCACGGGGTGGTGTGAATCGGAGGGTCTGAATTAGGATAGGCATTGAGTGGCAATGTAGGATGGAGAAAAGCAACGCGGGGTGGTCAGCATGGGGAGGTCAGGGAACATGCAGTGGCAATGTAGGATAGGTTTCTGAAAAACATCGCGGGGTAGAGCACATTGTATGGGTTTGTAACTTAAATTCACTAGTAGGAGTGAGAAAAACATCACGGGGTGGTGCGCATTGTATGGGTGTGTAACATTGCATTCACTAGTAGGAGTGAGAAAAACATCACAGGGTGGTGTGAATCGGAGAGTCTGAATTAGGATAGGAAGTGAGTGGCAATGTAGGATGGAGAAAAGCACTGCGGGGTGGTCAGCATGGGGAGGTCAGGGAACATGCAGTGGCAATGTAGGATAGGTTTCTGAAAAACATCCGGGGGTGGTGCGCATTGTATGGGTGTGTAACATTAGATTCACTAGTAGGAGTGAGAAAAACATCACGAGGTGGTGTGAATCGGAGTGTCTGAATTAGGATAGGCAGTAAGTGGCAATGTAGGATGGAGAAAAGCACCGCGTGGTGGTCAGCATGGGGATGTCAAGGAACATGCAGTGGCAATGTAGGATAGGTTTCTGAAAAACATCGCGGGGTGGTGCGCATTGTATGGGTGTGTAACATTACATTCACTAGTAGGAGTGAGAGAAACATCACAGGGTGGTGCGCATTGTATGGGTGTGTAACATTACATTTACTAGTAGGAGTGAGAAAAACATCACGGGGTGGTGTGAATCGTAGGGTCTGAATTAGGATAGGCATTGAGTGGCAATATAGGATGGAGAAAAGCAGCGCGGGGTGGTCAGCATGTGTAGGTCAGGGAACATGCAGTGACAATGTAGGATAGGTTTCTGAAAAACATAGCGGGGTTGTGCACATTGTATGGGTGTGTAACAATACATTCACTAGTAGGAGTGAGAAAAACATAACGGGGTGGTGTGAATCGGAGGGTCTGAATTAGGATAGGCAGTGAGTGACAATGTAGGATGGAGAAAAGCACCGCGGGGTCGTCAGCATTGGGAGGTCAGGGAACATGCAGTGCCAATGTAGGATAGGTTTCTGAAAAACATCGCTGGGTGGTGGGCATTGTATGGGTGTGTAACATGACATTCACTAGTAGGAGTGAGAAAAACATCACAGGGTGGTGCGCATTGTATGGGTGTGTAACATTACATTCATTAGTAGGAGTGAGAAAAACATCACGGGGTGGTGTGAATCGGATGGTCTGAATTAGGATAGGCAGTGAGGGGCAATGTAGGATGGGGAAAAGCACCGCGTGGTGGTCAGCATGGGGAGGTCAAGGAACATGCAGTGGCAATGTAGGATAGGTTTCTGAAAAACATCCGGGGGTGGTGCGCATTGTATGGGTGTGTAACATTAGATTCACTAGTAGGAGTGAGAAAAACATCACGGGGTGGTGTGAATCGGAGTGTCTGAATTAGATAGGCAGTGAGTGGCAATGTAGGATGGAGAAAAGCACCGCAGGGTGGTCAGCATGGGGAAGTCAGGGAACATGCAGTGGCAATGGAGGATAGGTTTCTGAAAAACATTGCGGGTTGGTGCGCATTGTATGGGTGTGTAACATTACATTCACGAGTAGGAGTGAGAAAAACATCACGGGGTGGTGTGAATCGGAGGGTCTGAATTAGGATAGGCAGTGAGTGGCAATGTAGGATGGAGAAAAGCACCGCGGGGTCGTCAGCATTGGTAGGTCAGGGAACATGCAGTGCCAATGTAGGATAGGTTTCTGAAAAACATCGCTGGGTGGTGGGCATTGTATGGGTGTGTAACATGACATTCACTAGTAGGAGTGAGAAAAACATCACAGGGTGGTGCGCATTGTATGGGTGTGTAACATTACATTCATTAGTAGGAGTGAGAAAAACATCACGGGGTGGTGTGAATCGGATGGTCTGAATAAGGATAGGCAGTGAGGGGCAATGTAGGATGGGGAAAAGCACCGCGGGGAGGTCAGCATGCGGAGGTCAGGGAACATGCAGAGGCAATGTAGGATAGGTTTCTGAAAAACATCACGGGGTGGTGCACATTGTATGGGTGTGTAACATTACATTCACTAGTAGGAGTGAGAAAAACATCACGGGGTGGTGTGAATCGTAGGGTCTGAATTAGGATAGGCAGTGAGTGACAATGTAGGTTGGAGAAAAGCACCGCGGGGTGCTCAGCATGGGGAGGTCAGGGAACATGCAGTGGCAATGTAGGATAGGTTTCTGAAAAACATCGCGGGGTGGTACGCATTGTACGGGTGTGTAACATTACATTCACTAGTAGGAGTGAGAAAAACATCACGGGGTGGTGTGAATCGGAGGGTCTGAATTAGGATAGGCAGTGAGTGGCAGTGTAGGATGGAGAAAAGCACCGCGGGGTGGTCAGCATGGGGAGGTCAGGTAACATGCAGTGGCAATGTAGGATAGGTTTCTGAAAAACATCGCGGGGTGGTGCGCATTGTATGGGTGTGTAACATTACATTCACTAGTAGGAGTGAGAAAAACATCGTGGGGTGTTGCGCTTTGTATGGGTATGTAACATTACATTCACTAGTAGGAGTGAGAAAAACATCACGGGGTGGTGTGAATCGGAGGGTCTGAATTAGATAGGCAGTGAGTGGCAATGTAGGATGGAGAAAAGCACCGCGGGGTCGTCAGCATGGGGAGGTCAGGGAACATGCAGTGGCAATGTAGGATAGGTTTCTGAAAAACATCGCGGGTGGTGCGCATTGTATGGGTGTGTAACATTACATTCACTAGTAGGAGTGAGAAAAACATCACGGGGTGGTGTGAATAGGAGAGTCTGAATTAGGATAGGAAGTGAGTGGCAATGTAGGATGGAGAAAAGCACAGCGGGGTGGTCAGCATGGGGAGGTCAGGGAACATGCAGTGGCAATGTATGATAGGTTTCTGAAAAACATCCGGGGGTGGTGCACATTGTATGGGGGTGTAACATTAGATTCACTAGTAGGAGTGAGAAAAACATCACGGGGTGGTGTGAATCGTAGTGTCTCAATTAGGATAGGCAGTAAGTGGCAATGTAGGATGGAGAAAAGCACCGCGAGGTGGTCAGCATGGGGAGGTCAAGGAACATGCAGTGGCAATGTAGGATAGGTTTCTGAAAAACATCGCGGGGTGGTGCGCATTGTATGGGTGTGTAACATTACATTCACTAGTAGGAGTGAGAGAAACATCACAGGGGGGTGCGCATTGTATGGGTGTGTAACATTACATTTACTAGTAGGAGTGAGAAAAACATCACGGGGTGGTGTGAATCGTAGGGTCTGAATTAGGATAGGCATTGAGTGGCAATATAGGATGGAGAAAAGCACCGCGGGGTTGTCAGCATGTGTAGGTCAGGGAACATGCAGTGACAATGTAGGATAGGTTTCTGAAAAACATAGCGGGGTTGTGCGCATTGTATGGGTGTGTAACAATACATTCACTAGTAGGAGTGAGAAAAACATAACGGGGTGGTGTGAATCGGAGGGTCTGAATTAGATAGGCAGTGAGTGGCAATGTAGGATGGAGAAAAGCACCGCAGGGTGGTCAGCATGGGGAAGTCAGGGAACATGCAGTGGCAATGTAGGATAGGTTGATGAAAAACATTTCGGGGTGGTGCGCATTGTATGGGTGTGTAACATTACATTCACTAGTAGGAGTGAGAAAAACATCACGGGGTGGTGTGAATCGGAGGGTCTGAATTAGGATAGGCAGTGAGTGGCAATGTAGGATGGAGAAAATCACCGCGGGGTCGTCAGCATTGGGAGGTCAGGGAACATGCAGTGCCAATGTAGGATAGGTTTCTGAAAAGCATCGCGGGGTGGTGGGCATTGTATGGGTGTGTAACATTACATTCACTAGTAGGAGTGAGAAAAACATCACAGGGTGGTGTGAATCGGATGGTCTGAATTAGGATAGGCAGTGAGAGACAATGTAGGATGGGGAAAAGCACCGCGGGGAGGTCAGCATGCGGAGGTCAGGGAACATGCAGAGGCAATGTAGGATAGGTTTCTGAAAAACATCACGGGGTGGTGCGCATTGTATGGGTGTGTAACATTGCATTCACTAGTAGGAGTGAGGAAAACATCACGGGGTGGTGTGAATCGTAGGGTCTGAATTAAGATAGGCAGTGAGTGACAATGTAGGTTGGAGAAAAGCACCGCGGGGTGCTCAGCATGGGGAGGTCAGGGAACATGCAGTGGCAATATAGGATAGATTTCTGAAAAACATCGCGAGGTGGTACGCATTGTACGGGTGTGTAACATTACATTCACTAGTAGGAGTGAGAATAACATCACGGGGTGGTGTGAATCGGAGGGTCTGAATTAGGATAGGCAGAGAGTGGCAGTGTAGGATGGAGAAAAGCACCGCGGGGTGGTCAGCATGGGGAGGTCAGGTAACATGCAGTGGCAATGTAGGATAGGTTTCTGAAAAACATCGCGGGGTGGTGCGCATTGTATGGGTGTGTAACATTACATTCACAAGTAGGAGTGAGAAAAACATCGTGGGGTGGTGCGCTTTGTATGGGTGTGTAACAATACATTCACTAGTAGGAGTGAGAAAAACATCACGGGGTGGTGTGAATCAGAGTGTCTGAATTAGGATACGCAGTAAGTGGCAATGTAGGATGGAGAAAAGCCCCGCGTGGTGGTCAGCATGGGGAGGTCAAGGAACATGCAGTGGCAATGTAGGATAGTTTTCTGAAAAACAACGCGGGGTGGTGCGCATTGTATGGGTGTGTAACATTACTTTTACTAGTAGGAGTGAGAAAAAAATCACGGGGTGGTGTGAATCGTAGGGTATGAATTAGGATAGGCATTGAGTGGCAATATAGGATGGAGAAAAGCACCGCGGGGTGGTCAGCATGTGTAGGTCAGGGAACATGTAGTGACAATGTAGGTTAGGTTTCTGAAAAACATAGAGGGGTTTTGTGCATTGTATGGGTGTGTAACAATACATTGACTAGTAGGAGTGAGAAAAACATAACAGGGTGGTGTGAATCGGAGGGTCTGAATTAGATAGGCAGTGAGTGGCAATGTAGCATGGAGAAAAGCACCGCAGGGTGGTCAGCATGGGGAAGTCAGGGAACATGCAGTGGCAATATAGGATAGGTTTCTGAAAAACATCGCGGGGTGGTGCGCATTGTATGGGTGTGTAACATTACATTCACTAGTAGGAGTGAGAAAAACATCACGGGGTGGTGTGAATCGGAGGGTCTGAATTAGGATAGGCAGTGAGTGGCAATGTAGGATGGAGAAAAGCACTGCAGGGTTGTCAGCATGGGGAGGTCAGGGAACATGCAGTGGCAATGTAGGATAGGTTTCTGAAAAACATCGCGGGGTGGTGGGCATTGTATGGGTGTGTAACATTACATTCACTAGTAGGAGTGAGAAACACATCACAGGGTGGTGCGCATTGTATGGGTGTGTAACATTACATTCACTAGTAGGAGTGAGAAAAACATCACGGGGTGGTGTGAATCGGATGGTCTGAATTAGGATAGGCAGTGAGGGGCAATGTAGGATGGGGAAAAGCACCCTGGGGAGGTCAGCATGGGGAGGTCAGGGAACATGCACTGGCAATGTATGATAGGTTTCTGTAAAACATCGCGGGGTGGTGCGCAATGTATGGATGTGTAACATTACATTCACTAGTAGGAGTGAGAAAAACATCACGGGGTGGTGTGAATCAGAGTGTCTGCATTAGGATACGCAGTAAGTGGCAATGTAGGATGGAGAAAAGCCCCGCGTGGTGGTCAGCATGGGGAGGTCAAGGAACATGCAGTGGCAATGTAGGATAGTTTTCTGAAAAACATCGCGGGGTGGTGCGCATTGTATGGGTGTGTAACATTACATTCACTAGTAGGAGTGAGAGAAACATCACAGGGTGGTGCGCATTGTATGGGTGTGTAACATTGCATATACTAGTAGGGGTGAGAAAAACATCACGGGGTGGTGTGAATCGTAGGGTCTGAATTAGGATAGGCATTGAGTGGCAATATAGAATGGAAAAAAGTACCGCGGGGTGGTCAGCATGAGTAGGTCAGGGAAAATGCAGTGACAATGTAGGATAGGTTTCTGAAAAACATAGCGGGGTTGTGCGCATGGTATGGGTGTGTAACAATACATTCACTAGTAGGAGTGAGAAAAATATAACGGGGTGGTGTGAATCGGAGGGTCTGAATTAGATAGGCAGTGAGTGGCAATGTAGGATGGAGAAAAGCACCGCAGGGTGGTCAGCATGGGGAAGTCAGGGATCATGCAGTGGCAATGTAGGATAGGTTTCTGAAAAACATTGCGGGGTGGTGCGCATTGTATGGGTGTGTAACATTACATTCACTAGTAGGAGTGAGAAAAACATCACGGGGCGGTGTTAATCGGAGGGTCTGAATTAGGATAGACAGTGAGTGGCAATGTAGGATGGAGAAAAGCACCGCAGGGTCGTCAGCATGGGGAGGTCAGGGAACATGCAGTGGCAATGTAGGATAGGTTTCTGAAAAACATAGTGGGTGGTGCGCATTGTATGGGTGTGTAACATTAGATTCACTAGTAGGAGTGAGAAAAACATCACGGGGTGGTGAGAATCGTAGTGTCTCAATTAGGATAGGCAGTAAGTGGCAATGTAGGATGGAGAAAAGCACCGCGTGGTGGTCAGCATGGGGAGGTCAAGGAACATGCAGTGGCAATGTAGGATAGGTTTCTGAAAAACATAGCGGGGTTGTGCGCATTGTATGGGTGTGTAACATTAGATTCACTAGTAGGAGTGAGAAAAACATCACGGGGAGTTGTGAATCGTAGGGTCTGAATTAGGATAGGCATTGAGTGGCAATTTAGGATGGAGAAAAGCACCGCGGGGTGGTCAGCATGTGTAGGTCAAGGAACATGTAGTGACAATGTAGGATAGGTTTCTGAAAAACATAGCGGGGTTGTGCGCATTCTATTGGTGTGTAACAATACATTCACTAGTAGGAGTGAGAAAAACATCACGGGGTGGTGTGAATCGGAGGGTCTGAATTAGGTATGCATTGAGTGGCAATGTAGGATGGAGAAAAGCACCGCAGGGTGGTCAGCATGGGGAAGTCAGGGAACATGCAGTGGCAATATAGGATAGGTTTCTGAAAAACATTGCGGGGTGGTGCACATTGTATGGGTGTGTAACATTACATTCACTAGTAGGAGTGAGAAAAACATCACGGGGTGGTGTGAATCGGAGGGTCTGAATTAGGATAAGCGGTGAGTGCCAATGTAGGATGAAGAAAAGCACCGCGGGGTCGTCAGCATGGGGAGGTCAGGGAACATGCAATGGCAATGTAGGATAGGTTTCTGAAAAACATCGCGGGGTGGTGGGCATTGTATGGGTGTGTAACATTACATTCACTAGTAGGAGTGAGAAACACATCACAGGGTGGTGCGCATTGTATGGGATTGTAACATTACATTCAATAGTAGGAGTGAGAAAAACATCACGGGGTGGTGTGAATCGGATGGTCTGAATTAGGATAGGCAGTGACGGGCAATGTAGGATGGGGAAAAGCACCCTGGGGAGGTCAGCATGGGGAGGTAAGGGAACATGCAGAGGCAATGTAGGATAGGTTTCGGAAAAACAGCGCGGGGTGGTGCGCATTGTATGGGTGTGTAACATTACATTCACTAGTAGGAGTGAGAAAAACATCACGGGGTGGTGTGAATCGGAGGGTCTGAATTAGGATAGGCTGTGAGTGGCAATGTAGGATGGGGAAAAGCACCGCAGGGTGGTCAGCATGGGAAGGTCAGGGAACATGCACTGGCAATGTACGATAGGTTTCTGAAAAACATCGCGGGGTGGTGCGCAATGTATGGATGTGTAACATTACATTCACTAGTAGGAGTGAGAAAAACATCACGGGGTGGTGTGAATCGGAGGGTCTGAATTAGGATAGGCATTGAGTGGCAATGTAGGATGGAGATAAGCAACGCGGTGTGGTCAGCATGGGTAGGTCAGGGAACATGCAGTGGCAATGTAGGATAGGTTTCTGAAAAACATTGCGGGGTGGTGCGCATTGTATGGGTGTGTAACATTAAATTCACTAGTGGGAGTGAGAAAAACATCACGGGGTGGTGCGCATTGTATGGGTGTGTAACATTACATTCACTAGTAGGAGTGAGAAAAACATCACGGGGCGGTGTGAATCGGAGAGTCTGAATTAGGATAGGAAGTGAGGGCAATGTAGGATGGAGAAAAGCACCGCAGGGTGGTCAGCATGGGGAGGTCAGGGAACATGCAGTGGCAATGTAGGATAGGTTTCTGAAAAACAAGCGGGGGTGGTGCGCATTGTATGGGTGTGTAACATTACATTCACTAGTAGGAGTGAGGGAAACATCACAGGGTGGTGTGCATTGTATGGGTGTGTTACATTACATTCACTAGTAGGAGTGAGAGAAACATCACAGGGTGGTGCGCATTGTATGGGTGTGTAACATTACATTTACAAGTAGGAGTGAGAAAAACATAACGGATTGGTGTGATCGGAGGGTCTGAATTAGATCGGCAGTGAGTGGCAATGTAGGATGGAGAAAAGCACCGCAGTGTGGTCAGCATGGGGAAGTCAGGGAACATGCAGTGGCAATGTAGGATAGGTTTCTGAAAAACATTGCGGGGTGGTGTGCATTGTATAGGTGTGTAACATTACATTCACTAGTAGGAGTGAGAAAAACATCACGGGGTGGTGTGAATCTGAGGGTCTGAATTAGGATAGGCAGTGAGTGGCAATGTAGGATGGAGAAAAGCACCGCGGGGTCGTCATAATTGGGAGGTCAGGGAACATGCAGTGGCAATGTAGGATATGTTTCTGAAAAACATCGCGGGGTGGTGGGCATTGTATGGGTGTGTAACATTACATTAACTAGTAGGAGTGAGAAAAACATCACAGGGTGGTGCGCATTGTATGGGTGTGTAACATTACATTCACTAGTAGGAGTGAGAAAAACATCACGGAGTGGTGTGAATCGGATGGTCTGAATTAGGATAGGCAGTGAGGGGCAATGTAGGATGGGGAAAAGCACCGGGGGGAGGTCAGCATGTGGAGGTCAGGGAACATGCAGAGGCAATGAAGGATAGGTTTCTGAAAAACATCGCGGGGTGGTGCGCATTGTATGGGTGTGTAACATTACATTCCCTAGTAGGAGTGAGAAAAACATCACGGGGTGGTGTGAATCGTAGGGTCTGAATTAGCATAGGCAGTGAGTGACAATGTAGGTTGGAGAAAAGCACCGCGGGGTGCTCAGCATGGGGAGGTCAGGGAACATGCAGTGGCAATGTAGGATAGGTTTCTGAAAAACATCCGAGGGTGGTGCGCATTGTATGTGTGTGTAACATTAGATTCACTAGTAGGAGTGAGAAAAACATCACGGGGTTGTGTGAATCAGAGTGTCTGAATTAGGATAGGCAGTAAGTGGCAATGTAGGATGGAGAAAAGCCCCGCGTGGTTGTCAGCATGGGGAGGTCAAGGAACATGGAGTGGCAATGTAGGATAGGTTTCTGAAAAACATCGCGGGGTGGTGTGCATTGTATGGGTGTGTAACACTACATTCACTAGTAGGAGTGAGAGAAACATCACAGGGTGGTGTGCATTGTATGGGTGTGTAACATTACATTTACTAGTAGGAGTGAGAAAAACATCACTTGGTGGTGTGAATCGTAGGGTCTGAATTAGGATAGGCATTGAGGGGCAATAAAGGATGGAGAAAAGCACCGCGGGGAGGTCAGCATGGGGAGGTCAGGGAACATGCAGTGGCAATGCAGGATAGGTTTCTGAAAAACATCGTGGGGTGGTGCGCATTGTATGGGTGTGTAACATTACATTCACTAGTAGGAGTGAGAAAAACATCACGGGGTGGTGTGAATCATAGGGGCTGAATTAGGATAGGCAGTGAGTGGCAATGTAGAATGGAGAAAAGCACCGCGTGGTGGTCAGCATAGGGAGGTCAGGGAACATGCAGTGGCAACGTAGGATAGTTTTCTGAAAAACATCGCGGGGTGGTGCGCATTGTATGGGAGAGTAACATTACATTCACTAGTAGGAGTGAGAAAAACATCACGGGGTGGTGTGAATCGGAGGGTCTGAATTAGGATAGGCATTGAGTGGCAATGTAGGATGGAGAAAAGCAACGCAGGGTGGTCAGCATGGGGAGGTCAGGCAACATGCAGTGGCAATGTAGGATAGGTTTCTGAAAAACATCACGGGGTGGTGCGCATTGTATGGGTGTGTAACATTAAATTCACTAGTAGGAGTGAGAAAAACATCACGGCGTGGTGCGCATTGTATGGGTGTGTAACAATTCATTCACTAGTTGGAGTGAGAAAAACATCACGGGGTGGTGTGAATCGGATGGTCTGAATTAGGATAGGCAGTGAGGGGCAATGTAGGATGGGGAAAAGCACCGCGGGGAGGTCAGCATGCGGAGGTCAGGGAACATGCAGAGGCAATGAAGGATAGGTTTCTGAAAAACATCGCGGGGTGGTGCACATTGTATGGGTGTGTAACATTACATTCCCTAGTAGGAGTGAGAAAAACATCACGGGGTGGTGTGAATCGTAGGGTCTGAATTAGGATAGGCAGTGAGTGACAATGTAGGTTGGAGAAAAGCACCGCGGGATGCTCAGCATGGGGAGGTCAAGGAACATGCAGTGGCAATTTAGGATAGGTTTCTGAAAAACATCGCTGGGTGGTACGCATTGTACGGGTGTGTAACATTACATTCACTAGTAGGAGTGAGAAAAACATCACGGGTTGGTGTGAATGGGAGGGTCTGAATTAGGATAGGCAGTGAGTGGCAGTGTAGGATGGAGAAAAGCACCGCGGGGTGGTCAGCATGGGGAGGTCAGGTAACATGCAGTGGCAATGTAGGATAGGTTTCTGAAAAACATCGCGGGGTGGTGCGCTTTGTATGGGTGTGTAACATTACATTCACTAGTAGGAGTGAGAAAAACATCACGGGGTGGTGTGAATCGGAGGGTCTGAATTAGGATAGGCAGTGAGTGGCAATGTAGGATGGAGAAAAGCACCGCGGGGTGGTCAGCAAGGGGAGGTCAGGGAACATGAAGTGGCAATATAGGATAGGCTTCTGAAAAACATCGCGGGGTGCTGCGCATTGTATGGGTGTGTACCATTACATTCACTAGTAGGAGTGAGAAAAACATCACGGGGTGGTGTGAATCGGAGAGTCTGAATTAGGATAGGAAGTGAGTGGCAATGTAGGATGGAGAAAAGCACCGCGGGGTGGTCAGCATGGGGAGGTCAGGGAACATGCAGTGGCAATGTAGGATAGGTTTCTGAAAAACATCCGGGGGTGGTGCGCATTGTATGTGTGTGTAACATTAGATTCACTAGTAGGAGTGAGAAAAACATCACGGGGTGGTGTGAATCAGAGTGTCTGAATTAGGATAGGCAGTAAGTGGCAATGTAGGATGGAGAAAAGCCCCGCGTGGTGGTCAGCATGGGGAGGTCAAGGAACATGCAGTGGCAATGTAGGATAGGTTTCTGAAAAACATCGCGGGGTGGTGTGCATTGTATGGGTGTGTAACATTACATTTACTAGTAGGAGTGAGAAAAACATCACGGGGTGGTGTGAATCGTAGGGTCTGAATTAGGATAGGCATTGAGTGGCAATATAGGTTGGAGAAAAGCACCGCGGGGAGGTCAGCATGGGGAGGTCAGGGTACATGCAGTGGCAATACAGGATAGGTTTCTGAAAAATATCGCGGGGTGGTGCGCATTGTATGGGTGTGTAACATTACATTCACTAGTAGGAGTGAGAAACACATCACAGGGTGGTGCGCATTGTATGGGTGTGTAACATTACATTCACTAGTAGGAGTGAGAAAAACATCACGGGGTGGTGTGAATCGGATGGTCTGAATTAGGATAGGCAGTGAGGGGCAATGTAGGATGGGGAAAAGCACCCTGGGGAGGTCAGCATGGGGAGGTCAGGGAACATGCACTGGCAATGTATGATAGGTTTCTGTAAAACATCGCGGGGTGGTGCGCAATGTATGGATGTGTAACATTACATTCACTAGTAGGAGTGAGAAAAACATCACGGGGTGGTGTGAATCAGAGTGTCTGAATTAGGATACGCAGTAAGTGGCAATGTAGGATGGAGAAAAGCCCCGCGTGGTGGTCAGCATGGGGAGGTCAAGGAACATGCAGTGGCAATGTAGGATAGTTTTCTGAAAAACATCGCGGGGTGGTGCGCATTGTATGGGTGTGTAACATTACATTCACTAGTAGGAGTGAGAGAAACATCACAGGGTGGTGCGCATTGTATGGGTGTGTAACATTACATATACTAGTAGGGGTGAGAAAAACATCACGGGGTGGTGTGAATCGTAGGGTCTGAATTAGGATAGGCATTGAGTGGCAATATAGGATGGAAAAAAGTACCGCGGGGTGGTCAGCATGTGTAGGTCAGGGAAAATGCAGTGACAATGTAGGATAGGTTTCTGAAAAACATAGCGGGGTTGTGCGCATGGTATGGGTGTGTAACAATACATTCACTAGTAGGAGTGAGAAAAATATAACGGGGTGGTGTGAATCGGAGGGTCTGAATTAGATAGGCAGTGAGTGGCAATGTAGGATGGAGAAAAGCACCGCAGGGTGGTCAGCATGGGGAAGTCAGGGATCATGCAGTGGCAATGTAGGATAGGTTTCTGAAAAACATAGTGGGTGGTGCGCATTGTATGGGTGTGTAACATTACATTCACTAGTAGGAGTGAGAAAAACATCACGGGGTGGTGAGAATCGTAGTGTCTCAATTAGGATAGGCAGTAAGTGGCAATGTAGGATGGAGAAAAGCACCGCGTGGTGGTCAGCATGGGGAGGTCAAGGAACATGCAGTGGCAATGTAGGATAGGTTTCTGAAAAACATAGCGGGGTTGTGCGCATTGTATGGGTGTGTAACATTAGATTCACTAGTAGGAGTGAGAAAAACATCACGGGGAGTTGTGAATCGTAGGGTCTGAATTAGGATAGGCATTGAGTGGCAATTTAGGATGGAGAAAAGCACCGCGGGGTGGTCAGCATGTGTAGGTCAAGGAACATGTAGTGACAATGTAGGATAGGTTTCTGAAAAACATAGCGGGGTTGTGCGCATTGTATTGGTGTGTAACAATACATTCACTAGTAGGAGTGAGAAAAACATCACGGGGTGGTGTGAATCGGAGGGTCTGAATTAGGTATGCATTGAGTGGCAATGTAGGATGGAGAAAAGCACCGCAGGGTGGTCAGCATGGGGAAGTCAGGGAACATGCAGTGGCAATATAGGATAGGTTTCTGAAAAACATTGCGGGGTGGTGCACATTGTATGGGTGTGTAACATTACATTCACTAGTAGGAGTGAGAAAAACATCACGGGGTCGTGTGAATCGGAGGGTCTGAATTAGGATAAGCGGTGAGTGCCAATGTAGGATGAAGAAAAGCACCGCGGGGTCGTCAGCATGGGGAGGTCAGGGAACATGCAATGGCAATGTAGGATAGGTTTCTGAAAAACATCGCGGGGTGGTGGGCATTGTATGGGTGTGTAACATTACATTCACTAGTAGGAGTGAGAAACACATCACAGGGTGGTGCGCATTGTATGGGTGTGTAACATTACATTCACTAGTAGGAGTGAGAAAAACATCACGGGGTGGTGTGAATCGGATGGTCTGAATTAGGATAGGCAGTGACGGGCAATGTAGGATGGGGAAAAGCACCCTGGGGAGGTCAGCATGGGGAGGTAAGGGAACATGCAGAGGCAATGTAGGATAGGTTTCGGAAAAACAGCGCGGGGTGGTGCGCATTGTATGGGTGTGTAACATTACATTCACTAGTAGGAGTGAGAAAAACATCACGGGGTGGTGTGAATCGGAGGGTCTGAATTAGGATAGGCTGTGAGTGGCAATGTAGGATGGGGAAAAGCACCGCAGGGTGGTCAGCATGGGAAGGTCAGGGAACATGCACTGGCAATGTACGATAGGTTTCTGAAAAACATCGCGGGGTGGTGCGCAATGTATGGATGTGTAACATTACATTCACTAGTAGGAGTGAGAAAAACATCACGGGGTGGTGTGAATCGGAGGGTCTGAATTAGGATAGGCATTGAGTGGCAATGTAGGATGGAGATAAGCAACGCGGTGTGGTCAGCATGGGTAGGTCAGGGAACATGCAGTGGCAATGTAGGATAGGTTTCTGAAAAACATTGCGGGGTGGTGCGCATTGTATGGGTGTGTAACATTAAATTCACTAGTGGGAGTGAGAAAAACATCACGGGGTGGTGCGCATTGTATGGGTGTGTAACATTACATTCACTAGTAGGAGTGAGAAAAACATCACGGGGCGGTGTGAATCGGAGAGTCTGAATTAGGATAGGAAGTGAGGGCAATGTAGGATGGAGAAAAGCACCGCAGGGTGGTCAGCATGGGGAGGTCAGGGAACATGCAGTGGCAATGTAGGATAGGTTTCTGAAAAACAAGCGGGGGTGGTGCGCATTGTATGGGTGTGTAACATTACATTCACTAGTAGGAGTGAGGGAAACATCACAGGGTGGTGTGCATTGTATGGGTGTGTTACATTACATTCACTAGTAGGAGTGAGAGAAACATCACAGGGTGGTGCGCATTGTATGGGTGTGTAACATTACATTTACAAGTAGGAGTGAGAAAAACATAACGGGTTGGTGTGATCGGAGGGTCTGAATTAGATCGGCAGTGAGTGGCAATGTAGGATGGAGAAAAGCACCGCAGTGTGGTCAGCATGGGGAAGTCAGGGAACATGCAGTGGCAATGTAGGATAGGTTTCTGAAAAACATTGCGGGGTGGTGTGCATTGTATAGGTGTGTAACATTACATTCACTAGTAGGAGTGAGAAAAACATCACGGGGTGGTGTGAATCTGAGGGTCTGAATTAGGATAGGCAGTGAGTGGCAATGTAGGATGGAGAAAAGCACCGCGGGGTCGTCATAATTGGGAGGTCAGGGAACATGCAGTGGCAATGTAGGATATGTTTCTGAAAAACATCGCGGGGTGGTGGGCATTGTATGGGTGTGTAACATTACATTAACTAGTAGGAGTGAGAAAAACATCACAGGGTGGTGCGCATTGTATGGGTGTGTAACATTACATTCACTAGTAGGAGTGAGAAAAACATCACGGAGTGGTGTGAATCGGATGGTCTGAATTAGGATAGGCAGTGAGGGGCAATGTAGGATGGGGAAAAGCACCGGGGGGAGGTCAGCATGTGGAGGTCAGGGAACATGCAGAGGCAATGAAGGATAGGTTTCTGAAAAACATCGCGGGGTGGTGCGCATTGTATGGGTGTGTAACATTACATTCCCTAGTAGGAGTGAGAAAAACATCACGGGGTGGTGTGAATCGTAGGGTCTGAATTAGCATAGGCAGTGAGTGACAATGTAGGTTGGAGAAAAGCACCGCGGGGTGCTCAGCATGGGGAGGTCAGGGAACATGCAGTGGCAATGTAGGATAGGTTTCTGAAAAACATCCGAGGGTGGTGCGCATTGTATGTGTGTGTAACATTAGATTCACTAGTAGGAGTGAGAAAAACATCACGGGGTTGTGTGAATCAGAGTGTCTGAATTAGGATAGGCAGTAAGTGGCAATGTAGGATGGAGAAAAGCCCCGCGTGGTTGTCAGCATGGGGAGGTCAAGGAACATGGAGTGGCAATGTAGGATAGGTTTCTGAAAAACATCGCGGGGTGGTGTGCATTGTATGGGTGTGTAACACTACATTCACTAGTAGGAGTGAGAGAAACATCACAGGGTGGTGTGCATTGTATGGGTGTGTAACATTACATTTACTAGTAGGAGTGAGAAAAACATCACTTGGTGGTGTGAATCGTAGGGTCTGAATTAGGATAGGCATTGAGGGGCAATAAAGGATGGAGAAAAGCACCGCGGGGAGGTCAGCATGGGGAGGTCAGGGAACATGCAGTGGCAATGCAGGATAGGTTTCTGAAAAACATCGTGGGGTGGTGCGCATTGTATGGGTGTGTAACATTACATTCACTAGTAGGAGTGAGAAAAACATCACGGGGTGGTGTGAATCATAGGGGCTGAATTAGGATAGGCAGTGAGTGGCAATGTAGAATGGAGAAAAGCACCGCGTGGTGGTCAGCATAGAGAGGTCAGGGAACATGCAGTGGCAACGTAGGATAGTTTTCTGAAAAACATCGCGGGGTGGTGCCCATTGTATGGGAGAGTAACATTACATTCACTAGTAGGAGTGAGAAAAACATCACGGGGTGGTGTGAATCGGAGGGTCTGAATTAGGATAGGCATTGAGTGGCAATGTAGGATGGAGAAAAGCAACGCAGGGTGGTCAGCATGGGGAGGTCAGGGAACATGCAGTGGCAACGTAGGATAGTTTTCTGAAAAACATCGCGGGGTGGTGCCCATTGTATGGGAGAGTAACATTACATTCACTAGTAGGAGTGAGAAAAACATCACGGGGTGGTGTGAATCGGAGGGTCTGAATTAGGATAGGCATTGAGTGGCAATGTAGGATGGAGAAAAGCAACGCAGGGTGGTCAGCATGGGGAGGTCAGGCAACATGCAGTGGCAATGTAGGATAGGTTTCTGAAAAACATCACGGGGTGGTGCGCATTGTATGGGTGTGTAACATTAAATTCACTAGTAGGAGTGAGAAAAACATCACGGCGTGGTGCGCATTGTATGGGTGTGTAACAATTCATTCACTAGTTGGAGTGAGAAAAACATCACGGGGTGGTGTGAATCGGATGGTCTGAATTAGGATAGGCAGTGAGGGGCAATGTAGGATGGGGAAAAGCACCGCGGGGAGGTCAGCATGCGGAGGTCAGGGAACATGCAGAGGCAATGAAGGATAGGTTTCTGAAAAACATCGCGGGGTGGTGCACATTGTATGGGTGTGTAACATTACATTCCCTAGTAGGAGTGAGAAAAACATCACGGGGTGGTGTGAATCGTAGGGTCTGAATTAGGATAGGCAGTGAGTGACAATGTAGGTTGGAGAAAAGCACCGCGGGATGCTCAGCATGGGGAGGTCAAGGAACATGCAGTGGCAATTTAGGATAGGTTTCTGAAAAACATCGCTGGGTGGTACGCATTGTACGGGTGTGTAACATTACATTCACTAGTAGGAGTGAGAAAAACATCACGGGTTGGTGTGAATGGGAGGGTCTGAATTAGGATAGGCAGTGAGTGGCAGTGTAGGATGGAGAAAAGCACCGCGGGGTGGTCAGCATGGGGAGGTCAGGTAACATGCAGTGGCAATGTAGGATAGGTTTCTGAAAAACATCGCGGGGTGGTGCGCTTTGTATGGGTGTGTAACATTACATTCACTAGTAGGAGTGAGAAAAACATCACGGGGTGGTGTGAATCGGAGGGTCTGAATTAGGATAGGCAGTGAGTGGCAATGTAGGATGGAGAAAAGCACCGCGGGGTGGTCAGCAAGGGGAGGTCAGGGAACATGAAGTGGCAATATAGGATAGGCTTCTGAAAAACATCGCGGGGTGCTGCGCATTGTATGGGTGTGTACCATTACATTCACTAGTAGGAGTGAGAAAAACATCACGGGGTGGTGTGAATCGGAGAGTCTGAATTAGGATAGGAAGTGAGTGGCAATGTAGGATGGAGAAAAGCACCGCGGGGTGGTCAGCATGGGGAGGTCAGGGAACATGCAGTGGCAATGTAGGATAGGTTTCTGAAAAACATCCGGGGGTGGTGCGCATTGTATGTGTGTGTAACATTAGATTCACTAGTAGGAGTGAGAAAAACATCACGGGGTGGTGTGAATCAGAGTGTCTGAATTAGGATAGGCAGTAAGTGGCAATGTAGGATGGAGAAAAGCCCCACGTGGTGGTCAGCATGGGGAGGTCAAGGAACATGCAGTGGCAATGTAGGATAGGTTTCTGAAAAACATCGCGGGGTGGTGTGCATTGTATGGGTGTGTAACATTACATTTACTAGTAGGAGTGAGAAAAACATCATGGGGTGGTGTGAATCATAGGGTCTGAATTAGGATAGGCATTGAGTGGCAATATAGGTTGGAGAAAAGCACCGCGGGGAGGTCAGCATGGGGAGGTCAGGGTACATGCAGTGGCAATACAGGATAGGTTTCTGAAAAATATCGCGGGGTGGTGCGCATTGTATGGGTGTGTAACATTACATTCACTAGTAGGAGTGAGAAAAACATCACGGGGTGGTGTGAATCGTAGGGGCTGAATTAGTATAGGCAGTGAGTGGCAATGTAGAATGGAGAAAAGCACCGCGTGGTGGTCAGCATAGGGAGGTCAGGGAACATGCAGTGGCAACGTAGGATAAGTTTCTGAAAAACATCGCGGGGTGGTGCGCATTGTATGGGTGAGTAACATTACATTCACTAGTAGGAGTGAGAAAAACATCACGGGGTGGTGTGAATCGGAGGGTCTGAATTAGGATAGGCATTAAGTGGCAATGTAGGATGGAGAAAAGCAACGCAGGGTGGTCAGCATGGGGAGGTCAGGGAACATGCAGTGGCAATGTAGGATAGGATTCTGAAAAACATCACGGGGTGGTGCGCATTGTATGGGTGTGTAACATTACATTCACTAGTAGGAGTGAGAAAAACATCACGGGGTGGTGTGTATCGGAGAGTCTGAATTAGGATAGGAAGTGAGTGGCAATGTAGGATGGAGAAAAGCACCGCGGGGTGGTCAGCATGGGGAGGTCAGGGAACATGCAGTGGCAATGTAGGATAGGTTTCTGAAAAACATCCGGGGGTGGTGCCCATTGTATGGGTGTGTAACATTAGATTCACTAGTAGGAGTGAGAAAAACATCACGGGGTGGTGTGAATCGTAGTATCTCAATTAGGATAGGCAGTAAGTGGCTATGTAGGATGGAGAAAAGCACCGCGTGGTGGTCAGCATGGGGAGGTCAAGGAACATGCAGTGGCAATGTAGGATAGGTTTCTGAAAAACATCAAGTGGTGGTGCGCATTGTATGGGTGTGTAACATTACATTCACTAGTAGGAGTGAGAGAAACATCACAGGGTGGTGCGCATTGTATGGGTGTATAACATTACATTTACTAGTAGGAGTGAGAAAAAAATCACGGGGTGGTGTGAATCGTAGGGTCTGAATTAGCATAGGCATTGAGTGGCAATATAGGATGGAGAAAAGCACCGCGGGGTGGTCAGCATGTGTAGGTCAGGGAACATGTAGTGACAATGTAGGATAGGTTTCTGAAAAACATAGCGGGGTTGTGCGCATTGTATGGGTGTGTAACAATACATTCACTAGTAGGAGTGAGAAAAACATAACGGGGTGGTGTGAATCGGAGGGTCTGAATTAGGATAGGCAGTGAGTGGCAATGTAGGATGGAGAAAAGCACCGCGGGGTGGTCAGCATGGGGAGGTCAGGGAACATGCAGTGGCAATGTAGGATAGGTTTCTGAAAAACATCGCGGGGTGGTGCGCAATGTATGGATGTGTAACATTACATTCACTAGTAGGAGTGAGAAAAACATCACGGGGTGGTGTGAATCGGAGGGACTGAATTAGGATAGGCATTGAGTGGCAATGTAGGATGGAGAAAAGCAACGCGGGGTGGTCAGCATGGGGAAGTCAGGGAACATGCAGTGGCAATATAGGATAGGTTTCTGAAAAACATCGCGGGGTGGTGCGCTTTGTATGGGTGTGTAACATTAAATTCACTAGTAGGAGTGAGAAAAACATCACGGGGTGGTGCGCATTGTATGGGTTTTTAACATTACATTCACTAGTAGGAGTGAGAAAAACATCACGGGGTGGTGCGCATTGTATGGGTGTGTAACATTAAATTCACTAGTAGGAGTGAGAAAAGCATCACGGGGTGGTGCGCATTGTATGGGTGTGTAACATTACATTCACTAGTAGGAGTGAGAAAAACATCACGGGGTGGTGTGAATCGTAGTGTCTCAATTAGGATAGGCAGTAAGTGGCAATGTAGGATGGAGAAAAGCACCGCGTGGTGGTCAGCATGGGGAGGTCAAGGAACATGCAGTGGCAATGTAGGATAGGTTTCTGAAAAACATCGCGGGGTGGTGCGCATTGTATGGGTGTGTAACATTACATTCACTAGTAGGAGTGAGAGAAACATCACAGGGTGGTGCGCATTGTATGGGTGTGTAACATTACATTTACTAGTAGGAGTGAGAAAAACATCACGGGGTGGTGTGAATCGTAGGGTCTGTATTAGGATAGGCATTGAGTGGCAATATAGGATGGAGAAAAGCACCGCGGGGTTGTCAGCATGTGTATGTCAGGGAACATGCAGTGACAATGTAGGATAGGTTTCTGAAAAACATAGCGGGGTTGTGCGCATTGTATGGGTGTGTAACAATACATTCATTAGTAGGAGTGAGAAAAACATAACGGGGTGGTGTGAATCGGAGGGTCTGAATTAGATAGGCAGTGAGTGGCAATGTAGGAAGGAGAAAAGCACCAAAGGGTGGTCAGCATGGGGAAGTCAGGGAACATGCAGTGGCAATGTAGGATAGGTTTCTGAAAAACATTGCGGGGTGGTGCGCATTGTATGGGTATGTAACATTACACTCACTAGTAGGAGTGAGAAAAACATCACGGGGTGGTGTGAATCGGAGGGTTTGAATTAGGATAGGCAGTGAGTGGCAATGTAGGATGGAGAAAAGCACCGCGGGGTCGTCAGCATTGGGAGGTCATGGAACATGCAGTGCCAATGTAGGATAGGTTTCTGAAAAACATCGCTGGGTGGTACGCATTGTATGGGTGTGTAACATTACATTCACTAGTAGGAGTGAGAAAAACATCGTGGGGTGGTGCGCTTTGTATGGGTGTGTAACATTACATTCACTAGTAGGAGTGAGAAAAACATCACGGGGTGGTGTGAATCGGAGGGTCTGAATTAGGATAGGCAGTGAGTGGCAATGTAGGATGGAGAAAAGCACCGCGGGGTGGTCAGCAAGGGGAGGTCAGGGAACATGCAGTGGCAATATAGGATAGGCTTCTGAAAAACATCGCGGGGTGGTGTGCATTGTATGAGTGTGTAACATTACATTCACTAGTAGGAGTGAGAAAAACATCACGGGGTGGTGTGAATCGGAGAGTCTGAATTAGGATAGGAAGTGAGTCGCAATGTAGGATGGAGAAAAGCACCGCGGGGTGGTCAGCATGGGGAGGTCAGGGAACATGCAGGGGCAATGTAGGATAGGTTTCTGAAAAACATCCGGGGGTGGTGCGCATTGTATGTGTGTGTAACATTAGATTCGCTATTAGGAGTGAGAAAAACATCACGGGGTGGTGTGAATCAGAGTGTCTGAATTAGGATAGGCAGTAAGTGGCAATGTAGGATGAAGAAAAGCCCCGCGTGGTGGTCAGCATGGGGAGGTCAAGGAATATGCAGTGGCAATTTTAGGATAGGTTTCTGAAAAACATCGCGGGGTGGTGCGCATTGTATGGGTGTGTAACATTACATTCACTAGTAGGAGTGAGAGAAACATCACAGGGTGGTGTGCATTGTATGGGTGTGTAACATTACATTTACTAGTAGGAGTGAGAAAAACATCACGGGGTGGTGTGAATCATAGGGTCTGAATTAGGATAGGCATTGAGTGGCAATATAGGATGGAGAAAAGCACCGCGGGCAGGTCAACATGGGGAGGTCAGGGAACATGCAGTGGCAATGCAGGATAGGTTTCTGAAAAACATCGCGGGGTGGTGCGCCTTGTATGGGTGTGTAACATTACATTCACTGGTAGGAGTGAGAAAAACATCACGGGGTTGTGTGAATCGTAGGGGCTTAATTAGGATAGGCAGTGAGTGGCAATGTAGAATGGAGAAAAGCACCGCGTGGTGGTCAGCATAGGGAGGTCAGGGAAAATGCAGTGGCAACGTAGGATAGGTTTCTGAAAAACATCGCGGGGTGGTGCGCATTGTATGGGTGAGTAACATTACATTAACTAGTAGGAGTGAGAAAAACATCACGGGGTGGTGTGAATCGGAGGGTCTGAATTAGGATAGGCATTGAGTGGCAATGTAGGATGGAGAAAAGCAACGCAGAGTGGTCAGCATGGGGAGGTCAGGGAACATGCAGTGGGAATGTAGGATAGGTTTCTGAAAAACATCACGGGGTGGTGCGCATTGTATGGGTGTGTAACATTAAATTCACTAGTAGGAGTGAGAAAAACATCACGGGGTGGTGCGCATTGTATGGGTGTGTAACATTACATTCACTAGTAGGAGTGAAAAAAACATCACGGGGTGGTGTGAATCGGAGAGTCTGTATTAGGATAGGAAGTGAGTGGCAATGTAGGATGGAGAAAAGCACCGCTGGGTGGTCAGCGTGGGGAGGTCAGAGAACATGCAATGGCAATGTAGGATAGGTTTCTGAAAAACATCGCGGGGTGGTGCACATTGTATGGGTGTGTAACATTACATTCCCTAGTAGGAGTGAGAAAAACATCACGGGGTAGTGTGAATCGTAGGGTCTGAATTAGGATAGGCAGTGAGTGACAATGTAGGTTGGAGAAAAGCACCGCGGGATGCTCAGCATGGGGAGGTCAAGGAACATGCAGTGGCAATTTAGGATAGGTTTCTGAAAAACATCGCTGGGTGGTACGCATTGTACGGGTGTGTAACATTACATTCACTAGTAGGAGTGAGAAAAACATCACGGGTTGGTGTGAATGGGAGGGTCTGAATTAGGATAGGCAGTGAGTGGCAGTGTAGGATGGAGAAAAGCACCGCGGGGTGGTCAGCATGGGGAGGTCAGGTAACATGCAGTGGCAATGTAGGATAGGTTTCTGAAAAACATCGCGGGGTGGTGCGCTTTGTATGGGTGTGTAACATTACATTCACTAGTAGGAGTGAGAAAAACATCACGGGGTGGTGTGAATCGGAGGGTCTGAATTAGGATAGGCAGTGAGTGGCAATGTAGGATGGAGAAAAGCACCGCGGGGTGGTCAGCAAGGGGAGGTCAGGGAACATGAAGTGGCAATATAGGATAGCCTTCTGAAAAACATCGCGGGGTGGTGCGCATTGTATGGGTGTGTACCATTACATTCACTAGTAGGAGTGAGAAAAACATCACGGGGTGGTGTGAATCGGAGAGTCTGAATTAGGATAGGAAGTGAGTGGCAATGTAGGATGGAGAAAAGCACCGCGGGGTGGTCAGCATGGGGAGGTCAGGGAACATGCAGTGGCAATGTAGGATAGGTTTCTGAAAAACATCCGGGGGTGGTGCGCATTGTATGTGTGTGTAACATTAGATTCACTAGTAGGAGTGAGAAAAACATCACGGGGTGGTGTGAATCAGAGTGTCTGAATTAGGATAGGCAGTAAGTGGCAATGTAGGATGGAGAAAAGCCCCGCGTGGTGGTCAGCATGGGGAGGTCAAGGAACATGCAGTGGCAATGTAGGATAGGTTTCTGAAAAACATTGCGGGGTGGTGTGCATTGTATGGGTGTGTAACATTACATTTACTAGTAGGAGTGAGAAAAACATCACGGGGTGGTGTGAATCGTAGGGTCTGAATTAGGATAGGCATTGAGTGGCAATATAGGTTGGAGAAAAGCACCGCAGGGAGGTCAGCATGGGGAGGTCAGGGTACATGCAGTGGTAATGCAGGATAGGTTTCTGAAAAACATCGCGGGGTGGTGCGCATTGTATGGGTGTGTAACATTACATTCACTAGTAGGAGTGAGAAAAACATCACGGGGTGGTGTGAATCGTAGGGGCTGAATTAGGATAGGCAGTGAGTGGCAATGTAGAATGGAGAAAAGCACCGCGTGGTGGTCAGCATAGGGATGTAAGGGAACATGCAGTAGCAACGTAGGATAGGTTTCTGAAAAACATCGCGGGGTGGTGCGCATTGTATGGGTGAGTAACATTACATTCACTAGTAGGAGTGAGAAAAACATCACGGGGTGGTGTGAATCGGAGGGTCTGAATTAGGATAGGCATTAAGTGGCAATGTAGGATGGAGAAAAGCAACGCAGGGTGGTCAGCATGGGGAGGTCCGGGAACATGCAGTGGCAATGTAGGATAGGATTCTGAAAAACATCACGGGGTGGTGCGCATTGTATGGGTGTGTAACATTACATTCACTAGTAGGAGTGAGAAAAACATCACGGGGTGGTGTGAATCGGAGAGTCTGAATTAGGATAGAAAGTGAGTGGCAATGTAGGATGGAGAAAAGCACCGCGGGGTGGTCAGCATGGGGAGGTCAGGGAACATGCAGTGGCAATGTAGGATAGGTTTCTGAAAAACATCCGGGGGTGGTGCGCATTGTATGGGTGTGTAACATTAGATTCACTAATAGGAGTGAGAAAAACATCACGGGGTGGTGTGAATCGTAGTATCTCAATTAGGATAGGCAGTAAGTGGCTATGTAGGATGGAGAAAAGCACCGCGTGGTGGTCAGCATGGGGAGGTCAAGGAACATGCAGTGGCAATGTAGGATAGGTTTCTGAAAAACATCAAGTGGTGGTGCGCATTGTATGGGTGTGTAACATTACATTCACTAGTAGGAGTGAGAGAAACATCACAGGGTGGTGCGCATTGTATGGGTGTATAACATTACATTTACTAGTAGGAGTGAGAAAAACATCACGGGGTGGTGTGAATCGTAGGGTCTGAATTAGCATAGGCATTGAGTGGCAATATAGGATGGAGAAAAGCACCGCGGGGTGGTCAGCATGTGTAGGTCAGGGAACATGTAGTGACAATGTAGGATAGGTTTCTGAAAAACATAGCGGGGTTGTGCGCATTGTATGGGTGTGTAACAATACATTCACTAGTAGGAGTGAGAAAAACATAACGGGGTGGTGTGAATCGGAGGGTCTGAATTAGAATAGGCAGTGAGTGGCAATGTAGGATGGAGAAAAGCACCACGGGGTGGTCAGCATGGGGAGGTCAGGGAACATGCAGTGGCAATGTAGGATAGGTTTCTGAAAAACATCGCGGGGTGGTGCGCAATGTATGGATGTGTAACATTACATTCACTAGTAGGAGTGAGAAAAACATCACGGGGTGGTGTGAATCGGAGGGACTGAATTAGGATAGGCATTGAGTGGCAATGTAGGATGGAGAAAAGCAACGCGGGGTGGTCAGCATGGGGAGGTCAGGGAACATGCAGTGGCAATATAGGATAGGTTTCTGAAAAACATCGCGGGGTGGTGCGCTTTGTATGGGTGTGTAACATTAAATTCACTAGTAGGAGTGAGAAAAACATCACGGGGTGGTGCGCATTGTATGGGTGTGTAACATTAAATTCACTAGTAGGAGTGAGAAAAGCATCACGGGGTGGTGCGCATTGTATGGGTGTGTAATATTACATTCACTAGTAGGAGTGAGAAAAACATCACGGGGTGGTGTGAATCGTAGTGTCTCAATTAGGATAGGCAGTAAGTGGCAATGTAGGATGGAGAAAAGCACCGCGTGGTGGTCAGCATGGGGAGGTCAAGGAACATGCAGTGGCAATGTAGGATAGGTTTCTGAAAAACATCGCTGGGTGGTGCGCATTGTATGGGTGTGTAACATTACATTCACTAGTAGGACTGAGAGAAACATCACAGGGTGGTGCGCATTGTATGGGTATGTAACATTACACTCACTAGTAGGAGTGAGAAAAACATCACGGGGTGTTGTGAATCGGAGGGTTTGAATTAGGATAGGCAGTGAGTGGCAATGTAGGATGGAGAAAGGCACCGCGGGGTCGTCAGCATTGGGAGGTCAGGGAACATGCAGTGCCAATGTAGGATAGGTTTCTGAAAAACATCGCTGGGTGGTACGCATTGTACGGGTGTGTAACATTACATTCACTAGTAGGAGTGAGAAAATCATCACGGGGTGGTGTGAATGGGAGGGTCTGAATTAGGATAGGCAGTGAGTGGCAGTGTAGGATGGATAAAAGCACCGCGGGGTGGTCAGCATGGGGAGGTCAGGTAACATGCAGTGGCAATGTAGGATAGGTTTCTGAAAAACATCGCGGGGTGGTGCGCATTGTATGGGTGTGTAACATTACATTCACTAGTAGGAGTGAGAAAAACATCGTGGGGTGGTGCGCTTTGTATGGGTGTGTAACATTACATTCACTAGTAGGAGTGAGAAAAACATCACGGGGTGGTGTGAATCGGAGTGTCTGAATTAGGATAGGCAGTGAGTGGCAATGTAGGATGGAGAAAAGCACCGCGGGGTGGTCAGCAAGGGGAGGTCAGGGAACATGCAGTGGCAATATAGGATAGGCTTCTGAAAAACATCGCGGGGTGGTGCGCATTGTATGAGTGTGTAACATTACATTCACTAGTAGGAGTGAGAAAAACATCACGGGGTGGTGTGCATTGTATGGGTGTGTAACATTACATTTACTAGTAGGAGTGAGAAAAACATCACGGGGTGGTGTGAATCGTAGGGTCTGAATTAGGATAGGCATTGAGTGGCAATATAGGATGGAGAAAAGCACCGCGGGGAGGTAAACATGGGGAGGTCAGGGAACATGCAGTGGCAATGCAGGATAGGTTTCTGAAAAACATCGCGGGGTGATGCGCATTGTATGGGTGTGTAACATTACATTCACTAGTAGGAGTGAGAAAAACATCACGGGGTGGTGTGAATCGTAGGGGCTGAATTACGATAGGCAGTGAGTGGCAATGTAGAATGGAGAAAAGCACCGCGTGGTGATCAGCATAGGGAGGTCAGGGAAAATGCAGTGGAAACGTAGGATAGGTTTCTGAAAAACATCGCGGGGTGGTGCGCATTGTATGGGTGAGTAACATTACATTAACTAGTAGGAGTGAGAAAAACATCACGGGGTGGTGTGAATCGGAGGGTCTGAATTAGGATAGGCATTGAGTGGCAATGTAGGATGGAGAAAAGCAACGCAGGGTGGTCAGCCTGGGGAGGTCATTGAACATGCAGTGGGAATGTAGGATAGGTTTCTGAAAAACATCACGGGGTGGTGCGCATTGTATGGGTGTGTAACATTAAATTCACTAGTAGGAGTGAGAAAAACATCACGGGGTGGTGCGCATTGTATGGGTGTGTAACAATACATTCACTAGTAGGAGTGAGAAAAACACAACGGGGTGGTGTGAATCGGAGGGTCTGAATTAGATAGGCAGTGAGTGGCAATGTAGGATGGAGAAAAGCACCGCAGGGTGGTCAGCATGGGGAAGTCAGGGAACATGCAGTGGCAATGTAGGATAGGTTTCTGAAAAACATTGCGGGGTGGTGCGCATTGTATGGGTGTGTAACATTACATTCACTAGTAGGAGTGAGAAAAACATCACGGGGTGGTGTGAATCGGAGGGTCTGAATTAGGATAGGCAGTGAGTGGCAATGTAGGACGGAGTAAAGCACCGCGGGTTCGTCAGCATTGGGAGGTCAGGGAACATGCAGTGCCAATGTAGGATAGGTTTCTGAAAAACATCGCTGGGTGGTACGCATTGCACAGGTGTGTAACTTTACATTCACTAGTAGGAGTGAGAAAAACATCACGGGGTGGTGTGAATGGGAGGGTCTGAATTAGGATAGGCAGTGAGTGGCAGTGTAGGATGGAGAAAAGCACCGCGGGTTGGTCAGCATGGGGAGGTCAGGTAACATGCAGTGGCAATGTAGGATAACTTTCTGAAAAACATCGCGGGGTGGTGCGCATTGTATGGGTGTGTAACATTACATTCACTAGTAGGAGTGAGAAAAACATCGTGGGGTGGTGCGCTTTGTATGGGTGTGTAACATTACATTCACTAGTAGGAGTGAGAAAAACATCACGGGGTGGTGTGAATCGGAGGGTCTGAATTAGATAGGCAGTGAGTGGCAATGTAGGATGGAGAAAAGCACCGCAGGGTGGTCAGCATGGGGAAGTCAGGGAACATGCAGTGGCAATGTAGGATAGGATTCTGAAAAACATTGCGGGGTGGTGCGCATTGTATGGGTGTGTAACATTACATTCACTAGTAGGAGTGAGAAAAACATCACAGGGTGGTGTGAATCGGAGGGTTTGAATTAGGATAGGCAGTGAGTGGCAATGTAGAATGGAGAAAAGCCCCGCGTGGTGGTCAGCATGGGGAGGTCAAGGAACATGCAGTGGCAATGTAGGATAGGTTTCTGAAAAACATCGCGGGGTGGTGCGCATTGTATGGGTGTGTAACATTACATTCACTAGTAGGAGTGAGAGAAACATCACAGGGTGGTGTGCATTGTATGGGTGTGTAACATTACATTTACTAGTAGGAGTGAGAAAAACATCACGCGGTGGTGTGAATCGTAGGGTCTGAATTAGGATAGGCATTGAGTGGCAATATAGGATGGAGAAAAGCACCGCGGGGAGGTCAGCATGGGGAGGTCAGGGAACATGCAGTGGCAATGCAGGATAGGTTTCTGAAAAACATCGCGGGGTGGTGCGCATTGTATGGGTGTGTAACATTACATTCACTAGTACGAGTGAGAAAAACATCACGGGGTTGTGTGAATCGTAGGGGCTGAATTAGGATAGGCAGTGAGTGGCAATGTAGAATGGAGAAAAGCACCGCGTGGTGGTCAGCATAGGGAGGTCAGGGAACATGCAGTGGCAACGTAGGATAGGTTTCTGAAAAACATCGCGGGGTGGTGCGCATTTTATGGGTGATTAACATTACATTAACTAGTAGGAGTGAGAAAAACATCACGGGGTGGTGTGAATCGGAGGGTCTGAATTAGGATAGGCATTGAGTGGCAATGTAGGATGGAGAAAAGCAACGCAGGGTGGTCAGCATGGGGAGGTCAGGGAACATGCAGTGGCAATGTAGGATAGGTTTCTGAAAAACATCGCGGGGTGGTGCGCATTGTATGGGTGTGTAACATTATATTCACTAGTAGGAGTGAGAAAAACATCACGGGGTGGTGCGCATTGTATGGGTGTGTAACATTACATTCACTAGTAGGAGTGAGAAAAACATCACGGGGTGGTGTGAATCGGAGAGTCTGAATTAGGATAGGATGTGAGTGGCAATGTAGGATGGAGAAAAGCACCGCGGGGTGGTCAGCATTGGGAGGTCAGGGAACATGCAGTGGCAATGTAGGATAGGTTTCTGAAAAACATCCGGTGGTGGTGCGCATTGTATGGGTGTGTAACATTACATTCACAAGTAGGAGTGAGAAAAACATCACGGGGTGGTGTGAATGGGACGGTCTGAATTAGGATAGGCAGTGAGTGGCAGTGTAGGATGGAGAAAAGCACCGCGGGGTGGTCAGCATGGGGATGTCAGGTAACATGCAGTGGCAATGTAGGATAGGTTTCTGAAAAACATCGCGGGGTGGTGCGCATTGTATGGGTGTGTAACATTACATTCACTAGTAGGAGTGAGAAAAACATCGTGGGGTGGTGCGCTTTGCATGGGTGTTTAACATAACATTCACTAGTAGCAGTGAGAAAAACATCACGGGGTGGTGTGAATCGTAGGGTCTGAATTAGGATAGGCATTGAGTGGCAATATAGGATGGAGAAAAGCACCGCGGGGTGGTCAGCATGTGTAGGTCAGGGAACATGTAGTGACAATGTAGGATAGGTTTCTGAAAAACATAGCGGGGTTGTGCGCATTGTATGGGTGTGTAACAATACATTCACTAGTAGGAGTGAGAAAAACATCATGGGGTGGTGTGAATCGGAGGGTCTGAATTAGGATAGGCATTGAGTGGCAATGTAGGATGGAGAAAAGCAACGCAGGGTGGTCAGCATGGGGAGGTCCGGGAACATGCAGTGGCAATGTAGGATAGGTTTCTGAAAAACATCACGGGGTGGTGTGCATTGTATGGGTGTGTAACATTAAATTCACTAGTAGGAGTGAGAAAAACATCACGGGGTGGTGCGCATTGTGTGGGTGTGTAACATTACATTCACAAGTAGCAGTGAGAAAAACATCACGGGGTGGTGTGAATCGGAGAGTCTGAATTAGGATAGGAAGTGAGTGGCAATGTAGGATGGAGAAAAGCACCGCGGCGTGGTCAGCATGGGGAGGTCAGGGAACATGCAGTGGCAATGTAGGATAGGTTTCTGAAAAACATCCGGGGGTGGTGCGCATTGTATGGGTGTGTAACATTAGATTCCCTAGTAGGAGTGAGAAAAACATCACGGGGTGGTGTGAATCGTAGTGTCTCAATTAGGATAGGCAGTAAGTGGCTATGTAGGATGGAGAAAAGCACCGCTTGGTGGTCAGCATGGGGAGGTCAAGGAACATGCAGTGGCAATGTAGGATTGGTTTCTGAAAAACATCAAGTGGTGGTGCGCATTGTATGGGTGTGTAACATTACATTCACTAGTAGGAGTGAGAGAAACATCACAGGGTGGTGGGCATTGTATGGGTGTATAACATTACATTTACTAGTAGGAGTGAGAAAAACATCACGGAGTGGTGTGAATCGTAGGGTCTGAATTAGGATAGGCAGTGAGTGACAATGTAGGTTGGAGAAAAGCACCGCGGGGTGCTCAGCATGGGGAGGTCAGGGAACATGCAGTGGCAATGTAGGATAGGTTTCTGAAAAACATCGCGGGGTGGTGCGCATTGTATGGGTGTGTAACATTACATTCACTAGTAGGAGTGAGAAAAACATCGTGGGGTGGTGCGCTTTGTATGGGTGTTTAACATTACATTCACTAGTAGGAGTGAGAAAAACATCACGGGGTGGTGTGAATCGGAGGGTCTGAATTAGGATAGGCAGTGAGTGGCAATGTAGGATGGAGAAAAGCACCGCGGGTTGGTCAGCATGGGGAGGTCAGGGAACATGCAGTGGCAATGTAGGATAGGTTTCTGAAAAACATCGCGGGGTGGTGCGCAATGTATGGATGTGTAACATTACATTCACTAGTAGGAGTGAGAAAAACATCACGGGGTGGTGTGAATCGGAGGGTCTGAATTAGGATAGGCATTGAGTGGCAATGTAGGATGGAGAAAAGCAACGCAGGGTGGTCAGCATGGGGAAGTCCGGGAACATGCAGTGTCAATGTAGGATAGGTTTCTGAAAAACATCACGGGGTGGTGCGCATTGTATGGGTGTGTAACATTAAATTCACTAGTAGGAGTGAGAAAAACATCACGGGGTGGTGCGCATTGTATGGGTGTGTAACATTACATTCACAAGTAGCAGTGAGAAAAACATCACGGGGTGGTGTGAATCGGAGAGTCTGAATTAGGATAGGAAGTGAGTGGCAATGTAGGATGGGGAAAATCACCGCGGCGTGGTCAGCATGGGGAGGTCAGGGAACATGCAGTGGCGATGTAGGATAGGTTTCTGAAAAACATCCGGGGGTGGTGCGCATTGTATGGGTGTGTAACATTAGATTCCCTAGTAGGAGTGAGAAAAACATCACGGGGTGGTGTGAATCGTAGTGTCTCAATTAGGATAGGCAGTAAGTGGCTATGTAGGATGGAGAAAAGCACCGCTTGGTAGTCAGCATGGGGAGGTCAAGGAACATGCAGTGGCAATGTAGGATTGGTTTCTGAAAAACATCAAGTGGTGGTGCGCATTGTATGGGTGTGTAACATCACATTCACTAGTAGGAGTGAGAGAAACATCACAGGGTGGTGGGCATTGTATGGGTGTATAACATTACATTTACTAGTAGGAGTGAGAAAAACATCACGGAGTGGTGTGAATCGTAGGGTCTGAATTAGGATAGGCATTGAGTGGCAATATAGGATGGAGAAAAGCACCGCGGGGTGGTCAGCATGTGTAGGTCAGGGAACATGTAGTGACAATATAGGATAGGTTTCGGAAAAACATAGCGGGGTTGTGCGCATTGTATGGGTGTTTTAACAATACATTCACTATTAGGAGTGAGAAAAACATAACGGGGTGGTGTGAATCGGAGGGTCTGAATTAGGATAGGCAGTGAGTGGCAATGTAGGATGGAGAAAAGCACCGCGGGGTGGTCAGCATGGGGAGGTCAGGGAACATGCAGTGGCAATGTATGATAGGTTTCTGAAAAACATCGCGGGGTGGTGCGCAATGTATGGATGTGTAACATTACATTCACTAGTAGGAGTGAGAAAAACATCACGGGGTGGTGTGAATGGAGGGACTGAATTAGGATAGGCATTGAGTGGCAATGTAGGATGCAGAAAAGCAACGCGGGGTGGTCAGCATGGGGAGGTCAGGGAACATGCAGTGGCAATATAGGATAGGTTTCTGAAAAACATGGCGGGGTGGTGCGCTTTGTATGGGTGTGTAACATTAAATTCTCTAGTAGGAGTGAGAAAAACATTACGGGGTGGTGCGCATTGCATGGGTGTGTAACATTACATTCACTAGTAGGAGTGAGAAAAACATCACGGGGTGGTGCGCATTGTAAGGGTGTGTAACATTAAATTCACTAGTAGGAGTGAGAAAAACATCACGGGGTGGTGCGCATTGTTTGGGTGTGTTACATTAGATTCACTAGTAGGAGTGAGAAAAACATCACGGGGTGGTGTGAATCGTAGTGTCTCAATTAGGATAGGCAGTAAGTGGCAATGTAGGATGGAGAAAAGCACCGCTTGGTAGTCAGCATGGGGATGTCAAGGAACATGCAGTCGCAATGTAGGATAGGTTTCTGAAAAACATCGCGGGGTGGTGCACATTGTATGGGTGTGTAACATTACATTCACTAGTAGGAGTGAGAGAAACATCACAGGGTGGTGCGCATTGTATGGGTGTGTAACATTACATTTACTAGTAGGAGTGAGAAAAACATCACAGGGTGGTGTGAATCGTAGGGTCTGAATTAGGATAGGCATTGAGTGGCAATATAGGATGGAGAAAAGCACCGCGGGGTGGTCAGCATGTGTAGGTCAGGGAACATGCAGTGACAATGTAGGATAGGTTTCTGAAAAACATAGTGGGGTTGTGCGCATTGTATGGGTGTGTAACAATACATTCACTAGTAGGAGTGCGAAAAACATCACGGGGTGGTGCGCATTGCATGGGTGTGTAACATTACATTCACTAGTAGGAGTGAGAAAAACATCGCGGGGTGGTGCGCTTTGTATGGGTGTGTAACATTAAATTCACTAGTAGGAGTGAGAAAAACATCATGGGGTGGTGCGCATTGTATGGGTGTGTTACATTAGATTCACTAGTAGGAGTTTGAAAAACATCACGGGGTGGTGTGCATCGTAGGGCCTGAATTAGATAGGCAGTGAGTGGCAATGTAGGATGGAGAAAAGCACTGCAGGGTGGTCAGCATGGGGAAGTCAGGTAACATGCTGTGGCAATGTAGGATAGGTTTCTGAAAAACATTGTGGGGTGGTGCGCATTGTATGGGTGTGTAACATTACATTCACTAGTGGGAGTGAGAAAAACATCACGGGGTGGTGTGAATCGGAGGGTCTGAATTAGGATAGGCAGTGAGTGGCAATGTAGGATGGAGAAAAGCACCGCGGCGTGGTCAGCATGGGGAGGTCAGGTAACATGCAGTGGCAATGTAGGATAGGTTTCTGAAAAGCATCGCGGGGTGGTGCGCATTGTATGGGTGTGTAACATTACATTCACTAGTAGGAGTGAGAAAAACATCGTGGGGTGGTGCGCTTTGTATGGGTGTTTAACATTACATTCACTAGTAGGAGTGAGAAAAACATCACGGGGTGGTGTGAATTGGAGGGTCTGAATTAGGATAGGCAGTGAGTGGCAATGTAGGATGGAGAATAGCACCGCGGGGTGGTCAGCAAGGGGAGGTCAGGGAACATGCAGTGGCAATATAGGATAGGCTTCTGAAAAACATCGCGGGGTGGTGCGCATTGTATGGGTGTGTAACATTACATTCACTAGTAGGAGTGAGAAAAACATCACGGGGTGGTGTGAATCGGAGAGTCTGAATTAGGATAGGAAGTGAGTGGCAATGTAGGATGGAGAAAAGCACCGCGGGGTGGTCAGCATGGGGAGGTCAGGGAACCTGCAGTGGCATTGTAGGATAGGTTTCGGAAAAACATCGCGGGGTGGTGCGCATTGTATGGGTGTGTAACATTACATTCACTAGTAGGAGTGAGAAAAACATCGTGGGGTGGTGCGCTTTGTATGGGTGTGTAACATTACATTCACTAGTAGGAGTGAGAAAAACATCACGGGGTGGTGTGAATCGTAGGGTCTGAATTAGGATAGGCATTGAGTGGCAATATAGGATGGAGAAAAGCAACGCTGGGTGGTCAGCATGGGTAGGTCAGGGAACATGCAGTGGCAATGTAGGATAGGTTTCTGAAAAACATTGCGGGGTGGTGCGCATTGTATGGGTGTGTAACATTAAATTCACTAGTGGGAGTGAGAAAAACATCACGGGGTGGTGCGCATTGTATGGGTGTGTAACATTACATTCACTAGTAGGAGTGAGAAAAACATCACAGGGTGGTGCACATTGTATGGGTGTGTAACATTACATTAGCTACTAGGAGTGAGAAAAACATCACGGGGTGTTGTGAATCGGTTGGTCTGAATTAGGATAGGCAGTGAGGGGCAATATAGGATGGGGAAAAGCACCGCGGGGAGGTCAGCATGGGGAAGTCAGGGAACATGCAGAGGCAATGTAGGATAGGTTTCTGAAAAACATCGCGGGGTGGTGCGCATTGTATGGGTGTGTAACATTACATTCTCTAGTAGGAGTGAGAAAAACATAAATGGGTGGTGTGAATCGGAGAGTCTGAATTAGGATAGGAAGTGAGTGGCAATGTAGGATGGGGAAAAGCACCGCGGGGTGGTCAGCATGGGGAGGTCAGGGAACATGCAGTGGCAATGTAGGATAGGTTTCTGAAAAACATCCGGTGGTGGTGCGCATTGTATGGGTGTGTAACATTAGATTCACTAGTAGGAGTGAGAAAAACATCACGGGGTGGTGTGAATCAGAGTGTCTGAATTAGGATAGGCAGTAAGTGGCAATGTAGGATGGAGAAAAGCCCCGCGTGTTGGTCAGCATGGGGAGGTCAAGGAACATGCTGTGGCAATGTAGGATAGGTTTCCGAAAAACATCGCGGGGTGGTGCGCATTGAATGGGTGTGTAACATTACATTCACTAGTAGGAGTGAGAGAAACATCACAGGGTGGTGCGCATTGTATGGGTGTGTAACATTACATTTACTAGTAGGAGTGAGAAAAACATCACGGGGTGGTGTGAATCGTAGGGTCTGAATTAGGATAGGCATTGAGTGGCAATATAGGATGGAGAAAAGCACCGCGGGGTGGTCAGCATGTGTAGGTCAGGGAAAATACAGTGACAATGTATGATAGGTTTCTTAAAAACATAGCGGGGTTGTGCGCATGTTATGGGTGTGTAACAATACATTCACTAGTTGGAGTGAGAAAAACATAACGGGGTGGTGTGAATCGGAGGGTCTGAATTAGGATAGGCAGTGAGTGGCAATGTAGGATGGAGAAAAGCACCGCGCGGTCGTCAGTATGGGGAGGTCAGGGAACATGCAGTGGCAATGTAGGATAGGTTTCTGAAAAACATCGCGGGTGGTGCGCATTGTATGGGTGTGTAACATTACATTCACTAGTAGGAGCGAGAAAAACATCACAGGGTGGTGCGCATTGTATGGGTTTGTAACATTATATTCACTAGTAGGTGTGAGAAAAACATCACGTGGTAGTGTGAACCGGATGGTCTGAATTAGGATAGGCAGTGAGCGGCAATGTAGGATGGGGAAAAGCACCGCGGGGAGGTCAGCATGGGGAGGTCAAGGAACATGCAGTGGCAATGCAGGATAGGTTTCTGAAAAACATCGCGGGGTGGTGCGCATTGTATGGGTGTGTAACATTACATTCACTAGTAGGAGTGAGAAAAACATCACGGGGTGGTGTGAATCATAGGGTCTGAATTAGGATAGGCAGTGAGTGGCAATGTAGAATGGAGAATAGCACCGCGTGGTGGTCAGCATAGGGAGGTCAGGGAACATGCAGTGGCAACGTAGGATAGGTTTCTGAAAAACATCGCGGGGTGGTGTGCATTGTATGGGTGAGAAACATTCCATTCACTAGTAGGAGTGAGAAAAACATCACGGGGTGGTATGAATCAGAGGGTCTGAATAAGATAGGCAGTGAGTGGCAATGTAGGATGGAGAAAAGCACCGCGGGGTGGTCATCATGTGTAGGTCAGGGAACATGCAGTGGCAATGTAGGATAGGTTTCTGAAAAACATCTCGGGTTGTTGTGCATTGTATGGGTGAGTAACATTATATTCACTAGTAGGAGTGAGAAAAATATCACCGGGTGGTATGAATCGGAGGGTCTGAATAAGATAGGCAGTGAGTGGCAATGTAGGATGGAGAAAAGCACCGCGGGGTGGTCAGCATGTGTAGGTCAGGGAACATGCAGTGGCAATGTAGGATAGGTTTCTGAAAAACATCGCGGGTTGTTGTGCATTGTATGGGTGAGTAACATTACATTCACTAGTAGGAGTGAGAAAAATATCACCGGGTGGTATGAATCGGAGGGTCTGAATAAGATAGGCAGTGAGTGGCAATGTAGGATGGAGAATAGCATCGCGGGGTGGTCAGCATGGGGAGGTCAGGGAACATGCAGTAGCAATGTAGGATAGGTTTCTGAAAAACATCGCGGGTGGTGCGCATTGTATGGGTGTGTAACATTACATTCACTAGTAGGAGTGAGAAAAACATCACGGGGTTGTGTGAATCGGAGGGTCTGAATTAGGATAGGCATTGAGTGGCAATGTAGGATGGGGAAAAGCACCGCGGGGTGGTCAGCATGGGGAGGTCAGGACACATGCAGTGGCAATGTAGGATAGGTTTCTGAAAAACATCCGGGGGTGGTGCGCATTGTATGGGTGTGTAACATTAGATTCACTAGTAGGAGTGAGAAAAACATCACGGGGTGGTGTGATTTGTAGTGTCTCAATTAGGATAGGCAGTAAGTGGCAATGTAGGATGGAGAAAAGCACCGCGTGGTGGTCAGCATGGGGAGGTCAAGGAACATGCAGTGGCAATGTAGGATACATTTCTGAAAAACATCGCGGGGTGGTGCGCATTGTATGGGTGTGTAACATTACATTCACTAGTAGGAGTGAGAGAATCATCACAGGGTGGTGCGCATTGTATGGGTGTGTAACATTACATTTACTAGTAGGAGTGAGAAAAACATCACGGGGTGGTGTGAATCGTAGGGTCTGAATTAGGATAGGCATTGAGTGGCAATATAGGATGGAGAAAAGCACCGCGGGGTGGTCAGCATGTGTAGGTCAGGGAACATGTAGTGACAATGTAGGATAGGTTTCTGAAAAACATAGCGGGTTTGTGCGCATTGTATGGGTGTGTAACAATACATTCACTAGTAGGAGTGATAAAAACATAACGGGTGGTGTGAATCGGAGGGTCTGAATTAGATAGGCAGTGAGTGACAATGTAGGATGGAGAAAAGCACCGCAGGGTGGTCAGCATGGGGAAGTCAGGGAACATGCAGTGGCAATATAGGATAGGTTTCTGAAAAACATTGCGGGGTGGTGCCCATTGTATGGGTGTGTAACATTACATTCACTAGTAGGAGTGAGAAAAACATCACGGGGTGGTGTGAATCGGAGGGTCTGAATTAGTATAGGCAATGAGTGGCAATGTAGGATGGAGAAAAGCACCGCGGGGTCGTCAGCATGGGGAGGTCAGGGAACATGCAGTGGCAATGTAGGATAGGTTTCTGAAAAACATCGCGGGGTGGTGGGCATTGTATGGGTGTGTAACATTACATTCACTAGTAGGAGTGAGAAAAACATCACAGGGTGGTGCGCATTGTATGGGTGTGTAACATTACATTCACGAGTAGGAGTGAGAAAAACATCACGGGGTGGTGTGAATCGGATGGTCTGAATTAGGATAGACAGTGAGGGCTAATGTAGGATGGGGAAAAGCACCCTGGGGAGGTCAGCATGGGGAGGTCAGGGAACATGCAGAGGCAATGTAGGATAGGTTTCTGAAAAACATCGCGGGGTGGTGCGCATTGTATGGGTGTGTAACATTACATTCACTATTAGGAGTGAGAAAAACATCACGGGGTGGTGTGAATCGGAGGGTCTGAATTAGGATAGGCAGTGAGTGGTAATGTAGGATGGGGAAAAGCACCGCAGGGTGGTCAGCATGGGGAGGTCAGGGAACATGCACTGGCAATGTACGATAGGTTTCTGAAAAACATTGCGGGGTGGTGCGCAATGTATGGATGTGTAACATTACATTCACTAGTAGGAGTGAGAAAAACATCACGGGGTTTTGTGAATCGGAGGGTCTGAATTAGGATAGGCATTGAGTGGCAATGTAGGATGGAGAAAAGCAACGCGGGGTGGTCAGCATGGGTAGGTCAGGGAACATGCAGTGGCAATGTAGGATAGGTTCCTGAAAAACATTGCGGGGTGGTGCGCATTGTATGGGTGTGTAACATTAAATTCACTAGTAGGAGTGAGAAAAGCATCACGGGGTGGTGCGCATTGTATGGGTGTGTAACATTACATTCAGTAGTAGGAGTGAGAAAAACATCACGGGGTGGTGTGAATCGGAGAGTCTGAATTAGGATAGTAAGTGAGTGGCAATGTAGGATGGAGAAAAGCACCGCGGGGTGGTCAGCATGGGGAGGTCAGGGAACATGCAGTGGCAATATAGGATAGGTTTCTGAAAAACATCCGGGGGTGGTGCGCATTGTATGGGTGTGTAACATTACATTCACTAGTAGGAGTGAGAGAAACATCACAGGGTGGTGCGCATTGTATGGGTGTGTAACATTACATTCACTAGTAGGAGTGAGAGAAACATCACAGGGTGGTGCACATTGTATAGTTGTGTAACATTACATTAACTAGTAGGAGTGAGAAAAACATCACGGGGTGGTGTGAATCGGTTGGTCTGAATTAGGATAGGCAGTGAGGGGCAATATAGGATGGGGAAAAGCACCGCGGGGAGATCAGCATGGGGAGGTCAGGGAACATGCAGATTCAATGTAGGATAGGTTTCTGAAAAACATCGCGGGGTGGTGCGCATTGTATGGGTGTGTAACATTACATTCACTAGTAGGATTGAGAAAAACATCACAGGGTGGTGTGAATCGTAGGGTCTGAATTAGGATAGGCAGTGAGTGGCAATGTAGGATGGAGAAAAGCACCGCGGGCTGGTCTGCATGTGTAGGTCAGGGAACATGCTGTGACAATGTAGGATAGGTTTCTGAAAAACATCGCGGAGCGGTGCGCATTGTATGGGTGTGTAACATTACATTCACTAGTAGAAGTGAGAAAAACATAAATGGGTGGTGTGAATCGGAGGGTCTGAATTAGGATAGGCAGTGAGTGGCAATGTAGGATGGAGATAAGCACCGCGGTTTGGTCAGCATGGGGAGGTCAGGGAACATGCAGTGGCAATGTAGGATAGGTTTCTGTAAAACATCGCGGGGTGTTGCGCATTTTATGGGTGAGCAACATTACATTCACTAGTAGGAGTGAGAAAAACATCACGAGGTGGTCTAAAACGGAGGGTCTGAATTAGGATAGGCAGTGAGTGGCAATGAAGGATGGAGACAACACCCACGGGGTGGTCAGCATGGGGAGGTCAGGGAACATGCATTGGCAATGTAGGATAGGTTTCTGAAAAACATCGCGTGGTGGTGCGCATTGTATGGGTGAGTAACTTTACATTCACTAGTAGGAGTGAGAAAAACATGACGGGGTGGTGTGAATCGGAGGGTCTGAATTAGGATAGGCAGTGAGTGGCAATGTAGGATGGGGAAAAGCACCGCGGGGTGGTCATCATGGGGATGTCTGGGAACATGCACTGGCAATGTAGGATAGGTTTCTGAAAAACATCGCGGGGTGGTGCGCAATGTATGGATGTGTAACATTACATTCACTAGTAGGAGTGACAAAAACATCACGGGGTGGTGTGAATCGGAGGGTCTAAATTAGGATAGGCATTGAATGGAAATGTAGGATGGAAAAAAGCAACGCGGGGTGGTCAGCATGGGGAGGTCAGGGAACTTGCAGTGGCAATGTAGGATAGGTTTCTGAAAAACATCGCGGGGTGGTGCGCATTGTATGGGTGTGTAACATTACATTCACTAGTAGGAGTGATAAAAACATCACGGGCTGGTGTGAATCCGAGGGTCTGAATTAGGATAGACAGTGAGTGGCAATGTAGGTTGGAGAAAAGCACCGCGGGGTGGTCAGCATGGGGAGGTCACGGAACATGCAGTGGCAATGTAGGATAGGTTTCTGTAAAACATCGCGGGGTGTTGCGCATTTTATGGGTGAGTAACATTACATTCACTAGTAGGAGTGAGAAAAACATCACGGGGTGGTGTAAATTGGAGGGTCTGAATTAGGATAGGCAGTGAGTGGCAATGAAGGATGGAGACAACACCCACGGGGTGGTCAGCATGGGGAGGTCAGGGAACATGCATTGGCAATGTAGGATAGGTTTCTGAAAAACATCGCGGGGTGGTGCGCATTGTATGGGTGTGTAACATTAAATTCACTAGTAGGAGTGAGAAAAACATCACGGGGTGGTGAGCATTGTATGGGTGTGTAACATTACATTCACTAGTAGGAGAGAGAAAAACATCACGGGCTGGTGTGAATCGGAGAGTCTGAATTAGGATAGGAAGTGAGTGGAAATGTAGGATGGAGAAAAGCACCGCGGGGTGGTCAGCATGGGGAGGTCAGGGAACATGCAGTGGCAATGTAGGATAGGTTTCTGAAAAACATCCGGAGGTGGTGCGCATTGTATGGGTGTGTAACATTAGATTCACTAGTAGGAGTGAGAAAAACATCACGGGGTGGTGTGAATCGGATGGTCTGAATTAGGATAGGCAGTGAGGGGCAATGTAGGATGGGGAAAAGCACCGCGGGGAGGTCAGCATGGGGAGGTCAGGGAACATGCAGTGGCAATGTAGGATAGGTTTCTGAAAAACATTGCGGGGTGGTGCGCATTGTATGGGTGTGTAACATAACATTCACTAGTAGGAGTGAGAAAAACATCACATGGTGGTGTGAATCGTAGGGTCTGAATTAGGATAGGCAGTGAGTGGCAATGTAGAATGGAGAAAATCACCGCGTGGTGGTCAGCATGGGGAGGTCACGGAACATGCAGTGGCAACGTAGGATAGGTTTCTGAAAAACATCGCCGGGTGGTGCGCAATGTATGGGTGTGTAACATTACATTCACTAGTAGTAGTGAGAAAAACATCCCGGGGTGGTGCAAATTGGAGGGTCTGAATTAGGATAGGCAGTGAGTGGCAATGAAGGATGGAGACAACACCCACGGGGTTGTCAGCATGGGGAGGTCAGGGAACACGCATTGGCAATGTAGGATAGGTTTCTGAAAAACATCGCGGGGTGGTGCGCATTGTATGGGTGTGTAACATTACATTCACTAGTAGGAGTGAGAAAAACATCACGGGGTGGTGTGCACCGCAGGGTCTGAATTAGGATAGGCAGTGAGTGGCAATGTAGGATGGAGAAAAGCACCGCGGGGTTGTCAGCATGGGGAGGTCAGGGAACATGCAGTGGCAATGTAGGATAGGTTTCTTAAAAAAAACGCGGGGTGGTGGGCATTGTATGGGTGTGTAACATTCCATTCAATAGTAGGAGTAAGAAAAACATCACAGGGTGGTGCACATTGTATGGGTGTGTAACATTATATTCACTAGTAGGAGTGAGAAAAACATCACAGGGTGGTGTGAATCGGAGGGTCTGAATTTGGATAGGCAGTGAGTGGCAATGTAGGATGGGGAAAAGCACCGCGGGGTGGTCAGCATGGGGAGTTCAGGAACATGCAGTGGCAATGTAGGATAGGTTTCTGAAAAACATCGTGGGGTGGTGCGCATTGTATGGGTGTGTAACATTACATTCACTAGTAGGAGTGAGAAAAACATCACGGGGTGGTGCGCATTTTTTGGGTGTGTAACATTACATTCACTAGTAGGAGTAAGAAAAACATCACGGGGTGGTGTGAATCATAGGGTCTGAATTAGGATAGGCATTGAGTGGCAATATAGGATGGAGCAAAGCACCGCGGGGTGGTCAGCATGTGTAGGTCAGGGAACATGCAGTGACAATGTAGGATAGGTTTCTGAAAAACATCGTGGGGCGGTGCGTATTGTATGGGTGTGTAACAATACATTCTCTAGTAGGAGTGAGAAAAACATCACGGGGTGGTGTGAATCGGACGGTCTGAATTAGGATAGACAGTGAGTGGCAATGTAGGATGGAGAAAAGCACCGCGGAGTGCTCAGCATGGGGATGTCACGTAACATGCAGTGGCAATGTAGGATAGGATTCTGAAAAACATCGCGGGGTGGTGCGCATGGTATGGGTGTGTAACATTACATTCACTAGTAGGAGTGAGAAAAACATCGTGGGGTGGTGCGCTTTGTAAGGGTGTGTAACATTACATTCACTAGTAGGAGTGAGAAAAACTTCACGGGGTGATGTGAATCGGAGGGTCTGAATAAGATAGGCAGTGAGTGGCAATGTAGGATGGAGAATAGCATCGCGGGGTGGTCAGCATGGGGAGGTCAGGGAACATGCAGTGGCAATGTAGGATAGGTTTCTTAATAACATCGCGGGTGGTGTGCATTGTATGGGTGTGTATCATTACATTCACTAGTAGGAGTGAGAAAAACATCACGGGGTAGAGTGAATAGGAGGGTCTGAATAAGGATAGGCATTGAGTGGCAATGTAGGATGGAGAAAAGCACCGCGGGGTGGTCAGCATGGGGAGGTCAGGGAACATGCAGTGGCAATGTAGGATAGGTTTCTTAAAAACATCGCGGGGTGGTGCGCATTGTATGGGTGTATAACATTACATTCACTAGTAGGAGTGAGAAAAACATCACGGGGTGTTGTGAATCGTAGGGTCTGAATTAGGATAGGCATTGAGTGGCAATATAGGATGGAGAATAACCCCGCAGGGTGGTCAGCATGTGTAGGTCCGGGAACATGCAGTGGCAATGTAGGATAGGTTTCCGAAAAACAACGCGGGGCTGTGAACATTGTATGGGTGTGTAACAATACATTCACTAGTACGAGTGAGAAAACATAACGGGGTGGTGTGAATAGGAGGGTCTGAATTAGATAGGCTGTGAGTGGCAATGTAGGATGGAGAAAAGCACAGCAGGTTGGTCAGCATGGGGAGGTCAGGGAACATGCAGTGGCAATGTAGGATAGGTTTCTGAAAAACATCGCGGGGTGGTGGGCATTGTATGGGTGTGTAACATTACATTCACTAGTAGGAGTGAGAAAAACATCACAGGGTGGTGCGCATTGTATGGGTGTGTAACATTACATTCACTAGTAGGAGTGAGAAAAACATCACGTGGTGGTGTGAATCGGATGGTCTGAATTAGGATAGGCAGTGAGTGTTAATGTAGGATGGGAAAAGCACCGCGGCATGGTCAGCATTGGGAGGTCAGGGAACATGCAGTGGCAATGTAGGATAGGTTTCTGAAAAACATCGCGGGTTGGTGCGCATTGTATGGGTGTGTAACATTACATTCAGTAGTAGGAGTGAGAAAAACATCACGTTGTGGTGTGAATCGGACGTTCTGAATTAGGATAGGCAGTGAGTGGCAATGTAGGATGGAGAAAAGCACCGCGGGGTGGTCAGCATGTGGAGGTCAGGGAACATGCAGTGGTAATGTATAATACGTTTCTGAAAAACATCGCGGGGTGGTGCGCATTGAATGGGTGTGTAACATTACATTCACTAGTAGGAGTGAGAAAAACATCACAGGGTGGTGCGCATTGTATGGGTGTGTAACATTATATTCACTAGTAGGAGTGAGAAAAACATCACGGGGTGGTGTGAATCGGAGGGTCTAAATTGGAAAAGGCAGTGAGTGGCAATGTAGAATGGGGAAAAGCACCCCGGCGTGGGCAGCATGGGAAGGTCAGGGAACATGCAGTGGCAATGTAGGATAGGTTTCTGAAAAACATCGCGGGGTGGTGCGCATTGTATGGGTCTGTAACATTACATTCACTAGTAGGAGTGAGAAAAACATCACGGGGTGGCTTGAATAGTAGGGTCTGAATTAGGATTGGCAGTGAGTGACAATGTAGGTTGAAGAAAAGCACAGCGTGGTGCTCAGCATGGGGAGGTCAGGGAACATGCAGTGGCAATGTAGGATAGTTTTCTGAAAAACATGGCAAATTGGTGCGCATTGTACGGGTGTGTAACATTACATTCACTACTAGGAGTGAGAAAAACATCACGGGGTGTTGTGAATCGGAGGGTCTGAATTAGGATAGGCAGTGAGTGGCAATGTAGAATGGAGAAAAGCACCCCAGGGTGGTCAGCATGGCGAGGTCAGGTAACATGCAGTGGCAATGTAGTATAGGTTTCTGAAAAACATCGCGGGGTGGTGCGCATTGTATGGGTTTCTAACATTATATTCACTAGTAGGAGTGAGAAAAACATCGTGGGGTGATGCGCTTTGTATGGGTGTGTAACATTATATTCACTAGTAGGAGTGAGAAAAACATCACCCGGTGGTGTGAATCAGAGGGTCTGAATTAGGATAGGCAGTGAGTGGCAATGTAGGATGGAGAAAAGCACCGCGGGGTGGTCAGCATGGGGAGGTCAGGGAACATGCAGTGGCAATGTAGGATAGGATTCTGAAAAACATCGCGGGGTGGTGCGCATTGTATGGGTGAGTCACATTACATTCACTAGTAGGAGTGAGAAAAACATCACGGGGAGGTGTGAATCGGAAGGTCTGAATTAGGATAGGCAGTGAGTGGCAATGTAGGATGGAGATAAGCACCGCGGTTTGGTCAGCATGGGGAGGTCAGGGAACATGCAGTGGCAATGTAGGATAGGTTTCTGTAAAACATCGCGGTGTGTTGCGCATTTTATGGGTGAGCAACATTACATTCACTAGTAGGAGTGAGAAAAACATCACGAGGTGGTCTAAAACGGAGGGTCTGAATTAGGATAGGCAGTGAGTGGAAATGAAGGATGGAGACAACACCCACGGGGTGGTCAGCATGGGGAGGTCAGGGAACATGCATTGGCAATGTAGGATAAGTTTCTGAAAAACATCGCGGGGTGGTGCGCATTGTATGGGTGAGTAACTTTACATTCACTAGTACGAGTGAGAAAAACATGACGGGGTGGTGTGAATCGGAGGGTCTGAATTAGGATAGGCAGTGAGTGGCAATGTAGGATGGGGAAAAGCACCGCGGGGTGGTCATCATGGGGAGGTCTGGGAACATGCACTGGCAATGTAGGATAGGTTTCTGAAAAACATCGCGGGGTGGTGCGCAATGTATGGATGTGTAACATTACATTCACTAGTAGGAGTGACAAAAACGGGGTGGTGTGAATCGGAGGGTCTGAATTAGGATAGGCATTGAATGGAAATGTAGGATGGAAAAAAGCAACGCGGGGTGGTCAGCATGGGGAGGTCAGGGAACATGCAGTGGCAATGTAGGATAGGTTTCTGAAAAACATCGCGGGGTGGTGCGCATTGTATGGGTGTGCAACATTACATTCACTAGTAGGAGTGATAAAAACATCACGGGCTGGTGTGAATCCGAGGGTCTGAATTAGGATAGACAGTGAGTGCCAATGTAGGTTGGAGAAAAGCACCGCGGGGTGGTCAGCATGGGGAGGTCAGGGAACATGCAGTGGCAATGTAGGATAGGTTTCTGTAAAACATCGGGGGTGTTGCGCATTTTATGGGTGAGTAACATTACATTCACTAGTAGGAGTGAGAAAAACATCACGGGGTGGTGTAAATTGGAGGGTCTGAATTAGGATAGGCAGTGAGTGGCAATGTAGGATGGAGACAACACCAACGGGGTGGTCAGCATGGGGAGGTCAGGGAACATGCATTGGCAATGTAGGATAGGTTTCTGAAAAACATCGCGGGGTGGTGCGCATTGTATGGGTGTGTAACATTAAATTCACTAGTAGGAGTGAGAAAAACATCACGGGGTGGTGAGCATTGTATGGGTGTGTAACATTACATTCACTAGTAGGAGTGAGAAAAACATCACGGGCTGGTGTGAATCGGAGAGTCTGAATTAGGATAGGAAGTGAGTGGAAATGTAGGATGGAGAAAAGCACCGCGGGGTGGTCAGCATGGGGAGGTCAGGGAACATGCAGTGGCAATGTAGGATAGGTTTCTGAAAAACATCCGGGGGTGGTGCGCATTGTATGTGTGTGTAACATTAGATTCACTAGTAGGAGTGAGAAAAACATCACAGGGTGGTGTGAATCGTAGGGTCTGAATTAGGATAGGCAGTGAGTGGCAATGTAGAATGGAGAAAATCACCACGTGGTGGTCAGCATGGGGAGGTCACGGAACATGCAGTGGCAACGTAGGATAGGTTTCTGAAAAACATCGCCGGGTGGTGTGCAATATATGGGTGTGTAACATTACATTCACTAGTAGGAGTGAGAAAAACATCCCGGGGTGGTGTAAATTGGAGGGTCTGAATTAGGATAGGCAGTGAGTGGCAATGAAGGATGGAGACAACACCCACGGGGTTGTCAGCATGGGGAGGTCAGGGAACATGCGTTGGCAATGTAGGATAGGTTTCTGAAAAACATCGCGGGGTGGTGCGCATTGTATGGGTGTGTAACATTACATTCACTAGTAGGAGTGAGAAAAACATCACGGGGTGGTGTGCACCGCAGGGTCTGAATTAGGATAGGCAGTGAGTGGCAATGTAGGATGGAGAAAAGCACCGCGGGGTTGTCAGCATGGGGAGGTCAGGGAACATGCAGTGGCAATGTAGGATAGGTTTCTTAAAAAAAACGCTGGGTGGTGGGCATTGTATGGGTGTGTAACATTCCATTCAATAGTAGGAGTAAGAAAAACATCACAGTGTGGTGCACATTGTATGGGTGTGTAACATTATATTCACTAGTAGGCGTTAGAAAAACATCACGGGGTGGTGTGAATCGGAGGGTCTGAATTTGGATAGGCAGTGAGTGGCAATGTAGGATGGGGAAAAGCACCGCGGGGTGGTCAGCATGGGGAGTTCAGGAACATGCAGTGGCAATGTAGGATAGGTTTCTGAAAAACATCGTGGGGTGGTGCGCATTGTATGGGTGTGTAACATTACATTCACTAGTAGGAGTGAGAAAAACATCACGCGGTGGTGCGCATTTTTTGGGTGTGTAACATTACATTCACTAGTAGGAGTAAGAAAAACATCACGGGATGGTGTGAATCATAGGGTCTGAATTAGGATAGGCATTGAGTGGCAATATAGGATGGAGCAAAGCACCGCGGGGTGGTCAGCATGTGTAGGTCAGGGAACATGCAGTGACAATGTAGGATAGGTTTCTGAAAAACAGCGTGGGGCGGTGCGCATTGTATGGGTGTGTAACAATACATTCTCTAGTAGGAGTGAGAAAAACATCACGGGGTGGTGTGAATCGGACGGTCTGAATTAGGATAGACAGTGAGTGGCAATGTAGGATGGAGAAAAGCACCGCGGAGTGCTCAGCATGGGGATGTCACGTAACATGCAGTGGCAATGTAGGATAGGATTCTGAAAAACATCGCGGGGTGGTGCGCATGGTATGGGTGTGTAACATTACATTCACTAGTAGGAGTGAGAAAAACATCGTGGGGTGGTGCGCTTTGTAAGGGTGTGTAACATTACATTCACTAGTAGGAGTGAGAAAAACTTCACGGGGTGATGTGAATCGGTGGGTCTGAATAAGATAGGCAGTGAGTGGCAATGTAGGATGGAGAATAGCATCGCGGGGTGGTCAGCATGGGGAGGTCAGGGAACATGCAGTGGCAATGTAGGATAGGTTTCTTAATAACATCGCGGGTGGTGTGCATTGTATGGGTGTGTAACATTACATTCACAAGTAGGAGTGAGAAAAACATCACGGGGTAGAGTGAATAGGAGGGTCTGAATTAGGATAGGCATTGAGTGGCAATGTAGGATGGAGAAAAGCACCGCGGGGTGGTCAGCATGGGGAGGTCAGGGAACATGCAGTGGCAATGTAGGATAGGTTTCTTAAAAACATCGCGGGGTGGTGCGCATTGTATGGGTGTATAACATTACATTCACTAGTAGGAGTGAGAAAAACATCACGGGGTGTTGTGAATCGTAGGGTCTGAATTAGGATAGGCATTGAGTGGCAATATAGGATGGAGAATAACCCCGCAGGGTGGTCAGCATGTGTAGGTCCGGGAACATGCAGTGGCAATGTAGGATAGGTTTCCGAAAAACAACGCGGGGCTGTGAACATTGTATGGGTGTGTAACAATACATTCACTAGTACGAGTGAGAAAACATAACGGGGTGGTGTGAATCGGAGGGTCTGAATTAGATAGGCTGTGAGTGGCAATGTAGGATGGAGAAAAGCACCGCAGGTTGGTCAGCATGGGGAGGTCAGGGAACATGCAGTGGCAATGTAGGATAGGTTTCTGAAAAACATCGCGGGGTGGTGGGCATTGTATGGGTGTGTAACATTACATTCACTAGTAGGAGTGAGAAAAACATCACAGGGTGGTGCGCATTGTATGGGTGTGTAACATTACATTCACTAGTAGGAGTGAGAAAAACTTCACGTGGTGGTGTGAATCGGATGGTCTGAATTAGGATAGGCAGTGAGTGTTAATGTAGGATGGGGAAATGCACCGCGGCGTGGTCAGCATTGGGAGGTCAGGGAACATGCAGTGGCAATGTAGGATAGGTTTCTGAAAAACATCGCGGGTTGGTGCGCATTGTATGGGTGTGTAACATTACATTAAGTAGTAGGAGTGAGAAAAACATCACGTTGTGGTGTGAATCGGACGTTCTGAATTAGGATAGGCAGTGAGTGGCAATGTAGGATGGAGAAAAGCACCGCGGGGTGGTCAGCATGTGGAGGTCAGGGAACATGCAGTGGTAATGTATAATACGTTTCTGAAAAACATCACGGGGTGGTGCGCATTGTATGGGTGTGTAACATTACATTCACTAGTAGGAGTGAGAAAAACATCACAGGGTGGTGCGCATTGTATGGGTGTGTAACATTACATTCACTAGTAGGAGTGAGAAAAACATCACGGGGTGGTGTGAATCGGAGGGTCTAAATTGGAAAAGGCAGTGAGTGGCAATGTAGAATGGGGAAAAGCACCCCAGCGTGGGCAGCATGGGAAGGTCAGGGAACATGCAGTGGCAATGTAGGATAGGTTTCTGAAAAACATCGCGGGGTGGTGCGCATTGTATGGGTCTGTAACATTACATTCACTAGTAGGAGTGAGAAAAACATCACGGGGTGGCTTGAATAGTAGGGTCTGAATTAGGATTGGCAGTGAGTGACAATGTAGGTTGAAGAAAAGCACCGCTTGGTGCTCAGCATGGGGAGGTCAGGGAACATGCAGTGGCAATGTAGGATAGTTTTCTGAAAAACATGGCAGAGTGGTGCGCATTGTACGGGTGTGTAACATTACATTCACTACTAGGAGTGAGAAAAACATCACGGGGTGTTGTGAATCGGAGGGTCTGAATTAGGATAGGCAGTGAGTGGCAATGTAGAATGGAGAAAAGCACCGCAGGGTGGTCAGCATGGCGAGGTCAGGTGTCGATGTCCGCTCCCGGCCGGCAGGAAGGACACACGACACAGTCTGGTAGTGGACAACCTTTTCTATTTATTTTCCTTCTCCGTACAGCCTGCCCTGGGATCGCTCCCAGCCGAAGCCTCCTCTGGTCCGCTCCCCGCGGCTCCTTCCGGGCTTCGCTCCGAAGCCTCTACCGGTCCGCTCTCCGCGGCTCCTTCTGGGCTTCTACTTCCGGGCTTCTTCCCGGCTTCTTCTTCTGCCCAGGGGTGGCACCGGTATATATACGGGTACAGTGTCCAATCATGTTAAAGTAAGCAAGGCAAGCTGATTGGCTAACATCATCAGTTGCCAGGCAGACTATATTGTTGAGCGGGTTGTTTACGCGGTAAGCAGGAAGCTAACATATTCGATGGGAGGGGTAATCTACCCCAGGCTTCACTCTTTACTACAGGCCTCACGTCCGCCAAGTGAGGCGACCGGGCTCGGGGCTGCGGCTCCCAACATCTCCCCCTTTTTTATTTTTTATGAATGTGCGCATCGTAGCCCTTCCTGGACTGGGTGCAGAGGCTTATGCCCTATGCGTAGGCCCACCGTAGGTCCTTGGCTTAGACCCTGGTCGGCCGTCCCATGGTCTTCCAAGGCCCTGAGGCCCTCGTCCTTTTTCTAGGGCCAGGCACAAACTGGACGGAACCTGGATGCACACAAGCTTGCACTCATTCTCTCTCCGTAAAGAAATCCCCTCGGAGAGAAATTTAGACCTGGGCAGCATCTAACAGTCCAGCGGCTTACGTGCAGGATGGGGTAGGGCCTGGCTTAGGTCGAGTCATGCTGGGGAGGCACGCTCTTACCCGTCATTGACTCATCTACCCTGCTATATCATAATTTTTTAGAGGAGGAGTGTGGGAAGCTCACCGTCCCTAGACTCGGTCGTAGGCTAGGCGAGCGAGCCATGCATATGCCTGAGGATCTTCTTGTCTATTTCGGGCTACCGCTATTTCTATTCATCTTGTTGGTTGGTCTGTGATGGATCTCCAGTAGGGCAGGTCTGATCTTTAGTCGAGGGCTTTGTTGTCCGTGTCAGTCTCTCCGGTATCCACAGTGGTTCTCGTCCCGATTCCTGTGGGAAAACACAAACCGCGCCTCGGTTCCAGCTGATTACCGGATCCGGGCCCATCCATTGTCATGCCATAGATAACCGCGCCTTTGGAGGCAGGCCTTGGCTTACTCCCCCTTTTTGTTTTTTATTTTTTATTTTTATCTTTTTCGTTTTTTTTTTTTTTTTTTTTTTTTTTTGGTACCAGGGATCGAACTGGCGATTGCCTGCTTACAAGGCAGGCGCTTATGCCGCTGAGCTAGATCCCCAGCCCCCATTTCCTCGACCGGCGTTTTTCTCAGCCTGCTCTGCAGAGAACTCTGCGTACCAGGCTTGCCAATCCAGGTAACTGCCCGAGGGCAGACACGCCTTTGCCAGCTGAATCCAGTCCGCGGGGGTGAGGGGCCCAGAAGACAGATTCTCCAGCATGGCAATGGTGTAAGGCGCAGTCGGCCCAAAGGTTGTAACTGCATTTTTAAGTTCTCTAATCTGCTTTATCTCAAAAGGCTCCCATGCATTGCGTCCCTGGCCCATAGCTACTTGTACAGGAAATATCCCGTAGGGGCCACTATCTATCCCAGGTGGATGTACCTCATGAGACAAGCGTCCCCCCTGCCAAAGCCGCCTGTAAAAATACCGACCCGCCGGCGGCGGAGCATAAGACAGCGGCCGTGATTGGGCGGAAAATGGGGGCCCGTGCATCACTTCCTGTTCTGGCGAAAGGGGAGGGAGCTCCCAGGCGGCCGCCTCGTGGCGAGGGATCGCCTCCCTCTCGCGCCGGGGAGCGCTCAGGAGCTCTCTACTCCTCCGCAGACCAGGTTGAGCAGAGCGCAATTCGCGGCGTGACGCTAGAAAAGAACCCTGCGACTCCTTATTGAGCGACTTAGGCTCCTGACAGCTGGTCTCTTTGGCCTCCCTGCCATTCAACTTTCCCTCGTCCTCGGAGTCAGAGGACTCCGAGGCTAGAGCCCCGTCCTCCTCCTTAGCATCCTTGTTCCCCTTGACAGACACCTCTCGGGAGCTCCCTGACTGGGCCTGCTCAGATACCCTGCGTACTTTTGTAAGCTCTTGAGAGCTTTCTCCACAACCACCCTCGCTCTTAGTGCCGCTACCTAGCATGTTTCCCATTTTTTAATATGTTACTCACCGCGTGAGGCCCAAGGAATCCGCCACTTACGCGTGAGCCTGAGGGGAGTCTAAAAGCCCTGTAGGTGCGCGCCACCCAGAGCCCAGGCTTATCCCCAACTCACCTGTCTCGCAGCTCTGTACTGGAGCGTTGTCCACTTCCACGTCGCGGGGGTGATCAGTCCCCGGGCGGGCCTCCAAATGTCGATGTCCGCTCCCGGCCGGCAGGAAGGACACACGACACAGTCTGGTAGTGGACAACCTTTTCTTTTTATTTTCCTTCTCCGTACAGCCTGCCCTGGGATCGCTCCCAGCCGAAGCCTCCTCTGGTCCGCTCCCCGCGGCTCCTTCCGGGCTTCGCTCCGAAGCCTCTACCGGTCCGCTCTCCGCGGCTCCTTCTGGGCTTCTACTTCCGGGCTTCTTCCCGGCTTCTTCTTCCGCCCAGGGGTGGCACCGGTATATATACGGGTACAGTGTCCAATCATGTTAAAGTAAGCAAGGCAAGCTGATTGGCTAACATCATCAGTTGCCAGGCAGACTATATTGTTGAGCGGGTTGTTTACGCGGTAAGCAGGAAGCTAACATATTCGATGGGAGGGGTAATCTACCCCAGGCTTCACTCTTTACTACAGGCCTCACGTCCGCCAAGTGAGGCGACCGGGCTCGGGGCTGCGGCTCCCAACAGTCAGGTAACATGCAGTGGCAATGTAGGATAGGTTTCTGAAAAACATCGCGGGGTGGTGCGCATTGTATGGGTTTCTAACATTACATTCACTAGTAGGAGTGAGAAAAAAATCGTGGGGTGATGCGTTTGTATGGGTGTGTAACATTATATTCACTAGTAGGAGTGAGAAAAACATCACCCGGTGGTGTGAATCAGAGGGTCTGAATTAGGATAGGCAGTGAGTGGCAATGTAGGATGGAGAAAAGCACCGCGGGGTGGTCAGCATGGGGAGGTCAGGGAACATGCAGTGGCAATGTAGGATAGGATTCTGAAAAACATCGCGGGGTGGTGCGCATTGTATGGGTGAGTCACATTACATTCACTAGTAGGAGTGAGAAAAACATCACCGGGTGGTGTGAATCGGAAGGTCTGAATTAGGATAGGCAGTGAGTGGCAATGTAGGATGGGTAAAAGCACCGTGTGATGGTCAGCATGGGGAGGTCAGGGAACATGCAGTTGCAACGTAGGATAGGTTTCTGAAAAACATCGCGGGGTGGTGCGCATTGTATGGGTGTGTAACATTACATTCACTAGTAGGAGTGAGAAAAACATCACGGGGTGGTGTGAATCGAAGAGTCTGAATTAGGATAGGAAGTGAGTGGCAATGTAGGATGGAGAAAAGCACCGCGGGGTGGTCAGCATGGGGAGGTCATGGAACATGCAGTGGCAATGCAGGATAGGTTTCTGAAAAACATCCGGGGGTGGTGCGCATTGTATGGGTGTGTAACATTACATTCACTAGTACGAGTGAAAAAGACATCACGGGGTGGTGTGAATCGGAGGGTCTAAATTGGGATAGGCAGTGACTGGCAATGTAGGATGGGGAAAAGCACCGCGACGTGGTCAGCATGGGGAGGTCAGGGAACATGCAGTGGCAATGTAGGATAGGTTTCTGAAAAACATCGCGCGGTGCTGGGCATTTTATGGGTGTGTAACATTACATTCACTAGTAGGAGTGAGAAAAACATCACGGGGTGGTGCGCTTTGTATGGGTGTGTAAAATTACATTCACTAGTAGGAGTGAGAAAACATCACGGGGTGGTGTGAATCGGAGGGTCTGAATTAGGATAGGCAGTGAGTGGCAATGTAGGATGGAGAAAAGCACCGTGGGGTGATCAGCATGGGGATGTAAGGGAACATGCAGTGGCAATGTAGGATAGGTTTCTGAAAAACATCCGGGGGTGGTGCGCATTGTATGGGTGTGTAACATTACATTCACTAGTAGGAGTGAGGAAAACATCACGGTGTGGTGTGAATCGGAGGGTCTGAATTAGGATAGACAGTAAGTGGCAATGTAGGATGAAGAAAAGCACCGTGTGGTTGTCAACATGGGGAGGTCATGGAACAGGCAGTGGCAATGTAGGATAGGTTTCTGAAAAACATCGCGGGGTGCTGGGCATTTTATGGGTGTGTAACATTACATTCACTAGTAGGAGTGAGAAAAACATCACGGGGTTGTGTGAATCGTAGGGTCTGAATTAGGATAGGCATTGAGTGGCAATATAGGATGGAGAATAACCCCGCAGGTTGGTCAGCATGTGTAGGTCCGGGAACATGCAGTGGCAATGTAGGATAGGTTTCTGAAAAACAACGCGGGGCTGTGAACATTGTATGGGTGTGTAACAATACATTCACTAGTACGAGTGAGAAAACATAACGGGGTGGTGTGAATCGGAGGGTCTGAATTAGATAGGTTGTGAGTGGCAATGTAGGATGGAGAAAAGCACCGCAGGTTGGCGAGCATGGGGAGGTCAGGGAACATGCAGTGGCAATGTAGGATAGGTTTCTGAAAAACATCGCGGGGTGGTGGACATTGTAGGGGTGTGTAACATTACATTCACTAGTAGGAGTGAGAAAAACATCACGGGGTGGTGTGAAACGGAGGGTCTAAATTGGAATAGGCAGTGAGTGGCAATGTAGGATGGGGAAAAGCACCCCGGCGTGGGCAGCATGGGGAGGTCAGGGAACATGCAGTGGCAATGTAGGATAGGTTTCTGAAAAACATCGCGGGGTGGTGCGCATTGTATGGGTCTGTAACATTACATTCACTAGTAGGAGTGAGAAAAACATCACGGGGTGGCTTGAATAGTAGGGTCTGAATTAGGATCGGCAGTGAGTGACAATGTAGGTTGAAGAAAAGCACCACGTGGTGCTCAGCATGGGGAGGTCAGGGAACATGCAGCGGCAATGTAGGATAGTTTTCTGAAAAACATGGCAGAGTGGTGCGCATTGTACGGGTGTGTAACATTACATTCACTAGTAGGAGTGAGAAAAACATCACGGGGTGGTGCGCTTTGAATGCGTGTGTAACATTACATTCACTAGTAGGAGAGAGAAAAACATCACGGGGTGGTTTGAATCGGAGGGTCTGAATTAGGATAGGCAGTGAGTGGCAATGTAGGATGGAGAAAAGCACCGTGGGGTGGTCAGCATGGGGAGGTCAGATAACATGCAGTGGCAATGTAGGATAGGTTTCTGAAAAAAATCGCGGGGTGGTGCGCATTGTATGGGTGAGTAACATTACATTCACTAGTAGGAGTGAGAAAAACATCATGGGGTGGTGTGAATCGGAGGGTCTGAATTAGGATAGGCCGTGATTGGCAATGTAGGATGGAGAAAAGCACCGCGGGTTGGTCAGCATGGGGAGGTCAGGTAACATGCAGTGGCAATGTAGGATAGGTTTCTGAAAAACATCGCGGGGTGGTGCGCATTGTATGGGTGTGTAACTTTACATTCACTAGTAGGAGTGAGAAAAACATCACAGGGTGGTGCGCACTGTATGGGTGTGTAACATTACATTCACTAGTAGGAGTGAAAAAAACATCACGGGGTGGTGTGAATCGGAGGGTCTAAATTGGGATAGGCAGTGAGTGGCAATGTAGGATGGAGAAAAGCATTGCGGGGTGGTCAGCATGGGGAGGTCAGGGAACATGCAGTGGCAATGTAGGATAGGTTTCTGAAAAACATCGCGGGGTGGTGCGCATTGTATGGGTGAGTAACATTACATTCACTAGTAGGAGTGAGAAAAACATCACGGGGTGGTGTGAATCGGAGGGTCTGAATTAGGATAGGCCGTGATTGGCGATGTAGGATGGAGAAAAGCACCGCGGGGTGGTCAGCATGGGGAGGTCAGGTAACATGCAGTGGCAATGTAAGATAGGTTTCTGAAAAACATCGCTGTGTGGTGCGCATTGTATGGGTGTGTAACATTACATTCACTAGTAGGAGTGAGAAAAACATCGTGGGGTGGTGCGCTTTGTATGGGTGTGTTACATTACATTCACAAGTAGGAGTGAGAAAAACATCACGGGGTGGTGTGAATCGGAGGGTCTGAATTAGGATAGTCAGTGAGTGGCAATGTAGGATGGAGAAAAGCACCGTGGGGTGGTCAGCATGGGGAGGTCAGGGAACATGCAGTGGCAATGTAGGATAGGTTTCTGAAAAACATCGCGGGGTGCTGGGCATTGTATGGGTGTGTAACATTACATTCACTAGTAGGAGTGAGAAAAACATCACGGTGTGGTGTGAATCGGAGGGTCTGAATTAGGATAGACAGTAAGTGGCAATGTAGGATGGAGAAAAGCACCGCGTGGTGGTCAACATGGGGATGTCATGGAACAGGCAATGGCAATGTAGGATAGGTTTCTGAAAAACATCGCGGGGTGCTGGGCATTGTATGGGTGTGTAACATTACATTCACTAGTAGGAGTGAGAAAAACATCACAGGTTGGTGCGCATTGTGTGGGTGTGTAACATTACATTCACTAGTAGGAGTGAGAAAAACATCACGGGGTGGTGTGAATCGGATGGTCTGAATTAGGATAGGCAGTGAGTGTTAATGTAGGATGGGGAAAAGCACCGCGGCATGGTCAGCATGGGGAGGTCAGGGAACATGCAGTGGCATGTGGGATAGGTTTCTGAAAAACATCCGGTGGTGGTGCGCATTGTATGGGTGTGTAACATTACATTCACTAGTAGGAGTGAGAAAAACATCACGGGGTGGTGTGAATCATAGGGTCTGAAATAGGATAGGCAGTAAGTGGCAATGTAGGATGGAGAAAAGCACCGCGTGGTTGTCAGCATGTGTAGGTCAGGGAACATGCAGTGACAATGTATGATAGGTTTCTGAAAAACATCGCGGGGTGGTGCGCATTGTATGGTAGTGTAACAATACATTTACAAGTACGAGTGACAAAAACATAACGGGGTGGTGTGAATCGGAGGGTCTGAATTAGGATAGGCAGTGAGTGGCAATGTAGGATGGAGAAAAGCACCGCGGGGTGGTCAGCATGGGGAGGTCAGGGAACATGCAGTGGCAATGTAGGATAGGTTTCTGAAAAGCATCGCGGGGTGGTGGGCATTGTATGGGTGTGTAACATTACATTCACTAGTAGGAGTGAGAAAAAGATCACAGGGTGGTGCGCATTGTATGGGGGTGTAACAATACATTCACTAGTAGGAGTGAGAAAAACATCACGGGGTGGTGTGAATCGGGTGGTCTGAATTAGGATAGGCAGTGAGTGTTAATGTAGGATGGGGAAAAGCACCGCGGCGTGGTCAGCATTGGGAAGTCAGGGAACATGCAGTGGCAATGTAGGATAGGTTTCTGAAAAACATCGCGGATTGGTGCGCATTGTATGGGTGTGTAACATTACATTCACTAGTAGGAGTGAGAAAAACATCACGTTGTGGTGTGAATCGGACGGTCTGAATTAGGATAGGCAGTGAGTGGCAATGTAGGACGGAGAAAAGCACCGCGGTGTGGTCCGCATGGGGAGGTCATGGAACATGTAGTGGTAATGTATAATAGGTTTCTGAAAAACATCGCGGGGTGGTGCGCATTGTATGGGTGTGTAACATTACATTCACTAGTAGGAGTGAGAAAAACATCACGGGGTGGTGTGAATCGGAGAGTCTGAATTAGGATAGGAAGTGAGTGGCAATGTAGGATGGAGAAAAGCAACGCGGGGTGGTCAGCATGGGGAGGTCAGGGAACATGCAGTGGCAATGTAGGATAGGTTTCTGAAAAACATCCGGGGATGGTGCGCATTGTATGGGTGTGTAATATTACATTCACTAGTAGGAGTGAGAAAAACATCACGGGGTGGTGTGAATCATAGGGTCTGAAATAGGATAGTCAGTAAGTGGCAATGTAGGATGGAGAAAAGCACCGCATGGTTGTCAGCATGGGGAGGTCAAGGAACATGCAGTGGCAATGTAAGATAGGTTTCTGAAATCATCGCGGGGTGGTGCGAATTGTAAGGGTGTGTAACATTACATTCACTAGTAGGAGTGAGAAAAACATCACGGAGTGGTGTGAATTGGTGGGTCTGAATTAGGATAGGAAGTGAGTGGCAATGTAGGATGCAGAAAAGCACCACGGAGTGGTCAGCATGTGGATGTCAGGGAACAAGCAGTGGCAATGTATGATAAGTTTCTGAAAAACATCGCGGGTGGTGGGCATTGTATGGGTGTGTAACATTACATTCACTTGTAGGAGTGAGAAAAACATCACAGGGTGGTGCACATTGTATGGGTGTGTAACATTACATTCACTAGTAGGAGTGAGAAAAACATCACGGGGTGGTGTGAATCGTAGGGTCTGAAATAGGATAGGCAGTAAGTGGCAATGTAGGATGGAGAAAAGCACCGCGTGTTTGTCAGCATGGGGAGGTCAAGGAACATGCAGTGGCAATGTAAGATAGGTTTCTGAAAAACATCGCGGGGTGGTACGCATTGTATGGTTGTGTAACATTACATACACTAGTAGGAGTGAGAAAAATATTACGGGGTGGTGTGAATCGTAGGGTCTGAATTAGGATAGGCATTGAGTGGCAATATAGGATGGAGAAAAGCACCGCGGGGTGGTCAGCATGTGTAGGTCAGGAAACATGCAGTGACAATGTAGGATAGGTTTCTGAAAAACATCGCGGGGCGGTGCACATTATATGGGTGTGTAACAATACATTTACAAGTACGAGTGACAAAAACGTAACGGGGTGGTGTGAATCGGAGGGTCTGAATTAGATAGGCAGTGAGTGGCAATGTAGGATGGAGAAAAGCACCGCAGGGTGGTCAGCATGGGGAGGTCAGGGAACATGCAGTGGCAAAGTAGGATAGGTTTCTGAAAAACATTGCGGGGTGGTGCGCATTGTATGGGTGTGTAACATTACATTCACTAGTAGGAGTGAGAAAAACATCACGGGGTGGTGTGAATCGGAGGGTCTGAATTAGGATAGGGAGTGAGTGGCAATGTAGGATGGAGAAAAGCACCGCGGGGTGCGCAGCATGGGGAGGTCAGGGAACATTCTGTGGCAATGAAGGATAGGTTTCTGAAAAACATTGCCGGATGGTGCGCATTGTATGGGTGTGTAACATTACATTCACTTGTAGGAGTGAGAAAAACATCACGGGGTGATGTGAATCGGAGGGTCTAAATTGGGATAGGCTGTGAGTGGCAATGTAGGATGGGGATAAGCACCGCGGCGTGGTCAGCATGGGCAGGTCAGGGAACATGCAGTGGCAATGTAGGATAGGTTTCTGAAAAACATCGCGGGGTGGTGCGCATTGTATGGGTCTGTAACATTACATTCACTAGTAGGAGTGAGAAAAACATCACGGGGAGGTTTGAATAGTAGGGTCTGAATTAGGATCGGCAGTGAGTGACAATGTAGGTTGAAGAAAAGCACCACGTGGTGCTCAGCATGGGGAGGTCAGGGAACATGCAGTGGCAATGTAGGATAGTTTTCTGAAAAACATGGCAGAGTGGTGCGCATTGTACGGGTGTGTAACATTACATTCACTAGTAGGAGTGAGAAAAACATCACGGGGTGTTGTGAATCGGAGGGTCTGAATTAGGATAGGCAGTGAGTGGCAATGTAGGATGGAGAAAAGCACCGCGTTGTGGTCAGAATGGAGGTCAGGTAACATGCAGTGGCAATGTAGGATAGGTTTCTGAAAAACATCGCGGGGTGGTGCGCATTGTATGGGTGTGTAACATTACATTCACTAGTAGGAGTGAGAAAAACATCGTGGGGTGGTGCGCTTTGAATGCGTGTGTAACATTACATTCACTAGTAGGAGAGAGAAAAACATCACGGGGTGGTTTGAATCGGAGTGTCTGAATTAGGATAGGCAGTGAGTGGCAATGTAGGATGGAGAAAATCACCGTGGGGTGGTCAGCATGGGGAGGTCAGATAACATGCAGTGGCAATGTAGGATAGGTTTCTGAAAAACATCGCGGGGTGGTGCGCATTGTATGGGTGAGTAACATTACATTCACTAGTAGGAGTGAGAAAAACATCACGGGGTGGTGTGAATCGGAGGGTCTGAATTAGGATAGGCAGTGAGTGGCAATGTAGGATGGAGAAAAGCACCGCGGGTTGGTCAGCATGGGGAGGTCAGGTAACATGCAGTGGCAATGTAGGATAGGTTTCTGAAAAACATCGCGGGGTGGTGCGCATTGTATGGGTGTGTAACATTACATTCACTAGTAGGAGTGAGAAAAACATCACAGGGTGGTGCGCACTGTATGGGTGTGTAACATTACATTCACTAGTAGGAGTGAAAAAAACATCACGGTGTGGTGTGAATTGGAGGGTCTAAATTGGGATAGGCAGTGAGTGGCAATGTAGGATGGAGAAAAGCATTGCGGGGTGGTCAGCATGGGGAGGTCAGGAAACATGCAGTGGCAATGTAGGATAGGTTTCTGAAAAACATCGCGGGGTGGTGCGCATTGTATGGGTGAGTAACATTACATTCACTAGTAGGAGTGAGAAAAACATCACGGGGTGGTGTGAATCGGAGGGTCTGAATTAGGATAGGCAGTGAGTGGCAATGTAGGATGGAGAAAAGCACCGCGGGGTGGTCAGCATGGGGAGGTCAGGTAACATGCAGTGGCAATGTAGGATAGGTTTCTGAAAAACATCGCGGTGTGGTGCGCATTGTATGGGTGTGTAACATTACATTCACTAGTAGGAGTGAGAAAAACATCGTGGGGTGGTGCGCTTTGTATGGGTGTGTTACATTACATTCACTAGTAGGAGTGAGAAAAACATCACGGGGTGGTGTGAATCGGAGTGTCTGAATTAGGATAGGCAGTGAGTGGCAATGTAGGATGGAGAAAAGCACCGTGGGCTGGTCAGCATGGGGAGGTCAGGGAACATGCAGTGGCAATGTAGGATAGGTTTCTGAAAAACATCCGGGGGTGGTGCGCATTGCATGGGTGTGTAACATTACATTCACTAGTAGGAGTGAGAAAAACATCACGGTGTGGTGTGAATCGGAGGGTCTGAATTAGGATAGACAGTAAGTGGCAATGTAGGATGGAGAAAAGCACTGCGTGGTGGTCAACATGGGGATGTCATGGAACAGGCAGGGGCAATGTAGGATAGGTTTCTGAAAAACATCGCGGGGTGCTGGGCATTGTATGGGTGTGTAACATTACATTCACTAGTAGGAGTGAGAAAAACATCACAGGTTGGTGCGCATTGTGTGGGTGTGTAACATTGCATTCACTAGTAGGAGTGAGAAAAATATCACGGGGTGGTGTGAATCGGATGGTCTGAATTAGGATAGGCAGTGAGTGTTAATGTAGGATGGGGAAAAGCACCGCGGCGTGGTCAGCATTGGGAGGTCAGGGAACATGCAGTGGTAATGTATAATAGGTTTCTGAAAAACATCGCGGGGTGGTGCGCATTGTATAGGTGTGTAACATTACATTCACTAGTAGAAGTGAGAAAAACTTCACCGGGTGGTGTGAATCGTAGGGTCTGAATTAGGATAGGCAGTGAGTGGCAATGTAGGATGGAGAAAAGCACCGTGTGGTGGTCAGCATGAGGAGGTCAGGGAACATGCAGTTGCAACGTAGGATAGGTTTCTGAAAAACATCGCGGGGTGGTGCGCATTGTATGGGTGTGTAACATTACATTCACTAGTAGGAGTGAGAAAAACATCATGGGGTGGTGTGAATCGGAGAGTCTGAATTAGGATAGGAAGTGAGTGGCAATGTAGGATGGAGAAAAGCACCGCGGGGTGGTCAGCATGGGGAGGTCAGGGAACATGCAGTGGCATGTGGGATAGGTTTCTGAAAAACATCCGGTGGTGGTGCGCATTGTATGGGTGTGTAACATTACATTCACTAGTAGGAGTGAGAAAAACATCACGGGGTGGTGTGAATCATAGGGTCTGAAATAGGATAGGCAGTAAGTGGCAATGTAGGATGGAGAAAAGCACCGCGTGGTTGTCAGCATGTGTAGGTCAGGGAACATGCAGTGACAATGTATGATAGGTTTCTGAAAAACATCGCGGGGTGGTGCGCATTATATGGGTGTGTAACAATACATTTACAAGTACGAGTGACAAAAACATAACGGGGTGGTGTGAATCGGAGGGTCTGAATTAGATAGGCAGTGCGTGGCAATGTAGGATGGAGAAAAGCACCGCAGGGTGGTCAGCATGGGGAGGTCAGGGAACATGCAGTGGCAATGTAGGATAGGTTTCTGAAAAACATTGCGGGGTGGTGCGCATTGTATGGGTCTGTAACATTACATTCACTCGTAGGTGTGAGAAAAATATCACGGGGTGGTGTGAATCGGAGGGTCTGAATTAGGATAGGCAGTGAGTGGCAATGTAGGATGGAGAAAAGCACCGCGGTGTCCTCTGCATGGGGAGGTCAGGGAACATGCTGTGGCAATGTAGGATAGGTTTCTGAAAAACATCGCTGGGTGGTGCGCATTATATGGGTGTGTAACATTACATTCACTAGTAGGAGTGAGAAAAACATCACGGAGTGGTGTGAATCGGAGGGTCTGAATTAGGATAGGAAGTGAGTGGCAATGTAGGATGGAGAAAAGCACCACGGAGTTGTCAGCATGTGGATGTCATGGAACATGCAGTGGCAATGTATGATAAGTTTCTGAAAAACGTCGCTGGTGGTGGGCATTGTATGGGTGTGTAACATTACATTCACTTGTAGGAGTGAGAAAAACATCACAGGGTGGTGCGCATTGTATGGGTGTGTAACATTACATTCACTAGTAGGAGTGAGAAAAACATCACGGGGTGGTGTGAATCGGAGGGTCTAAATTGGGATAGGCAGTGAGTGGCAGTGTAGGATGGGGAAAAGCACAACGGTGTGGGCAGCATGGGGAGGTCAGGGAACACGCAGTGGCAATGTAGGATAGTTTTCTGAAAAACATGGCAGAGTGGTGCGCATTGTACGGGTGTGTAACATTACATTCACTAGTAGGAGTGAGAAAAACATCACGGGGTGTTGTGAATCGGAGGGTCTGAATTAGGATAGGCAGTGAGTGGCAATGTAGGATGGAGAAAAGCACCGCGGGGTGGTCAGCATGGCGAGGTCAGGTAACATGCAGTGGCAATGTAGGATAGGTTTCTGAAAAACATCGCGGGGTGGTGTGCATTGTATGGGTGTGTAATATTACATTCACTAGTAGGAGTGAGAAAAACATCGCGGGGTGGTGCGCATTGTATGGGTGTGTAACATTACATTCACTAGTAGGAGAGAGAAAAACATCACGGGGTGGTGTGAATCGGAGGGTCTGAATTAGGATAGGCAGTGAGTGGCAATGTAGGATGGAGAAAAGCACCGTGGGGTGGTCAGCATGGGGAGGTCAGAGAACATGCAGTGGCAATGTAGGATAGGTTTCTGAAAAACATCGCGGGGTGGTGCGCATTGTATGGGTGAGTAACATTACATTCACTAGTAGGAGTGAGAAAAACATCACGGGGTGGTGTGAATCGGAGGGTCTGAATTAGGATAGGCAGTGAGTGGCAATGTAGGATGGAGAAAAGCACCGCGGTTTGGTCAGCATGGGGAGGTCAGGTAACATGCAGTGGCAATGTAGGATAGGTTTCTGAAAAACATCGCGGGGTGGTGCGCATTGTATGGGTGTGTAACATTACATTCACTAGTAGGAGTGAGAAAAACATCACAGGGTGGTGCGCACTGTATGGGTGTGTAACATTACATTCACTAGTAGGAGTGAAAAAACATCACGGGGTGGTGTGAATCGGAGGGTATAAATTGGGATAGGCAGTGAGTGGCAATGTAGGATGGAGAAAAGCATTGCGGGGTGGTCAGCATGGGGAGGTCAGGTAACATGCAGTGGCAATGTAGGATAGGTTTCTGAAAAACATCGCGGGGTGGTGCGCATTGTATGGGTGTGTAACATTACATTCACTAGTAGGAGTGAGAAAAACATCGTGGGGTGGTGCGCTTTGTATAGGTGTGTTACATTACATTCATTGGTAGGAGTGAGAAAAACATCACGGGGTGGTGTGAATCGGAGGGTCTGAATTAGGATAGGCAGTGAGTGGCAATGTAGGATGGAGAAAAGCACCGCGGGGTGGTCAGCATGGGGAGGTCAGGGAACATGTAGTGGCATGTGGGATAGGTTTCTGAAAAACATCCGGGGGTGGTGCACATTGTATGGGTGTGTAACATTACATTCACTAGTAGGAGTGAGAAAAAAATCACGGGGTGGTGTGAATCATAGGGTCTGAAATAGGATAGGCAGTAAGTGGCAATGTAGGATGGAGAAAAGCACCGCGTGGTTGTCAGCATGTGTAGGTCAGGGAACATGCAGTGACAATGTTTGATAGGTTTCTGAAAAACATCGCGGGGTGGTGCGCATTGTATGGGTGTGTAACAATACATTTACAAGTACGAGTGACAAAAATATAATGGGGTGGTGTGAATCGGAGGGTCTGAATTAGATAGGCAGTGAGTGGCAATGTAGGATGGAGAAAAGCACCGCAGGGTGGTCAGCATGGGGAGGTCAGGGAACATGCAGTGGCAATGTAGGATAGGTTTCTGAAAAACATTGCGGGGTGGTGCGCATTGTATGGGTCTGTAACATTACATTCACTCGTAGGTGTGAGAAAAACATCACGGCGTGGTGTGAATCGGAGGGTCTGAATTAGGATAGGCAGTGAGTGGCAATGTAGGATGGAGAAAAGCACCGCGGTGTCCTCAGCATGGGGAGGTCAGGGAACATGCTGTGGCAATGTAGGATAGGTTTGGGAAAAACATCGCTGGGTGGTGCGCATTGTATGGATGTGTAACATTACATTCACTAGTAGGAGTGAGAAAAACATCACGGAGTGGTGTGAATCGGAGGGTCTGAATTAGGATAGGATGTGAGTGGCAATGTAGGATGGAGAAAAGCACCACGGAGTGGTCAGCATGTGGATGTCATGGAACATGCAGTGGCAATGTATGATAAGTTTCTGAAAAACGTCGCGGGTGGTGGGCATTGTATGGGTGTGTAACATTACATTCACTTGTAGGAGTGAGAAAAACATCACAGGGTGGTGCGCATTGTATGGGTGTGTAACATTACATTCACTAGTAGGAGTGAGAAAAACATCACGGGGTGGTGTGAATCGGAGGGTCTAAATTGGGATAGGCAGTGAGTGGCAGTGTAGGATGGGGAAAAGCACAACGGCGTGGGCAGCATGGGGAGGTCAGGGAACATGCAGTGGCAATGTAGCATAGTTTTCTGAAAAACATGGCAGAGTGGTGCGCATTGTATGGGTGGGTAACATTACATTCACTAGTAGGAGTGAGAAAAACATCACGAGGTGTTGTGAATCGGAGGGTCTGAATTAGGATAGGCAGTGAGTGGCAATGTAGGATGGGGAAAAGCACCGCGGGGTGGTCAGCATGGCAAGGTCAGGTAACATGCTGTGGCAATGTAGGATAGGTTTCTGAAAAACATCGAGGGGTGGTGCGCATTGTATGAGTGTGTAACATTACATTCACTAGTAGGAGTGAGAAAAACTTCACGGGGTGGTGTGAATCGTGGGGTCTGAATTAGGATAGGCAGTGAGTGGCAATGCAGGATGGAGAAAAGCACCGTGTGCTGGTCAGCATGGGGAGGTCAGGGAACATGCAGTTGCAACGTAGGATAGGTTTCTGAAAAACATCGCGGGGTGGTGCGCATTGTATGGGTGTGTAACATTACATTCACTAGTAGGAGTGAGAAAAACATCACGGGGTGGTGTGAATCGGAGAGTCTGAATTCGATAGGAAGTGAGTGGCAATGTAGGATGGAGAAAAGCACCGCGGGGTGGTCAGCATGGGGAGGTCAGGGAACATGCAGTGGCAATGTAAGATAGGTTTCTGAAAAACATCCGGGGGTGGTGCGCATTGTATGGGTGTGTAACATTACATTCACTAGTAGGAGTGAGAAAAACATCACGGGGTCCTGTGAATCATAGGGTCTGAAATAGGATAGGCAGTAAGTGGCAATGTAGGATGGAGAAAAGCACCGCGTGGTTGTCAGCATGGGGAGGTCAAGGAACATGCAGTGGCAATGTAAGATAGGTTTCTGAAAAACATCGCGGGGTGGTACGCATTTTATGGGTGTGTAACATTACATAAACTAGTAGGAGTGAGAAAAATATCACGGGGTGGTGTGATTCGTAGGGTCTGAATTAGGATAGGCATTGAGTGGCTATATAGGATGGAGAAAAGCACCGCGGGGTGGTCAGCATGTGTAGGTCAGGGAACATGCAGTGAGAATGTAGGATAGGTTTCTGAAAAACATCGCTGGGCGGTGCGCATTGTATGGGTGTGTAACAATACATTTACAAGTACGAGTGACAAAAACATCACGGGGTGTTGTGAATAGGATTGTCTGAATTATATAGGCAGTGAGTGGCAATGTAGGATGGAGAAGAACACCGCGGGGTGGTCAGCATGGCGAGGTCAGGTAACATGCAGTGGCAATGTAGGATAGGTTTCTGAAAAACATCGCGGGGTGGTGCGCATTGTATGGGTGTGTAACATTACATTCACTAGTAGGAGTGAGAAAAACATCACGGGGTGGTGTGAATCGGAGGGTCTGAATTAGGATAGGCAGTGAGTGGCAATGTAGGATGGAGAAAAGCACCGCGGTTTGGTCAGCATGGGGAGGTCAGGTAACATGCAGTGGCAATGTAGGATAGGTTTCTGAAAAACATCGCGGGGTGGTGCGCATTGTATGGGTGTGTAACATTACATTCACTAGTAGGAGTGAGAAAAACATCACAGGGTGGTGCGCACTGTATGGGTGTGTAACATTACATTCACTAGTAGGAGTGAAAAAACATCACGGGGTGGTGTGAATCGGAGGGTATAAATTGGGATAGGCAGTGAGTGGCAATGTAGGATGGAGAAAAGCATTGCGGGGTGGTCAGCATGGGGAGGTCAGGTAACATGCAGTGGCAATGTAGGATAGGTTTCTGAAAAACATCGCGGGGTGGTGCGCATTGTATGGGTGTGTAACATTACATTGACTAGTAGGAGTGAGAAAAACATCGTGGGGTGGTGCGCTTTGTATAGGTGTGTTACATTACATTCATTGGTAGGAGTGAGAAAAACATCACGGGGTGGTGTGAATCGGAGGGTCTGAATTAGGATAGGCAGTGAGTGGCAATGTAGGATGGAGAAAAGCACCGCGGGGTGGTCAGCATGGGGAGGTCAGGGAACATGTAGTGGCATGTGGGATAGGTTTCTGAAAAACATCCGGGGGTGGTGCACATTGTATGGGTGTGTAACATTACATTCACTAGTAGGAGTGAGAAAAAAATCACGGGGTGGTGTGAATCATAGGGTCTGAAATAGGATAGGCAGTAAGTGGCAATGTAGGATGGAGAAAAGCACCGCGTGGTTGTCAGCATGTGTAGGTCAGGGAACATGCAGTGACAATGTTTGATAGGTTTCTGAAAAACATCGCGGGGTGGTGCGCATTGTATGGGTGTGTAACAATACATTTACAAGTACGAGTGACAAAAATATAATGGGGTTGTGTGAATCGGAGGGTCTGAATTAGATAGGCAGTGAGTGGCAATGTAGGATGGAGAAAAGCACCGCAGGGTGGTCAGCATGGGGAGGTCAGGGAACATGCAGTGGCAATGTAGGATAGGTTTCTGAAAAACATTGCGGGGTGGTGCGCATTGTATGGGTCTGTAACATTACATTCACTCGTAGGTGTGAGAAAAACATCACGGCGTGGTGTGAATCGGAGGGTCTGAATTAGGATAGGCAGTGAGTGGCAATGTAGGATGGAGAAAAGCACCGCGGTGTCCTCAGCATGGGGAGGTCAGGGAACATGCTGTGGCAATGTAGGATAGGTTTGGGAAAAACATCGCTGGGTGGTGCGCATTGTATGGATGTGTAACATTACATTCACTAGTAGGAGTGAGAAAAACATCACGGAGTGGTGTGAATCGGAGGGTCTGAATTAGGATAGGATGTGAGTGGCAATGTAGGATGGAGAAAAGCACCACGGAGTGGTCAGCATGTGGATGTCATGGAACATGCAGTGGCAATGTATGATAAGTTTCTGAAAAACGTCGCGGGTGGTGGGCATTGTATGGGTGTGTAACATTACATTCACTTGTAGGAGTGAGAAAAACATCACAGGGTGGTGCGCATTGTATGGGTGTGTAACATTACATTCACTAGTAGGAGTGGGAAAAACATCACGGGGTGGTGTGAATCGGAGGGTCTAAATTGGGATAGGCAGTGAGTGGCAGTGTAGGATGGGGAAAAGCACAACGGCGTGGGCAGCATGGGGAGGTCAGGGAACATGCAGTGGCAATGTAGCATAGTTTTCTGAAAAACATGGCAGAGTGGTGCGCATTGTATGGGTGGGTAACATTACATTCACTAGTAGGAGTGAGAAAAACATCACGAGGTGTTGTGAATCGGAGGGTCTGAATTAGGATAGGCAGTGAGTGGCAATGTAGGATGGGGAAAAGCACCGCGGGGTGGTCAGCATGGCAAGGTCAGGTAACATGCTGTGGCAATGTAGGATAGGTTTCTGAAAAACATCGAGGGGTGGTGCGCATTGTATGAGTGTGTAACATTACATTCACTAGTAGGAGTGAGAAAAACTTCACGGGGTGGTGTGAATCGTGGGGTCTGAATTAGGATAGGCAGTGAGTGGCAATGCAGGATGGAGAAAACACCGTGTGCTGGTCAGCATGGGGAGGTCAGGGAACATGCAGTTGCAACGTAGGATAGGTTTCTGAAAAACATCGCGGGGTGGTGCGCATTGTATGGGTGTGTAACATTACATTCACTAGTAGGAGTGAGAAAAACATCACGGGGTGGTGTGAATCGGAGAGTCTGAATTCGATAGGAAGTGAGTGGCAATGTAGGATGGAGAAAAGCACCGCGGGGTGGTCAGCATGGGGAGGTCAGGGAACATGCAGTGGCAATGTAAGATAGGTTTCTGAAAAACATCCGGGGGTGGTGCGCATTGTATGGGTGTGTAACATTACATTCACTAGTAGGAGTGAGAAAAACATCACGGGGTCCTGTGAATCATAGGGTCTGAAATAGGATAGGCAGTAAGTGGCAATGTAGGATGGAGAAAAGCACCGCGTGGTTGTCAGCATGGGGAGGTCAAGGAACATGCAGTGGCAATGTAAGATAGGTTTCTGAAAAACATCGCGGGGTGGTACGCATTTTATGGGTGTGTAACATTACATAAACTAGTAGGAGTGAGAAAAATATCACGGGGTGGTGTGATTCGTAGGGTCTGAATTAGGATAGGCATTGAGTGGCTATATAGGATGGAGAAAAGCACCGCGGGGTGGTCAGCATGTGTAGGTCAGGGAACATGCAGTGAGAATGTAGGATAGGTTTCTGAAAAACATCGCTGGGCGGTGCGCATTGTATGGGTGTGTAACAATACATTTACAAGTACGAGTGACAAAAACATCACGTGGTGTTGTGAATAGGATTGTCTGAATTATATAGGCAGTGAGTGGCAATGTAGGATGGAGAAGAACACCGCGGGGTGGTCAGCATGGCGAGGTCAGGTAACATGCAGTGGCAATGTAGGATAGGTTTCTGAAAAACATCGCAGGGTGGTGCGCATTGTATGGGTGTGTAACATTACATTCACTAGTAGGAGTGAGAAAAAATCACGGGGTGGTGTGAATCGAAGTGTCTGAATTAGGATAGGAAGTGAGTGGCAATGTAGGATGGAGAAAAGCACCGCGGGGTGGTCAGCATGGGGAGGTCAGGGAACATGCAGTGGCAATGTAGGATAGGTTTCTGAAAAACATTCGGGGGTGGTGCGCATTGTATGAGTGTGTAACATTACATTCACTAGTAGGAGTGAGAAAAACATCACGGGGTGGTGTGAATCGTAGGGTCTGAAATAGGATAGGCATTAAGTGGCAATGTAGGATGGAGAAAAGCACCGCGTGGTTGTCAGCATGGGGAGGTCGAGGAACATGCAGTGGCAATGTAAGATAGGTTTCTGAAAAACATCGCGGGGTGGTACGCATTGTATGGGTGTGTAACATTACATACACTAGTAGGAGTGAGAAAAACATCACGGGGTGGTGTGAATCGGAGGGTCTGAATTAGGATAGGCAGTGAGTGGCAATGTAGGATGGAGAAAAGCACCGCGGGGTGCTCAGCATGGGGAGGTCAGGGAACATGCTTTGGCAATGTAGGATAGGTTTCTGAAAAACATCGCCGGGTGGTGCGCATTGTATGGGTGTGTAACATTACATTCACTTGTAGGAGTGAGAAAAACATCACAGGGTGGTGCGCATTATATGGGTGTGTAACATTACATTCACTAGTAGGAGTGAAAAAAAAATCACGGGGTGGTGTGAATCGGATGGTCTGAATTAGGATAGGCAGTGAGTGTTAATGTAGGATTGGGAAAAGCACCGTGGCGTGGTCAGAATTGGGAGGTCAGGGAACATGCAGTGGCAATGTAGGATAGGTTTCTGAAAAACATCGCGGGGTGGTGCGCACTGTATGGGTGAGTAACATTACATTCACTAGTAGGAGTGAGAAAAACATCACGGGGTGGTGTGAATCGGAGGGTCTGAATTAGGATAGGCAGTAAGTGGCAATGTAGGATGGAGAAAAGCACCGCGGGGTTTTCAGCATGGGGAGGTCAGGTAACATGCAGTGGCAAGTAGGATAGGTTTCTGAAAAACACCGCGGGGTGGTGCGCATTGTATGGGTGTGTAACATTACATTCACTAGTAGGAGTGAGAAAAACATCGTGGGGTGGTGCGCTTTGTATGGGTGTGTTACATTACATTCACTAGTAGGAGTGAGAAAAACATCACGAGGTGGTGTGAATCGGAGGGTCTGAATTAGGATAGGCAGTGAGTGGCAATGTAGGATGGAGAAAAGCACCGTGGATTGGTCAGCATGGGGAGGTCAGGGAACATGCAGTGGCAATGTAGGATAGGTTTCTGAAAAACAACCGGGGGTGGTGCGCATTGCATGGGTGTGTAACATTACATTCACTAGTAGGAGTGAGAAAAACATCACGGTGTGGTGTGAATCGGAGGGTCTGAATTAGGATAGACAGTAAGTGGCAATGTAGGATGGAGAAAAGCACCGCGTGGTGGTCAACATGGGGATGACATGGAACAGGCAGTGGCAATGTAGGACAGGTTTCTGAAAAACATCGCGGGGTGCTGGGCATTGTATGGGTGTGTAACATTACATTCACTAGTAGGAGTGAGAAAAACATCACAGGGTGGTGCGCATTGTATGGGTGTGTAACATTACATTCACTAGTAGGAGTGAGAAAAACATCACGGGGTGGTGTGAATCGGATGGTCTGAATTAGGATAGGCAGTGAGTGTTAATGTAGGATGGGGAAAAGCACCGTGACGTGGTCAGCATGGGGAGGTCAGGGAACATGCAGTGGTAATGTATAAAAGGTTTCTGAAAAACATGGCGGGGTGGTGCGCATTGTATGTGTGTGTAACATTACATTCACTAGTAGGAGTGAGAAAAACTTCACGGGGTGGTGGGAATCGTAGGGTCTGAATTAGGATATGCAGTGAGTGGCAATGTAGGATGGAGAAAAGCACCGTGTGGTGGTCAACATGGGGAGGTCAGGGAACATGCAGTTGCAACGTAGGATAGGTTTCTGAAAAACATCGCGGGGTGGTGCGCATTGTATGGGTGTGTAACGTTACATTCACTAGTAGGAGTGAGAAAAACATCACGGGGTGGTGTGAATCGGAGAGTCTGAATTAGGATAGGAAGTGAGTGGCAATGTAGGATGGAGAAAAGCACCGCGGGGTGGTCAGCATGGGGAGGTCAGGGAACATGCAGTGGCATGTGGGATAGGTTTCTGAAAAACATCCGGGGGTGGTGCGCATTGTATGGGTGTGTAACATTACATTCACTAGTAGGAGTGAGAAAAACATCACGGGGTGGTGTGAATCATAGGGTCTGAAATAGGATAGGCAGTAAGTGGCAATGTAGGATGGAGAAAAGCACCGCGTGGTTGTGAGCATGTGTAGGTCAGGGAACATGCAGTGACAATGTATGATAGGTTTCTGAAAAACATCGCGGGGTGGTGTGCATTGTATGGGTGAGTAACAATACATTTACAAGTACGAGTGACAAAAACATAACGGGGTGGTGTGAATCGGAGGGTCTCAATTAGATAGGCAGTGAGTGGCAATGTAGGATGGAGAAAATCACCGCAGGGTGGTCAGCATGGGGAGGTCAGGGAACATGCTGTGGCAATGTAGTATAGGTTTCTGAAAAACATCGCTGGGTGGTGCGCATTGTATGGGTGTGTAACATTATATTGAGTAGTAGGAGTGAGAAAAACATCACGGAGTGGTGTGAATCGGAGGGTCTGAATTAGGATAGGAAGTGAGTGGCAATGTAGAATGGAGAAAAGCACCACGGAGTGGTCAGCATGTGGATGTCATGGAACATGCAGTGGCAATGTATGATAAGTTTCTGAAAAACGTCGCGGGTGGTGGGCATTGTATGGGTGTGTAACATTACATTCACTTGTAGGAGTGAGAAAAACATCACAGGGTTGTGCGCATTGTATGGGTGTGTAACATTACATTCACTAGTAGGAGTGAGAAAAACATCACGGCGTGGTGTGAATCGGAGGGTCTGAATTGGGATAGGCAGTGAGTGGCAGTGTAGGATGGGGAAAAGCACAACGGCGTGGGCAGCATGGGGAGGTCAGGGAACACGCAGTGGCAATGTAGGATAGTTTTCTGAAAAACATGGCAGAGTGCTGCGCATTTTACGGGTGTGTAACATTACATTCACTAGTAGGAGTGAGAAAAACATCACGGGGTGTTGTGAATCGGAGGGTCTGAATTAGGATAGGCAGTGAGTGGCAATGTAGGATGGAGAAAAGAACCGCAGGTTGGTCAGCATGGGGAAGTCAGGGAACATGCAGTGGCAATGTAGGATAGGTTTCTGAAAAACGTCGCGGGGTGGTGCGCATTGTATGGGTGTGTAACATTACATTCACTAGTAGGAGTGAGAAAAACATCGCGGGGTGGTGCGCATTGTATGGGTGTGTAACATTACATTCACTAGTAGGAGTGAGAAAAACATCGCGGGTTGGTGCGCATTGTATGGGTGTGTAACATTACATTCACTAGTAGGAGTGAGAAAAACATCGCGGGGTGGTGCGCATTGTATGGGTGTGTAACATTACATTCACTAGTAGGAGTGAGAAAAACATCGCGGGGTGGTGCGCATTGTATGGGTGTGTAACATTACATTCACTAGTAGGAGTGAGAAAAACATCGTGGGGCGGTGCGCTTTGAATGCGTGTGTAACATTACATTCACTAGTAGGAGAGAGAAAAACATCACGGGGTGGTGTGAATCGGAGGGTCTGAATTAGGATAGGCAGTGAGTGGCAATGTAGGATGGAGAAAAGCACCGTGGCGTGGTCAGCATGGGGAGGTCAGAGAACATGCTGTGGCAATGTAGGATAGGTTTCTGAAAAACATCGCGGGGTGGTGCGCATTGTATGGGTGAGTAACATTACATTCACTAGTAGGAGTGAGAAAAACATCACGGGGTGGTGTGAATCGGAGGGTCTGAATTAGGATAGGCAGTGAGTGGCAATGTAGGATGGAGAAAAGCACCGCGGGTCGGTCAGCATGGGGAGGTCAGGTAACATGCAGTGGCAATGTAGGATAGGTTTCTGAAAAACATCGCGGGGTGGTGCGCATTGTATGGGTGTGTACCATTACATTCACTAGTAGGAGTGAGAAAAACATCACAGGGTGGTGCGCACTGTATGGGTGTGTAACATTACATTCACTAGTAGTAGTGAAAAAAACATCACGGGGTGGTGTGAATCTGAGGGTCTAAATTGGGATAGGCAGTGAGTGGCAATGTAGGATGGAGAAAAGCATTGCGGGGTGGTCAGCATGGGGAGGTCAGGGAACATGCAGTGGCAATGTAGGATAGGTTTCTGAAAAACATCGCGGGGTGGTGCGCATTGTATGGGTGAGTAACATTACATTCACTAGTAGGAGTGAGAAAAACATCACGGGGTGGTGTGAATCGGAGGGTCTGAATTAGGATAGGCAGTGAGTGGCAATGTAGGATGGAGAAATGCACCGCGGGGTGGTCAGCATGGTGAGGTCAGGTAACATGCAGTGGCAATGTAGGATAGGTTTCTGAAAAACATCGTGGGGTCCTGGGCATTGTATGGGTGTGTAACATTACATTCACTAGTAGGAGTGAGAAAAACATCACAGGGTGGTGCGCATTGTATGGGTGTGTAACATTACATTCACTAGTAGGAGTGAGAAAAACATCACGGGGTGGTGTGAATCATAGGGTCTGAAATAGGATAGGCAGTAAGTGGCAATGTAGGATGGAGAAAAGCACCGCGTGGTTGTCACCATGTGTAGGTCAGGGAACATGCAGTGACAATGTATGATAGGTTTCTGAAAAACATCGCGGGGTGGTGCTCATTGTATGGGTGTGTAACAATACATTTACAAGTACGAGTGACAAAAATATAACGGGGTGGTGTGAATCGGAGGGTCTGAATTAGATAGGCAGTGAGTGGCAATGTAGGATGGAGAAAAGCACCGCAGGGTGGTCAGCATGGGGAGGTCAGAGAACATGCAGTGGCAATGTAGGATACGTTTCTGAAAAACATTGCGGGGTGGTGCGCATTGTATGGGTCTGTAACATTACATTCACTCGTAGGTGTGAGAAAAACATCACGGGGTGGTGTGAATCGGAGGGTCTGAATTAGGATAGGCAGTGAGTGGCAATGTAGGATGGAGAAAATCACCGCGGTGTCCTCAGCATGGGGAGGTCAGGGAACATGCTGTGGCAATGTAGGATAGGTTTGTGAAAAACATCGCTGGGTGGTGCGCATTATATGGGTGTGTAACATTACATTCACTAGTAGGAGTGAGAAAAACATCACAGAGTGGTGTGAATCGGAGGGTCTGAATTAGGATAGGAAGTGAGTGGCAATGTAGGATGGAGAAAAGCACCACGGAGTTGTCAGCATGTGGATGTAATGGAACATTCAGTGGCAATGTATGATAAGTTTCTGAAAAACGTCGCGGGTGGTGGGCATTGTATGGGTGTGTAACATTACATTCACTTGTAGGAGTGAGAAAAACATCACAGGGTGGTGCGCATTGTATGGGTGTGTAACATTACATTCACTCGTAGGTGTGAGAAAAACATCACGGGGTGGTGTGAATCGGAAGGTCTGAATTAGGATAGGCAGTGAGTGGCAATGTAGGATGGAGAAAATCACCGCGGTGTCCTCAGCATGGGGAGGTCAGGGAACATGCAGTGGCAATGTAGGATAGTTTTCTGAAAAACATGGCAGAGTGGTGCGCATTGTACGGGTGTGTAACATTACATTCACTAGTTGGAGTGAGAAAAACATCACGGGGTGTTGTGAATCGGAGGGTCTGAATTAGGATAGGCAGTGAGTGGCAATGTAGGATGGAGAAAAGCACCGTGTGCTGGTCAGCATGGGGAGGTCAGGGAACATGCAGTTGCAACGTAGGATAGGTTTCTGAAAAACATCGCGGGGTGGTGCGCATTGTATGGGTGTGTAACATTACATTCCCTAGTAGGAGTGAGAAAAACATCACGGGGTGGTGTGAATCGGAGAGTCTGAATTAGGATAGGAAGTGAGTGGCAATGTAGGATGGAGAAAAGCACCGCGGGCTGGTCAGCATGTGGAGGTCAGGGAACATGCAGTGGCAATGTAAGATAGGTTTCTGAAAAACATCGCGGGGTGGTACGCATTGTATGGGTGTGTAACATTACATACACTAGTAGGAGTGAGAAAAATATCACGGGGTGGTGTGATTCGTAGGGTCTGCATTAGGATAGGCATTGAGTGCCTATATAGGATGGAGAAAAGCACCACGGGGTGGTCAGCATGTGTAGGTCAGGGAACATGCAGTGAGAATGTAGGATAGGTTTCTGAAAAACATCACTGGGTGGTGCGCATTGTATGGGTGTGTAACAATACATTTACAAGTACGAGTGACAAAAACATCACGGGGTGTTGTGAATCGGAGGGTCTGAATTAGATAGGCAGAGAGTGGCAATGTAGGATGGAGAAAAGCACCGCGGGGTGGTCAGCATGGCGAGGTCAGGTAACATGCAGTGGCAATGTAGGATAGGTTTCTGAAAAACATCGCGGGGTGGTGCGCATTGTATGGGTGTGTAACATTACATTCACTAGCAGGAGTGAGAAAAAATCACGGGGTGGTGTGAATCGAAGAGTCTGAATTAGGATAGGAAGTGAGTGGCAATGTAGGATGGAGAATAGCACCGCGGGGTGGTCAGCATGGGGAGGTCAGGGAACATGCAGTGGCAATGTAGGATAGGTTTCTGAAAAACATTCGGGGGTGGTGCGCATTGTATGGGTGTGTAACATTACATTCACTAGTAGGAGTGAGAAAAACATCACGGGGTGGTGTGAATCGTAGGGTCTGAAATAGGATAGGCAGTAAGTGGCAATGTAGGATGGAGAAAAGCACCGCGTGGTTGTCAGCATGGGGAGGTCAAGGAACATGCAGTGGCAATGTAAGATAGGTTTCTGAAAAACATCGCGGGGTGGTACGCATTGTATGGGTGTGTAACATTACATACACTAGTAGGAGTGAGAAAAACATCACGGGGTGGTGTGAATCGGAGGGTCTGAATTAGGATAGGCAGTGAGTGGCAATGTAGGATGGAGAAAAGCCCCGCGGGGTGCTCAGCATGGGGAGGTCAGGGAACATGCTGTGGCAATGTAGGATAGGTTTCTGAAAAACATTGCCGGGTGGTGCGCATTGTATGGGTGTGTAACATTACATTCACTTGTAGGAGTGAGAAAAACATCACAGGGTGGTGCGCATTGTATGGGTGTGTAACATTACATTCACTAGTAGGAGTGAAAAAAACATCACGGGGTGGTGTGAATCGGATGGTCTGAATTAGGATAGGCAGTGAGTGTTAATGTAGGATCGGGAAAAGCACCGCGGCGTGGTCAGAATTGGGAGGTCAGGGAACATGCAGTGGCAATGTAGGATAGGTTTCTGAAAAACATTGCGGGGTGGTGCGCATTGTATGGGTGAGTAACATTACATTCACTAGTAGGAGTGAGAAAAACATCACGGGGTGGTGTGAATCGGAGGGTCTGAATTAGGATAGGCAGTGAGTGGCAATGTAGGATGGAGAAAAGCACCGCGGGGTGATCAGCATGGGGAGGTCAGGTAACATGCAGTGGCAATGTAGGATAGGTTTCTGAAAAACATGCGGGGTGGTGCGCATTGTATGGGTGTGTAACATTACATTCACTAGTAGGAGTGAGAAAAACATCGTGGGGTGGTGCGCTTTGTATGAGTGTGTTACATTACATTCACTAGTAGGAGTGAGAAAAACATCACGGGGTGGTGTGAATCAGAGGGTCTGAATTAGGATAGGCAGTGAGTGGCAATGTAGGATGGAGAAAAGCACCGTGGGGTGGTCAGCATGGGAGGTCAGGGAACACGCAGTGGCAATGTAGGATAGGTTTCTGAAAAACATCCGGGGGTGGTGCGCATTGCGTGGGTGTGTAACATTACATTCACTAGTAGGAGTGAGAAAAACATCACGGTGTGGTGTGAATCGGAGGATCTGAATTAGGATAGACAGTAAGTGGCAATGTAGGATGGAGAAAAGCACCGCGTGGTGGTCAACATGGGGATGTCATGGAACAGGCAGTGGCAATGTAGGATAGGTTTCTGAAAAACATCGCGGGGTGCTGGGCATTGTATGGGTGTGTAACATTACATTCACTAGTAGGAGTGAGAAAAAGATGACAGGGTGGTGCGCATTGTATGGGTGTGTAACATTACATTCACTAGTAGGAGTGAGAAAAACATCACGGGGTGGTGTGAATCGGATGGTCTGAATTAGGATAGGCAGTGAGTGTTAATGTAGGATGGGGAAAAGCACCGCGACGTGGTCAGCATTGGGAGGTCAGGGAACATGCAGTGGTAATGTATAATAGGTTTCTGAAAAACATCGTGGGGTGGTGCGCATTGTATGGGTGTGTAACATTACATTCACTAGTAGGAGTGAGAAAAACATCACGGGGTGGTGTGAATCGGAGGGTCTGAATTAGGATAGGCAGTGAGTGGCAATGTAGGATGGAGAAAAGCCCCGCGGGGTGCTCAGCATGGGGAGGTCAGGGAACATGCTGTGGCAATGTAGGATAGGTTTCTGAAAAACATTGCCGGGTGGTGCGCATTGTATGGGTGTGTAACATTACATTCACTTGTAGGAGTGAGAAAAACATCACAGGGTGGTGCGCATTGTATGGGTGTGTAACATTACATTCACTAGTAGGAGTGAAAAAAACATCACGGGGTGGTGTGAATCGGATGGTCTGAATTAGGATAGGCAGTGAGTGTTAATGTAGGATCGGGAAAAGCACCGCGGCGTGGTCAGAATTGGGAGGTCAGGGAACATGCAGTGGCAATGTAGGATAGGTTTCTGAAAAACATTGCGGGGTGGTGCGCATTGTATGGGTGAGTAACATTACATTCACTAGTAGGAGTGAGAAAAACATCACGGGGTGGTGTGAATCGGAGGGTCTGAATTAGGATAGGCAGTGAGTGGCAATGTAGGATGGAGAAAAGCACCGCGGGGTGATCAGCATGGGGAGGTCAGGTAACATGCAGTGGCAATGTAGGATAGGTTTCTGAAAAACATGCGGGGTGGTGCGCATTGTATGGGTGTGTAACATTACATTCACTAGTAGGAGTGAGAAAAACATCGTGGGGTGGTGCGCTTTGTATGAGTGTGTTACATTACATTCACTAGTAGGAGTGAGAAAAACATCACGGGGTGGTGTGAATCGGAGGGTCTGAATTAGGATAGGCAGTGAGTGGCAATGTAGGATGGAGAAAAGCACCGTGGGGTGGTCAGCATGGGGAGGTCAGGGAACATGCAGTGGCAATGTAGGATAGGTTTCTGAAAAACATCCGGGGGTGGTGCGCATTGCGTGGGTGTGTAACATTACATTCACTACTAGGAGTGAGAAAAACATCACGGTGTGGTGTGAATCGGAGGGTCTGAATTAGGATAGACAGTAAGTGGCAATGTAGGATGGAGAAAAGCACCGCGTGGTGGTCAACATGGGGATGTCATGGAACAGGCAGTGGCAATGTAGGATAGGTTTCTGAAAAACATCGCGGGGTGCTGGGCATTGTATGGGTGTGTAACATTACATTCACTAGTAGGAGTGAGAAAAACATGACAGGGTGGTGCGCATTGTATGGGTGTGTAACATTACATTCACTAGTAGGAGTGAGAAAAACATCACGGGGTGGTGTGAATCGGATGGTCTGAATTAGGATAGGCAGTGAGTGTTAATGGAGGATGGGGAAAAGCACCGCGACGTGGTCAGCATTGGGAGGTCAGGGAACATGCAGTGGTAATGTATAATAGGTTTCTGAAAAACATCGTGGGGTGGTGCGCATTGTATGGGTGTGTAACATTACATTCACTAGTAGGAGTGAAAAAAACATCACAGGGTGGTGTGAATCGGAGGGTCTGAATTAGGATAGGAAGTGAGTGGCAATGTAGGATGGAGAAAAGCACCGCGGGGTGGTCAGCATGGGGAGGTCTGGCAACATGCAGTGGCATGTGGTATAGGTTTCTGAAAAACATCCGGGGGTGGTGCGCATTGTATGGGTGTGTAAAATTACATTCACTAGTAGGAGTGAGAAAAACATCACGGGGTGGTGTGAATCATAGGGTCTGAAATAGGATAGGCAGTAAGTGGCAATGTAGGATGGAGAAAAGCACCGCGTGGTTGTCAGCATGTGTAGGTCAGGGAACATGCAGTGACAATGTATGATAGGTTTCTGAAAAACATCGCGGGGTGGTGCTCATTGTATGGGTGTGTAACAATACATTTACAAGTACGAGTGACAAAAATATAACGGGGTGGTGTGAATCGGAGGGTCTGAATTAGATAGGCAGTGAGTGGCAATGTAGGATGGAGAAAAGCACCGCAGGGTGGTCAGCATGGGGAGGTCAGGGAACATGCAGTGGCAATGTAGGATACGTTTCTGAAAAACATTGCGGGGTGGTGCGCATGGTATGGGTCTGTAACATTACATTCACTCGTAGGTGTGAGAAAAACATCACGGGGTGGTGTGAATCGGAGGGTCTGAATTAGGATAGGCACTGAGTGGCAATGTAGGATGGAGAAAATCACCGCGGTGTCCTCAGCATGGGGAGGTCAGGGAACATGCTGTGGCAATGTAGGATAGGTTTGTGAAAAACATCGCTGGGTGGTGCGCATTATATGGGTGTGTAACATTACATTCACTAATAGGAGTGAGAAAAACATCACAGAGTGGTGTGAATCGGAGGGTCTGAATTAGGATAGGAAGTGAGTGGCAATGTAGGATGGAGAAAAGCACCACGGAGTTGTCAGCATGTGGATGTAATGGAACATTCAGTGGCAATGTATGATAAGTTTCTGAAAAACGTCGCGGGTGGTGGGCATTGTATGGGTGTGTAACATTACATTCACTTGTAGGAGTGAGAAAAACATCACAGGGTGGTGCGCATTGTATGGGTGTGTAACATTTCATTCACTCGTAGGTGTGAGAAAAACATCACGGGGTGGTGTGAATCGGAGGGTCTGAATTAGGATAGGCAGTGAGTGGCAATGTAGGATGGAGAAAATCACCGCGGTGTCCTCAGCATGGGGAGGTCAGGGAACATGCAGTTGCAATGTAGGATAGTTTTCTGAAAAACATGGCAGAGTGGTGCGCATTGTACGGGTGTGTAACATTACATTCACTAGTTGGAGTGAGAAAAACATCACGGGGTGTTGTTAATCGGAGGGTCTGAATTAGGATAGGCAGTGAGTGGCAATGTAGGATGGAGAAAAGCACCGTGTGCTGGTCAGCATGGGGAGGTCAGGGAACATGCAGTTGCAACGTAGGATAGGTTTCTGAAAAACATCGCGGGGTGGTGCGCATTGTATGGGTGTGTAACATTACATTCCCTAGTAGGAGTGAGAAAAACATCACGGGGTCGTGTGAATCATAGGGTCTGAAATAGGATAGGCAGTAAGTGGCAATGTAGGATGGAGAAAAGCACCGCGGGGTTGTCAGCATGGGGAGGTCAAGGAAAATGCAGTGGCAATGTAAGATAGGTTTCTGAAAAACATCGCGGGGTGGTACGCATTGTATGGGTGTGTAACATTACATACACTAGTAGGAGTGAGAAAAATATCACGGGGTGGTGTGATTCGTAGGGTCTGCATTAGGATAGGCATTGAGTGCCTATATAGGATGGAGAAAAGCACCACGGGGTGGTCAGCATGTGTAGGTCAGGGAACATGCAGTGAGAATGTAGGATAGGTTTCTGAAAAACATCACTGGGTGGTGCGCATTGTATGGGTGTGTAACAATACATTTACAAGTACGAGTGACAAAAACATCACGGGGTGTTGTGAATCGGAGGGTCTGAATTAGATAGGCAGAGAGTGGCAATGTAGGATGGAGAAAAGCACCGCGGGGTGGTCAGCATGGCGAGGTCAGGTAACATGCAGTGGCAATGTAGGATAGGTTTCTGAAAAACATCGCGGGGTGGTGCGCATTGTATGGGTGTGTAACATTACATTCACTAGCAGGAGTGAGAAAAAATCACGGGGTGGTGTGAATCGAAGAGTCTGAATTAGGATAGGAAGTGAGTGGCAATGTAGGATGGAGAATAGCACCGCGGGGTGGTCCGCATGGGGAGGTCAGGGAACATGCAGTGGCAATGTAGGATAGGTTTCTGAAAAACATTCGGGGGTGGTGCGCATTGTATGGGTGTGTAACATTACATTCACTAGTAGGAGTGAGAAAAACATCACGGGGTGGTGTGAATCGTAGGGTCTGAAATAGGATAGGCAGTAAGTGGCAATGTAGGATGGAGAAAAGCACCGCGTGGTTGTCAGCATGGGGAGGTCAAGGAACATGCAGTGGCAATGTAAGATAGGTTTCTGAAAAACATCGCGGGGTGGTACGCATTGTATGGGTGTGTAACATTACATACACTAGTAGGAGTGAGAAAAACATCACGGGGTGGTGTGAATCGGAGGGTCTGAATTAGGATAGGCAGTGAGTGGCAATGTAGGATGGAGAAAAGCCCCGCGGGGTGCTCAGCATGGGGAGGTCAGGGAACATGCTGTGGCAATGTAGGATAGGTTTCTGAAAATAATTGCCGGGTGGTGCGCATTGTATGGGTGTGTAACATTACATTCACTTGTAGGAGTGAGAAAAACATCACAGGGTGGTGCGCATTGTATGGGTGTGTAACATTACATTCACTAGTAGGAGTGAAAAAAACATCACGGGGTGGTGTGAATCGGATGGTCTGAATTAGGATAGGCAGTGAGTGTTAATGTAGGATCGGGAAAAGCACCGCGGCGTGGTCAGAATTGGGAGGTCAGGGAACATGCAGTGGCAATGTAGGATAGGTTTCTGAAAAACATTGCGGGGTGGTGCGCATTGTATGGGTGAGTAACATTACATTCACTAGTAGGAGTGAGAAAAACATCACGGGGTGGTGTGAATCGGAGGGTCTGAATTAGGATAGGCAGTGAGTGGCAATGTAGGATGGAGAAAAGCACCGCGGGGTGATCAGCATGGGGAGGTCAGGTAACATGCAGTGGCAATGTAGGATAGGTTTCTGAAAAACATGCGGGGTGGTGCGCATTGTATGGGTGTGTAACATTACATTCACTAGTAGGAGTGAGAAAAACATCGTGGGGTGGTGCGCTTTGTATGAGTGTGTTACATTACATTCACTAGTAGGAGTGAGAAAAACATCACGGGGTGGTGTGAATCGGAGGGTCTGAATTAGGATAGGCAGTGAGTGGCAATGTAGGATGGAGAAAAGCACCGTGGGGTGGTCAGCATGGGGAGGTCAGGGAACACGCAGTGGCAATGTAGGATAGGTTTCTGAAAAACATCCGGGGGTGGTGCGCATTGCGTGGGTGTGTAACATTACATTCACTAGTAGGAGTGAGAAAAACATCACGGTGTGGTGTGAATCGGAGGATCTGAATTAGGATAGACAGTAAGTGGCAATGTAGGATGGAGAAAAGCACCGCGTGGTGGTCAACATGGGGATGTCATGGAACAGGCAGTGGCAATGTAGGATAGGTTTCTGAAAAACATCGCGGGGTGCTGGGCATTGTATGGGTGTGTAACATTACATTCACTAGTAGGAGTGAGAAAAAGATGACAGGGTGGTGCGCATTGTATGGGTGTGTAACATTACATTCACTAGTAGGAGTGAGAAAAACATCACGGGGTGGTGTGAATCGGATGGTCTGAATTAGGATAGGCAGTGAGTGTTAATGTAGGATGGGGAAAAGCACCGCGACGTGGTCAGCATTGGGAGGTCAGGGAACATGCAGTGGTAATGTATAATAGGTTTCTGAAAAACATCGTGGGGTGGTGCGCATTGTATGGGTGTGTAACATTACATTCACTAGTAGGAGTGAGAAAAACTTCACGGGGTTGTGTGAATCGTAGGGTCTGAATTAGGATAGGCAGTGTGTGGCAATGTAGGATGGAGAAAAGCACCGTGTGGTGGTCAGCATGGGGAGGTCAGGGAACATGCAGTTGCAACGTAGGATAGGTTTCTGAAAAACATCGCGGGGTGGTGCGCATTGTATGGGTGTGTAACATTACATTCACTAGTAGGAGTGAGAAAAACATCACGGGGTGGTGTGAATCGGAGAGTCTGAATTAGGATAGGAAGTGAGTGGCAATGTAGGATGGAGAAAAGCACCGCGGGGTGGTCAGCATGTGGAGGTCAGGGAACATGCAGTGGCATGTGGGATAGGTTTCTGAAAAACATCCGGGGGTGGTGCGCATTGTATGGGTGTGTAACATTACATTCACTAGTAGGAGTGAGAAAAACATCACGGGGTGGTGTGAATCATAGGGTCTGAAATAGGATAGGCAGTAAGTGGCAATGTAGGATGAAGAAAAGCACCGCGTGGTTGTCAGCATGTGTAGGTCAGGTAACATGCAGTGACAATGTATGATAGGATTCTGAAAAACATCGCGGGGTGGTGCGCATTGTATGGGTGTGTAACAATACATTTACAAGTACGAGTGACAAAAACATAACGGTGTGGTGTGAATCGGAGGGTCTGAATTAGATAGGCAGTGAGTGGCAATGTAGGATGGAGAAAAGCACAGCAGGGTGGTCAGCATGGGGAGGTCAGGGAACATGCAGTGGCAATGTAGGATAGGTTTCTGAAAAACATTGCGGGGTGGTGCGCATTGTATGGGTCTGTAACATTACATTCACTCGTAGGAGTGAGAAAAACATCACGGGGTGGTGTGAATTGGAGGGTCTGAATTAGGATAGGCAGTGAGTGGCAATGTAGGATGGAGAAAAGCACAGCGGTGTCCTCAGCATGGGGAGGTCAGGGAACATGCTGTGGCAATGTAGGATAGGTTTCTGAAAAACATCGCTGGGTGGTGCGCATTGTATGGGTGTGTAACATTACATTCACTAGTAGGAGTGAGAAAAATATCACGGAGTGGTGTGAATCGGAGGGTCTGAATTAGGATAGGAAGTGAGTGGCAATGTAGGATGGAGAAAAGCACCACGGAGTGGTCAGCATGTGGATGTCATGGAACATGCAGTGGCAATGTATGATAAGTTTCTGAAAAACGTCGCGGGTGGTGGGCATTGTATGGGTGTGTAACATTACATTCAATTGTAGGAGTGAGAAAAACATCACAGGGTGGTGCGCATTGTATGGGTGTGTAAAATTACATTCACTAGTAGGAGTGAGAAAAACATCAAGGGGTGGTGTGAATCGGAGGGTCTAAATTGGGATAGGCAGTGAGTGGCAGTGTAGGATGGGGAAAAGCACAACGGCGTGGGCAGCATGGGGAGGTCAGGGAACATGCAATGGCAATGAAGGATAGTTTTCTGAAAAGCATGGCAGAGTGGTGCGCATTGTACGGGTGTGTAACATTACATTCACTAGTAGGAGTGAGAAAAACATCACGGGGTGTTGTGAATCGGAGGGTCTGATTTAGGATAGGCAGTGAGTGGCAATGTAGGATTGAGAAAAGCACCGCTGGGTGGTCAGCATGGCGAGGTCAGGTAATATGCAGTGGCAATGTAGGATAGGTTTCTGAAAAACATCGCGGGGTGGTGCGCATTGTATGGGTGTGTAACATTACATTCACTAGTAGGAGTGAGAAAAACATCACGGGGTGGTGTGAATCGAAGAGTCTGAATTAGGATAGGAAGTTTTGGCAATGTAGGATGGAGAAAAGCACCGCGGGATGGTCAACATGGGGAGGTCAGGGAACATGCAGTGGCAATGTAGGATAGGTTTCTGAAAAACATTCGGGGTGGTGCGCATTGTATGGGTGTGTAACATTACATTCACTAGTTGGAGTGAGAAAAACATCACGGGGTGGTGTGAATCATAGGGTCTGAAATAGGATAGGCAGTAAGTGGCAATGTAGGATGGAGAAAAGCACCGCGTGGTTGTCAGCATGGGGAGTTCAAGGAACATGCAGTGGCAATGTAAGATAGGTTTCTGAAAAACATCGCGGGGTGGTACGCATTGTATGGGTGTGTAACATTACATACACTAGTAGGAGTGAGAAAAACATCACGGGGTGGTGTGAATCGGAGGGTCTGAATTAGGATAGGCAGTGAGTGGCAATGTAGGATGGAGAAAAGCACCGCGGGGTGGTCAGCATGGGGAGGTCAGGTAACATGCAGTGGCAATGTAGGATAGTTTTCTTAAAAACATCGCGGGGTGGTGCGCATTGTATGGGTGTGTAACATTACATTCACTAGTAGGAGTGAGAAAAACATCGTGGGGTGGTGCGCTTTGTATGGGTGTGTTACATTACATTCACTAGTAGGAGTGAGAAAAACATCACGGGGTGGTGTGAATCGGAGGGTCTGAATTAGGATAGGCAGTGAGTGGCAATGTAGGATGGAGAAAAGCACCGTGGGGTAGTCAGCATTGGGAGGTCAGGGAACATGCAGTGGTAATGTATAATAGGTTTCTGAAAAACATCGTGGGGTGGTGCGCATTGTATGGGTGTGTAACATTACATTCACTAGTAGGAGTGAGAAAAACTTCACGGGGTTGTGTGAATCGTAGGGTCTGAATTAGGATAGGCAGTGTGTGGCAATGTAGGATGGAGAAAAGCACCGTGTGGTGGTCAGCATGGGGAGGTCAGGGAACATGCAGTTGCAACGTAGGATAGGTTTCTGAAAAACATCGCGGGGTGGTGCGCATTGTATGGGTGTGTAACATTACATTCACTAGTAGGAGTGAGAAAAACGTCACGGGGTGGTGTGAATCGGAGAGTCTGAATTAGGATAGGAAGTGAGTGGCAATGTAGGATGGAGAAAAGCACCGCGGGGTGGTCAGCATGTGGAGGTCAGGGAACATGCAGTGGCATGTGGGATAGGTTTCTGAAAAACATCCGGGGGTGGTGCGCATTGTATGGGTGTGTAACATTACATTCACTAGTAGGAGTGAGAAAAACATCACGGGGTGGTGTGAATCATAGGGTCTGAAATAGGATAGGCAGTAAGTGGGAATGTAGGATGAAGAAAAGCACCGCGTGGTTGTCAGCATGTGTAGGTCAGGTAACATGCAGTGACAATGTATGATAGGATTCTGAAAAACATCGCGGGGTGGTGCGCATTGTATGGGTGTGTAACAATACATTTACAAGTACGAGTGACAAAAACATAACGGGGTGGTGTGAATCGGAGGGTCTGAATTAGATAGGCAGTGAGTGGCAATGTAGGATGGAGAAAAGCACCGCAGGGTGGTCAGCATGGGGAGGTCAGGGAACATGCAGTGGCAATGTAGGATAGGTTTCTGAAAAACATTGCGGGGTGGTGCGCATTGTATGGGTCTGTAACATTACATTCACTCGTAGGAGTGAGAAAAACATCACGGGGTGGTGTGAATTGGAGGGTCTGAATTAGGATAGGCAGTGAGTGGCAATGTAGGATGGAGAAAAGCACAGCGGTGTCCTCAGCATGGGGAGGTCAGGGAACATGCTGTGGCAATGTAGGATAGGTTTCTGAAAAACATCGCTGGGTGGTGCGCATTGTATGGGTGTGTAACATTACATTCACTAGTAGGAGTGAGAAAAATATCACGGAGTGGTGTGAATCGGAGGGTCTGAATTAGGATAAGAAGTGAGTGGCAATGTAGGACGGAGAAAAGCACCACGGAGTGGTCAGCATGTGGATGTCATGGAACATGCAGTGGCAATGTATGATAAGTTTCTGAAAAACGTCGCGGGTGGTGGGCATTGTATGGGTGTGTAACATTACATTCAATTGTAGGAGTGAGAAAAACATCACAGGGTGGTGCGCATTGTATGGGTGTGTAAAATTACATTCACTAGTAGGAGTGAGAAAAACATCAAGGGGTGGTGTGAATCGGAGGGTCTAAATTGGGATAGGCAGTGAGTGGCAGTGTAGGATGGGGAAAAGCACAACGGCGTGGGCAGCATGGGGAGGTCAGGGAACTTGCAATGGCAATGTAGGATAGTTTTCTGAAAAGCATGGCAGAGTGGTGCGCATTGTACGGGTGTGTAACATTACATTCACTAGTAGGAGTGAGAAAAACATCACGGGGTGTTGTGAATCGGAGGGTCTGATTTAGGATAGGCAGTGAGTGGCAATGTAGGATGGAGAAAAGCACCGCTGGGTGGTCAGCATGGCGAGGTCAGGTAATATGCAGTGGCAATGTAGGATAGGTTTCTGAAAAACATCGCGGGGTGGTGCGCATTGTATGGGTGTGTAACATTACATTCACTAGTAGGAGTGAGAAAAACATCACGGGGTGGTGTGAATCGAAGAGTCTGAATTAGGATAGGAAGTTTTGGCAATGTAGGATGGAGAAAAGCACCGCGGGATGGTCAACATGGGGAGGTCAGGGAACATGCAGTGGCAATGTAGGATAGGTTTCTGAAAAACATTCGGGGTGGTGCGCATTGTATGGGTGTGTAACATTACATTCACTAGTTGGAGTGAGAAAAACATCACGGGGTGGTGTGAATCATAGGGTCTGAAATAGGATAGGCAGTAAGTGGCAATGTAGGATGGAGAAAAGCACCGCGTGGTTGTCAGCATGGGGAGTTCAAGGAACATGCAGTGGCAATGTAAGATAGGTTTCTGAAAAACATCGCGGGGTGGTACGCATTGTATGGGTGTGTAACATTACATACACTAGTAGGAGTGAGAAAAACATCACGGGGTGGTGTGAATCGGAGGGTCTGAATTAGGATAGGCAGTGAGTGGCAATGTAGGATGGAGAAAAGCACCGCGGGGTGGTCAGCATGGGGAGGTCAGGTAACATGCAGTGGCAATGTAGGATAGTTTTCTTAAAAACATCGCGGGGTGGTGCGCATTGTATGGGTGTGTAACATTACATTCACTAGTAGGAGTGAGAAAAACATCGTGGGGTGGTGCGCTTTGTATGGGTGTGTTACATTACATTCACTAGTAGGAGTGAGAAAAACATCACGGGGTGGTGTGAATCGGAGGGTCTGAATTAGGATAGGCAGTGAGTGGCAATGTAGGATGGAGAAAAGCACCGTGGGGTGGTCAGCATTGGGAGGTCAGGGAACATGCAGTGGTAATGTATAATAGGTTTCTGAAAAACATCGCGGAGTGGTGCGCATTGTATGGGTGTGTAACATTACATTCACTAGTAGGAGTGAGAAAAACTTCACGGGGTGGTGTGAATCGTAGGGTCTGAATTAGGATAGGCAGTGAGTGGCAATGTAGGATTGAGAAAAGCACCGTGTGGTGGTCAGCATGGGGAGGTCAGGGAACATGCAGTTGCAACGTAGGATAGGTTTCTGAAAAACATCGCGGGGTGGTGCGCATTGTATGGGTGTGTAACATTATATTCACTAGTAGGAGTGAGAAAAACATCACGGGGTGGTGTGAATCGGAGAGTCTGAATTAGGATAGGAAGTGAGTGGCAATGTAGGATGTAGAAAAGCACCGCGGGGTGGTCAGCATGGGGAGGTCAGGGAACATACAGTGGCATGTGGGATAGGTTTCTGAAAAACATCCGGGGGTGGTGCGCATTGTATGGGTGTGTAACATTACATTCACTAGTAGGAGTGAGAAAAACATCACGGGGTGGTGTGAATCATAGGGTATGAAATAGGATAGGCAGTAAGTGGCAATGTAGGATGGAGAAAAGCACCGCGTGGTTGTCAGCCTGTGTAGGTCAGGGAACATGCAGTGACAATGTATGATAGGTTTCTGAAAATCATCGCGGGGTGGTGCGCATTGTATGGGTGTGTAACAATACATTTACAAGTACGAGTGACCAAAACATAACGGGGTGGTGTGAATCGGAGGGTCTGAATTAGATAGGCAGTGAGTGGCAATGTAGGATGGAGAAAAGCACCGCAGGGTGGTCAGCATGGGGAGGTCAGGGAACATGCAGTGGCAATGTAGGATAGGTTTCTGAAAAACATTGCGGGGTGGTGCGCATTGTATGGGTCTGTAACATTACATTCACTCGTAGGTGTGAGAAAAACATCACGGGGTGGTGTGAATCGGAGGGTCTGAATTAGGATAGGCAGTGAGTGGCAATGTAGGATGGAGAAAAGCACTGCGGTGTCCTCAGCATGGGGAGGTCAGGGAACATGCTGTGGCAATGTAGGATAGGTTTCTGAAAAACATCGCTGGGTGGTGCGCATTGTATGGGTGTGTAACATTACATTCACTAGTAGGAGTGAGAAAAATATCACGGAGTGGTGTGAATCGGAGGGTCTGAATTAGGATAGGAAGTGAGTGGCAATGTAGGATGGAGAAAAGCACCACGGAGTGGTCAGCATGTGGATGTCATGGAACATGCAGTGGCAATATATGATAAGTTTCTGAAAAACGTCGCGGGTGGTGGGCATTGTATGGGTGTGTAACATTACATTCACTTGTAGGAGTGAGAAAAACATCACAGGCTGGTGCGCATTGTATGGGTGTGTAAAATTACATTCACTAGTAGGAGTGAGAAAAACATCAAGGGGTGGTGTGAATCGGAGGGTCTAAATTGGGATAGGCAGCGAGTGGCAGTGTAGGATGGGGAAAAGCACAACGGCGTGGGCAGCATGGGGAGGTCAGGGAACATGCAGTGGCAATGTAGGATAGTTTTCTGAAAAACATGGCAGAGTGGTGCGCATTGTACAGGTGTGTAACATTACATTCACTAGTAGGAGTGAGAAAAACATCACGGGGTGTTGTGAATCGGAGGGTCTGAATTAGGATAGGCAGTGAGTGGCAATGTAGGATGGAGAAAAGCACCGCGGGGTGGTCAGCATGGCGAGGTCAGGTAACATGCAGTGGCAATGTAGGATAGGTTTCTGAAAAACATCGCGGGGTGGTGCGCATTGTATGGGTGTGTAACATTACATTCACTAGTAGGAGTGAGAAAAACATCACGGGGTGGTGTGAATCGAAGAGTCTTAATTAGGATAGGAAGTGAGTGGCAATGTAGGATGGAGAAAAGCACCGCGGGATGGTCAGCATGGGGAAGTCAGGGAACATGCAGTGGCAATGTAGGATAGGTTTCTGAAAAACATTCGGGGGTGGTGCGCATTGTATGGGTGTGTAACATTTCATTCACTAGTAGGAGTGAGAAAAACATCACGGGGTGGTGTGAATCGTAGGGTCTGAAATAGGATAGGCAGTAAGTGGCAATGTAGGATGGAGAAAAGCACCGCGTGGTTGTCAGCATGGGGAGGTCAAGGAACATGCAGTGGCAATGTAAGATAGGTTTCTGAAAAACATCGCGGGGTGGTACGCATTGTATGGGAGTGTAACATTACATACACTAGTAGGAGTGAGAAAAACATCACGGGGTGGTGTGAATCAGAGGGTCTGAATTAGGATAGGCAGTGAGTGGCAATGTAGGATGGAGAAAAGCACCGCGGGGTGGTCAGCATGGGGAGGTCAGGTAACATGCAGTGGCAATGTAGGATAGGTTTCTGAAAAACATCGCGGGGTGGTGCGCATTGTATGGGTGTATAACATTACATTCACTAGTAGGAGTGAGAAAAACATCGTGGGGTGGTGCGCTTTGTATGGGTGTGTTACATTACATTCACTGGTAGGAGTGAGAAAAACATCACGGGGTGGTGTGAATCGGAGGGTCTGAATTAGGATAGGCAGTGAGTGGAAATGTAGGATGGAGAAAAGCACCGTGGGGTGGTCAGCATGGGGAGGTCAGGGAAAATGCAGTGGCAATGTAGGATAGGTTTCTGAAAAACATCCGGGGGTGGTGCGCATTGCATGGGTGTGTAACATTACATTCACTAGTAGGAGTGAGAAAAACATCACGGTGTGGTGTGAATCGGAGGGTCTGAATTAGGATACACAGTAAGTGGCAATGTAGGATGGAGAAAAGCACCGCGGGGTGGTCAACATGGGGATGTCATGGAACAGGCAGTGGCAATGTAGGATAGGTTTCTGAAAAACATCGCGGGGTGCTGGGCATTGTATGGGTGTGTAACATTACATTCACTAGTAGGAGTGAGAAAAACATCACAGGGTGGTGCGCATTGTATGGGTGTGTAACATTACATTCACTAGTAGGAGTGAGAAAAACATCACGGGGTGGTTTGAATCGGATGGTCTGAATTAGGATAGGCAGTGAGTGTTAATGTAGGATGGGGAAAAGCACCGCGGCGTGGTCAGCATTGGGAGGTCAGGGAACATGCAGTGGTAATGTATAATAGGTTTCTGAAAAACATCGCGGGGTGGTGCGCATTGTATGGGTGTGTAACATTACATTCACTAGTAGGAGTGAGAAAAACTTCACGGGGTGGTGTGAATCGTAGGGTCTGAATTAGGATAGGCAGTGAGTGGCAATGTAGGATGGAGAAAAGCACCGCGGGGTGGTCAGCATGGGGAGGTCAGGGAACATGCAGTGGCATGTGGGATAGGTTTCTGAAAAACATCCGGGGGTGGTGCGCATTGTATGGGTGTGTAACATTACATTCACTAGTAGGAGTGAGAAAAACATCACGGGGTGGTGTGAATCATAGAGTCTGAAATAGGATAGGCAGTAAGTGGCAATGTAGGATGGAGAAAAGCACCGCGTGGTTGTCAGCATGTGTAGGTCAGGGAACATGCAGTGACAATGTATGATAGGTTTCTGAAAAACATCGCGGGGTGGTGCGCATTGTATGGGTGTGTAACAATACATTTACAAGTACGAGTGACAAAAACATAACGGGGTGGTGTGAATCGCAGGGTCTGAATTAGATAGGCAGTGAGTGGCAATGTAGGATGGAGAAAAGCACCGCAGGGTGGTCAGCATGGGGAGGTCAGGGAACATGCAGTGGCAATGTAGGATAGGTTTCTGAAAAACATTGCGGGGTGGTGCGCATTGTATGGGTCTGTACCATTACATTCACTCGTAGGTGTGAGAAAAACATCACGGGGTGGTGTGAATCGGAGGGTCTGAATTAGGATAGGCAGTGAGTGGCAATGTAGGATGGAGAAAAGCACCGCAGGGTGGTCAGCATGGGGAGGTCAGGGAACATGCAGTGGCAATGTAGGATAGGTTTCTGAAAAACATCCCTGGGTGGTGCGCATTGTATGGGTGTGTAACATTACATTCACTAGTAGGAGTGAGAAAAACATCACGGAGTGGTGTGAATCGGAGGGTCTGAATTAGGATAGGAAGTGAGTGGCAATGTAGGATGGAGAAAAGCACCACGGAGTGGTCAGCATGTGGATGTCATGGAACATGCAGTGGCAATGTATGATAAGTTTCTGAAAAACGTCGCGGGTGGTGGGCATTGTATGGGTGTGTAACATTACATTCACTTGTAGGAGTGAGAAAAACATCACAGGGTGGTGCGCATTGTATTGGTGTGTAAAATTACATTCACTAGTAGGAGTGAGAAAAACCTCACGGGGTGGTGTGAATCGGAGGGTCTAAATTGGGATAGGCAGTGAGTGGCAGTGTAGGATGGGGAAAAGCACAACGGCGTGGGCAGCATGGGGAGGTCAGGGAACATGCAGTGGCAATGTAGGATAGTTTTCTGAAAAACATGGCAGAGTGGTGCGCATTGTACGGGTGTGTAACATTACATTCACTAGTAGGAGTGAGAAAAACATCACGGGGTGTTGTGAATCGGAGTGTCTGAATTAGGATAGGCAGTGAGTGGCAATGTAGGATGGAGAAAAGCACCGCGGGGTGGTCAGCATGGCGAGGTCAGGTAACATGCAGTGGCAATGTAGGATAGGTTTCTGAAAAACATCGCGGGGTGGTGCGCATTGTATGGGTGTGTAACATTACATTCACTAGTAGGAGTGAGAAAAACATCACGGGGTGGTGTGAATCGAAGAGTATGAATTAGCATAGGAAGTGAGTGGCAATGTAGGATGGAGAAAAACACCGCGGGATGGTCAGCATGGGGAGGTCAGGGAACATGCAGTGGCAATGTAGGATAGGTTTATGAAAAACATTCGGGGGTGGTGCGCATTGTATGGGTGTGTAACATTACATTCACTAGTAGGAGTGAGAAAAACATCACGGGGTGGTGTGAATCGTAGGGTCTGAAATAGGATAGGCAGTAAGTGGCAATGTAGGATGGAGAAAAGCACCGCGTGGTTGTCAGCATGGGGAGGTCAAGGAACATGCAGTGGCAATGTAAGATAGGTTTCTGAAAAACATCGCGGGGTGGTACGCATTGTATGGGTGTGTAACATTACATACACTAGTAGGAGTGAGAAAAACATCACGGGGTGGTGTGAATCGGAGTGTCTGAATTAGATAGGCAGTCAGTGGCAATGTAGGATGGAGAAAAGCACCGCAGGGTGGTCAGCATGGGGAGGTCAGGGAACATGCAGTGGCAATGTAGGATAGGTTTCTGAAAAACATTGCGGTGTGGTGCGCATTGTATGGGTCTGTAACATTACATTCACTCGTAGGAGTGAGAAAAACATCACGGGGTGGTGTGAATCGGAGGGTCTGAATTAGGATAGGCAGTGAGTGGCAATGTAGAATGGAGAAAAGCACCGCGGGGTGCTCAGCATGGGGAGGTCAGGGAACATGCTGTGGCAATGTATGATAAGTTTCTGAAAAACATCGCGGGTGGTGGGCATTGTATGGTTGTGTAACATTACATTCACTTGTAGGAGTGAGAAAAACATCGCAGGGTGGTGCGCATTGTATGCGTGTGTAACATTACATTCACTAGTGGGAGTGAGAAAAACATCACGGGGTGGTGTGAATCGGAGGGTCTGAATTAGAATAGGCAGTGAGTGGCAATGTAGTATGGAGAAAAGCACCGCGGGGTGCTCAGCATGGGGAGGTCAGGGAACATGCTGTGGCAATGTAGGATAGGTTCCTGAAAAACATCGCCGGGTGGTGCGCATTGTATGGCTGTGTAACATTACATTCACTTGTAGGAGTGAGAAAAACATCACAGGGTGGTGCGCATTGTATGGGTGTGTAACATTACATTCACTAGTAGGAGTGAAAAAAACATCACGGGGTGGTGTGAATCGGATGGTCTGAATTAGGATAGGCAGTGAGTGTTAATGTAGGATGGGGAAAAGCACCTCGGCGTGGTCAGAATTGGGAGGTAAGGGAACATGCAGTGGCAATGTAGGATAGGTTTCTGAAAAACATCGCGGGTTGGTGTGCATTGTATGGGTGTGTAACATTACATTCACTAGTAGGAGTGAGAAAAACATCACGTTGTGGTGTGAATCGGACGGTCTGAAATAGGATAGGCAGTGAGTGGCAATGTAGGATGGAGAAAATCACCGCGGGGTGGTCAGCATGGGGAGGTCAGGGAACATGCAGTGGTAATGTATAATAGGTTTCTGAAAAACATCGCGGGGTGGTGCGCATTGCATGGGTGTGTAACATTACATTCACTAGTAGGAGTGAGAAAAACTTCACGGGGTGGTGTGAATCGTAGGGTATGAATTAGGATAGGCAGTGAGTGGCAATGTAGGATGGAGAAAAGCACCGTGTGCTGGTCAGCATGGGGAGGTCAGGGAACATGCAGTTGCAACGTAGGATAGGTTTCTGAAAAACATCGCGGGGTGGTGCGCATTGTATGGGTGTGTAACATTACATTCACTAGTAGGAGTGAGAAAAACATCACGGGGTGGTGTGAATCGGAGAGTCTGAATTAGGATAGGAAGTGAGTGGCAATGTAGGATGGAGAAAAGCACCGCGGGGTGGTCAGCATGGGGAGGTCAGGGAACATGCAGTGGCAATGTAAGATAGGTTTCTGAAAAACATCCGGGGGTGGTGCGCATTGTATGGGTGTGTAACATTACATTCACTAGTAGGAGTGAGAAAAACATCACGGGGTGGTGTGAATCATAGGGTCTGAAATAGGACAGGCAGTAAGTGGCAATGTAGGATGGAGAAAAGCACCGCGTGGTTGTCAGCATGGGGAGGTCAAGGAACATGCAGTGGCAATGTAAGATATGTTTCTGAAAAACATCACGGGGTATTACGCATTGTATGGGTGTGTAACATTACATACACTAGTAGGAGTGAGAAAAACATCACGGGGTGGTGTGATTCGTAGGGTCTGAATTAGGATAGGCATTGAGTGGCTATATAGGATGGAGAAAAGCACCGCGGGGTGGTCAGCATGTGTAGGTCAGGGAACATGCAGTGAGAATGTAGGATAGTTTTCTGAAAAACATCGCTGGGCGGTGCGCATTGTATGGGTGTGTAACAATACATTTACAAGTACGAGTGACAAAAACATAACGGGGTGGTGTGAATCGGAGGGTCTGAATTAGGATAGGAAGTGAGTGGCAATGTAGGATGGAGAAAAGCACCACGGAGTGGTCAGCATGCGGAGGTCAGGGAACATGCAGTGGCAATGTATGATAAGTTTCTGAAAAACATCGCGGGTGGTGGGCAATGTATGGGTGTGTAACATTACATTCACTTGTAGGAGTGAGAAAAACATCACAGGGTGGTGCGCATTGTATGCGTGTGTAACATTACATTCACTAGTAGGAGTGAGAAAAGCATCACGGGGTGGTGTGAATCGGAGGGTCTAAATTGGGATAGGCAGTGAGTGGCAATGTAGGATGGGGAAATGCACCGCGGCGTGGTCAGCATGGGGAGGTCCGGGAACATGCAGTGGCAATGTAGGATAGGTTTCCGAAAAACATCGAGGGGTGGTGCGCATTGTATGGGTCTGTAACATTACATTCACTAGTAGGAGTGAGAAAAACATCACAGGGTGGTTTGAATAGTAGGGTCTGAATTAGGATCGGCAGTGAGTGACAATGTAGGTTGAAGAAAAGCACCGCATGGTGCTCAGCATGGGGAGGTCAGGGAACATGCAGTGGCAATGTAGGATAGTTTTCTGAAAAACATGGCAGAGTGGTGCGCATTGTACGGGTGTGTAACATTACATTCCCTCGTAGGAGTGAGAAAAACATCACGGGGTGGTGTGAATCGGAGGGTCTGAATTAGGATAGGCAGTGAGTGTCAATGTAGGATGGAGAAAAGCACCGCGGGGTGCTCAGCATGGGGAGGTCAGGGAAAATGCTGTGGCAATTTAGGATAGGGTTCTGAAAAACATCACGGGTGGTGGGCATTGTATGGGTGTGTAACATTACATTCACTAGTAGGAGTGAGAAAAACATCACGGAGTGGTGTGAATCGTAGGGTCTGAATTAGGATAGGAAGTGAGTGGCAATGTAGGATGGAGAAAAGCACCACGGAGTGGTCAGCATGCGGAGGTCAGGGAACATGCAGTGGCAATGTATGATAAGGTTCTGAAAAACATCGCGGGTGGTGGGCATTGTATGGGTGTGTAACATTACATTCACTTGTAGGAGTGAGAAAAACATCACAGGGTGGTGCGCATTGTATGCGTGTGTAACATTACATTCACTAGTAGGAGTGAGAAAAACATCACAGGGTGGTGTGAATCGGAGGGTCTAAATTGGGATAGGCAGTGAGTGGCAATGTAGGATGGGGAAATGCACCGCGGCGTGGTCAGCATGGGGAGGTCAGGGAACATGCAGTGGCAATGTAGGATAGGTTTCTGAAAAACATCGCGGGGTGGTACACATTGTATGGGTGTGTAACATTACATACACTAGTAGGAGTGAGAAAAACACAACGGGGTGGTGTGAATCGGAGGGTCTGAATTAGGATAGGCAGTGAGTGGCGATGTAGTATGGAGAAAAGCACCGCTGGGTGCTCAGCATGGGGAGGTCAGGGAACATGCTGTGGCAATGTAGGATAGGTTCCTGAAAAACATCGCCGGGTGGTGCGCATTGTATGGGTGTGTAACATTACATTCACTTGTAGGAGTGAGAAAAACATCACAGGGTGGTGCGCATTGTATGGGTGTGTAACATTACATTCACTCGTAGGAGTGAGAAAAAAATCACGTTGTGGTGTGAATCGGACGGTCTGAATTAGGATACGCAGTGAGTGGCAATGTAGGATGGAGAAAATCACCGCGGGGTGGTCAGCATGGGGAGGTCAGGGAACATGCAGTGGTAATGTATAATAGGTTAATGAAAAACATCGCGGGGTGGTGCGCATTGTATGGGTGTGTAACATTACATTCACTAGTAGGAGTGAGAAAAACATCACGGGGTGGTGTGAATCATAGGGTCTGAAATAGGACAGGCAGTAAGTGGCAATGTATGATGGAGAAAAGCACCGCGTGGTTGTCAGCATGGGGAGGTCAAGGAACATGCAGTGGCAATGTAAGATAGGTTTCTGAAAAACATCGCGGGGTATTACGCATTGTATGGGTGTGTAACATTACATACACTAGTAGGAGTGAGAAAAACATCACGGGGTGGTGTGATTCGTAGGGTCTGAATTAGGATAGGCATTGAGTGGCTATATAGGATGGAGAAAAGCACCGTGGGGTGGTCAGCATGTGTAGGTCAGGGAACATGCAGTGAGAATGTAGGATAGGTTTCTGAAAAACATCGCTGGGCGGTGCGCATTGTATGGGTGTGTAACAATACATTTACAAGTACGAGTGACAAAAACATAACGGGGTGGTGTGAATCGGAGGGTCTGAATTAGATAGGCAGTGAGTGGCAATGTAGGATGGAGAAAAGCACCGCAGGGTGGTCAGCATGGGGAGGTCAGGGAACATGCAGTGGCAATGTAGGATAGGTTTCTGAAAAACATTGCGGGGTGGTGCGCATTGTATGGGTCTGTAACATTACATTCACTCGTAGGAGTGAGAAAAACATCACGGGGTGGTGTGAATCGGAGGGTCTGAATTAGGATAGGAAGTGAGTGGCAATGTAGGATGGAGAAAAGCACCACGGAGTGGTCAGCATGCGGAGGTCAGGGAACATGCAGTGTCAATGTATGATAAGTTTCTGAAAAACATCGCGGGTGGTGGGCATTGTATGGGTGTGTAACATTACATTCACTTGTAGGAGTGAGAAAAACATCACAGGGTGGTGCGCATTGTATGCGTGTGTAACATTATATTCACTAGTAGGAGTGAGAAAAACATCACGGGGTGGTGTGAATCGGAGGGTCTAAATTGGGATAGGCAGTGAGTGGCAATGTAGGATGGGGAAATGCACCGCGGCGTGGTCAGCATGGGGAGGTCAGGGAACATGCAGTGGCAATGTAGAATAGGTTTCGGAAAAACATCGCGGGGTGGTGCGCATTGTATGGGTCTGTAACATTACATTCACTAGTAGGAGTGAGAAAAACATCACAGGGTGGTTTGAATAGTAGGGTCTGAATTAGGATCGGCAGTGAGTGACAATGTAGGTTAAAGAAAAGCACCACGTGGTGCTCAGCATGGGGAGGTCAGGGAACATGCAGTGGCAATGTAGGATAGTTTTCTGAAAAACATGGCAGGGTGGTGCGCATTGTACGGGTGTGTAACATTACATTCCCTCGTAGGAGTGAGAAAAACATCACGGGGTGGTGTGAATCGGAGGGTCTGAATTAGGATAGGCAGTGAGTGGCAATGTAGGATGGAGAAAAGCACCGCGGGGTGCTCAGCATGGGGAGGTCAGGGAAAATGCTGTGGCAATGTAGGATAGGTTTCTGAAAAATATCGCGGGTGGTGGTCATTGTATGGGTGTGTAACATTACATTCACTAGTAGGAGTGAGAAAAACATCACGGAGTGGTGTGAATCGGAGGGTCTGAATTAGGATAGGAAGTGAGTGGCAATGTAGGATGGAGAAAAGCACCACGGAGTGGTCAGCATGCGGAGGTCAGGGAACATGCAGTGGCAATGTATGATAAGTTTCTGAAAATCATCGCGGGTGGTGGGCATTGTATGGGTGTGTAACATTACATTCACTTGTAGGAGTGAGAAAAACATCACAGGGTGGTGCGCATTGTATGCGTGTGTAACATTACATTCACTAGTAGGAGTGAGAAAAACATCACGGGGTGGTGTGAATCGGAGGGTCTAAATTGGGATAGGCAGTGAGTGGCAATGTAGGATGGGGAAATGCACCACGGCGTGGTCAGCAAGGGGAGGTCAGGGAACATGCAGTGGCAATGTAGGATAGGTTTCTGAAAAACATCGCGGGGTGGTGCGCATTGTATGGGTCTGTAACATTACATTCACTAGTAGGAGTGAGAAAAACATCACAGGGTGGTTTGAATAGTAGGGTCTGAATTAGGATAGGCAGTGAGTGACAATGTAGGTTAAAGAAAAGCACCGCGTGGTGCTCAGCATGGGGAGGTCAGGGAACATGCAGTGGCAATGTAGGATAGTTTTCTAAAAAACATGGCAGAGTGGTGCGCATTGTACGGGTGTGTAACATTACATTCCCTCGTAGGAGTGAGAAAAACATCACGGGGTGGTGTGAATCGGAGGGTCTGAATTAGGATAGGCAGTGAGTGGCAATGTAGTATGGAGAAAAGCACCGCGGGGTGCTCAGCATGGGGAGGTCAGGGAACATGCTGTGGCAATGTAGGATAGGTTCCTGAAAAACATCGCCGGGTGGTGCGCATTGTATGGGTGTGTAACATTACATTCACTAGTAGGAGTGAGAAAAACATCACAGGGTGGTGCGCATTGTATGGGTGTGTAACATTACATTCACTAGTAGGAGTGAAAAAAACATCACGGGGTGGTGTGAATCGGATGGTCTGAATTAGGATAGGCAGTGAGTGTTAATGTAGGATGGGGAAAAGCACCTCGGCGTGGTCAGAATTGGGAGGTAAGGGAACATGCAGTGGCAATGTAGGATAGGTTTCTGAAAAACATCGCGGGTTGGTGCGCATTGTACGGGTGTGTAACATTACATTCACTAGTAGGAGTGAGAAAAACATCACGTTGTGGTGTGAATCGGACGGTCTGAATTAGGATAGGCAGTGAGTGGCAATGTAGGATGGAGAAAATCACCGCGGGGTGGTCAGCATGGGGAGGTCAGGGAACATGCAGTGGTAATGTATAATAGGTTTCTTAAAAACATCGCGGGGTGGTGCGCATTGTATGGGTGTGTAACATTACATTCACTAGTAGGAGTGAGAAAAACTTCACGGGGTGGTGTGAATCGTAGGGTATGAATTAGGATAGGCAGTCAGTGGCAATGTAGGATGGAGAAAAGCACCGTGTGCTGCTCAGCATGGGGAGGTCAGGGAACATGCAGTTGCAACGTAGGATAGGTTTCTGAAAAACATCGCGGGGTGGTGCGCATTGTATGGGTGTGTAACATTACATTCACTAGTAGGAGTGAGAAAAACATCACGGGGTGGTGTGAATCGGAGAGTCTGAATTAGGATAGGAAGTGAGTGGCAATGTAGGATGGAGAAAAGCACCGCGGGGTGGTCAGCATGGGGAGGTCAGGGAACATGCAGTGGCAATGTAAGATAGGTTTCTGAAAAACATCCGGGGGTGGTGCGCATTGTATGGGTGTGTAACATTACATTCACTAGTAGGAGTGAGAAAAACATCACGGGGTGGTGTGAATCATACGATCTGAAATAGGACAGGCAGTAAGTGGCAATGTAGGATGGAGAAAAGCACCGCGTGGTTGTCAGCATGGGGAGGTCAAGGAACATGCAGTGGCAATGTAAGATAGGTTTCTGAAAAACATCGCGGGGTATTACGCATTGTATGGGTGTGTAACATTACATACACTAGTAGGAGTGAGAAAAATATCACGGGGTGGTGTGATTCGTAGGGTCTGAATTAGGATAGGCATTGAGTGGCTATATAGGATGGAGAAAAGCACCGCGGGGTGGTCAGCATGTGTAGGTCAGGGAACATGCAGTGAGAATGTAGGATAGGATTCTGAAAAACATCGCTGGGCGGTGCGCATTGTATGGGTGTGTAACAATACATTTACAAGTACGAGTGACAAAAACATAACGGGGTGGTGTGAATCGGAGGGTCTGAATTAGATAGGCAGTGAGTGGCAATGTAGGATGGAGAAAAGCACCGCAGGGTGGTCAGCATGGGGAGGTCAGGGAACATGCAGTGGCAATGTAGGATAGGTTTCTGAAAAACATTGCGGGGTGGTGCGCATTGTATGGGTCTGTAACATTACATTCACTCGTAGGAGTGAGAAAAACATCACGGGGTGGTGTGAATCGGAGGGTCTGAATTAGGATAGGCAGTGAGTGGCAATGTAGGATGGAGAAAAGCACCGCGGGGTGCTCAGCATGGGGAGGTCAGGGAAAATGCTGTGGCAATGTAGGATAGGTTTCTGAAAAACATCGCGGGTGGTGGGCATTGTATGGGTGTGTAACATTACATTCACTAGTAGGAGTGAGAAAAACATCACGGAGTGGTGTGAATCGGAGGGTCTGAATTAGAATAGGAAGTGAGTGGCAATGTAGGATGGAGAAAAGCACCACGGAGTGGTCAGCATGCGGAGGTCAGGGAACATGCAGTGGCAATGTATGATAAGTTTCTGAAAAACATCGCGGGTGGTGGGCATTGTATGGGTGTGTAACATTACATTCACTTGTAGGAGTGAGAAAAACATCACAGGGTGGTGCGCATTGTATGCGTGTGTAACATTACATTCACTAGTAGGAGTGAGAAAAACATCACGGGGTGATGTGAATCGGAGGGTCTAAATTGGGATAGGCAGTGAGTGGCAATGTAGGATGGGGAAATGCACCGCGGCGTGGTAAGCATGGGGAGGTCAGGGAACATGCAGTGGCAATGTAGGATAGGTTTCTGAAAAACATCGCGGGGTGGTGCGCATTGTATGGGTCTGTAACATTACATTCACTAGTAGGAGTGAGAAAAACATCACAGGGTGGTTTGAATAGTAGGGTCTGAATTAGGATCGGCAGTGAGTGACAATGTAGGTTGAAGAAAAGCACCGCGTGGTGCTCAGCATGGGGAGGTCAGGGAACATGCAGTGGCAATGTAGGATAGTTTTCTGAAAAACATGGCAGAGTGGTGCGCATTGTGCGGGTGTGTAACATTACATTCACTAGTAGGAGTGAGAAAAACATCACGGGGTGTTGTGAATCGGAGGGTCTGAATTAGGATAGGCCGTGAGTGGCAATGTAGGATGGAGAAAAGCACCGCGGGGTGGTCAGCATGGGGAGGTCAGGTAACATGCAGTGGCAATGTAGGATAGGTTTCTGAAAAACATCGCGGGGTGGTGCGCATTGTATGGGTGTGTAACATTACATTCACTATTAGGAGTGAGAAAAACATCGTGGTGTGGTGCGCTTTGTATGGTTGTGTAACATTACATTCACTAGTAGGAGTGAGAAAAACATCACGGGGTGGTGTGAATCGGAGGGTCTCAATTAGGATAGACAGTGAGTGGCAATGTAGGATGGAGAAAAGCACCGCGGGGTGGTCAGCATGGGGAGGTCACGGAACATGCAGTGGCAATGTAGGATAGGTTTCTGAAAAACATCGCGGGGTGGTGCGCAATGTATGGGTGTGTAACATTACATTCACTAGTAGGAGTGAGAAAAACATCAAGGGGTGGTGTGAATCAGAGAGTCTGAATTAGGATAGGCATTGAATGGCAATGTAGGATGGAGAAAAGCACCGATGGGTGGTCAGCATGGGGAGGTCAGGGAACATGCAGTGGCAATGTAGGATAGGTTTCTGAAAAACATCACGGGGTGGTGCGCATTGTATGGGTGAGTAACATTACATTCACTAGTAGGAGTGAGAAAAACATCACGGGGTGGTGTGAATCGGAGGGTCTGAATTAGGATAGGCAGTGAGTGGCAATGTAGGATGGGGAAAAGCACCGCGGGGTGGTCAGCATGGGGAGGTCAGGGAACATGCATTGGCAATGTAGGATAGGTTTCTGAAAAACATCGCGGGGTGGTGCGCAATGTATAGGTGTGTAATATTACATTCACTAGTAGGAGTGAGAAAAACATCAAGGGGTCGTGTGAATCGGAGGTTCTGAATTAGGATAGGCATTGAGTGGCAATGTAGGATGGAGAAAAGCACCGCGGGGTGGTCATCATGGGAAGGTCAGGGAACATGCAGTGGCAATGTAGGATAGGTTTCTGAAAAACATCGCGGGGTGGTGCGCATTGTTTGGGTGTGTAACATTACATTCACTAGTAGGAGTGAGAAAAACATCACGGGGTGGTGCGCATTGTATGGGTGTGTAACATTACATTCACTAGTCGGTGTGAGAAAAACATCACGGGTTGGTGTGAATCGGAGAGTCTGAATTAGGATAGGTAGTAAGTGGCAGTGTAGGAAGGAGAAAAGCACCGCGTGGTGGTCAGCATGGGGAGGTCAAGGAACATGCTGTGGCAATGTAGGATGGGTTTCTGAAAAACATCGCGGGGTGGTGCGCATTGTATGGGTGTGTAACATTACATTCACTAGTAGGAGTGAGAAAAACATCACAGGGTGTTTTGAATAGTAGGGTCTGAATTAGGATCGGCAGTGAGTGACAATGTAGGTTGAAGAAAAGCACCGCGTGGTGCTCAGCTTGGGAGGTCAGGGAACATGCAGTGGCAATGTAGGATAGTTTTCTGAAAAACATGGCAGAGTGGTGCGCATTGTACGGGTGTGTAACATTACATTCACTAGTAGGATTGAGAAAAACATCACGGGGTGTTGTGAATCGGAGGGTCTGAATTAGGATAGGCAGTGAGTGGCAATGTAGGATGGAGAAAAGCACCGCGGGGTGGTCAGCATGTGTAGGTCAGGGAACATGCAGTGACAATGTAGGATAGGTTTCTGAAAAACATCGCGGGGCGGTGCGCATTGTATGGGTGTGTAACATTACATTCACTAGTAGGAGTGAGAACAACATCACGGGGTGGTGTGAATCGGAGGGTCTGAATTAGGATAGGCAGTGAGTGGCAATGTAGGATGGAGAAAAGCACCGCGGGGTGCTCAGCATGGGGAGGTCAGGGAACATGCTGTGGCAATGTAGGATAGATTTCTGAAAAACATCGCCGGGTGGTGCGCATTGTATGGGTGTGTAACATTACATTCACTTGTAGGAGTGAGAAAAACATCACAGGGTGGTGCGCATTGTATGGGTGTGTAACATTACATTCACTAGTAGGAGTGAGAAAAACATCACGGGGTGGTGTGAATCGGATGGTCTGAATTAGGATAGGCAGTGAGTGTTAATGTAGGATGGGGAAAAGCACCGCGGCGTGGTCAGAATTGGGAGGTCAGGGAACATGCAGTGGCAATGTAGGATAGGTTTCTGAAAAACATCGCGTGTTGGTGCGCATTATATGGGTGTGTAATATTACATTCACTAGTAGGAGTGAGAAAAACATCACGTTGTTGTGTGAATCGAACGGGTTGAATTAGGATAGGCAGTGAGTGGCAATGTAGGATGGAGAAAATCACCGCGGGGTGGTCAGCATGGGGAGGTCAGGGAACATGCAGTGGTAATGTATAATAGGTTTCTGAAAAACATCGCGGGGTGGTGCACATTGTATGGGTGTGTAACATTACATTCACTAGTAGGAGTGAGAAAAACTTCACGGGGTGGTGTGAATCGTAGGGTCTGAATTATGATAGGCAGTGAGTGGCAATGTAGGATGGAGAAAAGCACCGTGTGCTGGTCAGCATGGGGAGGTCAGGTAACATGCAGTGGCAATGTAGGATAGGTTTCTGAAAAACATCGCGGGGTGGTGCGCATTGTATGGGTGTGTGTTACATTACATTCACTAGTAGGAGTGAGAAAATCATCACGGGGTGGTGTGAATCGGAGAGTCTGAATTATGATAGGAAGTGAGTGGCAATGTAGGATGGAGAAAAGCACCGCAGGGTGGTCAGCATGGGGAGGTCAGGGAACATGCAGTGGCAATGTAGGATAGGTTTCTGAAAAACATCCGGGGGTGGTGCGCATTGTATGGGTGTGTAACATTACATTCCCTAGTAGGAGTGAGAAAAACATCACGGGGTGGTGTGAATCATAGGGTCTGAAATAGGATAGGAAGTAAGTGGCAATGTAGGATGGAGAAAAGCACCGCGTGGTTGTCAGCATGGGGAGGTCAAGGAACATGCAGTGGCAATGTAAGATAGGTTTCTGAAAAACATCGCGGGGTGGTATGCATTGTATGGGTGTGTAACATTACATACACTAGTAGGAGTGAGAAAAACATCACGGGGTGGTGTGATTCGTAGGGTCTGAATTAGGATAGGCATTGAGTGGCTATATAGGATGGAGAAAAGCACCGCGGGGTGGTCAGCATGTGTAGGTCAGAGAACATGCAGTGAGAATGTAGGATAGGTTTCTGAAAAACATCGCTGGGCGGTGCGCATTGTATGGGTGTGTAAAAATACATTTACAAGTACGAGTGACAAAAACATAACGGGGTGGTGTGAATCGGAGGGTCTGAATTAGATAGGCATTGAGTGGCAATGTAGGATGGAGAAAAGCACCGCAGGGTGGTCAGCATGGGGAGGTCAGGGAACATGCAGTGGCAATGTAGGATAGGTTTCTGAAAAACATTGCGGGGTGGTGCGCATTGTATGGGTCTGTAACATTACATTCACTCGTAGGAGTGAGAAAAACATCACGGGGTGGTGTGAATCGGAGGGTCTGAATTAGGATAGGCAGTGAGTGGCAATGTAGGATGGAGAAAAGCACCGCGGGGTGCTCAGCATGGGGAGGTCAGGGAACATGCTGTGGCAATGTAGGATAGGATTCTGAAAAACATCCCTGGGTGGTGCGCATTGTATGGGTGTGTAACATTACATTCACTAGTAGGAGTGAGAAAAACATCACGGGGTGGTGTGAATCGGAGGGTCTAAATTGAGATAGGCAGTGAGTGGCAGTGTAGGATGGGGAAAAGCACAACGGCATGGGCAGCATGGGGAGGTCAGGGAACATGCAGTGGCAATGTAGGATAGTTTTCTGAAAAACATGGCAGAGTGGTGCGCATTGTACGGGTGTGTAACATTACATTCACTAGTAGGAGTGAGAAAAACAACACGGGGTGTTGTGAATCGGAGGGTCTGAATGAGGATAGGCAGTGAGTGGCAATGTAGGATGGAGAAATGCACCGCGGGGTGGTCAGCATGGCGAGGTCAGGTAACATGCAGTGGCAATGTAAGATAGGTTTCTGAAAAACATCGCGGGGTGGTGCGCATTTTATGGGTGTGTAACATTACATTTACTAGTAGGAGTGAGAAAAACATCACGGGGTGGTGTGAATCGAAGAGTCTGAATTAGGATAGGAAGTGAGTGGCAATGTAGGATGGAGAAAAGCACCGCGGGGTGGTCAGCATGGGGAGGTCAGGGAACATGCAGTGGCAATGTAGGATAGGTTTCTGAAAAACATTCGGGGGTGGTGCGCATTGTATGGGTGTGTAACATTACATTCACTAGTAGGAGTGAGAAAAACATCACGGGGTTGTGTGAATCGTAGGGTCTGAAATAGGATAGGCAGTAAGTGGCAATGTAGGATGGAGAAAAGCACCGCGTGGTTGTCAGCATGGGGAGGTCAAGGAACATGCAGTGGCAATGTAAGATAGGTTTCTGAAAAACATCCCGGGGTGGTATGCATTGTGTGGGTGTGTAACATTACATACACTAGTAGGAGTGAGAAAAACATCACGGGGTGGTGTGAATCGGAGGGTCTGAATTAGGATAGGCAGTGAGTGGCAATGTAGGATGGAGAAAAGCACCGCGGGGTGCTCAGCATGGGGAGGTCAGGGAACATGCTGTGGCAATGTAGGATAGGTTTCTGAAAAACATCGCCGGCTGGTGCGCATTGTATGGGTGTGTAACATTAAATTCACTTGTAGGAGTGAGAAAAACATCACAGGGTGGTGCGCATTGTATGGGTGTGTAACATTACATTCACTAGTAGGAGTGAGAAAAACATCACGGGGTGGTGTGAATCGGATGGTCTGAATTAGGATAGGCAGGGAGTGTTCATGTAGGATGGGGAAAAGCACCGCGGCGTGGTCAGAATTGGGAGGTCAGGGAACATGCAGTGGCAATGTAGGATAGGTTTCTGAAAATCATCGCGGGTTGGTGCGCATTGTATGGGTGTGTAACATTACATTCACTAGTAGGAGTGAGAAAAACATCACGTTGTGGTGTGAATCGGACGGTCTGAATTAGGATAAGCAGTGAGTGGCAATGTAGGATGGAGAAAATCACCGCGGGGTGGTCAGCATGGGGAGGTCAGGGAACATGCAGTGGTAATGTATAATAGGTTTCTGAAAAACATCGCGGGGTGGTGCGCATTGTATGGGTGTGTAACATTACATTCACTAGTAGGAGTGAGAAAAACTACACGGGGTGGTGTGAATCGTAGGGTCTGAATTAGGATAGGCAGTGGGTGGCAATGTAGGATGGAGAAAAGCACCGTGTGCTGGTCAGCATGGGGAGGTCAGGGAACATGCAGTTGCAACGTAGGATAGGTTTCTGAAAAACATCGCGGGGTGGTGCTCATTATATGGGTGTGTAACATTACATTCACTAGTAGGAGTGAGAAAAACATCACCGGGTGGTGTGAATCGGAGAGTCTGAATTAGGATAGGAAGTGAGTGGCAATGTAGGATGGAAAAAAGCAACGCGGGGTGGTCAGCATGCGGAGGTCAGGGAACATGCAGTGGCAATGTAAGATAGGTTTCTGAAAAACATCCGGGGGTGGTGCGTATTGTATGGGTGTGTAACATTACATTCACTAGTAGGAGTGAGAAAAACATCACGGGGTGGTGTGAATCATAGGGTCTGAAATAGGATAGGCAGTTAGTGGCAATGTAGGATGGAGAAAAGCACCGCGTGGTTGTCAGCATGGGGAGGTCAAGGAACATGCAGTGGCAATGTAAGATAGGTTTCTGAAAAACATCGCGGGGTGGTACGCATTGTATGGGTGTGTAACATTACATACACTAGTAGGAGTGAGAAAAACATCATGGGGTGGTGTGATTCGTAGGGTCTGAATTAGGATAGGCATTGAGTGGCTATATAGGACGGAGAAAAGCACCGCGGGGTGGTCAGCATGTGTAGGTCAGGGAACATGCAGTGAGAATGTATGATAGGTTTCTGAAAAACATCGCTGGGCGGTGCGCATTGTATGGGTGTGTAACAATACATTTACAAGTACGAGTGACAAAAACATAACGGGGTGGTGTGAATCGGAGGGTCTGAATTAGATAGGCAGTGAGTGGCAATGTAGGATGGAGAAAAGCACCGCAGGGTGGTCAGCATGGGGAGGTCAGGGAACATGCAGTGGCAATGTAGGATAGGTTTCTGAAAAACATTGTGGGGTGGTGCGCATTGTATGGGTCTGTAACATTACATTCACTCGTAGGAGTGAGAAAAACATCACGGGGTGGTGTGAATCGGAGGGTCTGAATTAGGATAGGCAGTGAGTGGCAATGTAGGATGGAGAAAAGCACCGCGGTGTCCTCAGCATGGGGAGGTCAGGGAACATGCTGTGGCAAAGTAGGATAGGTTTCTGAAAAACTTCGCTGGGTGGTGCGCATTGTATGGCTGTGTAACATTACATTCACTAGTAGGAGTGAGAAAAACATCACGGAGTGGTGTGAATCGGAGGGTCTGAATTAGGATAGGAAGTGAGTGGCAATGTAGGATGGAGAAAAGCACCGCGGGGTGGTCAGCATGGGGAGGTCAGGGAACATGCAGTGGCAATGTAGGATAGGTTCCTGAAAAACATTCGGGGGTGGTGCGCATTGTATGGGTGTGTAACATTACATTCACTAGTAGGAGTGAGAAAAACATCACGGGATGGTGTGAATCGTAGGGTCTGAAATAGGATAGGCAGTAAGTGGCAATGTAGGATGGAGAAAAGCACCGCGTGGTTGTCAGCATGGGGAGTTCAAGGAACATGCAGTGGCAATGTTAGATAGGTTTCTGAAAAACATCGCGTGGTGGTACGCATTGTATGGGTGTGTAACATTACATACACTAGTAGGAGTGAGAAAAACATCACGGGTTGGTGTGAATCGGAGGGTCTGAATTAGGATAGGCTGTGAGTGGCAATGTAGGATGGAGAAAAGCACCGCGGGGTGCTCAGCATGGGGAGGTCAGGGAACATGCTGTGGCAATGTAGGATAGGTTTCTGAAAAACATTGCGGGTGGTGGGCATTGTATGGGTGTGTAACATTACATTCACTAGTAGGAGTGAGAAAAACATCACGGAGTGGTGTGAATCGGAGGGTCTGAATTAGGATAGGAAGTGAGTGGCAATGTAGGATGGAGAAAAGCACCACGGAGTGGTCAGCATGTGGAGGTCAGGGAACATGCAGTGGCAATGTATGATAAGTTTCTGAAAAACATCGCGGGTGGTGGGCATTGTATGGGTGTGTAACATTACATTCACTTGTAGGAGTGAGAAAAACATCAAGGGTGGTGCGCATTGTATGCGTGTGTAACATTACATTCACTAGTAGGAGTGAGAAAAACATCACGGGGTGGTGTGAATCGGAGGGTCTAAATTGGGATAGGCAGTGAGTGGCAATGTAGGATGGGGAAAAGCACCCCGGCGTGGGCAGCATGGGGTGGTCAGATAACATGCAGTGGCAATGTAGGATAGTTTTCTGAAAAACATCGCGGGTTGGTGCGCATTATATGGGTGTGTAACATTACATTCACTAGTAGGAGTGAGAAAAACATCACGGAGTGGTTTGAATAGTAGGGTCTGAATTAGGATCGGCAGTGAGTGACAATGTAGGTTGAAGAAAAGCACCGCGTGGTGCTCAGCATGGGAAGGTCAGGGAACATGCAGTGGCAATGTAGGATAGTTTTCTGAAAAACATGGCAGAGTGGTGCGCATTGTACGGGTGTGTAACATTACATTCACTAGTAGGAGGGAGAAAAACATCACGGGGTGTTGTGAATCGGAGGGTCTGAATTAGGATAGGCAGTGAGTGGCAATGTAGGAAGGAGAAAAGCACGGTGGGGTGGTCAGCATGGCGAGGTCAGGTAACATGCAGTGGCAATGTAGGATCGGTTTCTGAAAAACATCGCGGGTTGGTGCGCATTGTATGGGTGTGTAATATTACATTCACTAGTAGGAGTGAGAAAAACATAACGGGGTGGTGTGAATCGAAGAGTCTGAATTAGGATAGGAAGTGAGTGGCAATGTAGGATGGATAAAATCACCGCGGGGTGGTCAGCATGGGGAGGTCAGGGAACATGCAGTGGCAATGTAGAATAGGTTTCTCAAAAACATCCGGGGGTGGTGCGCATTGTATGGGTGTGTAACATTACATTCACTAGTAGGAGTGAGAAAAACATCACGGGGTGGTGTGAATCGTAGGGTCTGAAATAGGATAGGCAGTAAGTGACAATGTAGGTTGGAGAAAAGCACCGCGTGGTTGTCAGCATGGGGAGGTCAAGGAACATGCAGTGGCAATGTAAGATAGGTTTCTGAAAAACATCGCGGGGTGGTACGCATTGTATGGGTGTGTAACATTACATACACTAGTAGGAGTAAGAAAAACATCACGGGGTGGTGTGAATCGTAGGGTCTGAATTAGGATAGGCATTGAGTGGCAATATAGGATGGAGAAAAGCACCGTGGGGTGGTCAGCATGCGTAGGTCAGGGAACATGCAGTGACAATGTAGGATAGGTTTCTGAAAAACATCGCGGGGCGGTGTGCATTGTATGGGTGTGTAACAATACATTTACAAGTACGAGTGACAAAAACATAACGGGGTGGTGTGAATCGGAGGGTCTGAATTAGATAGGCAGTGAGTGGCAATGTAGGATGGAGAAAAGCACCGCGGGGTGCTCAGCATGGGGAGGTCAGGGAACATTCTGTGGCAATGTAGGATAGGTTTCTGAAAAACATCGCCGGGTGGTGCGCATTGTGTGGGTTTGTAACATTACATTCACTTGTAGGAGTGAGAAAAACATCACAGGGTGGTGCGAATTGTATGGGTGTGTAACATTACATTCACTAGTAGGAGTGAGTAAAACATCACGGGGTGGTGTGAATCGGAGGGTCTAAATTGGGATAGGCAGTGAGTGCCAATGTAGGATGGGGAAATGCACCGCGGCGTGGTCAGCATGGGGAGGTCAGGGAACATGCAGTGGCAATGTAGGATAGGTTTCTGAAAAACATCGCGGGGTGGTGCGCATTGTATGGGTCTGTAACATTACATTCACTAGTAGAAGTGAGAAAAACATCACGGGGTGGTTTGAATAGTAGGGTCTGAATTAGGATCGGCAGTGAGTGACAATGTAGGTTGAAGAAAAGCACCGCGTGGTGCTCAGCATGGGGAGGTCAGGGAACATGCAGTGGCAATGTAGGATAGTTTTCTGAAAAACATGGCAGAGTGGTGCGCATTGTACGGGTGTGAAACATTACATTCACTAGTAGGAGTGAGAAAAACATCACGGGTTGTTGTGAATCGGAGGGTCTGAATAAGGATAGGCAGTGAGTGGCAATGTAGGATGGAGAAAAGCACCGCGGGGTGGTCAGCATGGGGAGGTCAGGTAACATGCAGTGGCAATGTAGGATAGGTTTATGAAAAACATCGCGGGGTGGTGCGCATTGTATGGGTGTGTAACATTACATTCACTATTAGGAGTGAGAAAAACATCGTGGGGTGGTGCTCTTTGTATGGGTGTGTAACATTACATTGACTAGTAGGAGTGAGAAAAACATCACGGGGTGGTGTGAATCGGAGGGTCTCAATTAGGATAGACAGTGAGTGGCAATGTAGGATTGAGAAAAGCACCGCGGGGTGGTCAGCATGGGGAGGTCACGGAACATGCAGTGGCAATGTAGGATAGGTTTCTGAAAAACATCGCGGGGTGTTGCGCAATGTATGGGTGTGTAACATTACATTCACTAGTAGGAGTGAGAAAAACATCAAGGGGTGGCGTGAATCGGAGGGTCTGAATTAGGATAGGCAGTGAATGGCAATGTAGGATGGAGAAAAGCACCGCTGGGTGGTCAGCATGGGGAGGTCAGGGAACATGCAGTGGCAATGTAGGATAGGTTTCTGAAAAACATCGCGGGGTGGTGGGCATTGTATGGGTGAGTAACATTACATTCACTAGTAGGAGTGAGAAAAACATCACGGGGTGGTGTGAATCAGAGGGTCTGAATTAGGATAGGCAGTGAGTGGCAATGTAGGATGGGGAAAAGCACCGCGGGGTGGTCAGCATGGGGAGGTCAGGGAACATGCAGTGGCAATGTAGGATAGGTTTCTGAAAAACATCGCGGGTGGTGCGCAATGTATAGGTGTGTAACATTACATTCACTAGTAGGAGTGAGAAAAACATCAAGGGGTCGTGTGAATCGGAGGTTCTGAATTAGGATAGGCATTGAGTTGCAATGTAGGATGGAGAAAAGCACCGCGGGGTGGTCATCATGGGAAGGTCAGGGAACATGCAGTGGCAATGTAGGATAGGTTTCTGAAAAACATCGCGGGGTGGTGCGCATTGTATGGGTGTGTAACATTACATTCACTAGTAGGAGTGAGAAAAACATCACGGGGTGGTGCGCATTGTATGGGTGTGTAATATTACATTCACTAGTCGGAGTGAGAAAATCATCACGGGTTGGTGTGAATCGGAGAGTCTGAATTAGGATAGGTAGTAAGTGGCAATGTAGGAAGGAGAAAAGCACCGAGGGTGGTCAGCATGGGGAGGTCAAGGAACATTCTGTGGCAATGTAGGATGGGTTTCTGAAAAACATCGCGGGGTGGTGCGCATTGTATGGGTGTGTAACATTAAATTCACTAGTAGGAGTGAGAAAAACATCACGGGGTTGTGCGCATTGTATGCGTGTGTAACATTACATTCACTAGTAGGAGTGAGAAAAACATCACGGGGTATTTTGAATAGTAGGGTCTGAATTAGGATCGGCAGTGAGTGACAATGTAGGTTGAAGAAAAGCACCGCGTGGTGCTCAGCATGGGGAGGTCAGGGAACATGCAGTGGCAATGTAGGATAGTTTTCTGAAAAACATGGCAGAGTGGTGCGCATTGTACGGGTGTGTAACATTACATTCACTAGTAGGAGTGAGAAAAACATCACGGGGTGTTGTGAATCGGAGGGTCTGAATTAGGATAGGCAGTGAGTGGCAATGTAGGATGGAGAAAAGTACCACGGGGTGGTCAGCATGGCGAGGTCAGGTAACATGCAGTGGCAATGTAGGATAGGTTTCTGAAAAACATCGCGGGGTGGTGCGCATTGTATGGGTGTGTAACATTACATTCACTAGTAGGAGTGAGAAAAACATCACGGGGTGGTGTGAATCGAAGAGTCTGAATTAGGATAGGAAGTGAGTGGCAATGTAGGATGGAGAAAAGCACCGCGGGGTGGTCAGCATGGGGAGGTCAGGGAACATGCAGTGGCAATATAGGATAGCTTTCTGAAAAACATTCGCGGGTGGTGCGCATTGTATGGGTGTGTAACATTACATTCACTAGTAGGAGTGACAAAAACATCACGGGGTGGTGTGAATCGTAGGGTCTTAAATAGGATAGGCAGTAAGTGGCAATGTAGGATGGAGAAAAGCACCGCGTGGTTGTCAGCATGGGGAGGTCAAGGAACATGCAGTGGCAATGTAAAATAGGTTTCTGAAAAACATCGCGGGGTGGTACGCATTGTATGGGTGTGTAACATTACATACACCAGTAGGAGTGAGAAAAACATCACGGGGTGGTGTGAATCGTAGGGTCTGAATTAGGATAGGCATTGAGTGGAAATATAGAATGGAGAAAAGCACTGCGGGGTGGTCAGCATGTGTAGGTCAGGGAACATGCAGTGACAATGTATGATAGGTTTCTGAAAAACATCGCGGGGCGGTGCGCATTGTATGGGTGTGTAACAATACATTTACAAGTACGAGTGACAAAAACAAAACGGGGTGGTGTGAATCGGAGGGTCTGAATTAGATAGGCAGTGAGTGGCAATGTAGGATGGAGAAAAGCACCGCGGGGTGCTCAGCATGGGGAGGTCAGGGAACATGCTGTGGCAATGTAGGATAGATTTCTGAAAAACATCGCCGGGTGGTGCGCATTGTATGGGTGTGTAACATTACATTCACTTGTAGGAGTGAGAAAAACATCACAGGGTGGTGCGCATTGTATGGGTGTGTAACATTACATTCACTAGTAGGAGTGAGAAAAACATCACGGGGTGGTGTGAATCGGATGGTCTGAATTAGGATACGCAGTGAGTGTTAATGTAGGATGGGGAAAAGCACCGCGCAATGGTCAGAATTGGGAGGTCAGGGAACATGCAGTGGCAATGTAGGATAGGTTTCTGAAAAACATCGCGGGTTGGTGCGCATTATATGGGTGTGTAACATTACATTCACTAGTAGGAGTGAGAAAAACATCACGTTGTGGTGGGAATCGGACGGTCTGAATTAGGATAGGCAGTGAGTGGCAATGTAGGATGGAGAAAATCACCGCGGGTTGGTCAGCATGGGGAGGTCAGGGAACATGCAGTGGCAATGTAGGATAGGTTTCTGAAAAACATCGCGGGGTGGTGCGCATTGTATGGGTGAGTAACATTACATTCACTAGTAGGAGTGAGAAAAACATCACGGGGTGGTGTGAATCGGAGGGTCTGAATTAGGATAGGCAGTGAGTGGCAATGTAGGATGGGGAAAAGCACCGCGGGGTGGTCAGCATGGGGAGGTCAGGGAACATGCAGTGGCAATGTAGGATAGGTTTCTGAAAAACATCGCGGGGTGGTGCGCATTGTATGGGTGAGTAACATTACATTCACTAGTAGGAGTGAGAAAAACATCAAGGGGTGGCGTGAATCGGAGGGTCTGAATTAGGATAGGCAGTGAATGGCAATGTAGGATGGAGAAAAGCACCGCTGGGTGGTCAGCATGGGGAGGTCAGGGAACATGCAGTGGCAATGTAGGATAGGTTTCTGAAAAACATCGCGGGGTGGTGCGCATTGTATGGGTGAGTAACATTACATTCACTAGTAGGAGTGAGAAAAACATCACGGGGTGGTGTGAATCGGAGAGTCTGAATTAGGATAGGCAGTGAGTGGCAATGTAGGATGGGGAAAAGCACCGCGGGGTGGTCAGCATGGGGAGGTCAGGGAACATGCAGTGGCAATGTAGGATAGGTTTCTGAAAAACATCGCGGGGTGGTGCGCAATGTATAGGTGTGTAACATTACATTCACTAGTAGGAGTGAGAAAAACATCAAGGGGTCGTGTGAATCGGAGGTTCTGAATTAGGATAGGCATTGAGTGGCAATGTAGGATGGAGAAAAGCACCGCGGGGTGGTCATCATGGGAAGGTCAGGGAACATGCAGTGGCAATGTAGGATAGGTTTCTGAAAAACATCGCGGGGTGGTGCGCATTGTATGGGTGTGTAACATTACATTCACTAGTAGGAGTGAGAAAAACATCACGGGGTGGTGCGCATTGTATGGGTGTGTAACATTACATTCACTAGTCGGAGTGAGAAAATCATCACGGGTTGGTGTGAATCGGAGAGTCTGAATTAGGATAGGTAGTAAGTGGCAATGTAGGAAGGAGAAAAGCACCGAGGGTGGTCAGCATGGGGAGGTCAAGGAACATTCTGTGGCAATGTAGGATGGGTTTCTGAAAAACATCGCGGGGTGGTGCGCATTGTATGGGTGTGTAACATTACATTCACTAGTAGGAGTGAGAAAAACATCACGGGGTTGTGCGCATTGTATGCGTGTGTAACATTACATTCACTAGTAGGAGTGAGAAAAACATCACGGGGTATTTTGAATAGTAGGGTCTGAATTAGGATCGGCAGTGAGTGACAATGTAGGTTGAAGAAAAGCACCGCGTTGTGCTCAGCATGGGGAGGTCAGGGAACATGCAGTGGCAATGTAGGATAGTTTTCTGAAAAACATGGCAGAGTGGTGCGCATTGTACGGGTGTGTAACATTACATTCACTAGTAGGAGTGAGAAAAACATCACGGGGTGTTGTGAATCGGAGGGTCTGAATTAGGATAGGCAGTGAGTGGCAATGTAGGATGGAGAAAAGCACCACGGGGTGGTCAGCATGGCGAGGTCAGGTAACATGCAGTGGCAATGTAGGATAGGTTTCTGAAAAACATCGCGGGGTGGTGCGCATTGTATGGGTGTGTAACATTACATTCACTAGTAGGAGTGAGAAAAACATCACGGGGTGGTGTGAATCGAAGAGTCTGAATTAGGATAGGAAGTGAGTGGCAATGTAGGATGGAGAAAAGCACCGCGGGGTGGTCAGCATGGGGAGGTCAGGGAACATGCAGTGGCAATATAGGATAGCTTTCTGAAAAACATTCGCGGGTGGTGCGCATTGTATGGGTGTGTAACATTACATTCACTAGTAGGAGTGAGAAAAACATCACGGGGTTTTGTGAATCGTAGGGTCTTAAATAGGATAGGCAGTAAGTGGCAATGTAGGATGGAGAAAAGCACCGCGTTGTTGTCAGCATGGGGAGGTCAAGGAACATGCAGTGGCAATGTAAAATAGGTTTCTGAAAAACATCGCGGGGTGGTACGCATTGTATGGGTGTGTAACATTACATACACCAGTAGGAGTGAGAAAAACATCACGGGGTGGTGTGAATCGTAGGGTCTGAATTAGGATAGGCATTGAGTGGAAATATAGAATGGAGAAAAGCACTGCGGGGTGGTCAGCATGTGTAGGTCAGGGAACATGCAGTGACAATGTAGGATAGGTTTCTGAAAAACATCGCGGGGCGGTGCGCATTGTATGGGTGTGTAACAATACATTTACAAGTACGAGTGACAAAAACAAAACGGGGTGGTGTGAATCGGAGGGTCTGAATTAGATAGGCAGTGAGTGGCAATGTAGGATGGAGAAAAGCACCGCGGGGTGCTCAGCATGGGGAGGTCAGGGAACATGCTGTGGCAATGTAGGATAGATTTCTGAAAAACATCGCCGGGTGGTGCGCATTGTATGGGTGTGTAACATTACATTCACTTGTAGGAGTGAGAAAAACATCACAGGGTGGTGCGCATTGTATGGGTGTGTAACATTACATTCACTAGTAGGAGTGAGAAAAACATCACGGGGTGGTGTGAATCGGATGGTCTGAATTAGGATACGCAGTGAGTGTTAATGTAGGATGGGGAAAAGCACCGCGCAATGGTCAGAATTGGGAGGTCAGGGAACATGCAGTGGCAATGTAGGATAGGTTTCTGAAAAACATCGCGGGTTGGTGCGCATTATATGGGTGTGTAACATTACATTCACTAGTAGGAGTGAGAAAAACATCACGGAGTGGTGTGAATCGGAGGGTCTGAATTAGGATAGGCAGTGCGTGGCAATGTAGGATGGGGAAAAGCACCGCGGGGTGGTCAGCATGGGGAGGTCAGGGAACATGCAGTGGCAATGTAGGATAGGTTTCTGAAAAACATCGCGGGGTGGTGCGCATTGTATGGGTGTGTAACATTACATTCACTAGTAGGAGTGAGAAAAACATCACGGGGTGGTGCGCATTGTATGGGTGTGTAACATTACATTCACTAGTCAGAGTGAGAAAATCATCACGGGTTGGTGTGAATCGGAGAGTCTGAATTAGGATAGGTAGTAAGTGGCAATGTAGGAAGGAGAAAAGCACCGAGGGTGGTCAGCATGGGGAGGTCAAGGAACATTCTGTGGCAATGTAGGATGGGTTTCTGAAAAACATCGCGGGGTGGTGCGCATTGTATGGGTGTGTAACATTACATTCACTAGTAGGAGTGAGAAAAACATCACGGGGTTGTGCGCATTGTATGCGTGTGTAACATTACATTCACTAGTAGGAGTGAGAAAAACATCACGGGGTATTTTGAATAGTAGGGTCTGAATTAGGATCGGCAGTGAGTGACAATGTAGGTTGAAGAAAAGCACCGCGTGGTGCTCAGCATGGGGAGGTCAGGGAACATGCAGTGGCAATGTAGGATAGGTTTCTGAAAAACATCGCGGGTTGGTGCGCATTATATGGGTGTGTAACATTACATTCACTAGTAGGAGTGAGAAAAACATCACGTTGTGGTGTGAATCGGACGGTCTGAATTAGCATAGGCAGTGAGTGGCAATGTAGGATGGAGAAAATCACCGCGGGTTGGTCAGCATGGGGAGGTCAGGGAACATGCAGTGGCAATGTAGGATAGGTTTCTGAAAAACATTGCGGGGTGGTGCGCATTGTATGGGTCTGTAACATTACATTCACTCGTAGGAGTGAGAAAAACATCACGGGGTGGTGTGAATCAGAGGGTCTGAATTAGGATAGGCAGTGAGTGGCAATGTAGGATGGAGAAAAGCACCGCGGGTTGCTCAGCATGGGGAGGTCAGGGAACATGCTGTGGCAATGTAGGTTAGGATTCTGAAAAACATCGCTGGGTGGTGCGCATTGTATGGGTGTGTAACATTACATTCACTAGTAGGAGTGAGAAAAACATCACGGAGTGGTGTGAATCGGAGGGTCTGAATTAGGATAGGCAGTGCGTGGCAATGTGGGATGGAGAAAAGCACCACGGAGTGGTCAGCATGTGGATGTCAGGGAACATGCAGTGGCAATGTATGATAATTTTCTGAAAAACATCGCGGGTGGTGGGCATTGTATGGGTGTGTAACATTACATCCACTTGTAGGAGTGAGAAAAACATCACAGGGTGGTGCGCATTGTATGGGTGTGTAACATTACATTCACTAGTAGGAGTGAGAAAAACATCACGGGGTGGTGTGAATCGGAGGGTCTAATTTGGGATAGGCAGTGAGTGGCAATGTAGGATGGGGAAAAGCATCCCGACGTGGGCAGCATGGGGAGGTCAGGGAACATGCTGTGGCAATGTAGGATAGTTTTCTGAAAAACATCGCGGGGTGGTGCGCATTGTATGGGTGTGTAACATTACATTCACTAGTAGGAGTGAGAAAAACATCACGGGGTTGTGCGCATTGTATGCGTGTGTAACATTACATTCACTAGTAGGAGTGAGAAAAACATCACGGGGTATTTTGAATAGTAGGGTCTGAATTAGGATCGGCAGTGAGTGACAATGTAGGTTGAAGAAAAGCACCGCGTGGTGCTCAGCATGGGGATGTCAGGGAACATGCAGTGGCAATATAGGATAGCTTTCTGAAAAACATTCGCGGGTGGTGCGCATTGTATGGGTGTGTAACATTACATTCACTAGTAGGAGTGAGAAAAACATCACGGGGTGGTGTGAATCGTAGGGTCTGAAATAGGATAGGCAGTAAGTGGCAATGTAGGATGGAGAAAAGCACCGCGTGGTTGTCAGCATGGGGAGGTCAAGGAACATGCAGTGGCAATGTAAAATAGGTTTCTGAAAAACATCGCGGGGTGGTACGCATTGTATGGGTGTGTAACATTACATACACCAGTAGGAGTGAGAAAAACATCACGGGGTGGTGTGAATCGTAGGGTCTGAATTAGGATAGGCATTGAGTGGAAATATAGAATGGAGAAAAGCACTGCGGGGTGGTCAGCATGTGTAGGTCAGGGAACATGCAGTGACAATGTAGGATAGGTTTCTGAAAAACATCGCGGGGCGGTGCGCATTGTATGGGTGTGTAACAATACATTTACAAGTACGAGTGACAAAAACAAAACAGGGTGGTGTGAATCGGAGGGTCTGAATTAGATAGGCAGTGAGTGGCAATGTAGGATGGAGAAAAGCACCGCGGGGTGCTCATCATGGGGAGGTCAGGGAACATGCTGTGGCAATGTAGGATAGATTTCTGAAAAACATCGCCGGGTGGTGCGCATTGTATGGGTGTGTAACATTACATTCACTTGTAGGAGTGAGAAAAACATCACAGGGTGGTGCGCATTGTATGGGTGTGTAACATTACATTCACTAGTAGGAGTGAGAAAAACATCACGGGGTGGTGTGAATCGGATGGTCTGAATTAGGATACGCAGTGAGTGTTAATGTAGGATGGGGAAAAGCACCGTGCAATGGTCAGAATTGGAAGGTCAGGGAACATGCAGTGGCAATGTAGGATAGGTTTCTGAAAAACATCGCGGGTTGGTGCGCATTATATGGGTGTGTAACATTACATTCACTAGTAGGAGTGAGAAAAACATCACGTTGTGGTGTGAATCGGACGGTCTGAATTAGGATAGGCAGTGAGTGGCAATGTAGGATGGAGAAAATCACCGCGGGTTGGTCAGCATGGGGAGGTCAGGGAACATGCAGTGGCAATGTAGGATAGGTTTCTGAAAAACATCGCGGGGTGGTGCGCATTGTATGGGTGAGTAACATTACATTCACTAGTAGGAGTGAGAAAAACATCACGGGGTGGTGTGAATCGGAGGGTCTGAATTAGGATAGGCAGTGAGTGGCAATGTAGGATGGGGAAAAGCACCGAGGGGTGGTCAGCATGGGGAGGTCAGGGAACATGCAGTGGCAATGTAGGATAGGTTTCTGAAAAACATCGCGGGGTGGTGCGCATTGTATGGGTGAGTAACATTACATTCACTAGTAGGAGTGAGAAAAACATCAAGGGGTGGCGTGAATCGGAGGGTCTGAATTAGGATAGGCAGTGAATGGCAATGTAGGGTGGAGAAAAGCACCGCTGGGTGGTCAGCATGGGGAGGTCAGGGAACATGCAGTGGCAAGTAGGATAGGTTTCTGAAAAACATCGCGGGGTGGTGCGCATTGTATGGGTGAGTAACATTACATTCACTAGTAGGAGTGAGAAAAACATCACGGGGTGGTGTGAATCGGAGGGTCTAAATTAGGATAGGCAGTGAGTGGCAATGTAGGATGGGGAAAAGCACCGCGGGGTGGTCAGCATGGGGAGGTCAGGGAACATGCAGTGGCAATGTAGGATAGGTTTCTGAAAAACATCGCGGGGCGGTGCGCAATGTATAGGTGTGTAACATTACATTCACTAGTAGGAGTGAGAAAAACATCAAGGGGTCGTGTGAATCGGAGGATCTGAATTAGGATAGGCATTGAGTGGGAATGTAGGATGGAGAAAAGCACCGCGGGGTGGTCATCATGGGAAGGTCAGGGAACATGCAGTGGCAATGTAGGATAGGTTTCTGAAAAACATCGCGGGGTGGTGCGCATTGTATGGGTGTGTAACATTACATTCACTAGTAGGAGTGAGAAAAACATCACGGGGTGGTGCGCATTGTATGGGTGTGTAACATTACATTCACTAGTCGGAGTGAGAAAATCATCACGGGTTGGTGTGAATCGGAGAGTCTGAATTAGGATAGGTAGTAAGTGGCAATGTAGGAAGGAGAAAAGCACCGAGGGTGGTCAGCATGGGGAGGTCAAGGAACATTCTGTGGCAATGTAGGATGGGTTTCTGAAAAACATCGCGGGGTGGTGCGCATTGTATGGGTGTGTAACATTACATTCACTAGTAGGAGTGAGAAAAACATCACGGGGTTGTGCGCATTGTATGCGTGTGTAACATTACATTCACTAGTAGGAGTGAGAAAAACATCACGGGGTATTTTGAATAGTAGGGTCTGAATTAGGATCGGCAGTGAGTGACAATGTAGGATGGAGAAAAGCACCACGGGGTGGTCAGCATGGCGAGGTCAGGTAACATGCAGTGGCAATGTAGGATAGGTTTCTGAAAAACATCGCGGGGTGGTGCGCATTGTATGGGTGTGTAACATTACATTCACTAGTAGGAGTGAGAAAAACATCACGGGGTGTTGTGAATCGGAGGGTCTGAATTAGGATAGGCAGTGAGTGGCAATGTAGGATGGAGAAAAGCACCACGGGGTGGTCAGCATGGCGAGGTCAGGTAACATGCAGTGGCAATGTAGGATAGGTTTCTGAAAAACATCGCGGGGTGGTGCGCATTGTATGGGTGTGTAACATTACATTCACTAGTAGGAGTGAGAAAAACATCACGGGGTGGTGTGAATCGAAGAGTCTGAATTAGGATAGGAAGTGAGTGGCAATGTAGGATGGAGAAAAGCACCGCGGGGTGGTCAGCATGGGGAGGTTAGGGAACATGCAGTGGCAATATAGGATAGCTTTGTGAAAAACATTCGCGGGTGGTGCGCATTGTATGGGTGTGTAACATTACATTCACTAGTAGGAGTGAGAAAAACATCACGGGGTGGTGTGAATCGTAGGGTCTTAAATAGGATAGGCAGTAAGTGGCAATGTAGGATGGAGAAAAGCACCGCGTGGTTGTCAGCATGGGGAGGTCAAGGAACATGCAGTGGCAATGTAAAATAGGTTTCTGAAAAACATCGCGGGGTGGTACGCATTTTATGGGTGTGTATCATTACATACACCAGTAGGAGTGAGAAAAACATCACGGGGTGGTGTGAATCGTAGGGTCTGAATTAGGATAGGCATTGAGTGGAAATATAGAATGGAGAAAAGCACTGCGGGGTGGTCAGCATGTGTAGGTCAGGGAACATGCAGTGACAATGTAGGATAGGTTTCTGAAAAACATCGCGGGGCGGTGCGCATTGTATGGGTGTGTAACAATACATTTACAAGTACGAGTGACAAAAACAAAACGGGGTGGTGTGAATCGGAGGGTCTGAATTAGATAGGCAGTGAGTGGCAATGTAGGATGGAGAAAAGCACCGCCGGGTGCTCAGCATGGGGAGGTCAGGGAACATGCTGCGGCAATGTAGGATAGATTTCTGAAAAACATCGCCGGGTGGTGCGCATTGTATGGGTGTGTAACATTACATTCACTTGTAGGAGTGAGAAAAACATCACAGGGTGGTGCGCATTGTATCGGTGTGTAATATTACATTCACTAGTAGGAGTGAGAAAAACATCACGGGGTGGTGTGAATCGGATGGTCTGAATTAGGATACGCAGTGAGTGTTAATTTAGGATGGGGAAAAGCACCGCGCAATGGTCAGAATTGGGAGGTCAGGGAACATGCAGTGGCAATGTAGGATAGGTTTCTGAAAAACATCGCGGGTTGGTGCGCATTATATGGGTGTGTAACATTACATTCACTAGTAGGAGTGAGAAAAACATCACGTTGTGGTGTGAATCGGACGGTCTGAATTAGGATAGGCAGTGAGTGGCAATGTAGGATGGAGAAAATCACCGCGGGTTGGTCAGCATGGGGAGGTCAGGGAACATGCAGTGGCAATGTAGGATAGGTTTCTGAAAAACATTGCGGGGTGGTGCGCATTGTATGGGTCTGTAACATTACATTCACTCGTAGGAGTGAGAAAAACATCACGGGGTGGTGTGAATCAGAGGGTCTGAATTAGGATAGGCAGTGAGTGGCAATGTAGGATGGAGAAAAGCACCGCGGGTTGCTCAGCATGGGGAGGTCAGGGAACATGCTGTGGCAATGTAGGTTAGGATTCTGAAAAACATCGCTGGGTGGTGCGCATTGTATGGGTGTGTAACATTACATTCACTAGTAGGAGTGAGAAAAACATCACGGAGTGGTGTGAATCGGAGGGTCTGAATTAGGATAGGCAGTGCGTGGCAATGTAGGATGGAGAAAAGCACCACGGAGTGGTCAGCATGTGGATGTCAGGGAACATGCAGTGGCAATGTATGATAATTTTCTGAAAAATATCGCGGGTGGTGGGCATTGTATGGGTGTGTAACATTACATCCACTTGTAGGAGTGAGAAAAACATCACAGGGTGGTGCGCATTGTATGCGTGTGTAACATTACATTCACTAGTAGGAGTGAGAAAAACATCACGGGGTGGTGTGAATCGGAGGGTCTAAATTGGGATAGGCAGTGAGTGGCAATGTAGGATGGGGAAAAGCACCCCGACGTGGGCAGCATGGGGAGGTCAGGGAACATGCAGTGGCAATGTAGGATAGTTTTCTGAAAAACATCGCGGGGTGGTGCGCATTGTATGGGTCTGTAACATTACATTCACTAGTAGGAGTGAGAAAACATCACGGGGTGGTTTGAATAGTAGGGTCTGAATTAGGATCGGCAGTGAGTGACAATGTAGGTTGAAGAAAAGCACCGCGTGGTGCTCAGCATGGGGAGGTCAGGGAACAGGCAGTGGCAATGTAGGACAGTTTTCTGAAAAACATGGCAGAGTGGTGCGCATTGTACGGGTGTGTAACATTACATTCACTAGTAGGAGGGAGAAAAACATCACGGGGTGTTGTGAATCGGAGGGTCTGAATTAGGATAGGCAGTGAGTGGCAATGTAGGATGGAGAAAAGCACCGCGGGGTTGTCAGCATGGCGAGGTCAGGTAACATGCAGTGGCAATGTAGGATCGGTTTCTGAAAAACATCGCAGGGTGGTGCGCATTGTATGGGTGTGTAACATTACATTCACTAGTAGGAGTGAGAAAAACATCACGGGGTGGTGTGAATCGAAGAGTCTGAATTAGGATAGGAAGTGAGTGGCAATGTAGGATGGAGAAAAGCACCGCGGGGTGGTCAGCAGGGGGAGGTCAGGGAACATGCAGTGGCAATGTAGGATAGGTTTCTGAAAAACATCCGGGTTTGGTGCGCATTGTATGGGTGTGTAACATTACATTCACTAGTAGGAGTGAGAAAAACATCACGGGGTGGTGTGAATCGTATGGTCAGAAATAGGATAGGCAGTAAGTGGCAATGTAGGATGGAGAAAAGCACCGCGTGGTTGTCAGCATGGGGAGGTCAAGGAACATGCAGTGGCAATGTAAGATAGGTTTCTTAAAAACATCGCGGGGTGGTACGCATTGTATGGGTGTGTAACATTACATACACTAGTAGGAGGGAGAAAAACATCACGGGGTGGTGTGAATCGTAGGGTCTGAATTAGGATAGGCATTGAGTGGCAATATAGGATGGAGAAAAGCACCGCGGGGTGGTCAGCATGTGTAGGTCAGGGAACATGCAGTGACAATATAGGATAGGTTTCTGAAACACATTGCGGGGTGGTGCGCATTGTATGGGTGTGTAACATAACATTCACTAGTAGGAGTGAGAAAAACATAACGGGGTGGTGTGAATCGGAGGGAATGAATTAGGATAGGCAGTGAGTGGCAATGTAGGATGGAGAAAAGCACCGCGGCGTGCTCAGCATGGGGAGGTCAGGGAACATTCTGTGGCAATGTAGGATAGGTTTCTGAAAAACATCGCCGGGTGGTGCGCATTGTGTGGGTGTGTAACATTACATTCACTTGTAGGAGTGAGAAAAACATCACAGGGTGGTGCGCATTGTATGGGTGTGTAACATTACATTCACTAGTAGGAGTGAGAAAAACATCACGGTGTGGTGTGAATCGGAGGGTCTAAATTTGGATAGGCAGTGAGTGGCAATGTAGGATGGGGAAATGCACCGCGGCGTGGTCAGCATGGGGAGGTCAGGGAACATGCAGTGGCAATGTAGGATAGGTTTCTGAAAAACATCGCGGGGTGGTGCGCATTGTATGGGTCTGTAACATTACATTCATTAGTAGGAGTGAGAAAAACATCACGGGGTGGTTTGAGTAGTAGGGTCTGAATTAGGATCGGCAGTGAGTGACAATGTAGGTTGAAGAAAAGCACCGCGTGGTGCTCAGCATGGGGAGGTCAGGGAACATGCAGTGGCAATGTAGGATAGTTTTCTGAAAAACATGGCAGAGTGGTGCGCATTGTACGGGTGTGTAACATTTCATTCACTAGTAGGAGTGAGAAAAACATCACGGGGTGTTGTGAATCGGAGGGTCTGAATTAGGATAGGCAGTGAGTGGCAATGTAGGATGGAGAAAAGCACCGCGGGGTGGTCAGCATGGGGAGGTCAGGTAACATGCAGTGGTAATGTAGGATAGGTTTCTGAAAAACATCGCGGGGTGGTGCGCATTGTATGGGTGTGTAACATTACATTCACTAGTAGGAGTGAGAAAAACATCGTGTTGTGGTGCGCTTTGTATGGGTGTGCAACATTACATTCACTAGTAGGAGTGAGAAAAACATCACGGGGTGGTGTGATTCGGAGGGTCTGAATTAGATAGGCAGAGAGGGGCAATGTAGGATGGAGAAAAGCACCGCGGGGTGCTCAGCATGGGGAGGTCAGGGAACATTCTGTGGCAATGTAGGATAGGTTTCTGAAAAACATCGCCGGGTGGTGCGCATTGTGTGGGTGTGTAACAATACATTCACAAGTACGAGTGACAAAAACATAACGGCGTGGTGTGAATCGGAAGGTCTGAATTAGATAGGCAGAGAGTGGCAATGTAGGATGGAGAAAAGCACCGCGGGGTGGTCAGCATGTGTAGGTCAGGGAACATGCAGTGACAATGTAGGATAGGTTTCTGAAAGACATCGCAGGGCGGTGCGCATTGTATGGGTGTGTAACAATACATTCACAAGTACGAGTGACAAAAACATAACGGCGTCGTGTGAATCGGAGGGTCTGAATTAGATAGGCAGTGAGTGGCAATGTAGGATGGAGAAAAGCACCGCAGGGTGGTCAGCATGGGGAGGTCAGGGAACATGCAGTGGCAATGTAGGATAGTTTTCTGAAAAACATTGCGGGGTTGTGCGCATTGTATGGGTGTGTAACATTACATTCACTAGTAGGACTGAGAAAAACATCACGGGGTGGTGTGAATCGGAGGGTCTGAATTAGAATAGGCAGTGAGTGGCAATGTAGGATGGAGAAAAGCACCACGGGGTGGTCAGCATGGGGAGGTCAGGGAACATGCTGTGGCAATGTAGGATAGGTTTCTGAAAAACATCGCCGGGTGGTGCCCATTGTATGGGTGTGTAACATTACATTCCCTAGTAGGAGTGAGAAAAACATCACGGAGTGGTGTGAATCGGAGGTTCTGAATTAGGATAGGCAGTGAGTGGCAGTGTAGGATGGAGAAAAGCACCGCAGGGTGGTCAGCATGGGGAGGTCAGGGAAAATGTATTGGCAATGTATGATAAGTTTCTGAAAAACATCGTGGGGTGGTGCGCATTGTGGGTGTGTAACATTACATTCACTTGTAGGAGTGAGAAAAACATCACATGGTGGTGCGCATTGTATGGGTGTGTAACATTACATTCACTAGTAGGAGTGAGAAAAACATCACGGGGTGGTGTGAATCGGAGGGTCTGAATTTGGATAGGCAGTGAGTGGCAATGTAGGATGGAGAAATGCACCGCGGCGTGGGCAGCATGGGCAGGTCAGGGAACATGCAGTGGCAATGTAGGATAGGTTTCTGAAAAACATCGCGGGGTGGTGCGCATTGTATGGGTCTGTAACATTACATTCACTAGTAAGAGTGAGAAAAACATCACGGGGTGGTTTGAGTAGTAGGGTCTGAATTAGGATCGGCAGTGAGTGACAATGTAGGTTGAAGAAAAGCACCGTGTGGTGCTCAGCATGGGGAGGTCAGGGAACATGCAGTGGCAATGTAGGATAGTTTTCTGAAAAACATGGCAGAGTGGTGCGCATTGTACGGGTGTGTAACATTACATTCACTAGTAGGAGTGAGAAAAACATCACGGGGTGTTGTGAATCGGAGGGTCTGAATTAGGATAGGCAGTGAGTGGCAATGTAGGATGGAGAAAAGCACCGCGGGGTGGTCAGCATGGGGAGGTCAGGTAACATGCAGTGGCAATGTAGGATAGGTTTCTGAAAAACATCGCGGGGTGGTGCGCATTGTATGGGTGTGTAACATTACATTCACTATTAGGAGTGAGAAAAATATCGTGGGGTGGTGCGCTTTGTATGGGTGTGCAACATTACATTCACTAGTAGGAGTGAGAAAAACATCACGGGGTGGTGTGAATCGGAGGGTCTGAATTAGGATAGACAGTGAGTGGCAATGTAGGATGGAGAAAAGCACCGCGGGGTGGTCAGCATGGGGAGGTCACGGTACATGCAGTGGCAATGTAGGATAGGTTTCTGAAAAACATCGCGGGGTGGTGCGCAATGTATGGGTGTGTAACATTACATTCACTAGTAGGAGTGAGAAAAACATCAAGGGGTGGTGTGAATCGGAGGGTCTGAATTAGGATAGGCAGTGAGTGGCAATGTAGGATGGAGAAAAGCACCGCGGGGTGTTCATCATGGGAAGGTCAGGGAACATGCAGTGGCAATGTAGGATAGGTTTCTGAAAAACATCGTGGGGTGGTGCGAATTGTATGGGTGTGTAACATTACATTCACTAGTAGGAGTGAGAAAAGCATCACGGGGTGGTGCGCATTGTATGGGTGTGTAACATTACATTCACTAGTCGGAGTGAGAAAAACATCACGGGTTGGTGTGAATCGGAGAGTCTGAATTAGGATAGCTAGTAAGTGGCAATGTAGGAAGGAGAAAAGCACCGCCTGGTGATCAGCATGTGGAGGTCAAGGAACATGCTGTGGCAATGTAGGATGGGTTTCTGAAAAACATCGCGGGGTGGTGCGTATTGTATGGGTGTGTAACATTACATTCACTAGTAGGAGTGAGAAAAACATCACGAGGTTGTGCGCATTGTATGCGTGTGTAACATTACATTCACTAGTAGGAGTGATAAAAACATCACGTTGTGGTGTGAATCTGAGGCTCTGAATTAGGATAGGCAGTGAGTGGCAATGTAGGATGCAGAAAAGCACCGCGGGGTGGTCAGTATGGGGAGGTCAGGGAACATGCAGTGGCAATGTAGGATAGGTTTCTGAAAAACATCGTGGGGTGGTACGCATTGTATGGGTGTGTAACATTACATTCACTAGTAGGAGTGAGAAAAACATCACGGGGTGGTGTGTATCGGAGGGTCTTAATTAGTATATGCAGTGAGTGGCAATGTAGGATGGAGAAAAGCACGGCGTGGTTGTCAGCATGGGGAGGTCAAGGAACATGCAGTGGCAATGTAAGATAGGTTTCTGAAAAACATCGTGGGGTGGTACGCATTGTATGGGTGTGTAACATTACATTCACTAGTAGGAGTGAGAAAAGCATCACGGGGTGGTGTGAATCGTAGGGTCTGAATTAGGATAGGCATTGAGTAGCAATATAGGATGGAGAAAAGCACCGCGGGGTGGTCAGCATGTGTAGGTCGGGGAACATGCAGTGACAATGTAGGATAGGTTTCAGAAAGACATCGCATGGCGGTGCGCATTGTATGGGTGTGTAACAATACATTCACAAGTACGAGTGACAAAAACATAACGCCGTGGTGTGATTCGGAGGGTCTGAATTAGATAGTCAGAGAGTGGCAATGTAGGATGGAGAAAAGCACTGCGGGGTGGTCAGCATGGGGAGGTCAGGGAACATGCAGTGGCAATGTAGGATATGTTTCTGAAAAACATTGCGGGGTTGTGCGCGTTGTATGGGTGTGTAACATTACATTCACTAGTAGGAGTGAGAAAAACATCACGGGGTGGTGTGAATCGGAGGGTCTAATTAGAATAGGCAGTGAGTGGCAATGTATGATTTAGAAAAGCACCACGGGGTGGTCAGCATGGGGAGGTCAGGGAACATGCTGTGGCAATGTAGGATAGGTTTCTGAAAAACATCGCCGGGTGGTGCCCATTGTATGGGTGTGTAACGTTACATTCACTAGTAGGAGTGAGAAAAACATCACGGAGTGGTGTGAATCGGAGGTTCTGAATTAGGATAGGCAGTGAGTGGCAGTGTAGGATGGAGAAAAGCACCGCAGGGTGGTCAGCATGGGGAGGTCAGGGAAAATGTATTGACAATGTATGATAAGTTTCTGAAAAACATCGCGGGGGGTGGGCATTGTATGGGTGTGTAACATTACATTCACTAGTAGGAGTGAGAAAAACATCACGGGGTGGTGCGCATTGTATGGGTGTGTAACATAACATTCACTAGTAGGAGTGAGAAAAACATAACGGGGTGGTGTGAATAGGAGGGTCTGAATTAGGATAGGCAGTGAGTGGCAATGTAGGATGGAGAAAAGCACCGCGGAGTGCTCAGCATGGGGAGGTCAGGGAACATTCTGTGGCAATGTAGGATAGGTTTGTGAAAAACATCGCGGGGTGGTGCGCATTGTGTGGGTGTGTAACATTACATTCACTTGTAGGAGTGAGAAAAACATCACAGGGCGGTGCGCATTGTATGGGTGTGTAACATTACATTCACTAGTAGGAGTGAGAAAAACATCACGGGGTGGTGTGAATCGGAGGGTCTAAATTTGGATAGGCAGTGAGTGGCAATGTAGATTGGGGAAATGCACCGCGGCGTGGTCAGCATGGGGAGGTCAGGGAACATGCAGTGGCAATGTAGGATAGGTTTCTGAAAAACATCGCGGGGTGGTGCGCATTGTATGGGTCTGTAGCATTACATTCACTAGTAGGAGTGAGGAAAACATCACGGGGTGGTTTGAGTAGTAGGGTCTGAATTAGGATCGGCAGTGAGTGACAATGTAGGTTGAAGAAAAGCACCGCGTGGTGCTCAGCATGGGGAGGTCAGGGAACATGCAGTGGCAATGTAGGATAGTTTTCTGAAAAACATGGCAGAGTGGTGCGCATTGTACGGGTGTGTAACATTACATTCACTAGTAGGAGTGAGAAAAACATCACGGGGTGTTGTGAATCGGAGGGTCTGAATTAGGATAGGCAGTGAGTGGCAATGTAGGATGGAGAAAAGCACCGCGGGGTGGTCAGCATGGGGAGGTCAGGTAACATGCAGTGGCAATGTAGGATAGATTTCTGAAAAACATCGCGGGGTGGTGCGCATTGTATGGGTGTGTAACATTACATTCACTAGTAGGAGTGAGAAAAACATAACGGGGTGGTGCGCATTGTATGGGTGTGTAACATTACATTCACTAGGAGTGAGAAAAACATCACGGGTTGGTGTGAATCGGAGAGTCTGAATTAGGATAGGTAGTAAGTGGCAATGTAGGAAGGAGAAAAGCACCGCGTGGTGGTCAGCATGGGGAGGTCAAGGAACATGCTGTGGCAATGTTGGATGGGTTTCTGAAAAACATCGCGGTGTGGTGCGCATTGTATGGGTGTGTAACATTACATTCACTTGTAGGAGTGAGAAAAACATCGCGTGGTGGTGCGCATTGTATGGGTGTGTAACATTACATTCACTAGTAGGAGTGAGAAAAACATCACGGGGTGGTGCGCATTGTATGGGTGTGTAACATAACATTCACTAGTAGGAGTGAGAAAAACATAATGGGGGGGTGTGAATCAGAGGGTCTGAATTAGTATAGGCAGTGAGTGGCAATGTAGGATGGAGAAAAGCACCGCGGGGTGCTCAGCATGGGGAGGTCAGGGAACATTCTGTGGCAATGTAGGATAGGTTTCTGAAAAACATCGCCGTGTGGTGCGCATTGTGTGGGTGTGTAACATTACATTCACTTGTAGGAGTGAGAAAAACATCACAGGGTGGTGCGCATTGTATGGGTGTGTAACATTACATTCACTAGTAGGAGTCAGAAAAACATCACGGGGTGGTGTGAATCGGAGGGTCTAAATTTGGATAGGCAGTGAGTGGCAATGTAGGATGGGGAAATGCACCGCGGCGTGGTCAGCATGGGGAGGTCAGGGAACATGCAGTGTCAATGTAGGATAGGTTTCTGAAAAACATCGCGGGGTGGTGCGCATTGTATGGGTGAGTAACATTACATTCACTAGTAGGAGTGAGAAAAACATCACGGGGTGGTTTGAGTAGTAGGGTCTGAATTAGGATCGGCAGTGAGTGACAATGTAGGTTGAAGAAAAGCACCGCGTGGTACTCAGCATGGGGAGGTCAGGGAACATGCAGTGGCAATGTAGGATAGTTTTCTGATAAACATGGCAGAGTGGTGCGCATTGTACGGGTGTGTAACATTACATTCACTAGTAGGAGTGAGAAAAACATCACGGGGTGTTGTGAATCGGAGGGTCTGAATTAGGATAGGCAGTGAGTGGCAATGTAGGATGGAGAAAAGCACCGCGGGGTGGTCAGCATGGGGAGGTCAGGTAACATGCAGTGGCAATGTAGGATAGGTTTCTGAAAAACATCGCGGGGTGGTGCGCATTGTATGGGTGTGTAACATTACATTCACTAGTAGGAGTGAGAAAAACATAACGGGGTGGTGCGCATTGTATGGGTGTGTAACATTACATTCACTAGGAGTGAGAAAAACATCACGGGTTGGTGTGAATCGGAGAGTCTGAATTAGGATAGGTAGTAAGTGGCAATGTAGGAAGGAGAAAAGCACCGCGTGGTGGTCAGCATGGGGAGGTCAAGGAACATGCAGTGGCAATGTAGGATGGGTTTCTGAAAAACATCGCGGTGTGGTGCGCATTGTATGGGTGTGTAACATTACATTCACTAGTAGGAGTGAGAAAAACATCGCGGGGTGGTGCGCATTGTATGGGTGTGTAACATTACATTCACTAGTAGGAGTGAGAAAAACATCACGGGGTGGTGTGTATCGGAGGGTCTTAATTAGGATATGCAGTGAGTGGCAATGTAGGATGGAGAAAAGCACGGCGTGGTTGTCAGCATGGGGAGGTCAAGGAACATGCAGTGGCAATGTAAGATAGGTTTCTGAAAAACATCGTGGGGTGGTACGCATTGTATGGGTGTGTAACATTACATTCACTAGTAGGAGTCAGAAAAACATCACGGGGTGGTGTGAATCGTAGGGTCTGAATTAGGATAGACATTGAGTGGCAATATAGGATGGAGAAAAGTACTGCGGGGTGGTCAGCATGTGTAGGTCAGGGAACATGCAGTGACAATGTAGGATAGGTTTCTGAAAGACATCGCGGGGCGGTGCGCATTGTATGGGTTTGTAACAATACATTCACAAGTACGAGTGACAAAAACATAACGGCGTGGTGTGAATCGGAGGGTCTGAATTAGAATAGGCAGTGAGTGGCAATGTAGGATGGAGAAAAGCACCACGGGGTGGTCAGCATGGGGAGGTCAGGGAACATGCTGTGGCAATGTAGGATAGGTTTCTGTAAAACATCGCCGGGTGGTGCCCATTGTATGGGTGTGTCACATTACATTCACTAGTAGGAGTGAGAAAAACATCACAGAGTGGTGTGAATCGGAGGTTCTGAATTAGGATAGGCAGTGAGTGGCAGTGTAGGATGGAGAAAAGCACCGCAGGGTGGTCAGCATGGGGAGGTCAGGGAAAATGTATTGGCAATGTATGATAAGTTTCTGAAAAACATCGCGGGGGGTGGGCATTGTATGGGTGTGTAACATTACATTCACTAGTAGGAGTGAGAAAAACATCACGGGGTGGTGCGCATTGTATGGGTGTGTAACATAACATTCACTAGTAGGAGTGAGAAAAACATAACGGGGGGGTGTGATTCGGAGGGTCTGAATTAGGATAGGCAGTGAGTGGCAATGTAGGATGGAGAAAAGCACCACGGGGTGCTCAGCATGGGGAGGTCAGGGAACATTCTGTGGCAATGTAGGATAGGTTTCTGAAAAACATCGCCGTGTGGTGCGCATTGTGTGGGTGTGTAACATTACATTCACTTGTAGGAGTGAGAAAAACATCACAGGGTGGTGCGCATTGTATGGGTGTGTAACATTACATTCACTAGTAGGAGTGAGAAAAACATCACGGGGTGGTGTGAATCGGAGGGTCTAAATTTGGATAGGCAGTGAGTGGCAATGTAGGATGGGGAAATGCACCGCGGCGTGGTCAGCATGGGGAGGTCAGGGAACATGCAGTGGCAATGTAGGATAGGTTTCTGAAAAACATCGTGGGGTGGTGCGCATTGTATGGGTGTGTAACATTACATTCACTATTAGGAGTGAGAAAAACATCGTGGGGTGGTGCGCTTTGTATGGGTGTGCAACATTACACTCACTAGTAGGAGTGAGAAAAACATAACGGGGTGGTGTGAATCGGAGGGTCTGAATTAGGATAGACAGTGAGTGGCAATGTAGGATGGAGAAAAGCACCGCGGGGTGGTCAGCATGGGGAGGTCACGGTACATGCAGTGGCAATGTAGGATAGGTTTCTGAAAAACATCGCGGGGTGGTGCGCAATGTATGGGTGTGTAACATTACATTCACTAGTAGGAGTGAGAAAAACATCAAGGGGTGGTGTGAATCGGAGGGTCTGAATTAGGATAGGCAGTGAGTGGCAATGTAGGATGGAGAAAAGCACCGCGGGGTGGTCAGCATGGGGAGGTCAAGGAACATGCAGTGGCAATGTAAGATAGGTTTCTGAAAAACATCGCGGGGTGGTGCGCATTGTATGGGTGTGTAACATTACATTCACAAGTAGGAGTGAGAAAAACATCACGGGGTTGTGCGCATTGTATGCGTGTGTAACATTACATTCACTAGTAGGAGTGATAAAAACATCACGTTGTGGTGTGAATCAGAGGCTCTGAATTAGGATAGGCAGTGAGTGGCAATGTAGGATGCAGAAAAGCACCGCGGGGTGGTCAGTATGGGGAGGTCAGGGAACATGCAGTGGCAATGTAGGATAGTTTTCTGAAAAACATCGTGGGGTGGTACGCATTGTATGGGTGTGTAACATTACATTCACTAGTAGGAGTGAGAAAAACATCACGGGGTGGTGTGTATCGGAGGGTCTTAATTAGGATATGCAGTGAGTGGCAATGTAGGATGGAGAAAAGCACGGTGTGGTTGTCAGCATTGTGAGGTCAAGGAACATGCAGTGGCAATGTAAGATAGGTTTCTGAAAAACATCGTGGGGTGGTACGCATTGTATGGGTGTGTAACATTACATTCACTAGTAGGAGTGAGAAAAACAACACGGGGTGGTGTGAATCGTAGGGTCTGAATTAGGATAGGCATTGAGTGGCAATATAGGATGGAGAAAAGCACCGCGGGGTGGTCAGCATGTGTAGGTCAGGGAACAAGCAGTGACAATGTAGGATAGGTTTCTGAAAGACATCGCGGGGCGATGCGCATTGTATGGTTGTGTAACAATACATTCACAAGTACGAGTGACAAAAACATAACGGCGTGGTGTGAATCGGAGGGTCTGAATTAGATAGGCAGAGAGTGGCAATGTAGGATGGAGAAAATCACCGCGGGGTGGTCAGCATGGGGAGGTCAGGGAACATGCAGTGGCAATGTAGGATAGGTTTCTGAAAAACATTGCGGGGTTGTGCGCATTGTATGGGTGTGTAACATTACATTCACTAGTAGGAGTGAGAAAAACATCACGGGGTGTTGTGAATCGGAGGGTCTGAATTAGAATAGGCAGTGAGTGGCAATGTAGGATGGAGAAAAGCACCACGGGGTGGTCAGCATGGGGAGGTCAGGGAACATGCTGTGGCAATGTAGGATAGGTTTCTGAAAAACATCGCCGGGTGGTGCCCATTGTATGGGTGTGTAACATTACATTCACTAGTAGGAGTGAGAAAAACATCACGGAGTGGTGTGAATCGGAGGTTCTGAATTAGGATAGGCAGTGAGTGGCAGTGTAGGATGGAGAAAAGCACCGCAGGGTGGTCAGCATGGGGAGGTCAGGGAAAATGTATTTGCAATGTATGATAAGTTTCTGAAAAACATCGCGGGGGGTGGGCATTGTATGGGTGTGTAACATTACATTCACTAGTAGGAGTGAGAAAAACATCACGGGGTGGTGCGCATTGTATGGGTGTGTAACATTACATTCACTAGTAGGAGTGAGAAAATCATCACGGGGTGGTGTGAATCGGAGGGTCTGATTTAGGATAGGCAGTGAGTGGCAATGTAGGATGGAGAAAAGCACCGCGGGGTGGTCAGCATGGGGAGTTCAGGTAACATTCAGTGGCAATGTAGGATAGGTTTCTAAAAAACATCACCGGTTGGTGCGCATTGTATGGGTGTGTAACATTATATTGACTAGTAGGAGTGAGAAAAACATCGTGGGGTAGTGCGTTTTGTATGGGTGTGTAACATTACATTCACTAGTAGGAGTGAGAAAAACATCAAGGGGTGGTGTGAATCAGAGGGTCTGCATTAGGATAGGCAGTGAGTGGCAATGTAGGATGGAGAAAAGCACCGCGGGGTGGTCAGCATGGGGAGGTCGGGGAACATGCAGTGGCAATGTAGGATAGGTTTCTGAAAATCATCGCGGGGTGGTGCGCATTGTATGGGTGAGTAACATTACATTCACTAGTAGGAGTGAGAAAAACATCACGGGGTGGTGTGAATCGTAGGGTCTGAAATAGGATAGGCAGTAAGTGGCAATGTAGGATGGAGAAAAGCACCGCGGGGTGGTCAGCATGGGGAGGTCAGGTAACATGCAGTGGCAATGTAGGATAGGTTTCTGAAAAACATCGCGGGGTGGTGCGCATTGTATGGGTGTGTAACATTACATTCACTATTAGGAGTGAGAAAAACATCGTGGGGTGGTGCGCTTTGTATGGGTGTGCAACATTACATTCACTAGTAGGAGTGAGAAAAACATCACGGGGTGGTGTGAATCGGAGGGTCTGAATTAGGATAGACAGTGAGTGACAATGTAGGATGGAGAAAAGCACCGCAGGGTGGTCAGCATGGGGAGGTCACGGTACATGCAGTGGCAATGTAGGATAGGTTTCTGAAAAACATCGCGGGGTGGTGCGCAATGTATGGGTGTGTAACATTACATTCACTAGTAGGAGTGAGAAAAACATCAAGGGGTGGTGTGAATCGGAGGGTCTGAAATAGGATAGGCAGTGAGTGGCAATGTAGGATGCAGAAAAGCACCGCGGGGTGGTCAGTATGGGGAGGTCAGGGAACATGCAGTGGCAATGTAGGATAGGTTTCTGAAAAACATCGTGGGGTGGTACGCATTGTATGGGTGTGTAACATTACATTCACTAGTAGCAGTGAGAAAAACATCACGGGGTGGTGTGTATCGGAGGGTCTTAATTAGTATATGCAGTGAGTGGCAATGTAGGATGGAGAAAAGCACGGCGTGGTTGGCAGCATGGGGAGGTCAAGGAACATGCAGTGGCAATGTAAGATAGGTTTCTGAAAAACATCGTGGGGTGGTACGCATTGTATGGGTGTGTAACATTACATTCACTAGTAGGAGTGAGAAAAGCATCACGGGGTGGTGTGAATCGTAGGGTCTGAATTAGGATAGGCATTGAGTGGCAATATAGGATGGAGAAAAGCACCGCGGGGTGGTCAGCATGTGTAGGTCGGGGAACATGCAGTGACAATGTAGGATAGGTTTCAGAAAGACATCGCAGGGCGGTGCGCATTGTATGGGTGTGTAACAATACATTCACAAGTACGAGTGACAAAAACATAACGCCGTGGTGTGATTCGGAGGGTCTCAATTAGATAGTCAGAGAGTGGCAATGTAGGATGGAGAAAAGAATCACGGGGTGGTCAGCATGGGGAGGTCAGGGAACATGCAGTGGCAATGTAGGATAGGTTTCTGAAAAACATTGCGGGGTTGTGCGCGTTGTATGGGTGTGTAACATTACATTCACTAGTAGGAGTGAGAAAAACATCACGGGGTGGTTTGAATCGGAGGGTCTGAATTAGAATAGGCAGTGAGTTGCAATGTATGATGGAGAAAAGCACCACGGGGTGGTCAGCATGGGGAGGTCAGGGAACATGCTGTGGCAATGTAGGAAAAGTTTCTGAAAAACATCGCCGGGTGGTGCCCATTGTATGGGTGTGTAACATTACATTCACTAGTAGGAGTGAGAAAAACATCACGGAGTGGTGTGAATCGGAGGTTCTGAATTAGGATAGGCAGTGAGTGGCAGTGTAGGATGGAAAAAAGCACCGCAGGGTGTTCAGCATGGGGAGGTCAGGGAAAATGTATTGGCAATGTATGATAAGTTTCTGAAAAACATCGCGGGGGGTGGGCATTGTATGGGTGTGTAACATTACATTCACTAGTAGGAGTGAGAAAAACATCACGGGGTGGTGCGCATTGTATGGGTGTGTAACATAACATTCACTAGTAGGAGTGAGAAAAACATAACGGGGTGGTGTGAATAGGAGGGTCTGAATTAGGATAGGCAGTGAGTGGCAATGTAGGATGGAGAAAAGCACCGCGGGGTGCTCAGCATGGGGAGGTCAGGGAACATTCTGTGGCAATGTAGGATATGTTTGTGAAAAACATCGCCGGGTGGTGCGCATTGTGTGGGTGTGTAACATTACATTCACTTGTAGGAGTGAGAAAAACATCACAGGGCGGTGCGCATTGTATGGTGTGTAACATTACATTCACTAGTAGGAGTGAGAAAAACATCACGGGGTGGTGTGAATCGGAGGGTCTAAATTTGGATAGGCAGTGAGTGGCAATGTAGATTGGGGAAATGCACCGCGGCGTGGTCAGCATGGGGAGGTCAGGGAACATGCAGTGGCAATGTAGGATAGGTTTCTGAAAAACATCGCGGGGTGGTGCGCATTGTATGGGTCTGTAACATTACATTCACTAGTAGGAGTGAGAAAAACATCACGGAGTGGTTTGAGTAGTAGGGTCTGAATTAGGATCGGCAGTGAGTGACAATGTAGGTTGAAGAAAAGCACCGCGTGGTGCTCAGCATGGGGAGGTCACGGTACATGCAGTGGCAATGTAGGATAGGTTTCTGAAAAACATCGCGGGGTGGTGCGCAATGTATGGGTGTGTAACATTACATTCACTAGTAGGAGTGAGAAAAACATCAAGGGGTGGTGTGAATCGGAGGGTCTGAATTAGGATAGGCACTGAGTGGCAATGTAGGATGGAGAAAAGCACCGCGGGGTGGTCATCATGGGAAGGTCAGGGAACATGCAGTGGCAATGTAGGATAGGTTTCTGAAAAACATCGCGGGGTGGTGCGAATTGTATGGGTGTGTAACATTACATTCACGAGTAGGAGTGAGAAAAGCATCACGGGGTGGTGCGCATTGTATGGGTGTGTAACATTACATTCACTAGTCGGAGTGAGAAAAACATCACGGGTTGGTGTGAATCGGAGAGCCTGAATTAGGATAGGTAGTAAGTGGCAATGTAGGAAGGAGAAAAGCACCGCGTGGTGATCAGCATGTGGAGGTCAAGGAACATGCTGTGGCAATGTAGGATGGGTTTCTGAAAAACATCGCGGGGTGGTGCCCATTGTATGGGTGTGTAACATTACATTCACTAGTAGGAGTGAGAAAAACATCACGGGGTTGTGCGCATTGTATGCGTGTGTAACATTACATTCACTAGTAGGAGTGATAAAAACATCACGTTGTGGTGTGAATCAGAGGCTCTGAATTAGGATAGGCAGTGAGTGGCAATGTAGGATGCAGAAAAGCACCGCGGGGTGGTCAGTATGGGGAGGTCAGGGAACATGCAGTGGCAATGTAGGATAGGTTTCTGAAAAACATCGTGGGGTGGTACGCATTGTATGGGTGTGTAACATTACATTCACTAGTAGCAGTGAGAAAAACATCACGGGGTGGTGTGTATCGGAGGGTCTTAATTAGTATATGCAGTGAGTGGCAATGTAGGATGGAGAAAAGCACGGCGTGGTTGTCAGCATGTGGAGGTCAAGGAACATGCAGTGGCAATGTAAGATAGGTTTCTGAAAAACATCGTGGGGTGGTACGCATTGTATGGGTGTGTAACATTACATTCACTAGTAGGAGTGAGAAAAGCATCACGGGGTGGTGTGAATCGTAGGGTCTGAATTAGGATAGGCATTGAGTGGCAATATAGGATGGAGAAAAGCACCGCGGGGTGGTCAGCATGTGTAGGTCGGGGAACATGCAGTGACAATGTAGGATAGGTTTCAGAAAGACATCGCAGGGCGGTGCGCATTGTATGGGTGTGTAACAATACATTCACAAGTACGAGTGACAAAAACATAACGCCGTGGTGTGATTCGGAGGGTCTGAATTAGATAGTCAGAGAGTGGCAATGTAGGATGGAGAAAAGCACCACGGGGTGGTCAGCATGGGGAGGTCAGGGAACATGCAGTGGCAATGTAGGATAGGTTTCTGAAAAACATTGCGGGGTTGTGCGCGTTGTATGGGTGTGTAACATTATATTCACTAGTAGGAGTGAGAAAAACATCACGGGGTGGTTTGAATCGGAGGGTCTGAATTAGAATAGGCAGTGAGTTGCAATGTATGATGGAGAAAAGCACCACGGGGTGGTCAGCATGGGGAGGTCAGGGAACATGCTGTGGCAATGTAGGATAGGTTTCTGAAAAACATCGCCGGGTGGTGCCCATTGTATGGGTGTGTAACATTACATTCACTAGTAGGAGTGAGAAAAACGTCACGGAGTGGGGTGAATCGGAGGTTCTGAATTAGGATAGGCAGTGAGTGGCAGTGTATGATGGAGAAAAGCACCGCAGGGTGGTCAGCATGGGGAGGTCAGGGAAAATGTATTGGCAATGTATGATAAGTTTCTGAAAAACATCGCGGGGGGTGGGCATTGTATGGGTGTGTAACATTACATTCACTAGTAGGAGTGAGAAAAACATCACGGGGTGGTGCGCATTGTATGGGTGTGTAACATAACATTCACTAGTAGGAGTGAGAAAAACATAACGGGGTGGTGTGAATAGGAGGGTCTGAATTAGGATAGGCAGTGAGTGGCAATGTAGGATGGAGAAAAGCACCGCGGGGTGCTCAGCATGGGGAGGTCAGGGAACATTCTGTGGCAATGTAGGATATGTTTGTGTAAAACATCGCCGGGTGGTGCGCATTGTGTGGGTGTGTAACATTACATTCACTTGTAGGAGTGAGAAAAACATCACAGGGCGGTGCGCATTGTATGGGTGTGTAACATTACATTCACTAGTAGGAGTGAGAAAAACATCACGGGGTGGTGTGAATCGGAGGGTCTAAATTTGGATAGGCAGTGAGTGGCAATGTAGATTGGGGAAATGCACCGCGGCGTGGTCAGCATGGGGAGGTCAGGGAACATGCAGTGGCAATGTAGGATAGGTTTCTGAAAAACATCGCGGGGTGGTGCGCATTGTATGGGTCTGTAACATTACATTCACTAGTAGGAGTGAGAAAAACATCACGGAGTGGTTTGAGTAGTAGGGTCTGAATTAGGATCGGCAGTGAGTGACAATGTAGGTTGAAGAAAAGCACCGCGTGGTGCTCAGCATGGGGAGGTCAGGGAACATGCAGTGGCAATGTAGGATAGTTTTCTGAAAAACATGGCAGAGTGGTGCGCATTGTACGGGTGTGTAACATTACATTCACTAGTAGGAGTGAGAAAAACATCACGGGGTGTTGTGAATCGGAGGGTCTGAATTAGGATAGGCAGTGAGTGGCAATGTAGGATGGAGAAAAGCACCGCGGGGTGGTCAGCATGGGGAGGTCAGGTAACATGCAGTGGCAATGTAGGATAGGTTTCTGAAAAACATCGCGGGGTGTTGCGCATTGTATGGGTGTGTAACATTACATTCACTAGTAGGAGTGAGAAAAACATAACGGGGTGGTGCGCATTGTATGGGTGTGTAACATTACATTCACTAGGAGTGAGAAAAACATCACGGGTTGGTGTGAATCGGAGAGTCTGAATTAGGATAGGTAGTAAGTGGCAGTGTAGGAAGGAGAAAAGCACCGCGTGGTGGTCAGCATGGGGAGGTCAAGGAACATGCTGTGGCAATGTAGGATGGGTTTCTGAAAAACATCGCGGTGTGGTGCGCATTGTATGGGTGTGTAACATTACATTCACTAGTAGGAGTGAGAAAAACATCGCGGGGTGGTGCGCATTGTATGGGTGTGTAACATTACATTCACTAGTAGGAGTGAGAAAAACATCACGGGGTTTTGTGTATCGGAGGGTCTTAATTAGGATATGCAGTGAGTGGCAATGTAGGATGGAGAAAAGCACGGCGTGGTTGTCAGCATGGGGAGGTCAAGGAACATGCAGTGGCAATGTAAGATAGGTTTCTGAAAAACATCGTGGGGTGGTACGCATTGTATGGGTGTGTAACATTACATTCACTAGTAGGAGTCAGAAAAACATCACGGGGTGGTGTGAATCGTAGGGTCTGAATTAGGATAGGCATTGAGTGGCAATATAGGATGGCGAAAAGTACTGCGGGGTGGTCAGCATGTGTAGGTCAGGGAACATGCAGTGACAATGTAGGATAGGTTTCTGAAAGACATCGCGGGGCGGTGCGCATTGTATGGGTGTGTAACAATACATTCTCAAGTACGAGTGACAAAAACATAACGGCGTGGTGTGAATCGGAGGGTCTGAATTAGAATAGGCAGTGAGTGGCAATGTAGGATGGAGAAAAGCACCACGGGGTGGTCAGCATGGGGAGGTCAGGGAACATGCTGTGGCAATGTAGGATAGGTTTCTGTAAAACATCGCCGGGTGGTGCCCATTGTATGGGTGTGTAACATTACATTCACTAGTAGGAGTGAGAAAAACATCACAGAGTGGTGTGAATCGGAGGTTCTGAATTAGGATAGGCAGTGAGTGGCAGTGTAGGATGGAGAAAAGCACCGCAGGGTGGTCAGCATGGGGAGGTCAGGGAAAATGTATTGGCAATGTATGATAAGTTTCTGAAAAACATCGCGGGGGGTGGGCATTGTATGGGTGTGTAACATTACATTCACTAGTAGGAGTGAGAAAAACATCACGTGGTGGTGCGCATTGTATGGGTGTGTAACATAACATTCACTAGTAGGAGTGAGAAAAACATAACGGGGGGGTGTGAATCGGAGCGTCTGAATTAGGATAGGCAGTGAGTGGCAATGTAGGATGGAGAAAAGCACCGCGGGGTGGTCAGCATGGGGAGGTCAGGGAACATGCAGTGGCAATGTAGGATAGGTTTCTGAAAATCATCGCGGGGTGGTGCGCATTGTATGGGTGAGTAACATTACATTCACTAATAGGAGTGAGAAAAACATCACGGGGTGGTGTGAATCGTAGGGTCTGAAATAGGATAGGCAGTAAGTGGCAATGTAGGATGGAGAAAAGCACCGCGGGGTGGTCAGCATGGGGAGGTCAGGTAACATGCAGTGGCAATGTAGGATAGGTTTCTGAAAAACATCGCGGGGTGGTGCGCATTGTATGGGTGTGTAACATTACATTCACTATTAGGAGTGAGAAAAACATCGTGGGGTGGTGCGCTTTGTATGGGTGTGCAACATTACATTCACTAGTAGGAGTGAGAAAAACATCACGGGGTGGTGTGAATCGGAGGGTCTGAATTAGGATAGACAGTGAGTGGCAATGTAGGATGGAGAAAAGCACCGCAGGGTGGTCAGCATGGGGAGGTCACGGTACATGCAGTGGCAATGTAGGATAGGTTTCTGAAAAACATCGCGGGGTGGTGCGAATTGTATGGGTGTGTAACATTACATTCACTAGTAGGAGTGAGAAAAGCATCACGGGGTGGTGCGCATTGTATGGGTGTGTAACATTACATTCACTAGTCGGAGTGAGAAAAACATCACGGGTTGGTGTGAATCGGAGAGTCTGAATTAGGATAGGTAGTAAGTGGCAATGTAGGAAGGAGAAAAGCACCGCGTGGTGATCAGCATGTGGAGGTCAAGGAACATGCTGTGGCAATGTAGGATGGGTTTCTGAAAAACATCGTGGGGTGGTGCGCATTGTATGGGTGTGTAACATTACATTCACTAGTAGGAGTGAGAAAAACATCACGGGGTTGTGCGCATTGTATGCGTGTGTAACATTACATTCACTAGTAGGAGTGATAAAAACATCACGTTGTGGTGTGAATCAGAGGCTCTGAATTAGGATAGGCAGTGAGTGGCAATGTAGGATGCAGAAAAGCACCGCGGGGTGGTCAGTATGGGGAGGTCAGGGAACATGCAGTGGCAATGTAGGATAGGTTTCTGAAAAACATCGTGCGGTGGTACGCATTGTATGGGTGTGTAACATTACATTCACTAGTAGCAGTGAGAAAAACATCACGGGGTGTTGTGTATCGGAGGGTCTTAATTAGTATATGCAGTGAGTGGCAATGTAGGATGGAGAAAAGCACGGCGTGGTTGTCAGCATGGGGAGGTCAAGGAACATGCAGTGGCAATGTAAGATAGGTTTCTGAAAAACATCGTGGGGTGGTACGCATTGTATGGGTGTGTAACATTACATTCACTAGTAGGAGTGAGAAAAGCATCACGGGGTGGTGTGAATCGTAGGGTCTGAATTAGGATAGGCATTGAGTGGCAATATAGGATGGAGAAAAGCACCGCGGGGTGGTCAGCATGTGTAGGTCGGGGAACATGCAGTGACAATGTAGGATAGGTTTCAGAAAGACATCGCAGGGCGGTGCGCATTGTATGGGTGTGTAACAATACATTCACAAGTACGAGTGACAAAAACATAACGCCGTGGTGTGATTCGGAGGGTCTGAATTAGATAGTCAGAGAGTGGCAATGTAGGATGGAGAAAAGCACCGCGGGGTGGTCAGCATGGGGAGGTCAGGGAACATGCAGTGGCAATGTAGGATAGGTTTCTGAAAAACATTGCGGGGTTGTGCGCGTTGTATGGGTGTGTAACATTACATTCACTAGTAGGAGTGAGAAAAACATCACGGGGTGGTTTGAATCGGAGGGTCTGAATTAGAATAGGCAGTGAGTTGCAATGTATGATGGAGAAAAGCACCACGGGGTGGTCAGCATGGGGAGGTCAGGGAACATGCTGTGGCAATGTAGGATAGGTTTCTGAAAAACATCGCCGGGTGGTGCCCATTGTATGGGTGTGTAACATTACATTCACTAGTAGGAGTGAGAAAAACATCACGGAGTTTTGTGAATCGGAGGTTCTGAATTAGGATAGGCAGTGAGTGGCAGTGTAGGATGGAGAAAAGCACCGCAGGGTGGTCAGCATGGGGAGGTCAGGGAAAATGTATTGGCAATGTATGATAAGTTTCTGAAAAACATCGCGGGGGGTGGGCATTGTATGGGTGTGTAACATTACATTCACTAGTAGGAGTGAGAAAAACATAACGGGGTGGTGTGCATTGTATGGGTGTGTAACATAACATTCACTAGTAGGAGTGAGAAAAAAATAACGGGGTGGTGTGAATAGGAGGGTCTGAATTAGGATAGGCAGTGAGTGGCAATGTAGGATGGAGAAAAGCACCGCGGGGTGCTCAGCATGGGGAGGTCAGGGAACATTCTGTGGCAATGTAGGATATGTTTGTGAAAAACATCGCCGGGTGGTGCGCATTGTGTGGGTGTGTAACATTACATTCACTTGTAGGAGTGAGAAAAACATCATAGGGCGGTGCGCATTGTATGGGTTTGTAACATTACATTCAGTAGTAGGAGTGAGAAAAACATCACGGGGTGGTGTGAATCGGAGGGTCTAAATTTGGATAGGCAGTGAGTGGCAATGTAGATTGGGGAAATGCACCGCGGCGTGGTCAGCATGGGGAGGTCAGGGAACATGCAGTGGCAATGTAGGATAGGTTTCTGAAAAACATCGCGGGGTGGTGCGCATTGTATGGGTCTGTAACATTACATTCACTAGTAGGAGTGAGAAAAACATCACGGAGTGGTTTGAGTAGTAGGGTCTGAATTAGGATCGGCAGTGAGTGACAATGTAGGTTGAAGAAAAGCACTGCGTGGTGCTCAGCATGGGGAGGTCAGGGAACATGCAGTGGCAATGTAGGATAGTTTTCTGAAAAACATGGCAGAGTGGTGCGCATTGTACGGGTGTGTAACATTACATTCACTAGTAGGAGTGAGAAAAACATCACGGGGTGTTGTGAATCGGACGGTCTGAATTAGGATAGGCAGTGAGTGGCAATGTAGGATGGAGAAAAGCACCGCGGGGTGGTCAGCATGGGGAGGTCAGGTAACATGCAGTGGCAATGTAGGATAGGTTTCTGAAAAACATCGCGGGGTGGTGCGCATTGTATGGGTGTGTAACATTACATTCACTAGTAGGAGTGAGAAAAACATAACGGGGTGGTGCGCATTGTATGGGTGTGTAACATTACATTCACTAGGAGTGAGAAAAACATCACGGGTTGGTGTGAATCGGAGAGTCTGAATTAGGATAGGTAGTAAGTGGCAATGTAGGAAGGAGAAAAGCACCGCGTGGTGGTCAGCATGGGGAGGTCAAGGAACATGCTGTGGCAATGTAGGATGGGTTTTTGAAAAACATCGCGGTGTGGTGCGCATTGTATGGGTGTGTAACATTACATTCACTAGTAGGAGTGAGAAAAACATCGCGGGGTGGTGCGCATTGTATGGGTGTGTAACATTACATTCACTAGTAGGAGTGAGAAAAACATCACGGGGTGGTGTGTATCGGAGGGTCTTAATTAGGATATGCAGTGAGTGGCAATGTAGGATGGAGAAAAGCACGGCGTGGTTGTCAGCATGGGGAGGTCAAGGAACATGCAGTGGCAATGTAAGATAGGTTTCTGAAAAACATCGTGGGGTGGTACGCATTGTATGGGTGTGTAACATTACATTCACTAGTAGGAGTCAGAAAAACATCACGGGGTGGTGTGAATCGTAGGGTCTGAATTAGGATAGGCATTGCGTGGCCATATAGGATGGAGAAAAGTACTGCGGGGTGGTCAGCATGTGTAGGTCAGGGATCATGCAGTGACAATGTAGGATAGGTTTCTGAAAGACATCGCGGGGCGGTGCGCATTGTATGGGTGTGTAACAATACATTCACAAGTACGAGTGACAAAAACATAACGGCGTGGTGTGAATCGGAGGGTCTGAATTAGAATAGGCAGTGAGTGGCAATGTAGGATGGAGAAAAGCACCACGGGGTGGTCCGCATGGGGAGGTCAGGGAACATGCTGTGGCAATGTAGGATAGGTTTCTGTAAAACATCGCCGGGTGGTGCCCATTGTATGGGTGTGTAACATTACATTCACTAGTAGGAGTGAGAAAAACATCACAGAGTGGTGTGAATCGGAGGTTCTGAATTAGGATAGGCAGTGAGTGGCAGTGTAGGATGGAGAAAAGCACCGCAGGGTGGTCAGCATGGGGAGGTCAGGGAAAATGTATTGGCAATGTATGATAAGTTTCTGAAAAACATCGCGGGGGGTGGGCATTGTATGGGTGTGTAACATTACATTCACTAGTAGGAGTGAGAAAAACATCACGGGGTGGTGCGCATTGTATGGGTGTGTAACATAACATTCACTAGTAGGAGTGAGAAAAACATAACGGGGGGGTGTGAATCGGAGGGTCTGAATTAGGATAGGCAGTGAGTGGCAATGTAGGATGGAGAAAAGCACCGCGGGGTGCTCAGCATGGGGAGGTCAGGGAACATTCTGTGGCAATGTAGGATAGGTTTCTGAAAAACATCGCCGTGTGGTGCGCATTGTGTGGGTGTGTAACATTACATTCACTTGTAGGAGTGAGAAAAACATCACAGGGTGGTGCGCATTGTATGGGTGTGTAACATTACATTCACTAGTAGGAGTCAGAAAAACATCACGGGGTGGTGTGAATCGGAGGGTCTAAATTTGGATAGGCAGTGAGTGGCAATGTAGGATGGGGAAATGCACCGCGGCGTGGTCAGCATGGGGAGGTCAGGGAACATGCAGTGGCAATGAAGGATAGGTTTCTGAAAAACATCGCGGGGTGGTGCGCATTGTATGGGTCTGTAACATTACATTCACTAGTAGGAGTGAGAAAATCATCACGGGGTGGTTTGAGTAGTAGGATCTGAATTAGGATCGGCAGTGAGTGACAATGTAGGTTGAAGAAAAGCATCGCGTGGTGCTCAGCATGGGGAGGTCAGGGAACATGCAGTGGCCATGTAGGATAGTTTTCTGAAAAACATGGCAGAGTGGTGCGCATTGTACGGGTGTGTAACATTACATTAACTAGTAGGAGTGAGAAAAACATCACGGGGTGTTGTGAATCGGAGGGTCTGAATTAGGATAGGCAGTGAGTGGCAATGTAGGATGGAGAAAAGCACCGCGGGGTGGTCAGCATGGGGAGGTCAGGTAACATGCAGTGGCAATGTAGGATAGGTTTCTGAAAAACATCGCGGGGTGGTGCGCATTGTATGGGTGTGTAACATTACATTCACTATTAGGAGTGAGAAAAACATCGTGGGGTGGTGCGCTTTGTATGGGTGTGTAACATTACATTTACTAGTAGGAGTGAGAAAAACATCACGGGGTGGTGTGAATCGGAGGGTCTGAATTAGGATAGACAGTGAGTGGCAATGTAGGATGGAGAAAAGCACCGCGGGGTGGTCAGCATTGGGAGGTCACGGAACATGCAGTGGCAATGTAGGATAGGTTTCTGAAAAACATCGCGGGGTGGTGCGCATTGTATTGGTGTGTAACATTACATTCACTAGTCGGAGTGAGAAAAACATCACGGGTTGGTGTGAATCGGAGAGTCTGAATTAGGATAGGTAGTAAGTGGCAATGTAGGAAGGAGAAAAGCACCGCGTGGTGGTCAGCATGGGGAGGACAAGGAACATGCAGTGGCAATGTGGGATGGGTTTCTGAAAAACATCGCGGGGTGGTGCGCATTGTATGGGTGTGTAACATTACATTCACAAGTAGGAGTGAGAAAAACATCACGGGGTTGTGCGCATTGTATGCGTGTGTAACATTACATTCACTAGTAGGAGTGATAAAAACATCACGTTGTGGTGTGAATCAGAGGCTCTGAATTAGGATAGGCAGTGAGTGGCAATGTAGGATGCAGAAAAGCACCGCGGGGTGGTCAGTATGGGGAGGTCAGGGAACATGCAGTGGCAATGTAGGATAGTTTTCTGAAAAACATCGTGGGGTGGTACGCATTGTATTGGTGTGTAACATTACATTGACTAGTAGGAGTGAGAAAAACATCACGGGGTGGTGTGTATCGGAGGGTCTTAATTAGGATATGCAGTGAGTGGCAATGTAGGATGGAGAAAAGCACGGCGTGGTTGTCAGCATGGGGAGGTCAAGGAACATGCAGTGGCAATGTAAGATAGGTTTCTGAAAAACATCGTGGGGTGGTACGCATTGTATGGGTGTGTAACATTACATTCACTAGTAGGAGTGAGAAAAACATCACGGGGTGGTGTGAATCGTAGGGTCTGAATTAGGATAGGCATTGAGTGGCAATGTAGGATGGAGAAAAGCACCGCGGGGTGGTCAGCATGTGTAGGTCAGGGAACAAGCAGTGACAATGTAGGATAGGTTTCTGAAAGACATCGCGGGGCGGTGCGCATTGTATGGGTGTGTAACAATACTTTCACAAGTACGAGTGACAAAAACATAACGGCGTGGTGTGAATCGGAGGGTCTGAATTAGATAGGCAGAGAGTGGCAATGTAGGATGGAGAAAAGCACCGCGGGGTGGTCAGCATGGGGAGGTCAGGTTACATGCAGTGGCAATGTAGGATAGGTTTCTGAAAAACATTGCGGGGTTGTGCGCATTGTATGGGTGTGTAACATTACATTCACTAGTAGGAGTGAGAAAAACATCACGGGGTGTTGTGAATCGGAGGGTCTGAATTAGAATAGGCAGTGAGTGGCAATGTAGGATGGAGAAAAGCACCACGGGGTGGTCAGCATGGGGAGGTCATGGAACATGCTGTGGCAATGTAGGATAGGTCTGAAAAACATCGCCGGGTGGTGCCCATTGTATGGGTGTGTAACATTACATTCACTAGTAGGAGTGAGAAAAACATCACGGAGTGGTGTGAATCGGAGGTTCTGAATTAGGATAGTCAGTGAGTGGCAGTGTAGGATGGAGAAAAGCACCGCAGGGTGGTCAGCATGGGGAGGTCAGGGAAAATGTATTTGCAATGTATGATAAGTTTCTGAAAAACATCGCGGGGTGTGGGCATTGTATGGGTGTGTAACATTACATTCACTAGTAGGAGTGAGAAAAACATCACGGGGTGGTGCGCATTGTATGGGTGTGTAACATTACATTCACTAGTAGGAGTGAGAATAACATCACGCGGTGGTGTGAATCGGAGGGTCTAAATTGGGATAGGCTGTGAGTGGCAATGTAGGATGGGGAAAAGCACCGCGGCGTGGTCAGCATGGGGAGGTCAGGGAACATGCAGTGGCAGTGTAGGATAGGTATCTGAAAAACATCGCGGTGTGGTGCGCATTGTATGGGTGTGTAACATTACATTCACTAGTAGGAGTGAGAAAATCATCACGGGGTGGTGTGAATCGGAGGGTCTGATTTAGGATATGCAGTGAGTGGCAATGTAGGATGGAGAAAACCACGGCGTGGTTGTCAGCATGGGGAGGTCAAGGAACATGCAGTGGCAATGTAAGATAGGTTTCTGAAAAACATCGTGGGGTGGTACGCATTGTATGGGTGTGTAACATTACATTCACTAGTAGGAGTCAGAAAAACATCACGGGGTGGTGTGAATCGTAGGGTCTGAATTAGGATAGGCATTGAGTGGCAATATAGGATGGAGAAAAGTACTGCGGGGTGGTCAGCATGTGTAGGTCAGGGAACATGCAGTGACAATGTAGGATAGGTTTCTGAAAGACATCGCGGGGCGGTGCGCATTGTATGGGTGTGTAACAATACATTCACAAGTACGAGTGACAAAAACATAACGGCGTGGTGTGAATCGGAGGGTCTGAATTAGAATAGGCAGTGAGTGGCAATGTAGGATGGAGAAAAGCACCACGGGGTGGTCCGCATGGGGAGGTCAGGGAACATGCTGTGGCAATGTAGGATAGGTTTCTGTAAAACATCGCCGGGTGGTGCCCATTGTATGGGTGTGTAACATTACATTCACTAGTAGGAGTGAGAAAAACATCACAGAGTGGTGTGAATCGGAGGTTCTGAATTAGGATAGGCAGTGAGTGGCAGTGTAGGATGGAGAAAAGCACCGCAGGGTGGTCAGCATGGGGAGGTCAGGGAAAATGTATTGGCAATGTATGATAAGTTTCTGAAAAACATCGCGAGGGGTGGGCATTGTATGGGTGTGTAACATTACATTCACTAGTAGGAGTGAGAAAAACATCACGGGGTGGTGCGCATTGTATGGGTGTGTAACATAACATTCACTAGTAGGAGTGAGAAAAACATAACGGGGGGGTGTGAATCGGAGGGTCTGAATTAGGATAGGCAGTGAGTGGCAATGTAGGATGGAGAAAAGCACCGCGGGGTGCTAAGCATGGGGAGGTCAGGGAACATTCTGTGGCAATGTAGGATAGGTTTCTGAAAAACATCGCCATGTGGTGCACATTGTGTGGGTGTGTAACATTACATTCACTTGTAGGAGTGAGAAAAACATCACAGGGTGGTGCGCATTGTATGGGTGTGTAACATTACATTCACTAGTAGGAGTCAGAAAAACATCACGGGGTGGTGTGAATCGGAGGGTCTAAATTTGGATAGGCAGTGAGTGGCAATGTAGGATGGGGAAATGCACCGCGGCGTGGTCAGCATGGGGAGGTCAGGGAACATGCAGTGGCAATGAAGGATAGGTTTCTGAAAAACATCGCGGGGTGGTGCGCATTGTATGGGTCTGTAACATTACATTCACTAGTAGGAGTGAGAAAATCATCACGGGGTGGTTTGAGTAGTAGGATCTGAATTAGGATCGGCAGTGAGTGACAATGTAGGTTGAAGAAAAGCACCGCGTGGTGCTCAGCATGGGGAGGTCAGGGAACATGCAGTGGCAATGTAGGATAGTTTTCTGAAAAACATGGCAGAGTGGTGTGCATTGTACGGGTGTGTAACATTACATTAACTAGTAGGAGTGAGAAAAACATCACGGGGTGTTGTGAATCGGAGGGTCTGAATTAGGATAGGCAGTGAGTGGCAATGTAGGATGGAGAAAAGCACCGCGGGGTGGTCAGCATGGGGAGGTCAGGTAACATGCAGTGGCAATGTAGGATAGGATTCTGAAAAACATCGCGGGGTGGTGCGCATTGTATGGGTGTGTAACATTACATTCACTATTAGGAGTGAGAAAAACATCGTGGGGTGGTGCGCTTTGTATGTGTGTGTAACATTACATTCACTAGTAGGAGTGAGAAAAACATCACGGGGTGGTGTGAATCGGAGGGTCTGAATTAGGATAGACAGTGAGTGGCAATGTAGGATGGAGAAAAGCACCGCGGGGTGGTCAGCATGGGGAGGACAAGGAACATGCAGTGGCAATGTGGGATGGGTTTCTGAAAAACATCGCGGGGTGGTGCGCATTGTATGGGTGTGTAACATTACATTCACAAGTAGGAGTGAGAAAAACATCACGGGGTTGTGCGCATTGTATGCGTGTGTAACATTACATTCACTAGTAGGAGTGATAAAAACATCACGTTGTGGTGTGAATCAGAGGCTCTGAATTAGGATAGGCAGTGAGTGGCAATGTAGGATGCAGAAAAGCACCGCGGGGTGGTCAGTATGGGGAGGTCAGGGAACATGCAGTGGCAATGTAGGATAGTTTTCTGAAAAACATCGTGGGGTGGTACGCATTGTATGGGTGTGTAACATTACATTGACTAGTAGGAGTGAGAAAAACATCACGGGGTGGTGTGTATCGGAGGGTCTTAATTAGGATATGCAGTGAGTGGCAATGTAGGATGGAGAAAAGCACGGCGTGGTTGTCAGCATGGGGAGGTCAAGGAACATGCAGTGGCAATGTAAGATAGGTTTCTGAAAAACATCGTGGGGTGGTACGCATTGTATGGGTGTGTAACATTACATTCACTAGTAGGAGTGAGAAAAACATCACGGGGTGGTGTGAATCGTAGAGTCTGAATTAGGATAGGCATTGAGTGGCAATGTAGGATGGAGAAAAGCACCGCGGGGTGGTCAGCATGTGTAGGTCAGGGAACAAGCAGTGACAATGTAGGATAGGTTTCTGAAAGACATCGCGGGGCGGTGCGCATTGTATGGGTGTGTAACAATACATTCACAAGTACGAGTGACAAAAACATAACGGCGTGGTGTGAATCGGAGGGTCTGAATTAGATAGGCAGAGAGTGGCAATGTAGGATGGAGAAAAGCACCGCGGGGTGGTCAGCATGGGGATTTCAGGGAACATGCAGTGGCAATGTAGGATAGGTTTCTGAAAAACATTGCGGGGTTGTGCGCATTGTATGGGTGTGTAACATTACATTCACTAGTAGGAGTGAGAAAAACATCACGGGGTGTTGTGAATCGGAGGGTCTGAATTAGAATAGGCAGTGAGTGGCAATGTAGGATGGAGAAAAGCACCACGGGGTGGTCAGCATGGGGAGGTCATGGAACATGCTGTGGCAATGTAGGATAGGTTTCTGAAAAACATCGCCGGGTGGTGCCCATTGTATGGGTGTGTAACATTACATTAACTAGTAGGAGTGAGAAAAACATCACGGAGTGGTGTGAATCGGAGGTTCTGAATTAGGATAGGCAGTGAGTGGCAGTGTAGGATGGAGAAAAGCACCGCAGGGCGGTCAGCATGGGGAGGTCAGGGAAAATGTATTTGCAATGTATGATAAGTTTCTGAAAAACATCGCGGGGGGTGGGCATTGTATGGGTGTGTAACATTACATTCACTAGTAGGAGTGAGAAAAACATCACGGGGTCTTGCGCATTGTATGGGTGTGTAACATTACATTCAGAAGTAGGAGTGAGAATAACATCACGCGGTGGTGTGAATCGGAGGGTCTAAATTGGGATAGGCTGTGAGTGGCAATGTAGGATGGGGAAAAGCACCGCGGCGTGGTCAGCATGGGGAGGTCAGGGAACATGCAGTGGCAGTGTAGGATAGGTATCTGAAAAACATCGCGGTGTGGTGCGCATTGTATGGGTGTGTAACATTACATTCACTAGTAGGAGTGAGAAAATCATCACGGGGTGGTGTGAATCGGGGGGTCTGATTTAGGATAGGCAGTGAGTGGCAATGTAGGATGGAGAAAAGCACCGCGGGGTGGTCAGCATGGGGAGGTCAGGTAACATTCAGTGGCAATGTAGGATAGGTTTCTAAAAAACATCGCGGGTTGGTGCGCATTGTATGGGTGTGTAACATTACATTGACTAGTAGGAGTGAGAAAAACATCGTGGGGTGGTGCGTTTTGTATGGGTGTGTAACATTACATTCACTAGTAGGAGTGAGAAAAACATCAAGGGGTGGTGTGAATCAGAGGGTCTGCATTAGGATAGGCAGTGAGTGGCAATGTAGGATGGAGAAAAGCACCGCGGGGTGGTCAGCATGGGGAGGTCAGGGAACATGCAGTGGCAATGTAGGATAGGTTTCTTAAAAACATTGCGGGGTGGTGCGCATTGTATGGGTATGTAACATAACATTCACTAGTAGGAGTGAGAAAAACATAACGGGGTGGTGTGAATCGGAGGGTCTGAATTAGGATAGGCAGAGAGTGGCAATGTAGGATGGAGAAAAGCACCGCGGGGGGCTCAGCATGGGGAGGTCAGGGAACATTCTGTGGCAATGTAGGATAGGTTTCTGAAAAACATCGCCGGGTGGTGCGCATTGTGTGGGTGTGTAACATTACATTCACTTGTAGGAGTGAGAAAAACATCACAGGGTGGTGCGCATTGTATGGGTGTGTAACATTACATTCACTAGTAGGAGTGAGAAAAACATCACGGGGTGGTGTGAATCGGAGGGTCTAAATTTGGATAGGCAGTGAGTGGCAATGTAGGATGGAGAAAAGCACCGAGGGTTGGTCAGCATCGGGAGGTCAGGGAACATGCATTGGCAATGTAGGATAGGTTTCTGAAAAACATCACCGGGTGGTACGCATTGTATGGGTCTGTAACATTACATTCACTAGTAGGAGTGAGAAAAACATCACGGGGTGGTTTGAGTAGTAGGGTCTGAATTAGGATCGGCAGTGAGTGACAATGTAGGTTGAAGAAAAGCACCACGTGGTGCTCAGCATGGGGAGGTCAGGGAACATGCAGTGGCAATGTAGGATAGGTATCTGAAAAACATCGCGGTGTGGTGCGCATTGTATGGGTGTGTAACATTACATTCACTTGTAGGAGTGAGAAAAACATCACAGGGTGGTGCGCATTGTATGGGTGTGTAACATTACATTCACTAGTAGGAGTGAGAAAATCATCACGGGGTGGTGTGAATCGGAGGGTCTAAATTTGGATAGGCAGTGAGTGGCAATGTAGGATGGGGAAATGCACCGCGGCGTGGTCAGCATGGGGAGGTCAGGGAACATGCAGTGGCAATGTAGGATAGGTTTCTGAAAAACCTCCGGGGGTGGTGCGCATTGTATGGGTGTGTAACATTACATTCACAAGTAGGAGTGAGAAAAACATCACGGGGTGGTGTGAATCGTAGGGTCTGAAATAGGATAGGCAGTAAGTGGCAATGTAGGATGGAGAAAAGCAACGCGTGGTTGTCAGCATGGGGAGGTCAAGGAACATGCAGTGGCAATGTAAGATAGGTTTCTGAAAAACATCGCGGGGTGGTACGCATCGTATGGGTGTGTAACATTACATACACTAGTAGGAGTGAGAAAAACATCACGGGGTGGTGTGAATCATAGGGTCTGAATTAGGATAGGCATTGAGTGGCAATATAGGATGGAGAAAAGCACGGCGGGGTGGTCAGCATGTGTAGGTCAGGGAACATGCAGTGACAATGTAGGATAGGTTTCTGAAAAACATCGCGGGGCAGTGCACATTGTATGGGTGTGTAACAATACATTTATAAGTACGAGTGACAAAAACATAACGAGGTGGTGTGAATCGGAGGGTCTGAATTTGATAGGCAGTGAGTGGCAATGTAGGATGGAGAAAAGCACCGCAGGGTGGTCAGCATGGGGAGGTCAGGGAACATGCAGTGGCAATGTAGTATAGGTTTATGAAAAACATTGCGGGGTGGTGCGCATTGTATGGGTGTGTAACATAACATTCACTAGTAGGAGTGAGAAAAACATAACGGGGTGGTGTGAATCGGAGTGTCTGAATTAGGATAGGCAGTGAGTGGCAATGTAGGATGGAGAAAAGCACCGCGGGGTGCTCAGCATGGGGAGGTCAGGGAACATTCTGTGGCAATGTAGTATAGGTTTCTGAAAAACATCACAGGGTGGTGCGCATTGTATGGGTGTGTAACATTAAATTCACTAGTAGGAGTGAGAAAAACATCACGGGGTGGTGTGAATCGGAGGGTCTAAATTTGGATAGGCAGTGAGTGGCAATGTAGGATGGGGAAATGCACCGCGGCGTGGTCAGCATGGGGAGGTCAGGGAACATGCAGTGGCAATTTAGGATAGGTTTCTGAAAAACATCGCGGGGTGGTGCGCATTGTATGGGTCTGTAACATTACATTCACTAGTAGGAGTGAGAAAAACATCACGGGGTGGTTTGAGTAGTAGGGTCTGAATTAGGATCGGCAGTGAGTGACAATGTAGGTTGAAGAAAAGCACCACGTGGTGCTCAGCATGGGGAGGTCAGGGAACATTCAGTGGCAATGTAGGATAGTTTTCTGAAAAACATGGCAGAGTGGTGCGCATTGTACGGGTGTGTAACATTACATTCACTAGTAGGAGTGAGAAAAACATCACGGGGTGTTGTGAATCGGAGGGTCTGAATTAGGATAGGCAGTGGGTGGCAATGTAGGATGGAGAAAAGCACCGCGGTGTGGTCAGCATGTGCAGGTCAGGGAACATGCAGTGACAATGTAGGATAGGTTTCTGAAAGACATCGCGGGGCCGTGCGCATTGTATGGGTGTGTAACAATACATTCACAAGTACGAGTGACAAAAACATAACGGCGTGGTGTGAATCGGAGGGTCTGAATTAGATAGGCAGAGAGTGGCAATGTAGGATGGAGAAAAGCACCGCGGGGTGGTCAGCATGGGGAGGTCAGGGAACATGCAGTGGCAATGTAGGATAGGTTTCTGAAAAACATTGCGGGGTTGTGCGCATTGTATGGGTGTGTAACATTACATTCACTAGTAGGAGTGAGAAAAACATCACGGGGTGGTGTGAATCGGAGGGTCTGAATTAGAATAGGCAGTGAGTGGCAATGTAGGATGGAGAAAAGCACCACGGGGTGGTCAGCATGGGGAAGTCAGGGAACATGCTGTGGCAATGTAGGATATGTTTCTGAAAAACATCGCCGGGTGGTGCCCATTGTATGGGTGTGTAACATTACATTCACTAGTAGGAGTGAGAAAAACATCACGGAGTGGTGTGAATCGGAGGTTCTGAATTAGGATAGGCAGTGACTGGCAGTGTAGGATGGAGAAAAGCACCGCAGGGTGGTCAGCATGGGGAGGTCAGGGAAAATGTATTGGCAATGTATGATAAGTTTCTGAAAAACATCGCGGGTGGTGGGCATTGTATGGGTGTGTAACATTACATTCACTAGTAGGAGTGAGAAAAACATCACGGGGTGGTGCGCATTGTATGGGTGTGTAACATTATATTCACTAGTAGGAGTGAGAATAACATCACGGGTGGTGTGAATCGGAGGGTCTAAATTGGGATAGGCTGTGAGTGGCAATGTAGGATGGGGAAAAGCACCGCGGTGTGGTCAGCATGGGGAGGTCAGGGAACATGCAGTGGCAATGTAGGATAGGTATCTGAAAAACATCGCGGTGTGGTGCGCATTGTATGGGTTTGTAACATTACATTCACTAGTAGGAGTGAGAAAAACATCACGAGGTGGTGTGAATCGGAGGGTCTGATTTAGGATAGGCAGTGAGTGGCAATGTAGGATGGAGAAAAGCACCGCGGGGGGGTCAGCATGGGGAGGTCAGGTAACATTCAGTGGCAATGTAGGATAGGTTTGTAAAAAACATCGCGGGGTGGTGCGCATTGTATGGGTGTGTAACATTACATTGACTAGTAGGAGTGAGAAAAACATCGTGGGGTGGTGCGTTTTGTATGGGTGTGTAACATTACATTCACTAGTAAGAGTGAGAAAAACATCACGGGGTGGTGTGAATCAGAGGGTCTGCATTAGGATAGGCAGTGAGTGGCAATGTAGGATGGAGAAAAGCACCGCGGGGTGGTCAGCATGGGGAGGTCAGGGAACATGCAGTGGCAATGTAGGATAGGTTTCTGAAAAACATCACGGGGTGGTGCGCATTGTATGGGTGTGTAACAATACATTTACAAGTACGAGTGAAAAACATAAAGAGGTGGTGTGAATCGGAGGGTCTGAATTAGATAGGCAGTGAGTGGCAATGTAGGATGGAGAAAAGCACCGCAGGGTGGTCAGCATGGGGAGGTCAGGGAACATGCAGTGGCAATGTAGGATAGGTTTCTGAAAAACATTGCGGGGTGGTGTGCATTGTATGGGTGTGTAACATAACGTTCACTAGTAGGAGTGAGAAAAACATCACGGGGTGTTGTGAATCGGAGGGTCTGAATTAGGATAGGCAGTGAGTGGCAATGTAGGATGGAGAAAAGCACCGCGGGGTGCTCAGCATGGGGAGGTCAGGGAACATTCTGTGGCAATGTAGGATAGGTTTCTGAAAAACATCGCCGGGTGGTGCGCATTGTGTGGGTGTGTAACATTACATTCACTTGTAGGAGTGAGAAAAACATCACAGGGTGGTGCGCATTGTATGGGTGTGTAACATTACATTCACTAGTAGGAGTGAGAAAATCATCACGGGGTGGTGTGAATCGGAGGGTCTAAATTTGGATAGGCAGTGAGTGGCAATGTAGGATGGGGAAATGCACCGCGGCGTGGTCAGCATGGGGAGGTCAGGGAACATGCAGTGGCAATGTAGGATAGGTTTCTGAAAAACCTCCGGGGGTGGTGCGCATTGTATGGGTGTGTAACATTACATTCACAAGTAGGAGTGAGAAAAACATCACGGGGTGGTGTGAATCGTAGGGTCTGAAATAGGATAGGCAGTAAGTGGCAATGTAGGATGGAGAAAAGCAACGCGTGGTTGTCAGCATGGGGAGGTCAAGGAACATGCAGTGGCAATGTAAGATAGGTTTCTGAAAAACATCGCGGGGTGGTACGCATCGTATGGGTGTGTAACGTTACATACACTAGTAGGAGTGAGAAAAACATCACGGGGTGGTGTGAATCGTAGGGTCTGAATTAGGATAGGCATTGAGTGGCAATATAGGATGGAGAAAAGCACGGCGGGGTGCTCAGCATGTGTAGGTCAGGGAACATGCAGTGACAATGTAGGATAGGTTTCTGAAAAACATCGCGGGGCAGTGCGCATTGTATGGGTGTGTAACAATACATTTACAAGTACGAGTGACAAAAACATAACGAGGTGGTGTGAATCGGAGGGTCTGAATTTGATAGGCAGTGAGTGGCAATGTAGGATGGAGAAAAGCACCGCAGGGTGGTCAGCATGGGGAGGTCAGGGAACATGCAGTGGCAATGTAGGATAGGTTTCTGAAAAACATTGCGGGGTGGTGCGCATTGTATGGGTGTGTAACATAACATTCACTAGTAGGAGTGAGAAAAACATAACGGGGTGGTGTGAATCGGAGTGTCTGAATTAGGATAGGCAGTGAGTGGCAATGTAGGATGGAGAAAAGCACCGCGGGGTGCTCAGCATGGGGAGGTCAGGGAACATTCTGTGGCAATGTATGATAGGTTTCTGAAAAACATCGCCGGGTGGTGCGCAATGTGTGGGTGTGTAACATTACATTCACTTGTAGGAGTGAGAAAAACATCACAGGGTGGTGCGCATTGTATGGGTGTGTAACATTAAATTCACTAGTAGGAGTGAGAAAAACATCACGGGGTGGTGTGAATCGGAGGGTCTAAATTTGGATAGGCAGTGAGTGGCAATGTAGGATGGGGAAATGCACCGCGGCGTGGTCAGCATGGGGAGGTCAGGGAACATGCAGTGGCAATTTAGGATAGGTTTCTGAAAAACATCGCGGGGTGGTGCGCATTGTATGGGTCTGTAACATTACATTCATTAGTAGGAGTGAGAAAAACATCACGGGGTGGTTTGAGTAGTAGGGTCTGAATTAGGATCGGCAGTGAGTGACAATGTAGGTTGAAGAAAAGCACCGCGTGGTGCTCAGCATGGGGAGGTCAGGGAACATGCAGTGGCAATGTAGGATAGTTTTCTGAAAAACATGGCAGAGTGGTGCGCATTGTACGGGTGTGTAACATTACATTCACTAGTAGGAGTGAGAAAAACATCACAGGGTGTTGTGAATCGGAGGGTCTGAATTAGGAGAGGCAGTGAGTGGCAATGTAGGATGGAGAAAAGCACCGCGGGGTGGTCAGCATGGGGAGGTCAGGTAACATGCAGTGGCAATGTAGGATAGGTTTCTGAAAAACATCGCGGGGTGGTGCGCATTGTATGGGTGTGTAACATTACATTCACTATTAGGAGTGAGAAAAACATCGTGGGGTGCTGCACTTTGTATGGGTGTGTAACATTACATTCACTAGTAGGAGTGAGAAAAACATCACAGGGTGGTGTGAATCGGAGGGTCTCAATTAGGATAGACAGTGAGTGGCAATGTAGGATGGAGAAAAGCACCGCGGGGTGGTCAGCATGGGGAGGTCACGGAACATGCAGTGGCAATGTAGGATAGGTTTCTGAAAAACATCGCGGGGTGGTGCGCAATGTATGGGTGTGTAACATTACATTCACTAGTAGGAGTGAGAAAAACATCAAGGGGTGGTGTGAATCGGAGGGTCTGAATTAGGATAGGCAGAGAATGGCAAGGTAGGATGGAGAAAAGCACCGCTGGGTGGTCAGCATGGGGAGGTCAGGGAACATGCAGTGGCAATGTAGGATAGGTTTCTGAAAAACATCGCGGGGTGGTGCGCATTGTATGGTTGAGTAACATTACATTCACTAGTAGGAGTGAGAAAAACATCACGGGGTGGTGTGAATCGGAGGGTCTGAATTAGGATAGGCAGTGAGTGGCAATGTAGGTTGGGGAAAAGCACCGCGGGGTGGTCAGCATGGGGAGGTCAGGGAACATGCAGTGGCAATGTAGGATAGGTTTCTGAAAAACATCGCGGGGTGGTGCGCATTGTATGGGTGTGTAACATTACATTCACTTGTAGGAGTGAGAAAAACATCACAGGGTGATGCGCATTGTATGGGTGTGTAACATTACATTCACTAGTAGGAGTGAGAAAAACATCACGGGGTGGTGTGAATCGGATGGTCTGAATTAGGATAGGCAGTGAGTGTTAATGTAGGATGGGGAAAAGCACCGCGGCGTGGTCAGAATTGGGAGGTCAGGGAACATGCAGTGGCAATGTAGGATAGGTTTCTGAAAAACATCGCGGGGTGGTACGCATTGTATGTGTGTGTAACATTACATACACTAGTAGGAGTGAGAAAAACATCACGGGGTGGTGTGATTCGTAGGGTCTGAATTAGGATAGGCATTGAGTGGCTATATAGGATGGAGAAAAGCACCGCGGGGTGGTCAGCATGTGTAGGTCAGAGAACATGCAGTGAGAATGTAGGATAGGTTTCTGAAAAACATCGCTGGGCGGTGCGCATTGTATGGGTGTGTAACAATACATTTACAAGTACGAGTGACAAAAACATAACGGGGTGGTGTGAATCGGAGGGTCTGAATTAGATAGGCAGTGAGTGGCAATGTAGGATGGAGAAAAGCACCGCAGGGTGGTCAGCATGGGGAGGTCAGGGAACATGCAGTGGCAATGTAGGATAGGTTTCTGAAAAACATTGCGGGGTGGTGCGCATTGTATGGGTCTGTAACATTACATTCAATCATAGGAGTGAGAAAAACATCACGGGGTGGTGTGAATCGGAGGGTCTGAATTAGGATAGGCAGTGAGTGGCAATGTAGGATGAAGAAAAGCACCGCGGGGTGCTCAGCATGGGGAGGTCAGGGAACATGCTGTGGCAATGTAGGATAGGATTCTGAAAAACATCGCTGGGTGGTGCGCATTGTATGGGTGTGTAACATTACATTCACTAGTAGGAGTGAGAGAAACATCATGGAGTGGTGTGAATCGGAGGGTCTGAATTAGGATAGGAAGTGAGTGGCAATGTAGGATGGAGAAAAGCACCACGGAGTGGTCAGCATGTGGAGGTCAGGGAACATGCAGTGGCAATGTATGATAAGTTTCTGAAAAACATCGCAGGTGGTGGGCATTGTATGGGTGTGTAACATTACATCCTCTTGTAGGAGTGAGAAAAACATCACAGGGTGGTGCGCATTGTATGCGTGTGTAACATTACATTCACTAGTAGGAGTGAGAAAAACATCACGGGGTGGTGTGAATCGGAGGGTCTAAATTGGGAAAGGCAGTGAGTGGCAATGTAGGATGGGGAAAAGCACCCCGGCGTGGGCAGCATGGGGATGTCAGGGAACATGCAGTGGCAATGTAGGATAGTTTTCTGAAAAACATCGCGGGGTGGTGCGCATTGTATGGGTCTGTAACATTACATTCACTAGTAGGAGTGAGAAAAACATCACGGGGTGGTTTGAATAGTAGGGTCTGAATTAGGATCGGCAGTGAGTGACAATGTAGGTTAAAGAAAAGCACCGCGTGGTGCTCAGCATGGGGAGGTCAGGGACCATGCAGTGGCAATGTAGGACAGTTTTCTGAAAAACATGGCAGAGTGGTGCGCATTGTACGGGTGTGTAACATTACATTCACTAGTAGGAGGGAGAAAAACATCACGGGGTGTTGTGAATCGGAGGGTCTGAATTAGGATAGGCAGTGAGTGGCAATGTAGGATGGAGAAAAGCACCGCGGGGTGGTCAGCATGGCGAGGTCAGGTAACATGCAGTGGCAATGTAGGATCGGTTTCTGAAAAACATCGCGGGGTGGTGCGCATTGTATTGGTGTGTAACATTACATTCACTAGTAGGAGTGAGAAAAACATCACGGGGTGGTGTGAATCGAAGAGTCTGAATTAGGATAGGAAGTGAGTGGCAATGTAGGATGGAGAAAAGCACCGCGGGGTGGTCAGCATGGGGAGGTCAGGGAACATGCAGTGGCAATGTATGATAGGTTTCTGAAAAACATCCGGGGGTGGTGCGCATTGTATGGGTGTGTAACATTACATTCACTAGTAGGAGTGAGAAAAACATCACGGGGTGGTGTGAATCGTAGGGTCTGAAATAGGATAGGCAGTAAGTGGCAATGTAGGATGGAGAAAAGCACCGCGTGGTTGTCAGCATGGGGAGGACAAGGAACATGCAGTGGCAATGTAGGATAGGTTTCTGAAAAACATCGCGGTGTGTTGCGCATTGTATGGGTGTGTAACATTACATTCACTAGTAGGAGTGAGAAAAACATCACGGTGTGGTGTGAATCGGAGGGTCTGAATTAGGATACGCAGTGAGTGGCAATGTAGGATGGAGAAAAGCACCGCGGGGTGCTCAGCATGGGGAGGTCAGGGAACATGCTGGGGCAATGTAGGATAGATTTCTGAAAAACATCGCAAGGTGGTGCGCATTGTATGGGTGTGTAACATTACATTCACTTGTAGGAGTGAGAAAAACACCACAGGGTGGTGCGCATTGTATGGGTGTGTAACATTACATTCACTAGTAGGAGTGAGAAAAACATCACGGGGTGGTGTGAATCGGATGGTCTGAATTAGGATAGGCAGTGAGTGTTAATGTAGGATGGGGAAAAGCACCGCGGCGTGGTCAGAATTGGGAGGTCAGGGAACATGCAGTGGCAATGTAGGATAGGATTCTGAAAAACATCGCGGGTTGGTGCGCATTATATGGGTGTGTAACATTACATTCACTAGTAGGAGTGAGAAAAACATCACGTTGTGGTGTGAATCGGACGGTCTGAATTAGGATAGGCAGTGAGTGGCAATGTAGGATGGAGAAAATCACCGCGGGGTGGTCAGCATGGGGAGGTCAGGGAACATGCAGTGGTAATGTATAATAGGTTTCTGAAAAACATCGCGGGGTGGTGCGCATTGCATGGGTGTGTAACATTACATTCACTAGTAGGAGTGAGAAAAACTTCACGGGGTGGTGTGAATCGTAGGGTCTGAATTATGATAAGCAGTGAGTGGCAATGTAGGATGGAGAAAAGCACCGTGTAATGGTCAGCATGGGGAGGTCAGGGAACATGCAGTGGCAACGTAGGATAGGTTTCTGAAAAACATCGCGGGGTGGTGCGCATTGTATGGGTGTGTAACATTACATTCACTAGTAGGAGTGAGAAAAACATCACGGGGTGGTGTGAATCGGAGAGTCTGAATTAGGATAGGAAGTGAGTGGCAATGTAGGATGGAGAAAAGCACCGCGGGGTAGTCAGCATGGGGAGGTTAGGGAACATGCAGTGGCAATGTAGGATAGGTTTCTGAAAAACATCCGGGGGTGGTGCGCATTGTATGGGTGTGTAACATTACATTCACTAGTAGGAGTGAGAAAAACATCACGGGGTGGTGCGAATCATAGGGTCTGAAATAGGATAGGCAGTAAGTGGCAATGTAGGATGGAGAAAAGCACCGCGTGGTTGTCAGCATGGGGAGGTCAAGGAACATGCAGTGGCAATGTAAGATAGGTTTCTAAAAAACATCGCGGGGTGGTACGCATTGTATGTGTGTGTAACATTACATACACTAGTAGGAGTGAGAAAAACATCACGGGGTGGTGTGATTCGTAGGGTCTGAATTAGGATAGGCATTGAGTGGCTATATAGGATGGAGAAAAGCACCGCGGGGTGGTCAGCATGTGTAGGTCAGAGAACATGCAGTGAGAATGTAGGATAGGTTTCTGAAAAACATCGCGGGGCAGTGCGCATTGTATGGGTGTGTAACAATACATTTACAAGTACGAGTGACAAAAACATAACGAGCTGGTGTGAATCGGAGGGTCTGAATTTGATAGGCAGTGAGTGGCAATGTAGGATGGAGAAATGCACCGCAGGGTGGTCAGCATGGGGAGGTCAGGGAACATGCAGTGGCAATGTAGGATAGGTTTCTGAAAAACATTGCGGGGTGGTGCGCATTGTATGGGTGTGTAACATAACATTCACTAGTAGGAGTGAGAAAAACATAACGGGGTGGTGTGAATTGGAGTGTCTGAATTAGGATAGGCAGTGAGTGGCAATGTAGGATGGAGAAAAGCACCGCGGGGTGCTCAGCATGGGGAGGTCAGGGAACATTCTGTGGCAATGTATGATAGGTTTCTGAAAAACATCGCCGGGTGGTGCGCAATGTGTGGGTGTGTAACATTACATTCACTTGTAGGAGTGAGAAAAACATCACAGGGTGGTGCGCATTGTATGGGTGTGTAACATTAAATTCACTAGTAGGAGTGAGAAAAACATCACGGGGTGGTGTGAATCGGAGGGTCTAAATTTGGATAGGCAGTGAGTGGCAATGTAGGATGGGGAAATGCACCGCGGCGTGGTCAGCATGGGGAGGTCAGGGAACATTCAGTGGCAATTTAGGATAGGTTTCTGAAAAACATCGCGGGGTGGTGCGCATTGTATGGGTCTGTAACATTACATTCACTAGTAGGAGTGAGAAAAACATCACGGGGTGGTTTGAGTAGTAGGGTCTGAATTAGGATCGGCAGTGAGTGACAATGTAGGTTGAAGAAAAGCACCGCGTGGTGCTCAGCATGGGGAGGTCAGGGAACATGCAGTGGCAATGTAGGATAGTTTTCTGAAAAACATGGCAGAGTGGTGCACATTGTACGGGTGTGTAACATTACATTCACTAGTAGGAGTGAGAAAAACATCACAGGGTGTTGTGAATCGGAGGGTCTGAATTAGGAGAGGCAGTGAGTGGCAATGTAGGATGGAGAAAAGCACCGCGGGGTGGTCAGCATGGGGAGGTCAGGTAACATGCAGTGGCAATGTAGGATAGGTTTCTGAAAAACATCGCGGGGTGGTGCGCATTGTATGGGTGTGTAACATTACATTCACTATTAGGAGTGAGAAAAACATCGTGGGGTGCTGCACTTTGTATGGGTGTGTAACATTACATTCACTAGTAGGAGTGAGAAAAACATCACAGGGTGGTGTGAATCGGAGGGTCTCAATTAGGATAGACAGTGAGTGGCAATGTAGGATGGAGAAAAGCACCGCGGGGTGGTCAGCATGGGGAGGTCACGGAACATGCAGTGGCAATGTAGGATAGGTTTCTGAAAAACATCGCGGGGTGGTGCGCAATGTATGGGTGTGTAACATTACATTCACTAGTAGGAGTGAGAAAAACATCAGGGGGTGGTGTGAATCGGAGGGTCTGAATTAGGATAGGCAGAGAATGGCAAGGTAGGATGGAGAAAAGCACCGCTGGGTGGTCAGCATGGGGAGGTCAGGGAAGATGCAGTGGCAATGTAGGATAGGTTTCTGAAAAACATCGCGGGGTGGTGCGCATTGTATGGGTGTGTAACATTACATTCACTTGTAGGAGTGAGAAAAACATCACAGGGTGATGCGCATTGTATGGGTGTGTAACATTACATTCACTAGTAGGAGTGAGAAAAACATCACGGGGTGGTGTGAATCGGATGGTCTGAATTAGGATAGGCAGTGAGTGTTAATGTAGGATGGGGAAAAGCACCGCGGCGTGGTCAGAATTGGGAGGTCAGGGAACATGCAGTGGCAATGTAGGATAGGTTTCTGAAAAACATCGCGGGGTGGTACGCATTGTATGTGTGTGTAACATTACATACACTAGTAGGAGTGAGAAAAACATCACGGGGTGGTGTGATTCGTAGGGTCTGAATTAGGATAGGCATTGAGTGGCTATATAGGATGGAGAAAAGCACCGCGGGGTGGTCAGAATGTGTAGGTCAGAGAACATGCAGTGAGAATGTAGGATAGGTTTCTGAAAAACATCGCTGGGCGGTGCGCATTGTATGGGTGTGTAACAATACATTTACAAGTACGAGTGACAAAAACATAACGGGGTGGTGTGAATCGGAGGGTCTGAATTAGATAGGCAGTGAGTGGCAATGTAGGATGGAGAAAAGCACCGCAGGGTGGTCAGCATGGGGAGGTCAGGGAACATGCAGTGGCAATGTAGGATAGGTTTCTGAAAAACATTGCGGGGTGGTGCGCATTGTATGGGTCTGTAACATTACATTCACTCGTAGGAGTGAGAAAAACATCACGGGGTGGTGTGAATCGGAGGGTCTGAATTAGGATAGGCAGTGAGTGGCAATGTAGGATGGAGAAAAGCACCGCGGGGTGCTCAGCATGGGGAGGTCAGGGAACATGCTGTGGCAATGTATGATAGGATTCTGAAAAACATCGCTGGGTGGTGCGCATTGTATGGGTGTGTAACATTCCATTCACTAGTAGGAGTGAGAGAAACATCATGGAGTGGTGTGAATCGGAGGGTCTGAATTAGGATAGGAAGTGAGTGGCAATGTAGGATGGAGAAAAGCACCACGGAGTGGTCAGCATGTGGAGGTCAGGGAACATGCAGTGGCAATGTATGATAAGTTTCTGAAAAACATCGCGGGTGGTGGGCATTGTATGGGTGTGTAACATTACATCCTCTTGTAGGAGTGAGAATAACATCACAGGGTGGTGCACATTGTATGCGTGTGTAACATTACATTCACTAGTAGGAGTGAGAAAAACATCACGGGGTGGTGTGAATCGGAGGGTCTAAATTGGGAAAGGCAGTGAGTGGCAATGTAGGATGGGGAAAAGCACCCCGGCGTGGGCAGCATGGGGAGGTCAGGGAACATGCAGTGGCAATGTAGGATAGTTTTCTGAAAAACATCGCGGGGTGGTGCGCATTGTATGGGTCTGTAACATTACATTCACTAGTAGGAGTGAGAAAAACATCACGGGGTGGTTTGAATAGTAGGGTCTGAATTAGGATCGGCAGTGAGTGACAATGTAGGTTAAAGAAAAGCACCGCGTGGTGCTCAGCATGGGGAGGTCAGGGACCATGCAGTGGCAATGTAGGACAGTTTTCTGAAAAACATGGCAGAGTGGTGCGCATTGTACGGGTGTGTAACATTACATTCACTAGTAGGAGGGAGAAAAACATCACGGGGTGTTGTGAATCGGAGGGTCTGAATTAGGATAGGCAGTGAGTGGCAATGTAGGATGGAGAAAAGCACCACGGGGTGGTCAGCATGGCGAGGTCAGGTAACATGCAGTGGCAATGTAGGATCGGTTTCTGAAAAACATCGTGGGGTGGTGCGCATTGTATTGGTGTGTAACATTACATTCACTAGTACGAGTGAGAAAAACATCACGGGGTGGTGTGAATCGAAGAGTCTGAATTAGGATAGGAAGTGAGTGGCAATGTAGGATGGAGAAAAGCACCGCGGGGTGGTCAGCATGGGGAGGTCAGGGAACATGCAGTGGCAATGTATGATAGGTTTCTGAAAAACATCCGGGGGTGGTGCGCATTGTATGGGTGTGTAACATTACATTCACTAGTAGGAGTGAGAAAAACATCACGGGGTGGTGTGAATCGTAGGGTCTGAAATAGGATCGGCAGTAAGTGGCAATGTAGGATGGAGAAAAGCACCGCGTGGTTGTCAGCATGGGGAGGACAAGGAACATGCAGTGGCAATGTAGGATATGTTTCTGAAAAACATCGCGGTGTGGTGCACATTTTATGGGTGTGTAACATTACATTCACTAGTAGGAGTGAGAAAAACATCACGGTGTGGTGTGAATCGGAGGGTCTGAATTAGGATACGCAGTGAGTGGCAATGTAGGATGGAGAAAAGCACCGCGGGGTGCTCAGCATGGGGAGGTCAGGGAACATGCTGGGGCAATGTAGGATAGATTTCTGAAAAACATCGCAAGGTGTTGCGCATTGTATGGGTGTGTAACATTACATTCACTTGTAGGAGTGAGAAAAACACCACAGGGTGGTGCGCATTGTATGGGTGTGTAACATTACATTCACTAGTAGGAGTGAGAAAAACATCACGGGGTGGTGTGAATCGGATGGTCTGAATTAGGATAGGCAGTGAGTGTTAATGTAGGATGGGGAAAAGCACCGCGGCGTGGTCAGAATTGGGAGGTCAGGGAACATGCAGTGGCAATGTAGGATAGGATTCTGAAAAACATCGCGGGTTGGTGCGGATTATATGGGTGTGTAACATTACATTCACTAGTAGGAGTGAGAAAAACATCACGTTGTGGTGTGAATCGGACGGTCTGAATTAGGATAGGCAGTGAGTGGCAATGTAGGATGGAGAAAATCACCGCGGGGTGGTCAGCATGGGGAGGTCAGGGAACATGCAGTGGTAATGTATAATAGGTTTCTGAAAAACATCGCGGGGTGGTGCGCATTGCATGGGTGTGTAACATTACATTCACTAGTAGGAGTGAGAAAAACTTCACGGGGTGGTGTGAATCGTAGGGTCTGAATTATGATAAGCAGTGAGTGGCAATGTAGGATGGAGAAAAGCACCGTGTAATGGTCAGCATGGGGAGGTCAGGGAACATGCAGTGGCAACGTAGGATAGGTTTCTGAAAAACATCGCGAGGTGGTGCGCATTGTATGGGTGTGTAACATTACATTCACTAGTAGGAGTGAGAAAAACATCACGGGGTGGTGTGAATCGGAGAGTCTGAATTAGGATAGGAAGTGAGTGGCAATGTAGGATGGAGAAAAGCACCGCGGGGTAGTCAGCATGGGGAGGTTAGGGAACATGCAGTGGCAATGTAGGATAGGTTTCTGAAAAACATCCGGGGGTGGTGCGCATTGTATGGGTGTGTAACATTACATTCACTAGTAGGAGTGAGAAAAACATCACGGGGTGGTGCGAATCATAGGGTCTGAAATAGGATAGGCAGTAAGTGGCAATGTAGGATGGAGAAAAGCACCGCGGGGTGGTCAGCATGGGGAGGTCAGGTAACATGCAGTGGCAATGTAGGATAGGTTTCTGAAAAACATCGCGGGGTGGTGCGCATTGTATGGGTGTGTAACATTACATTCACTATTAGGAGTGAGAAAAACATCGTGGAGTGGTGCGCTTTGTATGGGTGTGCAACATTACATTCACTAGTAGGAGTGAGAAAAACATCACGGGGTGGTGTGAATCGGAGGGTCTGAATTAGGATAGACAGTGAGTGGCAATGTAGGATGGAGAAAAGCACCGCGGGGTAGTCAGCATGGGGAGGTTAGGGAACATGCAGTGGCAATGTAGGATAGGTTTCTGAAAAACATCCGGGGGTGGTGCGCATTGTATGGGTGTGTAACATTACATTCACTAGTAGGAGTGAGAAAAACATCACGGGGTGGTGCGAATCATAGGGTCTGAAATAGGATAGGCAGTAAGTGGCAATGTAGGATGGAGAAAAGCACCGCGTGGTTGTCAGCATGGGGAGGTCAAGGAACATGCAGTGGCAATGTAAGATAGGTTTCTAAAAAACATCGCGGGGTGGTACGCATTGTATGTGTGTGTAACATTACATACACTAGTAGGAGTGAGAAAAACATCACGGGGTGGTGTGATTCGTAGGGTCTGAATTAGGATAGGCATTGAGTGGCTATATAGGATGGAGAAAAGCACCGCGGGGTAGTCAGCATGTGTAGGTCAGAGAACATGCAGTGAGAATGTAGGATAGGTTTCTGAAAAACATCGCTGGGCGGTGCGCATTGTATGGGTGTGTAACAATACATTTACAAGTACGAGTGACAAAAACATAACGGGGTGCTGTGAATCGGAGGGTCTGAATTAGATAGGCAGTGAGTGGCAATGTAGGATGGAGAAAAGCACCACAGGGTGGTCAGCATGGGGAGGTCAGGGAACATGCAGTGGCAATGTAGGATAGGTTTCTGAAAAACATTGCGGGGTGGTGCGCATTGTATGGGTCTGTAACATTACATTCACTCGTAGGAGTGAGAAAAACATCACGGGGTGGTGTGAATCGGAGGGTCTGAATTAGGATAGGCAGTGAGTGGCAATGTAGGATGGAGAAAAGCACCGAGGGGTGCTGAGCATGGGGAGGTCAGGGAACATGCTGTGGCAATGTAGGATAGGATTCTGAAAAACATCGCTGGGTGGTGCGCATTGTATGGGTGTGTAACATTACATTCACTAGTAGGAGTGAGAAAAACATCATGGAGTGGTGTGAATCGGAGGGTCTGAATTAGGATAGGAAGTGAGTGGCAATGTAGGATGGAGAAAAGCACCACGGAGTGGTCAGCATGTGGAGGTCAGGGAACATGCAGTGGCAATGTACGATAAGTTTCTGAAAAACATCGCGGGTGGTGGGCATTGTATGGGTGTGTAACATTACATCCACTTGTAGGAGTGAGAAAAACATCACAGGGTGGTGCGCATTGTATGCGTGTGTAACATTACATTCACTAATAGGAGTGAGAAAAACATCACGGGGTGGTGTGAATCGGAGGGTCTAAATTGGGATAGGCAGTGAGTGTTAATGTAGGATGAGGAAAAGCACCGCGGCGTGGTCAGAATTGGGAGGTCAGGGAACATGCAGTGGCAATGTAGGATAGGATTCTGAAAAACATCGCGGGTTGGTGCGCATTATATGGGTGTGTAACATTACATTCACTAGTAGAAGTGAGAAAAATATCACGGGGTGGTGTGAATCGGATGGTCTGAATTAGGATAGGCAGTGAGTGTTAATGTAGGATGAGGAAAAGCACCGCGGCGTGGTCAGAATTGGGAGGTCAGGGAACATGCAGTGGCAATGTAGGATAGGATTCTGAAAAACATCGCGGGTTGGTGCGCATTATATGGGTGTGTAACATTACATTCACTAGTAGGAGTGAGAAAAACATCACGTTGTGGTGTGAATGGACGGTCTGAATTAGGATAGGCAGTGAGTGGCAATGTAGGATGGAGAAAAGCACCACGGGGTGGTCAGCATGGGGAGGTCAGGGAACATGCAGTGGCAGTGTAGGATAGGTTTCTGAAAAGCATCGCGGGGTGGTGCGCATTGTATGTGTGAGTAACATTACATTCACTAGTAGGAGTGAGAAAAATATCACGGGGTGGTATGAATCGGAGGGTCTGAATAGGATAGGCAGTGAGTGGCAATGTAGGATGGAGAATAGCATCGCGGGGTGGTCAGCATGGGGAGGTCAGGGAACATGCAGTGGCAATGTAGGATAGGTTTCTGAAAAACATCGCGGGTGGTGCGAATTGTATGGGTGTGTAACATTACATTCACTAATAGGAGTGATTAAAACATCACGGGGTGGTGTGAATCGGAGGGTCTGAATTAGGATAGGCAGTGAGTGGCAATGTAGGATGGGGAAAAGCACCGCGGGGTGGTCAGCATGGGGAGGTCAGGGAATATGCAGTGGCAATGTAGGATAGGTTTCTGAAAAACATCGCGGGGTGGTGCGCAAAGTATGGGTGTATAACATTACATTCACTAGTAGGAGTGAGAAAAACATCACTGGGTGGTGTCAATCGGAGGGTATGAATTAGGATAGGCATTGAGTGGCAATGAAGGATGGAGAAAAGCACCGTGGGGTGGTCAGTATGGGGAGGTCAGGGAACATGCAGTGGCAATGTAGGATTGGTTTCTGAAAAACATCGCAGGTTGGTGCGCATTGTATGGGTGTATAACATTAAATTCACTAGTAGGAGTGAGAAAAACATCACAGAGTGGTGCGCATTGTATGGGTGTGTAAAATTACATTCACTAGTAGGAGTGAGAAAAACATCACAGGGTGGTGTGAATCGGAGGGTCTGAATTAGATAGGCAGTGATTGGCAATGGAGAATGGAGAAAAGAACCGCGGGTTGGTCAGCATGGGGAGGTCAGTGAACATGCAGTGGCAATGTAGGATAGGTTTCTGTAAAACATCGCGGGGTGGTGCGAATTGTATGGGTGAGTAACATTACATTCACTAGTAGGAGTGAGAAAAACATCACGGGGTGGTATGAATCGGAGGGTCTGAATAAGATAGGCAGTGAGTGCCAATGTAGGATGGAGAATATCATCGCGGGGTGGTCAGCATGGGGAGGTCAGGGAACATGCAGTGGCAATGTAGGATAGGTTTCTGAAATACATCACGGGTAGTGCGCATTGTATGGGTGTGTAACATTACATTCACTAGTAGGAGTGAGAAAAACATCACAGGGTGGTGTAAATTGGAGGGTCTGAATTAGATAGGCAGTGATTGGCAATGTAGAATGGAGAAAAGCACCGCAGGTTGGTCAGCATGTGGAGGTAAGGGAACATGCAGTGGCAATGTAGCATAGGTTTCTGAAAAACATTGCGGGGTGGTGCGCATTGTATTGGTGTGTAACATTACATTCACTAGTAGGAAAGAGAAAAACATCGTGGGGTGGTGCGCTTTGTATGGGTGTGTAACATTACATTCACTAGGAGGAGTGAGAAAAACATCACGGGGTGGTGTGAATCGTAGGGTCTGAATTAGGATAGGCAGTAAGTGGCAATGTAGGATGGAGAAAAGCACCGCGTGGTAGTCAGCATGGGGAGGTCAAGGAACATGCAGTGGCAATGTAGGATCGGTTTCTGAAAAACATCGCGGGGTCGTGCGCATTGTATGGGTGTGTAACATTACATTCACTAGTAGGAGTGAGAAAAACATCACGGGGTGGTGTGAATCGTAGGGTCTGAATTAGGATAGGCATTGAGTGGCAATATAGGATGCAGAAAAGCACGGCGGGGTGGTCAGCCTGTGTAGTTCAGGGAACATGCAGTGACAACGTAGGATAGGTTTCTGAAAAACATCGCGGGGCGGTGCGCATTGTATGGGTGTGTAACAATACATTCACTAGTAGTAGTGAGAAAAACATCGCGGTGCGGTGCGCATTGTATGGATGTGTAACATTACATTCACTAGTAGGAGTGAGAAAAACATCACGGGGTGGTGGGAATCGGAGGGTCTGAATTAGTATAGGTAGTGAGTGTTAATGTAGGATGGGGAAAAGCACCGCGGTGTGGTCAGCATTGGGAGGTCAGGGAACATGCAGTGGCAATGTAGGATAGGTTTCTGAAAAACATCGCGGGTTGGTTGGCATTGTATGGTGGAGTAACATTACATTCACTAGTAGGAGTGAGAAAAACATCATGGGGTGGTGTGCATTGTATGGGTGTGTAACATTACATTCCTAGTAGGAGTGAGAAAAACATCACGTTGTGGTGTGAATCGGAGGGTCTGAATTAGGATAGGCAGTGAGTGGCAATGTAGGATGGAGAAAAGCACCGCGGGGTGGTCAGCATGGGGAGGTCCGGGAACATGCGGTGGCAATGTAGGATAGGTTTCTGCAAAACATCGCGGGGTGGTGCGCATTGTATGGGTGTGGAACATTACATTCAGTAGTAGGAGTGAGAAAAACATCACGGGGTGGTGTGAATGGTAGGGTCTGAATTAGGATAGGCAGTGAGTGACAATGTAGGTTGGAGAAAAGCACTGCAGGGTGCTCAGCATGGGGAGGTCAGGGAACATGCAGTGGCAATGTAGGATAG